>NC_064422.1:32980000-33646250 GCF_023375975.1 Astyanax mexicanus
AGGGGGGTGAACCCAGACTGCTGGCCAGGAAAGTACCCATGAAGGAGGCTGAGGAGTTTCCCATCAATCCAGTGCCTGCAGGACAAAAACAGCAAGACAGATCAGACACAGAGGAGAAGAACCATCATGCTGAACTTACACAGGACAATAACTGAGGCCAGATCTCAGACAAATCTCACGGTTTACACTTTCTGACTCATGCTGCACAACAAACCAGGGATTTCACAAAGCAGGGCTGTTCAGTTTCAAACTCAGACAATATGAGATCTGGGGCTGCTTAAAGTAGCGGCCCTTAAGATTTTTTCTTTTAAATTGAAAACAGTAGTATTCCTGAGCTGGAAGTGGATAAACATTCAAATTGATTGGATCAGTGTCCTTGGCAGGACCATACCTTGCATCGTCTAATATATTCATAAAAATAAAAAAAGAGCGGTCTGGTAGGTTTGATTGATGTAACTACACTTTTTTTTTATAAAAGAACAAAATGCTAAATATTTAAAATTCTATTCTAACAGAATTTCACACAGTAATTTATTTACATTAACATGCATTAAAAGTACTCTTCCACATGCAATTAGACATTCCCACCAGAGAGGTCTGTAAATTTCTCAAAACCTATGGACTGCCACCTTAAATGGTGCTGCTTGCTAAAAAGATGAATCCTTCTACTAAATCTAGAGCTGTATCAATTATAAGGACAAGAGTTTTTAGGTATAAAGCACTGAATCAGGTACATTCAGAGTAAAAGCACACCTGGGAGAGTTGCTCTTTAGGTGCACCTTCAAATCACACCATAAAATAAAAGACATCCCTATTCAGAAACATTTAACGTGCTCATTTATATACAAATGTAAGAAATTATGCAACCTACTCAACCTTATCAACCTAAATTACACTTGAGCTTTTTGAAAGTAAGCTTTTCTTCTCTCTCAAATCGAAATTCCATCTTGTGTGTCGGCCACCTGATTATCCGACTCTCTCACAACGACAAAGAAAAAAAAAAACAGCCTGAGAAACAGAGAATGAGGAGAGGAAGAGTGGGAGATGAGAGATCAAGGAGGAAAGAAAAGAGAGCACCCACCAGAGATATAAAAAGAGACGAGAGAGAGAGAGAGAGGAGGTGAGAAGTGGAAGAAGCAGGGACCAGAGAGGGTGGGTGAGGGGAAGAGTAAAGGGAAGACAGAGTGAGAAACAGAGAGAGAGAGAGATAGAAAGAGAGGGAGAGTGTGAAATAGAGAAAGGAGAAAGGGAGCAGGAGTGTATGAGAGTCTCGACGCACACTCTGCTCTGAACGCAGTTCCCATGATTAAGCCCCTGTGATCGTTCTGCCGTAGCGGCTCAGACGCGAGTGAGGACATCCCCTTACACACACACACACACACACACACAAATAAAGCACCATTAGAGCACTCCTCACACCATCACATGATATCGGCTTTAATGAAACAGAACCGTGTCCTTTCTAGACAACGGATAGACCCAACTTTACCCGATACGAATTGTTCAATGTAAACAGATTTGAAAACATTGCTAATGATCCAATCATCATGTCATTCGAGCACAATGTAAAAAAACAAAAAAAAAACAATGGTTGGATCATTACCTTTGTTGCAGTCCATGTATACAAATCCTGGGCTCATGAAATGTCCATTGGATTCAGATGCTAGTTATAGCACTGTCCACATGTTAATATAATTTAGTTGTAAATAAGACCAAAGTTGGCAATGTCTAAGTATGAGGCAGCAAACAGCATTTTGGACTTCAGTTAGATAGCTTGCTAACTGAGATATATAGTGAACTGAGAAAACCTGCTTTATCAGTCAACACTCCATTGTACAAACCAGTCAACATGTAAGCAAAAAAACAGTAAACAAAGGAGGAAAAAGAGGTGAGCTCAGGAAGCAGAAAAGGACAAAGGTAAGAACAGATGACAACAGGAGAAGAAGAAGCAGAGAGAGAAAAGTAAAGATAATGAAGGGGTGAAAGGAGAGATGGAGTGTCTGCTCTCCTCTCCCACAGTGTGGGGGTCCTGTGGGTGGTGGCCCCTTGGCGAGGGGGGCAGATTAACAGTCTAACGGCCAATCGCAACACCTGCCCACCTGCCCTTGGTGAGGGCAAAATTACCCAACCAACTGACATCCAATATTAACACTATTTACTACCACACATGAGACACGCACGCAGATGCACACTCGTACACCACAGGTGCATGTAAAATACTCCTGAAGACCAGGTTATACACACTCAGACTGTATTTAATGTACGTATGTGTATATAATGTATAACTATTTATTTAAACACACACAAATACATAACTCATGCTCACACACTCCCACTGCATGAATGCAATTGTATACATTCATATGCTGAACACACACACACATTCACATTCCGAACACACTCGTATGCTGTACAAACAAGAAGGACAGGTGGATCAAATGGATACTCTCCAGGGGTAATGGAAGAAGGGGTGAAGAATGAAAAAGGCATAATAAGCCAGGAAAGAAATGGAGTGTGAACGAACCTTTAAAAAAGACTTTGTTTTATACTTTTATTTCCTTCTAACAATGAAACAAACCACAAATGCTAATGCTTAAATAAGTCAAATTAACATTTATGCAAATGCTCCAGATGCTGTGCAAATGTTTGTGCTTTATTAAGCTCAAAATCTAATCTAATTTAGCAATAAGGTGTTCATTATAAATGATTTACGCATGGTGTAGTGCAGTGTATGGAATAATTAAATAAGCTGCTTAAACATACAGAAACTTGTAGGCAGGGGGAGGCAGTGGACGAGGGAAAAGAGAGAAGGTTCTTATGTGAATTGAATAAATTAAATTTATGCGATTTACTGTATCTGTATATTTGAAGTCTCAAGATGTGCAGTATTTTTCTACACAGTCACAGGATTAACAGGATATAAGATTTAACAGATTTACAATATATTTTATACTTGTACTTTCTGCATAGTTACAGAATTTACAGTTTATTTACAGTTAAGGATACTGGAATTACAGTATATTATGTCTAAAGTTAAAGGATCTACAGTATATTTTAGGTACTGTTAAAGGATTTACAGTATCTTCACACTTATAAAAGAATTTACAATATTTTTTATTATTAAATTTATTGAATAAACAATGTATTTAGGCACAGTTACAGAACTTACTTACATTTATCATATTCACAGGATTTACACTATATTCATACATAGAGTAACAATTTACAGTATTTTTGTATTTAAAGGATTCACAGTATCACTGTTTTTACAGTATCTTTCTGAATAGTTACAGGATTTACATGTTTTACAGTATTTTATACTTAAAGTTATACTTTAGGTTACAGGGTGTACACTACCTTTATGCAGAATTTGCAGCATAGTTGTATTTAAACGTACAGGCCTTTTTACATTACAAGTAAAAGAGAAGTAAACTTCACTTTCTTGCTTTTTTAAATTCTTATAATTCATTTCAATTAATTCATACCAGTTACTTATTTTATAAAGTTCCAATGACATATCTTTTATACAGAGCACTGTGTGTGTGTGTGTGTGTGTGTCTGCCCTGTCTTCTGCAACTTGAAGCAGTCTTGTTTTGGAACTGAGGTGAGGTGAAGCTGAAAGAGTCTTTAATTTCCGAAAACAGATAAAAGTTCATTAAAGCTGGGTGAGGAGGAGAGGAGGCTACGGGAGATGTTTAGAGGTGTGAAATTACCAAATGACTGCTCTCGCAAGATAAACAGTGCACCAGGCCAAAGCCAAAACCCTCCAACTGGAAACAGTGGCAGCTGGGGGAAAGAAAAAGAAGATGGGAAGAGAAAAGGAAAAGCAGTGTAATTGCAGGTTTGAGGAGAGGCCGGCCGTTGGAGACAGGGCTGCCGCAGACTCTCCGGGGATCAAAGCTGCCGGGACACCTCGTCTCCTCACACGCACTCACTCACGCTCTCCCTCCCACCGTGGCCGTGGTAAGCCACCGCTCTGCGGGCAGAGCGCTGCTCATAACGCTGATCTGGGATAAGCCTGCAGTCCAAAAGTAAACCTAAAGGACTATGACAGAAACCACACAGCTGGATGGGGATCAGTTTAGAGGGGGGGTCCGTCTCTACGGCTGCTCGCTGCTCTCATCTCAACTACTCACAAGCCCAGCACCTCCACCACAGGCTCCACTACAGCCCACAGCAGCCCCAAATGACAGGCCTGCATCCTCCAGCAATACTGAGCAAGTTCTGCCTCAGCCTACAGCATGGGTGGAGTCGTGCTGTCAGAACAGGACCTTTTAAAATGCTCAATATCCCTCACCTCTGAGACCTGAAGATCAACAACAAAAAAGGATCTCAAATGGTTAATTGCTTAGATGTACCTTTACATTATATACAGGTTCTAAAGAAGTTAAATACAAGAAAATTAAATACAGGAAAAAGAACACCCCCTCCCCAGAGACTTAGTGTGGTTGATTCGTGCTGCATTTGAGTAAGATTACTGTATTCACATCTACCCAAATGAATCACACCAGGGGAAAACTAGGCTAAAGTGCAGTTGTGAAAAAGCCCTAAATTGTGAATGTAAGGGGTAGCATAAGCAGTATTTGGTTAGCTCGGTTTTTGGAAACAGAAAACAGTGGTGGCAGCTTTGTGCCAAAGGTCTTTACTAATATAGCCTGAGAAACAATGTACCAGTCCTAATATACACAAAAAGCCAGTGACAAGCTTCAGTAAAAGACAGTGGCGATGCTGGTCAACCAACATGGTCAAGATAGATTATACTGGCTTGGTCAGGTTGATCATTCCTATGGATGAGCTAAACTATCAAACTCAAATAATCACATACCCTATGCTGGTCTATAAGCTAAACTAACTTGACTAGCTTGAGCTCGCCTTTTAATTTAAATTTTTGCTAGACTAATAGCTTGATAGCTATTGTGCTAAGCTAAACAGACAGAGTTTGAAAGGAAAGAAGGAAAGAAGATGAAGACTGAGTGATGCAGAGTTAGTGTCTGGATTTAATGAATGAAACTATAAAAGGGAGTAAGACGATACTCTGCTGTAAGTGTGTAAAGCAGCAGCAGCAGCGTCTGTGTGTCCCCCTCATCTCTTTGAGTGGGAGAGAGTGTGTGTGTGTGTGTGTGTGTGTGTGTGTGTGTGTGTGTGTGTGTGTGCGTGCGTGTGTGTGTGTGGCTTTGCCGTCTGGCAGCCAGAGAGCAGCTCCGCGCCTGCCAACCTCGCTGCTCCCCAGCAGCACACACACCGTGCACTCCCCTCTCTCTCTACAGCCCTCCGCCAAGTCCCCTTTAATGAAACGTTTCCTTTTGTTTGCTTTGCTTTATTGACTTTTTTCTTCTCTCTCTCTCTCTCTTATTTTTTCGTCTCCAGCGTGCCGGTGGGCTGAGCGTCAGCTGTGATGCCTGAAATGATTGCCTGGGCCCATCCCACTCTGTTTCCCCGCGCCCTTCTCCGCCTAATAAACCCACCTGCAGAAATTAAACGCTGTTGATGCTGGAACGGTGGGATGGGGCTGGCAGAAGGAGGGAGGGAGGGATAGCAGGAGGTCTAGAGGTTTCTCCCCGCAAATGGAGAGAAGCAGGTGCCAACTCAAGTAAGCTGCAAGGCCAAACAAGCACATCCAGCATGGGGGAGCAAGTGAGTGTGGTGTTGAATATGGAGAAACCTACTGCAGCACCACAGACAAACAGAAACTAACAGTGAAGTTTTTTTAATATTTAATTTCTTATTTTACGAAACTAAATTAAGGTCAATTACCCAGTATCTAAAACTAGGAGGCTGGGGACTAGCACATGCATTCTCGGACACGTGCATCAGCCATCACCTATTTTTAAACTGATGCCGATGTAGCATCAGTGTGTATCCAGCATGCTAAAAAGAAAGCGCTGCACTTCAGCTTCAATACGTCAGCCAACAGACACCTGTGCTGATCAGCATCAGACCAAGAGTGATGAGGCAAAAGGGCACCATCTACCCACCCTGAGCAAGCAAGACCAATTGTGCTGTTTTGGACTCCACCTGCTGATTGCAAGCAGCAAGTCAAGAGTCAAGATCTTAGAGTCACAGTTACAGTTACCTTTAAATAGAATGAATTACTTACACACAGTCCTAACTCATCACATCAGAAGGCCGTACTATTCACAGGGCCCATCTAGCTGTGGTCTGCATTTTTACCTCTCGTCCTCAAGAAAATATTATTGAATTAAAAAATTAAATAAAAAAGGGAAGAAAATCTCGGTTGAAAATGCTCAATCAAAGGATCTCTTTACTTTTAATAAGCAGGCACTTAAACAGTTGGGCCACTCTAGAGCTCTAAAACTGGATACATATCTGTTTAAGGAGAAAACAAAAAGGGAAATTTACTCAACTACAATTTACTTTAACTCACATAATTTTTAATCAGATTAAAATCAGATCTCATTCATTGGTTATTTAAAGATAACTGTCCATTCTCTGATCAATTTCGTTGAAAATCTTGGAAGTTCTGTATCTTAATACAGTCTTAAACATGAACATGTGAAAAGAGTAATGCCATAAAAACAATCCTGAATGAACCTTCTACTGAAAGAAGGATTTTTGCATATACAGCATAGGTGCATGTCTGTGTGTGTGCGTGTGTAAGACCTTTAAAGTTACCCTTTAAAACTTCAAAGTACAAAAAAACCGCCACACAATGTAACATTTGGTTCTATACTAATTAAAGGTTTCACATGAACCTGTCCCACTAAGCCAAGATCTATTCAGGAAGCTGCATTTTTAAGAGTGTATTTGCAGGATGCTGTGTCCTGGGCTGGGCCGTGCTGAGGCTGTGCTGCTGTCTCTCTGGAGAGTGTGATTATTTACACAGCGAGCGCAGCAGAGCAGAGTGAATCTCACGCCGCCGCTGCTTAAGGAAATCGGGTCATGTGCATACTAATCGCTGCCATCCCTGGCTCAAAGCGACATTAATCCAATTAAGGAATTAAAAGAAGGAATCCTGGAGTGGGGAACCCCCGAGTGCTTGTGCCACACACACACACACACACACACACACACACACACACACACGTTCATCATACACGAGTCAACTTGTGCTAAAACATGGCTTTGCGGGATTCTCCTTTGATGACACTGCTGAACTGCCATTACAAGTGTGTGTGTGTGTGTGTGTGTGTGGAGGAGACAGTAAGAGAGAGGGCAGCTGTCAGTGGGCTATGCTGGCTGATCTGTTTTGTGTCCACTGCAGTGGGTTTAAGGCCAACATAACTGAGGCTGAAATGAAGTGCCCTCCATCAGCATGTGGTGCAGTTTTGGCCTGTAATGACTGCATATGTGTACATTAACACTGCGCCCTCTCTCTTTCGCCCTCTCTCTCTCCTTCAGAGGATGTTTATGTCTGCCAGTACTGAGTACTCAACTCCACTGTGAGACAATGCAACTGCCACTAGACCACACTGTTGAGGAGCAGCCTGTACAGAAGGAACTGCGTAGGGCTGAGAGTGTACACACAGTTCAGTGATGGAAGGTCTGTTCATCCTAAAACATCTACACACAAGAATGTGAGATCTGGAACTTGTCACACGATAAAGTGGAGATAAGGAATGAGTATGGATCTCTAGGAAACTGAGTGAGTGTGTGTATGTGTTTATGTTCAATAAGGAAAGGATGGCTGGACTGATGGACATCTAAATACAGTAGATAGGTAGGCATCTAGGTACGTAGGGAAGTGAGTAGATATAAAGGTAGGTATATGGGTTGGTACGATAGGTTGGAAGAAAAGCAGGTTGGTAAGGGGTTGGTTGGTTCTTAAGGTGAGTAGGTGTAAATATGTAAAAAGGGAAGTAGATCGGTTGGTTGGTAGTAAGCAAGTTGGAAGCTGGGTGGGTAAGGATGCTGGGTGTGTAGGTAGGTAAGTATGTAGTAAGATATGGTATGTATGTGAGATGATAACTAGGGAGGTAAGTAAGTAGGTGGTAGGTGGGTGGGAAGATGTATGTGGAGTTAGGTAGTTGTGCAGGCAGACTGGTAAGTTGGTGGGGAGGTATGTTGGTGGGTAGGTAGGTAGGTAATTAGACAGTTATATGGGCAGATAAAAGTAAGCACGGTAGATAGGATGGCAGATTGGTAGGTGGGTATATAGGTAGTATGTATGTAGGTGGATGGGTAAACATGAAAGTGGGTAGATAGATAGGTAGGTAAGTAGGTGGGTAGGTGGATACATATGTTGGTAGGATGGCAGATTGGTAGGTGGGTATATAGATAGTAGGTTTGTAGGTGGATGGGTAAACATCAAAAAAGCAGGTAGATGAATAGATAGGTAAGTAGTTGAGTAGGTTGATAAATGTGTTGGTAGGATGGCAGATTGGTAGGTGGGTATATAGGTAGTATGTTTGTAGGTGGATGGGTAAACATGAAAGTAGGCAGATGGATAGGTAGGTAAGTAGATATATAGATAGGTAGACAGGTTGTAAGATATGCATATGGCTAGATAATTAGAGAAGGTAGATGGTAGTTAGGCAGATAGGTAGGTCAGCAGGGAAGAGGGTGTGATAAGTAGGTATGGAGATGAGTAGGTACATTTTCACATATTTTTAGACATATAGACAAATATATACATACATATGTACATACACATATGCACAAATGTACAGACACAAGGACAGGGAGATTGATAGATAGTTTGTTTGCACAGCTGGTTTCCATGCTTTCACAAAACAGCAGTGTTCTAACCCCCAAAACACGTGCTACTCCAAAAGCAGAAAACCCCAATATTATTCCTCACCACAGCCATAATAAATAGTGTTTGTGGGAAAAAAATAGATCAGTTTAAGGAAACACAGAACTGACTCCTCTCACTTGATGTTTGTTTTGTGTCTCCACTTCGTGACTCAGTGAAAAAGACACATTTTGGGTCCCACCGCACCAGCCACCATATTATTTTCCCTTTTTTGCCATATCACCTCCGTGTATGACTCTAAACCAACATGGCTATTTAGGGTAATCCAAAGTAAAAGTGGCATTAGTCATTAATCATTTTGTTCTGTCAACACAGAAAACGGCAAAGAGAAAAAGGATTAACTTGAAATTGAAATAGCATGTGTAGCTCCACACACTCTCCAGAAATACCATTGGACACAATGCCAAAATAAATGTTCTACATTAAATTTTAAAAGGCTTTGGAATGGGGCGACCTTGGAGAAAAAAAAATTGAGATTAACAAGTGTACTGAGAACAGATTACCAACTTGTGACTTTTTGTTTTGTGGATATGAGCATTTAAAAGCTGGACAATCATTGCTATTGCTGCTCCATTTTTCTTTTTCTTTCAAAACAACGTCAGAAATGATGTAATACTTTTTGAATAAATGGTGAATAACAGCAACAAGAAGGGAAGCTTGACCTTTATGCGATGCTTCCCATCATTACTAGATGTTTTCTGGATCTCTTTTGTGAGTATGTGAGGACATCATACGATCAGTCAGGGCCGTTCACTCTCTAGAGAATCAGGTCTTTGGAGACTTGTAAAAGTGCACTAAATAACTCATTCTCAAATGCCCATGTGGAATAATATGAACAGAGAGGAAGAGAGAGAATCTGAGAGGCTGTGATGTTCCACAGAGGAAGGCAATTCAGAATCGTAAGAGGCCAGAAAAAGAGCAAAGAGCAGCAGGAGAAAAGAGAAAAGACAAAAGAGGAGAGGGAAATGGTAAAGGACAATAGTTCAAGTCCAGTCAGTAGCTCTGTTATGTTTTAACACAGGAGCCTCTGGCACTATGGTGGGAGCAGCCTAGAATCAGTCGTTGGATGGTAAAAGTGAAGATCAAAATTTGACCCTAGCCATTCTTAGAGCCCTATTCCATGCCTAAGCTTTTTTACTGCTGATGGCAGTATTCAAATACTAGTTTGGATACATATATTTTGAATTAATTTTGAGTGTATAAAATGTTGCTGGTAAATAGGCACCTTAAGAACAGTAGAATTTGGCTATGTAGAATTTATCATTTGTTATGACCTTCAAAACATCTGCAAAACATCTACTTTTTGCTAAAATAAATAAATAAATAAATAAATAAATAAATGACAGAACCAATTGTTTTGTCTGAAATTTTCAAGCCATTGTCCAGTACTGCCTTGTATCAATACTATGTCAATTTTTGATATCCGGGTTATGGTATGTATAAACATGTAAATTACAGTACAGTGTTGAAAAAAGTTGCTAAATGCATTTAAAACTGTGTTTGAAACTTCTAAATTGTTTTTCTGATATGTCTCCACTGTCTTTTGTGGGTTTCCCTTACACTATGTTTTGTGAAATAGGTAAACTAGAACACAATGTGCCTATATTTCTGATATCAATTAATCTATTAGCAATGTGTTTGTGGGTTGGAGTTTTTATTTTGTTAAAAGCACAGGATGGCATTTGAGGTCTATTAGAGGACTTTTAAGGACTTAGCTAAAAATTTAATCTCAATCATAAAAATCAGATCCCTACCAAATTGTAGCATCAAACAAGCTTGAAATCAAAAACTGTACCAAAATCTAAGCATTAATACATTTTAAAAACTTCAGCAAGTCAAGTACTGAGGAAACTGCAGCATGTAGGTAAATTAAGCAGGCTGTACTAACTCAAACTTAAACAAAAGTAGCCATACGGATCAAATAGTGACCAAGGGTGATACAAAGGTAGAGAGAAAACAATGGAAGGAGATTGCAAGCAGAATAAGCAGATTAAACAATAGGAATGATGAGCAGATAGACACACACACATGGAGCTGCCCACAGGCACCAGCTACTCTAAGTTTCCATGCCTAAATATTTGAAATCAACCCCCCATGTGAGCGAGACGCTATTCAGTCCTCATCACGACTCTCAAATTACTCAAGTCAATTCTTGAGTTTAGACATGGTCAGTGGGAGTGGCCAGAAAAGAGCAGGCAGACAGACAGCCTACACAATACACACACTGCTTTACGAGATCACACAAACCATGCTGTCTGGGCCATCACTGGGTTCACTCACAGGGCAGTGGTGTCACACACACACACATATACACACACACACACAGGAAGCAAATATGCCTATGAAACGATGGCACAATAAAGGGTCACTGCAATAAAAGAAAGACATTAAGCAATAAATGGAGGTGTCTGAGTGTTGAAGAGAGAGCAGGCAGAAGGAGGAAAAGGATTAAAACATAGAACATTGAACACAACTAAAGCAAACGTGCCCTGATAAGCAGCATTGCAGGTATAAGAATGTCATTTCACAGAATACTGTACATTAATCATGAAATATCACCCTCACCTGTATAAATATAACAGGTGTCAGATGGATGAGACATTTTATTTCTGAAGTTGTGCAGGTATTTCACATTCCTCAGTCCTCAATCCTAGAAAACATGATCGCCCACAGTAGACAGCACAGTGTGTAGAATTATTGTGACTAGTGGCATCTGGTTAGAACTGTCCACTCAAACCGGCAAGAGACTCATCCAGAAAATAATAAATGATACATGTTACAATTATAATCACGTCATTTTGAACCTACTTCTTCTGAGATCATCATCATCTTCAACACTCAAGAAGGGACCAGCTGGTATTTTTTAAATCATGTAAAAAATTGTAACTACTTTTACAATAATATCTACGGTCATCATGGGTTCTCCATTGCAAATTCCAGAGAAATAGCCAAAGAAGCACTTTTCACAGTGTGTTTGTGCATGTGTGTATGTGTGTGTGGTGAAGGTAGATGGTGACACTCAACACAAAAGCCCGTCTACCCTCTCACATCAGCTCCTGCAGGCCAGAGTGGCTGGCTCTGTTAGTTCACCAAACAGCCCTAATGTTGTTTTTTTTTCTTGACACTCCACCTTATTAAATCTCCCCTCCTCGCTTTCCCACCTCCTGCAGCTCCCATCTCTCTCTCTCTCTTTCTCTCTCACTCTCTCTCCCCTGTTAAAAATGCTGCGCTAGTGGCTAGTGTGCTGCGCTCCAGTGCTCTCACTAAACTCACAACCGCTCTCGCACACGCGCTTGCAGACATATGGATGCTGTCAGCCCTGGTACAGCTAGGCTAATTACATGCAACAAGCAAAGCTGCCATTTGTTCCAAACAGGGAATGATTCAATTGTCTGCTACGAGCATTTGTTTCCATGTTAATCGGCTCGTTGTCACGAGAGCACTTTGGCTCAGGGGCGTCAACATCTTTCCACACCCCCTCAACTCTATTTTTTTGAGTAATGTTGGAGAATAAAAGAGTGGTAAAACTAGCTTGGGTGATTATCTGATGTGGGATGGGGTTTTGCAGTGGTCTTAGTCATGACCTTAATTAGGACACTCAGCATCAGCTAGTGGGATTAGCGGGAAGGAACAGTGAGAGAAGTCTTCCTGCCTCTGCCCTCACTTTTTCTTTTCCTTTTTACTTAGGGCTAAAATCAGAGAAAAAAGAAGCCAAGGCATATAACAAGTCTCGATAGGCCCTGGATGCACCCAAATATACATTGGGAGAGTGGGATTGAAAGACTGTTTGTTTGACTTGACCAGAGGAGACCTATTGCTAGTGCTAACAACAGTGTCAAGACAAGTCCCAATGCAGGAATGCTGATGGGAAGACCTGAACAGGCTTCTCCCTGCCTCTCCCTCTTAGTCTCTCTCATTCCCGCTCTTCCAAACATTCCCCCGCTCCGCTCTGAGCTGCTTGTTTTGATTCCCATTCCATTTTCCGTTGGCACTGGACAGAGAAAATCATATTCCTGCTCCCACTGGGCTCATGCAGTTGCACTGATATGGAAAATTATTTCAGAGGCAGTCTGAACCATAAACGTTATTTTTGTTTTCGCTTTTCTCTCGCGCTTTTTCTCTCTCGCTCTTTCTCTCCCTCTCACCCTTCCCTTTTTTTCCACTCCCTCTCTCCGACTCTTTCACTCTCAGTGGGGAGGATTTATTCGAGGCCTTGAGAGAGCACTCCGTGTGGGAGATCCGTTCCACGCGTAGCGAACGGTGAGAAACCCATTTAGCATGTACAATAGCTCTAACACACACCTGAATGACACGCGCCGTGCGCTTTCAATGCGGCTCAGTCTACCGCCAGTCTCCATTCAGCGTGTTCATAATGTACTGTTAGACTCACGGGGCTTCTCTTTGACAGATTATGTTTTATATCATCCTGAGTGAATAAGCAGTGCTGGAGAGTTTGACCCATTGTAAAGGGAGCACATACCGTGGTTTAGAGCTGCCCCGCCGGGGAAAGGCCAGGCTCTGGCACCAGCCACTGGACTTGGCCTGGTGAAGAAAGCTGCACTATTTCGTGGCTGGAAATTCACAGAGTGTCCAGTGTGACTGGAAAACACGAGCCGCGAGAGCCACGTTCCTGTAATAGATGACTAATACACTCGTCCTGCTAATGCAAGTCTGTATATGTGCATGTGTGTGTGTTGGCTAACTGTGGTTTTGGCTTTTACCACATTGTGCATGTTAGCCCTTTTTTGTTTGGATTTTTGGGGATTTCTTTTCAATTAAAAGCTCATTCTTTTCAAAGATGTGCAAGTTTTGCACAAGCCCTTCTTCACTGTATGGAGAAATATTTTGGATGCCAGTCACTCTGTAGTTGGCAGTTGTTTGATACCCTTTTAATCTTATAGCTTACTACTTGTGTTGTACTAATGATATACTCTATCTGACTGGAATGAACTTTAATGCACTGTAACTTGATTACAGAATGTGTCTTCTGAACCTGTTCACGCATTAGACTTATCTGATTTCTAGTTTCAGGAATGGTCACATGAAATAAACGGCAACCAGAAGGTTCAAATGGTAGCTATAAAAATAAACAAACAAAACAGCAGCCTACGGTGATCACAGGGAGCTCCCAGAGTAGGGCATAGAGATTAGGACACCATTTCAAACACAGTGACAGACTTTGACCCTTCACCTGTGCTCATTAACAGTTCCTGATATGGGGAGCAGTGTGGCTAGACACAGCAGGGAGGTTTGGTCATCACTGAGGCCTTTAGTCACATTATACTTTTGAAGGAACCTATACACACAGACATACAGACGTGCAGACACACACGCATACGCACTGGACCACAAATAGTGACAGCAGCTGTACAGATTCACACGGAAAGAGGTCGGTCTGCTGCTGCTTACTTTTGCACTTCCACTGCCTCTAATGCGCGCTCTCCCTCTCCCTCTCCCTCTCTCAGATGTACACACTCTCACTTCTGGCGCACAAGACTAAATTCTCCCTAAAGAACAACATGTTTCAAGAGCAAGGACACACACTGTCTGGGCAAAGAGGGAGCCAGAGAGAGATAGAGGGAGAGAGGGAGGATGAGGTATAGAGAAAGCAGTAAAGGGAACAGAGATAATGTTTTTGTATGTGTTTCTATGTTGGAAAAGTATAGATGAGTAAATGTAAAAAAGAGAGAACAGTGTAGTTTTTACTTTAGTTTTGTTGTTTATTATTTATTTAGCTTAATTTACAATACTGTCTTTTCTGCTTCTCACTTTATTTGTTCTAAACTCCATGTCACTCAAACCATCCTTACTGCAAGCTTTGAACCCTTATACAAATGTAAAATGCAGATATCACCATCTGGGCATACTTTTAATTATGTATTTTCGAGTAGTGTAGTTTTAGCAATTTGTGTTTAACAAAAAAAAGAACCAAAAATAGGGGTTACAAGGCTTGTAAATGATAGCAATCATATTCTTCCAAACTTCACATTTCAGCATCATACTCTCCCACATTTCATAGCATCTCAGGCATAGATATTACCTGCATTAAAAGACTCTCCATTCATGTCGGGGTGAGTCACAACCCAGACTGCTTTGCCTTGAATAGGATGGGCATCCCAGACAAAATCATGGGCACGGAAACCACAGCCAGAAATACAGCAATTTGCCGGCACAGAGTGATTTGTAGAATGGATACACAACATTTCAGTCAAAAGCTGTGGTCCGTGAAGCATCTCCCATAAGTCCTTGAACAGATGTGTGTTTCCCAGGCCTCCCCTGCTTGACCCTGAGCCACGTCATCACTCCAGTGGCCCGTCTGTGGATCTGCAGCCCCAAAGGCACCGTCAGAAAGCCCACACAGCACTGAAAAATCCCTCCTACTCCTGACTCACTCGCAGGCCTCCAGAACCTTCCGCAGATCAGCTAAGAGTACACGTGGCTTGGACCACAGCAAGGTCTGGCTATCTGAAAGAGTCCAGAAGTCTGAACTTGAAAGTGTGAGGAAATATCCAGACTCCTACACACAGCTCATACAGGAGATGCTTGTGAATCAATTAAAGTGATGGTGTTGAAACATTGAAAACACCTATGCTGGTGTAGCTAAATGGTCTGCAACAATAAATAATAAGGAGATCACATTGGATTGTAAGAAAAAATGGAGGTGGGTTTAAGGGGGCAAAGCAAACACTATTGTGGAAAAATGTAAATGCAATCCAAAAGATTCACACTAACATGCAAAATACGTGCCAAATGCATAAAATGCAAAACCACTATTACATTACATTTCCCTGCACTTAATTTTTTTAGTGACAAACAATGGAAAGAATTTACAATTTCGAAACCAAAGGCTGAATTCATGTCAAAATTGCACACAAACCTCCTTAAAATGCAATCAGCACAACTGCATTGCATTACACTGTATGACACTGTGAATGTTAATCACATTGCAAATCACAATGCACAGGATTGCATTTTGTGTAGGCGCATTGCAGAATTCATGCCAAAATGAAATGTATTCACTGTCCAATCAGAACACATGACTGAACTTGGGTGGGATTTTCACATTAAAAAAGAAGCAAACACACCCACACCACCCCACTCGGACCCAGGCTCGGATAGCTTTCACACCCAGCGTACAAACCAGCGAAGCCCAGACCACCGAGTGGAGATCGGTACCCTGGACTGATTGCTCCTGGACTCAAAAGCAGCATTCACGCTGGACCAAATGTACTAAAGCCCTGGAGAAAGTGCACTTAGGCTTAGAAAAAAGGCCAGTGTGACAATGCCAAAGTGTGAGAATGAAGCCTGTGTTAAAATCTACTCAACTCTGAAAAGCTTCTATAACTGTGCCAGCCAAGCCTTAATTTATAGAATTTGAGTGTTTATTTCCTTATATATCCTTTCTCAAAAAAAAAAAAAATAAATAAATAAATAAAACAAAACTTTTTTTTCTGGTTTAAAGTACAGCTATGCGCTTCTGACTGGTTTCTCAGCCCCACCCCAATTTTAGTAGTGGATTCTGATTGGACAGTGATTACATATCATTTTGGCAAAAATTCCGTGCTGCTGCTACATGAAATGCAATCTAGGGGTGGGCAATATTATATAGTATACGATATATCGTGACACAGAAATATCATGATATTAATAATCCATATCGTGATAATAGAGATGTTCTGTCTTAAAAGTAGTCTATTATTTACTGTGAAGTTTTAGGTGTATTTATTGTATAATTGTTTTAGCTTGCAGTTTAAATTCATGCACTAAATATTCTGCAATATTATTTGCTGCATTATATTATTTTATGTTATATTATTTATTTTGCCACATTATGATTATTCTGTTATACTATTATACTATATTCCTGAAATGAATGAATTATTTTAGTTTTCCTATATCGCCAAGTATATCATTATCGCAAAAATACCATGAAATATCGTGATATTGTTTTAGAGCCATATCGCCCACCCCTAATGCAATCCTGTACATTGTGATTTGCTCTTAAACATTCGCAGCACCACACAGTGGAATACAATACTGTTGAGCTGATTGCATTTTAAATTCTTTAAAAGAGATCAAGTGCAGTAAATTGTAATGTAATAGTGGTTTTGCATTTCATTTTGGCACATATTCTACTTACTGGTAAGGAAAAGCAATGCGTCTTGTGGATTGCATTTACATTTTTCTACGGTAGTGTTTGCTTTTCAATTTGGCACCAATTATTGTAATGTAATATAATTGTAATATTGTAAACTTTTACCAATGATAATAATGCAGGCTATCTTTGCCTGTCCACATCTGCTTCTAAAATATCTAAACATATGCTATAGGGTTTGATCATTACAGTGGTAGATCTCACACACACACTGATCCATCTGACCAAACATCAAAACATGTCTCAATCAGCACGGATCAGACAGCAAACATGCATCTGTCTTGTGTTGGTATCAAGGCCACTACACTCAAATGCACTCACCCCCTACCAACCCCACAACTCTCTCTCTCTCTCTTTCTGTATGTGTATATGTGTGTGAGGAGAAGCAGAACCGATCGGCGCTCTGAGGCAGCCGCGGCTCGGCCCGGGCCTGTTTCAGCTCAGTGCTCAGACCCTGCATGGAATCTCCCCAGGAGAGAAAGCACGCAGATTGAAAGCAGAGCCACGAAGATAAGGCTGGAGAGCAGCCTGGCCCAACCTAGGTCTCTCCGCCCGCACTCCAAGGCCTTCTGCTGGAGTGTATTGAATGTTTTATTCAAGGGGAGGTGAGGGAACGGCTTGGAGGGGGAGAGGAAAATAAAGGAGGGCTGAGAGGAGGGTAATAAAGATGACCTAGAAGCAGGATGATGAGTTAAAGATGACAAGGTTCAGCAGGGATGATTGGTATGTGTGTGTGTGTGTGTGTGTGTGTATATATACATACAGTACCAGTCAAAATTTGGACACACTTTAAGGTCAGTGTTTTTTTATTATTTTAAATTATTCTGCATTGTGGATTAATAATAAAGCAAACTATTAACTATGAAGTAAAACATTAAATTATTTACTAAACAAAAAAGCGTAACCCCAACCAGACTGCTTTGCACATCTTGGCATGTTCTCAGTCAGCTTTATGAGGTATTCACTTGGAATGGCTTTTAGTTAACAGCTGTGCTGAATGTGTTAAGAGTTTGAGAGCAACAGTTGTGTTGTGAAGAGGTAGAGTTGGTATACAGTGAATAGCCCTAATAGAGTAATGTTCTAATCCATATTATGCTAAGAATTACTCAATTAAAAAAAAAAAAAAAAAAAAGACTAACAAATGAAGGTCAGTCAATCCGAAAAATTCCAATAACTTTGAAAGTTTCCTCAAGTGCAGTCGGAAAAACTAATGTGTCCATCCATATCTGAATGAACTCAGAATTAATTTACAGTAATAAAGAAAGAAATATAAACACTGAATAAGAAGGTGTGTCCAGTCTTTCGACTGGTACAGTATGTATGTGGATGTGCACTTGTTTTTGCATATTTTTAAAACACTGACCTGACTGTGTGTTAATGTATTGTATCTCACTTTATAATTATACAATTAAATATAAAGTTTAAAAATATATATTTTTTTTTACTTTGTGACATAAAGGGAATCTGGCTCTTTTTACACCTAATTCCATGATGAATGGACCAACAGAGATGCTGTAATCTTACATAAAATAAAATGCTTTAAAACGGTTGTTTTAAAGATACAAGGTTTTTAATGAAGGCAAATGAGGAATAGTTTATAATTCAAGCAACATAAGATGACTTCTTATCCTGACACTATACAAAATCAAACAAGTGTGTGTGTGTGTGTGTGTGTGTATGATCAAACAGACACTCCCCCAGTTTTTGTACGGTAATCATGCTAGTCAAACAAATGTAGACAAACCCTTTTATCTTTGCTTTGGGTTAAAAAGATCTTACTGTAACTATATCTTCCTCTCATCATTCTGACCTCACTCAAATCTCACACCCCTCCCTTCTACCTTCCAATCAGACCAGCCTGCTTATATGAGTCACTGGATTCTACCAGGTGTAGAGGTGGGCAACGGCGCGGGGGGAGGCTGGTAAAGCATTAACGGAGGTTCGTCTGACAGAGGCCGCTCTAACCTTGAGTTACATCTCCCATCTCACAACTGCACTCATCCATGGCATGCAGTTCCGACGTCTGCAGGACATCTGGTGAAATAGTGCCGGCTAGCCTGCACAGCTGGGGCAGGGAGGAGAGGGAAATTAAGGGGCGCTTCCTGCAATCTGCAGCGGCCCAACAAAGGTCATCTTCACAGGGGAGCGCGCCGAGACATGCACGTCACCTGACCCCATGACGTAAGTAGCCAAAGAGACATAAAACCAATCCATACACTACTTATTTGGTCTAAAGTTAGCGTGTGATGAGGTCAAAGTTAACGACACAACCATCAAAAGTTTGGGGACTTTTTAAACTGTGTTTAAATCTGTGTTTTCTTTGTTAACTCAACACAAAAAATAACAAGACTTCTTAAAGAACTGCTAACCTTTTAAAACTAGCATGTGACACAGACTGTCTCTGTACTCTACTGACTAATGGCAGAGTGGGTAATCAGGAGAGTCGGGAAAATTCCCAGTTGGTCGGTTACTGTGAGCTAATAAATAAACCCACACATATAAACACGTGAGTGCTCAGACAAAGTGTAAACTTTACACCCAAGTGTATATTTGTACCAGTATAGGGTTCAATTGCTGGCTCCAATCTCAAGTGGAGCTGTAATTAAGCCTAGAATTACTAGAATTAAAATAATTGTGGTAATTGATTATGTGGAACACAAAGATTAAATCAAGAACACAGGACTATTCCTTTAACATATTAACAATTAATGCCAGGCAACATCACCTCATTATTTATTAGGGGACAATACATGAGCACGCACACACATTGTGGGGATAGTATTCAGTAGTCAGAAAATAGTCAGGGAAAATATATCAAGTATATAAAATAAGTTTTATAACTCGGTTACTAAGTTACTATATATTATTAAGGACTGTGTGTATCATGTGTATTGTAAACTTCACATTGTCTGTAAATTGTATGTACATTGTTAATATATTACATTAACAAAATACAGAGTAAAACCAAGTTCCGTTTGCATGTAATTTTCCTAGTAATAAATATGTAAAAATTCATCCTTTAATGATAACCATATTTGGATCACAAGAATTATTATATGGCCATTGAACATTTGCCTTATTATGTATTGTTTAATCACAATATAACTGAGAGATAGCATGTGTTCCCAAACATTTGATATTTGCCACGTTATATAGAAAGAAAGCAACGCAGAATCAGAGCACAAGTTCTTCGTCCTATGGGAGTTACTTGAACGGAGTGCGGCTGATGAATGTGCTCCTGCTGTGCATGCGGGGGCACACACACACACACACACACACAAAGACACACACACACAGAAAGAGAGAATATGAGAGAGAAAGAGAGAGAGAGAGAGAAAGAAACACACAAGCCTGGAATCAATATCTGCCTGTGTTCTATCGTCACATATCCCAATTAACAGTGACACTACAAATGCTCTCTCTCTCTCTCTCTCTCTCTCTCTCTCTCTCTCCTTCTCTCACTCTCACACACACACACACATTCACACTCACTCTAACTTGCACAAACACACACTTCCATGAATGAATGAACGAGTAAGGTAAAGCAGACTGAGCAGCAGGCTGGTGTAATGTTAAGGAACTGGAAGCATCTCTGAGTCTCTTTTACAACACATAAAAAAAAACATGAGAATGTAATAAATGTTGGCATGTTGTGTCTTTAAAAGGCTTTCCTCATGTTGCAGAGTGCACGTGTATGGGGCTGACAGCAGAGAATGAGACAGCAAGAGAAAGATAGACAAGTATGACAATGGGAAGAATAAAGAGAATAAGAGACTGGAAAAATGAGAGAAAGAAAAGCAAGAGAAAAAGAAACAATGAGAGAGAATACTGGGGAGAGAACGAGTAGATAGAATGAGAGAGAAAATAAGGAACAGAGATAAAGAAAATTAGCAAGAACATGAGAATAGAAGAGAGAGAAAGTGAAGAAATAAAAGAGAATAAGACAATAAAGCAGAGATAAATGAGAGAAAATGAGAAAAGGAATGAGAGAGAAAAGAATAAGAAAAAAGTGAGAGAAAGAGAGACATCAAAAAGAGAGAGAAAAAGAGCGAGAGAATAAAAGAAAGAAAATGAGAGAGAGTGTGAGTAAGGGAGTCAGCACAGCCGCTCATGTGAGATGTTTTGACATGAGGCAAAAACACAAGTGACAAGGACACTTAAACAAGGTGGGAACTTACACGTAGGCGCGCGCGCGCGCACACACACACACACACACACACACATACACATTTGTAATGAATGAAAAAGGGAGACATTTTTATTTATACCCCATAAAAAAGTATACAGTAAAAACACTGTAAGCTAAATAAAATATGTGTTTTGTACAGTACAGCTTCACTTTGAAGCTGAAAAAAGACCAGACTCTATACAATCATCATAAGTGAGCGGCACTTTATTCTCTCTATATTACTCTCAGTATTCCCAGCTCTGTTTTTCACAATAACCCCCCTATCAAATGTATGTGTAGAGGAAAAATAACACACAAACACCCACACACACACCATTGCACAGTCTTGTCAGCATCGATATTATGTGCAAGCGCTGGGGTTGCAGGTAGAGCCTGGAGAAAAGAAGCTGTGCATGTATGCGTGTGTGTGTGAGAGAGAGAGAGAGAGAGAGAGAGAGAGAGAGAGAGGGAGAGAAAGAGAGAGAGGGAGAGAAAGAGAGAGAGAAAGAGAGAGAGAAAGAGAGAGAGAGACTGCCGGTGCTGAGAAGACTATCAGGCCCATGCAGACTCTGTCTGTTCTGAGCCGGGTTGATTCTGGCCCAAGGCCTTACACACATTGGTGCTGGTGTCATCTCTGATAGTGCATCTGCCTGTTTGAGCTCTGTGGGTGACTAAGCATGCCCAGCCTTAATCCTGCTCTGTGTCTCTCTCACACATACACACACTTACACACACACGCACACTTGCACAAACACACACAAAGTGACAGAACATGCTGTATATGCAGACTGAATGTGTGAGAGAAAAGGCCCGGTTTTCCTCATTAGTGAGGGTCACATGGACCCTTTCTTTCTCTCTCTCTCACTCTTTATTTCTCTCTCTCTCTCTCTCTCTCTCTCTCTCACACACACACACACACACACACACACACACACACAGGCTTCCTGTGTGTTCAGTGTTTACTCTGTGCTGACCGTGAGCTGCACTCTATTCGTTTTCTCTGATAAGAGTGCAGTTATGTCAACAGTGGACACTGCGAGGCCGCCAGCGAGCATGTTCGCCAGTATTTGCTCTACAATCTGTTTACAGTAAACACTTTGACCACATGTCTGAACCCCCCTCTCTCTCTCTCTCTCTCTCTCTCTCTCTCACGCACACACACTCCTACCAGCTAATGGCCTACCAAGAGAGGGAGCAGGCAGAGCGTCGCCCTCTACTGATCCAAGCATATTTTAAATATTATGCAGAACTAAAACAGCCGATGATTCAGTACCTAGGTTGGACTTAATAAACAAAAAGTCAATATACCGCCACTATTCACTTTAATGGACTTTTTGTGTTAAAAAAAACGAAATGATCATTATTAAGGAAAAGCAAAAATGATTGCGATCATGTTATAAATATATTATATTAAATAAAGTCAATAAGTCAATAATGAAACGATCTTAATACATTTACTTCTTTTCCCAGATTCTTGATTTATAACATATAAAATCAACAGCATTTGGTTTGGACTGGTGAATTGGTCACTTCGAAATTAGAAAAACTGTATTTGACATGAACACAATCAGTAAGATGTAAATAGACGTAACACAACAATGCAAACAAAACATCACAAATGGACAAAACACAAACGACATGAATGGTTTATTCAATAATGCTGCTTTAGTAGATTAAAGTTTTTACATTTCAGCATTGGAGCATTTGACACTGAAATATCTAAAATTCAATTGGGGGGGTTGTAGTGGGGTTTGACAGAGGACACAGAGTCTCGTAACATCTTTGTCAGGTCTTCAAATAGCTCTCAAGCAGGCCTCTGATAGCAAGAGACCTGTAAGCATTGGTCTGACTGTTTAGGGAGTTTAATTAAAACTGCTGGAAGTTAAAGAGGTTACAGAATAAAGTGAATGAGAACAGACTGTCTGCAGGATTGTTGAATCATTACACTTACAGAACAAAGTGCGTATCCGGTTAAAAATCCACTTTGCTCCTGTACTGTAAGTCAAAGAAGGTGGTCTGAGGCATGCTTCATCTGGCAGAGAGGGGTGAGTCTACCAAATGAGTAGGTCAATCAGGCTCCACCTCTGAACAGACTGATTGCATATTTGACAGCATGGTGGGAAATCCTAGCTTCATTTCTACATTTCTAAAGACAATGGAACCACGGCGTCCATGTTTCAGAGTCATTGTTTGAGACAATGGAACAAGCAAATGGTCTCAATCATATCAGAATCTTATAACTATGTTTTTCTGCTGCTTTGAGAAAAACTACAATTTGAGACAAATGCCTGTGACACAAACAGCATTGCATCCGCATACACCTTACTTAATGCCTTACTCTATACCTTAGCTTCATGTGCACCTCCCCAGAAATGTAACTATATGTTACTATACAACAACACAGACTGCAACAATCATGACAGGACCGCTTGGTTGCATCATGTTTTCACCACTGCTTCCACTGTTAAATTCAGTTGGATAAACATAAATCATGATTGTACACAGACTGATAAATGGTTTTAAATGACAAAACAAATGATCAAATCTACCCTTACTTCCTCTTTTCTCTCAGTGTCCAGAAAAAATCACCTTTAATTAAAAATTCCAGCCAGTTGCCAGTCACAACCATTATCACTTAATGGACACTATTCACTGTGAGTGGTAATGCCTTCCATGACATATTCCAGCTACACACGTATCACTGTGGACAGGAGAATCTTAAATGCCTGCACAACTATCAGGCTATCCTCAACATAACTCCCGTAAGTCGTGATACTTTTTCAACCACACCCTCAAAGAAAAAATCAGCCTCTTTCTGCCTCAATCGGTTCAATGACCATACCTGTGCGCTGATTCAACATAAATCAGCCTTACAGTGAATGAAAGAAAGTAAAGAACTGGGTTGAACTAAGTGTAAAAATCAGCAATGCTTGGATTTGAAATGATCGACCCTGCTGCAACTTTCCAGCAGAGAAACTCGGGATAAGCTGAAATCTCGCACAAGAAGAGGCAATCCTCTGAGAAATGTGCATCACCCAGAAAGAGTGAGTGTGCAATAGAGAGCCAGAAGGAGAGAGAGAAAAGGGGGTGGAAAGCTCTGTTGCTTTGAATTATTTAGAGGCAGTTGAAAACAAGAATCACTAGTGCCATCTCGCCAAAAAGATTAATAAACTTCAGTTCTATGTGAACATGAGAATGTTTACAGAAACACAAGAAGCTAAAGAGGTCTTTTTTTCCATTTAGACGGCTGCTGTCTTCAAGTCTTTGGTGCACTTCTTTCATGGCCTTTTCCCAGCCCTGCTTTGTCATTCTTATACACTCTCAGACTTTGTCACAGAGCGAGCAAGAACAGGAGAGAGAGCGAGCGAGGGAGAAGTGTAAGTGTGTGTGTATGTGTGTGTGTGTGTGTGTGTGTGTGCGTGTGTTCTGGGGGGTGGAGGAGTGAGAACAAGCATGAGAGAGCAAAAGAAAGGGAAACAGAACAAGCGACAGAGTCAGAGACAGAGAAAGAGAGAGAGAGGAAGAGAGAGACACACCAAGAAAGAGAGAAAGTGCATTGCCCAGGAAAGCTAGGTGCCCTGAATTACATTAAACCAGCAGCAGCAGCAGCAGAGGAGAAGAGAAAAAATGGGAGGATGGGTAAAAAATAGAATGTGTATAAAAAAAAAAGGACAGATAAAATGTAGCAAATTAGAGATTTCCTACACGGCAGCATAAATCAACACACACTCTCAATTTGCAGCAAGAAACAGAGGTGCTTTAAAAAGCCAGACTTTGTCTCAGATTCCATGCACACACACACACTCAAGCTCACACACGCACATGCTCGAGGTGGGATGTCCCGGTGGGCTGCCGTTGGCCTGGCACAGGGATGGAGGCTCATAAAATCAATCACTCCTGGGAGCAGTGTGGGGCTTCAAAGCAGACAGCTGTCATACTGAGGGCCTCCATAAACAAGCCCCATGCTCACACACTCAAATGAAGCTTACACACACACACACACACGCACACACACAAAAACACTCATGCAGAAGACAAACATGCCATCATCACAGCTGGCCAGAGAAAGAAAAAATACCATAGTCCTTTGCAGTAAGGCCAATGACATCACTGATTCTCAAGAGATTCATGATTCAAAGATTTGATTCTCCAACAGCGACTCGGTCACTAACAATCGATTCATCTCTCACTGTTCCTGCTGAGCATTCAGAGGATAAAGCCAAGACCACATAACGCACCACTGAAGAACATATCTTGAGGATCTATTATCCAGGAGGGACCAGATAGCAGTCACTTAAGACCTTCATTACCTGTGTGTTAAATTATGGCAGGAGCTCAAGTTTTGAATTAGGCTTCTATGTTATACTGTCTATAGACTGACTCAACATGCCTAGGATTCATACATGCACAATAGTAAAAAAAATAAAAAAAATAAATAAATGTACTGGGACACTGCTCATTCATGGAGTTACTGTCTGCACTCCAGTAGAGGGATGATTTCATTGCATTAAAGGATAAAAGAGTGTTAAGGATGCCAGGATTTTGAATGACCTCTACCCCACCTCATCCCCAGCTCCATAATACATCCCAAAAGTACTGAAGGGAGCACCATCCTCCCAGACAATGTAGTCCAATGGTTCCACAGTTCTGGAGAATTTTATAGCCCTCTATCCCACACCTGCCATTAGACAAGGTGCATAATATTGTTGTGTTGGTGTTAATGTTTACATCTGCTCCAGCCAGTACTATTGTACTGCAATACCTTTCTACATGGGCTTTTTCAAATATGGGAGAACATTCTATAGCAGTGTGAATGGGGAAGTACATGGCCTTCAAAGTTTTTCACTTTCAAAACTGATTCTCTATAAAATAATTCAGAATGCAGTTTCCAAACTCTGTCCTTCCTCCATGTTTTCAGAATAAACAAAGCAAAAAAAAGAACTGAAATTCATACAATAAAACCAATCTGCACACACACGCTGCCCTCACCCACTATCCTCAGACAGGACACTGCTGATTGGCTGATATGCCCAGGGCTTGTGTACTTCCTGTGATGGCAGAGCACCAGAGAGGAGCCAATCAGAGGCAGCCACAGGGGGCCATGCACGGCTCTGATTAGATTCAGCAAAATGGCAGTTAACAAACAGAGGTAATCACAAATACCACATCTCCCATCAGCACAGCACACGCAGACACACACAAATGACACATCTGCTTCAATCATTTCCATCATCACGACCTGCAGATTATTGTTTTATTGAACACTTTTTTTTTAAACATTTTTTGCAAAGTTTTCTCACAGTGGAAAATCCCAGTTACCATTGTTTCCCACGTGTTTGCCTTAATTTAGGAGGCCAAACATTTTCCATAAAAAAAAACAATTCCTAAAAAAATGCCATCCTTACAAGCTACAGGGTCAAATGCAAAATGTCATGGACAGGAGCTAGTCCCATAGTCCCATCATGTCCCATAACTTTTGCAATGTCCCATAAAAGCTAAAGTACGCTGCACTGACCTGTGGGAAATGCGTGTGGGGTCTCACCCACAACATATGCAGGTGTGGTCATTCCCAAGCCATCCTCTGAGGCAACACTTTACTTGATCAATTTACATACTGCTATACTATGTCTTTTGGCATACCAGTGATAAGTATCTGTGTCAGTAGCTGAATTACAAATACGTGTATAATCATGCAAACTGCCAACAAATCATTGCAGATTTGTTGAGAAGGAACATTTTAATCAATATATTTTAATTAAGTAATTAAATGTGAGTAGACCGCAAAGAGATTCCAAACTTGAGGTTTATTGGTCTAGCCCAACCAAATGTTAGGCTAAAGTATACAGTATGCCACAGTAATAAAGATGCCTTCCTCAACAGATACTACATGCTTTTGGTCATCTTTCACTTCTTTTCTCTCCTTCTCTCTCTCTCTCCCATGGCGTTAATTGATGATTGGATATGTTAATACCCGCCCAGAGCAGCCAGACAGGCGCATTCCTGCTCCTCATTCATTCCAGCCAGTCTGAGCATGTAGTATGAGTCAGCTTTAAGCAGCTTTAATAAGGCCATAGCAGAGCAGTGACAAACACACAGACATGCTGAACCACATCAGCGTCTCACTGTAAGCTTCACTACTGCACAGTTCAATGGGTCAAACAGACAGTATGTAAACAATAGGAAAATACACAGCAATCCCTGCAGGTCTTCACGAGCTCATAAGAGACTGAGTGCATGAGAAAACGAGGCAGTGTTACAGTCTAAAAGAGCCATGTTCTGTGTGTGTGTGTGTGTGTGTGTGTGTGTGTGTGTGTGTGTGTTATGATAAAGCTCTGACTGAGCTGGAGGGGGAGCAGGGGTCAGCCACCTCATTAAGCCAAGAGTAGGGGGAGGAGGAGAGGGCAATTAACCACAATGAACAAGGGGGAAGCAAACACACTCTTTTCACACAACCACACATACACACACACACACACACACACACACACAAGTACACTCACACATTCTAAACAAAACCAGGGAGTGACAGGATGGGACCTGCTCATTAATGGGTAATCACAGAGACAAATGACTTTTTCCGCTGCCCAACTTTCATGCACACATACACGCTCACACATTAACTTTTACAAACAGACACGTACAGACCTGCAGCTGAACTGCAGCACACGATCCACGGCCTTATCCTTGTAGGCACTGTATGTTTTCAACATGTGTATTTGCAAAAGGCCTGGACAACTAGTGTACAAATAACAGAGAAATGGTTGCTATGCATGATCTTGCCTGTACCACTTGACCAAAAGTCCTTCATACACAGCAATATAATGAACATCAGCTATCAGAGCATACAAACAATAGATGTTTTTGGTTATAACTACAACAAAGTGGTTCAAATGCTGAGCAGTGAAAAGCAGTGCAGCACATTGATTGTAGCACAGTTGAGGTGTGTCGTTATGTATTATGTAAAGCAGAAATAGTGTGAAATAAAGTGGGTTATGTGTCATGAATAGAATAAAACCTCCAAGCACCCATTAACAACAGGCTATGGTTTAAAAAAGTTTTTTTTTAATCACTGGTTGTAGAAAATACAAGATTAAGACAACTCCACATTGAACTGTCTAAAGTGTGCAGGGTTCAACAAGCTTAACCAGAGGCACATTCAACACATTCATCTAATTGGGCATTTCGCTGTAACCAATATATGGAATAGGCTACTTTTTTATATTATTAAAATCTGCTTTTTGACCATTCAGACACAAATACAAACATAATACATAAGCAAAATGTATATTGAAGTAAAAACGCTAAGACTGAAAAAGACCAAACACAAATCATTTAGTGCAATGTACTGCAACATACATAATTTCACTTAAACCTGAATCCCAAAGACATATTCTGTATGTCTTGAATTATAACATCTCATTGGTGTGTAGAGACTACTGGATGTGAACAAACCAAAACTGATTAAAAGTGGGGCAAAGATGTGCCAATAGCCAGAATTTCTGATATTCCAAGAAATTCCAGGAGCTGAGGTGATACACAGTACCAGTCCAAACTCCTGACTGGTACTGTACATCTATAATATATAATGTGGTTTTCAGATATAAATATAGTCCAACAACAAAGTAATGGGGAAAAAGAAAGAAGTAGAGAAATATGAGTAGGAATATGAATGGCTTTAGGGGAACTTCCTGTCCTCTGACTGATCTCAGTTAACTACCAGCCCTCGCTACAGCAGACATGGGCATGGCAAGGGTTTCAGAACAAGCACACACCGATTTACACTCCCTCCCACTCTGCCTCACTCTCTAAGCCGAAGCCACACAGCCGCTTTCCTTCAGAGGGGAAATAGCAGTGGTGTAGAAGCAGAGGGGTCCGCTCTGGTCTGGCTCAATGTCTTACCCACAATGGGACAGGTTTCTAAATTTGGCCTTCTGTAAGAGAGCGTGAAGCCTGCAGAAAACCCCAAACCAGAGCCTGACAAAATAGCAGCAAAGAAAAGCCTTCTCATGTTCTTATAACAGAGAGAATGAGGGGGAGAGAGAGCAAAAGAAAGAAAGAAAGAAAGAAAGACATGTCAGGGGGTTAGAGCAGATGTGTGATCCAAAACCACATCTGCTGTGCTCTCAGAAAACATATGCACACACATGCACATACACACACACACAAAAAGTATGAAATGAGAAGCATACACTTTACGGCTATTTCTGGAGGGACAGTTGTTATTATTCTTTTGGGAGATGGAGGGAAGTCTGGGTTTTGGAGGGAAAACAAGGTGGAAATGAGTGACACTGCAGTAGATAGCAGAGTTTTGAGTGTGTGTGTCTACCATGGTTACTAGTTCAGCATTAGTTTGACCAAGGGTGAGATGTCCCACCATAGGTCACAATTTCCTGTGCTATCTAGACACACACACATTCAGAATAAGGATATGTCACCCCCCACCCACACATACTCAGTTTGCCCACAGTGCAAGATCTCAGTGCTTATGTGGAATCCCCAGAACCATATTGTTTGCTAGACACTACACTGGTTTGACTTACTAACTTACGGATCAACATGGTCATCAAATTAATCATTGGCAAAGGACTGGACCATTTAAAGGAGCTCAGCAATTAAAAAAAAAAAGCATGGCCTTTCAAACTTAAGCCCCCACAAGTTTAGCACTGCTACTGACTGGTTGACGTGTGATATATTTTAGTAAAACTAAAAAAAAACAACCTCATATTTTCTCCAATAAATTTTTCATCTCAAGTGTCTAAATTTAGCAGTTTTTCATGTGCTAACAATGATCAGTTTTCCCCCTGAAATCAGTCCTTTAAATGTAATTCGATGTCATATGAAGGTGACAGCACACTGCCCGTGACTGAAACAGGCCGTCTGATGACCATTCTGTTCATTACATGGAGTAGCTGACTCAAGCAACTAGCTAGTTGATCATACGATAATTTACTGCGTCATATTTTGCTTTTGGTTGCATTAACAGACCTTCTGTACAACGTCCTTTGCTGTCTGGTAAATCTGATGTTAGCATAAAATTCACACTGTAATCTAACATTCATTTAGCCAGCTAAATGTATTTTATGGTCTGGACTGAGTCCAAAGAATTCAATGGAAAACTAGGCCGTAGTAACTGTCTAATAATAAAGAGATGGATATTTTAAGCATAGATATAATTGCTTCTTAGTTCTTATAAACAAATCTATAAAAAGACATAAACGTATCCTTTTACATAAAAATATTAAAATTGTTTTGAATTGTTTTACCCTCATTTTTTGTGATTCTCCTACAAAGTCCATATATTTTGTTCTGATACTGTACAACAACAAACACATATTCAAAGCACTTTGAGCTGCACCAGCCCTCACCCGATACTCAGCTCCATAGTGCATGCAGGTCTCCCAGCAAAGCTTGGCGAGACTAAATTTTCTCTCCGTTTCCACCTCTTTTCCTCCCTCATTCCCTCAGTCCTTCTCCTCCATCCATCTGCCTGCTAAATCAATGTGTCTAATAAAGTCATCAGCCTTGCTGAAATATTGGACAAACACACGCTCAATCAATGCATGCAAATGCCAGCCATCCATTCTAAACCCTTCTGAATATCGACGTGCCGTAGCACGACACCGTTCAGTGCATGTATGTGTTCCACAAATAAAACCAGAGGGACGACAGGAGATAAAAAGGGAACCCCGAGATACATGTGCTTCTTTTTCTGATCTTGCACTATTAAAACCAACAGAATAAATAGGAAGAACACAAGCTTTCTTCTGGCATGATCAAAGCATCAGGTTCTGGGGCACGGGCTGGTCTAGAATCAGATTCCTGTCGACTGACCTGCTTCATTAGAATTGCGGGTGAAAAGGTTAAACTGCTCTCAGATCTGTGATAAGGTGAAATTCCAGACAAAAGCAGGGTTATGGATGACTCACGCTGAACGGAAAAGTTTGGGGTGGTAGTTTGCCATTCCGACCCTGAGTAAACACCTCACACACCCAAACTAAATGAGGCAAGGGAAGAAGGCAAGGTGTGTGTAAGGGGGGGCTGAATAATGAGGCCATTTCTCATTGCCTTCAAACAAACGCTCTCCCCCTGTGCATTGTGGAAGGCTAAGAAAGATTCATTAAAAGCAAACATAAGCTGGGCCTGAACTCTGGCAAGATGCTGTGTGTGAAAGAAGAGAAGGAGAAACTGAATCAACCACCTGCAGCCACTCCCGCTAACCTTGCTCAAGAGCTAAAAGACTTCTACCTTGCGCGCGCGCACACACACACACACACACACACACACACACACACACACACACACACACACACACACACACACACACACACACAAACACACACACACACACACACACACACACACACACACAAACACACACACAAACACACACACAAACACACACACAAACACACACACAAACACACACACAAACACACACACACAAATATTCATTAGTGCATGAATGATTTTGTGTAATCAGCTAAAGTACAAAATACTATTTATACACTTACATAAGCTTCTTTTAGTGGCATTATAAAATAACCACTCTTTGGTCTAAATTAAAATATTTAATACCAATATCTTTCTAAGAACTTCTGTAAATCTGTTTTTGAGAAAAGTCTCAACAAAAAGTATTTTTCAGGTTAATGATATGCATTAACCACATACTTGTTTGCCGCTATCTTATAATTATGGATCCCATTGTCCTTGTTAACTAAACAAATACCAAATAAACAAAAACACATCTCTGAGAAAACTGTCAGTTGGCTTTAAGAAGATTTTTCTTCTTAAGAATTGTTGGTAAATGTAAAACTGTACTGAAAAGTGTTTATTCTATGGCACCTATAAGTTTAAAGAAGCATATTTAAGAGTGTGTGGTAAAAGAAAAAAGACCTAAGAAACAGCATCCTCTTGTAGGCCATTAGAAAACTGGTATTAAATACATAATCCAATCATTTTTAATGGTAACTTGTAAAGGCTTTCTTATTTTGGGGTTAAATTGATATTTGTGTGTGGATTCAGGCCTTTCCTTGATACAAGAGATGTAACAAGTGGTATCAGTAAAACGAGGAAATCCAAATCGATGGACCACTTATAGCTGCACTGAAGGTGAATATGCTACAAAAGGTGCCTCCTTGTAGAACCATGTTTGTAAATGAGATGTGCTAGTGTGAAGAACCTCATTAATCATGCCTGATGAAAAATACAAGATATGCATAATTTTAAAATCAGAGCCTTAATCGAGCAACATCACATATCTTCCATAAATTGAATATATGGAACTAAAAGTATTTTTCTGTAACATCACTCATAGAAACTTTTGAAGCACCTCCATTTTTAAAAGTGTGAGCGAGCACACAGAAAGACATGCATCAAAGTGTATTAAGGCACAGAAAAGGAACATGTGAGAGTGAATGAAACATAAAGACAGGAAAAGAGGCAGAGAGAGAGCACTCAATTTTGTCGATTAAGAATCAAGGCTGAACAAAAAAGCTATGTCTGAAGCACGTTTGCTTCTGTGCTTAAGTAGAAGTATTTATGGGGTACTGTCAGAAAAATGGACTGACAAGGGTAAAACTGGTTGATGGTAGGGAGCTACGGTAAAAAAAAATACATAGAAAGGAAATGAGAGAGAGAGATAGAAAGAGAGAGAAAGAGAGAGAGAGAAAGAGAAACTGTCTCTAGGCCAAAAGGAACACTGTGTGTATTAGCCAAAGAGTAATCATAGTCTGACCTTCCTGCTATTAAGAGCATTAAGGGCTGATTCGGCAGTCTTTAAAGTGGAAACACAACAGAGGAGAGGAGAGGAGAGGAGAGGAGAGGAGAGGAGAGGAGAGGAGAGGAGAGGAGAAGAGAGGAGAAGAGAGGAGAAGATGGCAGAGGTGAGAAATAAAATCAGAAGATAGCAGATAAAAGATGGCAGAGAAGAGACGATGAGCAGCGTGAGAAGTGTAATGAGGAGATGTGAGAGAAAAAAGAAAATAAACAACAGAGAAGATAAGAAACTGAAGAGAATATGGGAACGAAACGAGGAAAGGAGGAACATAGGGAAACTACAAGAAGAGAAGAACTGAGAAGAAAGAAGAAGAGACAGAAGGCGAACAGAAAAGAAGAGAAGAAGAGGGGAAAGAAGAGATCAAAAGATCTGAATCACAATCACACCAAGTCACAATCAAAGCTGCAGCAGGGAGCAGAGACTCACTCTCTCACCACACATCCACTGCAACTTTCATTAAAGCTCCATTAGAGCAAAGCACAGCTCCTAGCACTGAGGCTGAGGGATTACTAAAGCTTCCATTCATGCTTTACACTTGCCCCTTTTTCATCAGCCTGGACAGGCTCCATGTCCGTTTGTGTGTGTGTGTGTGTGGGAAGGGGAGATGATGGCGTGGACTGTGAGACTCTGACTGCCCCTGTGTTGTGTCCACAGCTGTGTGTCAGGCTGCTGACCCCCAAACAAAGCTCAGCACAGAGGAAGCCCTATCTGGCAGGCGTGATAGAGGACAGGCCAAGCCAAGGCAGCCACGCTGAAGCCCTGGAGATAAAGCCAGCAGGACAAAACAACACCAGCAAGGCCTTTGATAACAACCGCTCACTGGAGCCAGCGTTGCACGACACGCACCAACAGAGACCAACACACATCACACAGACTTTCTCTCAGTCTCTCTCTCTTTCTCCCTGTCTGACAAACACACACACACACACACATGTATATGCACAAAAGCTACATATGTGTGACAGTGTAGATCACAGGAATTGGAACACAAATTAGCTTTGGTCACTGTAGCTATAGAAACATGAGCAGCAACAGCTAGCTATAACCCTTAGAGACAGCACATGGTACAATAATCCTGTGTTTACTGTCTGTATTTCGTACATCTGCAATAAAGTACATTTCATATTATCAAAGCCAGCAAAAGTCTTCCTCAAACAAATGAACTTATAGTTTAGAGGCAATACCTTTGTTACATTTAAACACATTCACACAGATTACCTTTCATCCATTATTGAAAATAATTGAGTCCAAACAGAGACGAAAACGCTTGCACAAGCATAAGCTAGACCTCTATGGAGCAATAGTACCTAATGAAGACAGACATGAAATCACCACAAAATAGAAAGAAAGCACAGATATTTCACAACAAACTGCACACTAGTCCTTATGCGGTGCATTATGCAAGGCAGGAAATTATGGATTCTACATCTAAACAAAGCATTATACTGTATATTTATATTTAATCTGAAATCCAGTGCTACGTGAGTAGCCTCTCCCTTTCTGTTGCATTGTGCATTGCATTGTAGGAGAATAGTATTCACTGGAACTAATGCAAAGTATGTATGCATTGTTAATATTTAAGTTTACTTATCTTTGACAGTTGGCAGCTCTATTACAACATACACATAATTAGTACAAAATTGGAACACGCCATGAGGACATTTAACAGTATATAAAAAGTTTTTGTATAGCACTATACTAACAGCTCTGCAACATGAATGTGTGAAGCAAAAAAGAAAGACAGAGAGAGAGAGGGAGAGAGAGAGAGAGAGAGAGAGAGAGAGAGGGATGCTAGTTGCTGAGTTTTCTAATACCGTGTCTTCACAAGGACTAACGTCAAGGTGTCCCAGTTTCTTCTGAACTTGCCTCATGCTGCAATATAATCCATACTGTATGTAGCAGTTAGAACAATGAACATCTTAATTCAACAGCCTCTTAGTGCTAATGATAAGTGAGGCAACAAAGACTGAAAAACCAAGCAAAGTAAATGAGTGGAGAGTGTGTTGGGTAATGAAGATGCAGGGAGCGAGTGCTGATGTCATTGGCATTAGTTGGCCCTATTAGGGAGCTGTGTGCTGGGTGTCACTATCCAGCATTGCTTCTCATTAATCAGAGGGCTTGTCTTTCTTTCCTCCCTCTATCTCTCTCTTACTGTTCCTCCCCCACACCCTTTCCCTCCCAGTACATCCTCTCTACCTCCCTGCAGCCGCCCCTCTCTCTTTCTCTCTGTCTCTGCTGTATTTAATGTGCAGTCACTGTTTACACCCCAGACGGCGCGTACAGCACTTTAATCTCGGCAGTGTGTACATGACATCAGCACTCTCGCCGGTGCATAAACCCAGAGAATGAACACACACAACACACTCACACACATACCCATCCCACATGCCCCCCCCCACCACCACACACACACAAAATCCTGCATGCACAGCACAACCCTCCCACCCACCCACCCACCTCCACTGCGCTGCCAACTATAACATTGTGCTCTTAAATATATCATGCTTCATTTTGCATAATAGTACAAACATGCAGTATAATACTGCACTTTATATGCCTGTGCACAGTGTGTAATACTGAAAGCGAATGATTTGCTCAATTCTGAGCTTCTTACATGAATTTTATGAGCAAGGTAGGCTTTCTCAGCATTAGAAACAGCAGAGCCCGCGCCACCCTCCAGTGGAACCCCTGCTTATGCCTGCACATGAATAATCATCAGCGCATTCGAAATGAGTAAAATCATCAGTGAATATTATAGTCGGAATCTAATGCACATTTTGGTCTGGAATGGATTTGGACTGAATGAATTAGTGATTTCCATGTTTCTCCCACTTAATACAGAGAGGCGACTATACACAGTATATGTCCAAATCTTTGTGGACAACTTTACTCAAGATAAATATAATAAAGCTGGGGCTGGTAAATTAATCACACATTAATAGAAACAGACATTCCGACCTCTAACTGACGTTACAATTTTTGAGTTCATGTACTATCCCCTTAAAAAAAAACATACTATTTAGTAGTAACGTGACTCAGTCCGATTCAGTCTAGTTCATATCTGTGGCATAACATGGAGGAGAACCTGAATGCTGAACCAACTGAAAAAAAGCAGGCAACTCGAGCAGCATGTAACAAAGAAAATGCTATGTTCCTCATACTTCACAATAATCTATATATCATCATTAAGAATTTATTAAATTAATCTTGATACTTATTTGAGATCATCGTATCATTGAGCACTAAATTCAGTTACTAATGTGCAAATGCAAAAACAGCATGTCTAGTCCCTGTGAAAGATAACTGCTAATACAACAGGACTCCCTGGAGGAAATAAATATGAATTATTGACACCAACGAGCACCCAAAACCAGACAGGACAAAACGCTGTTCTCTGGAATAAAGGTATACCATCCAATACTTTTTGTATAAGTTAGGGAGCTGAGGATGATGAGGTGAGGTGATCATCCAACATCTCTGAATGAAATCCAATACTCACCGCAATGCTACAAAATCTAGTAAAAATCCTTCCTATGACAGTAAAGACAGTTACTCCAACAAAAGCAGGATTAACCATTTTTTTTAATACCATTGATAAAAAAAATGAAATGAGCACAGGATCCAATATGTTTATCCATATATTGTATATATAGTGTTCATTCATCCATAACATGCTCAGTTTTACATAGTACTTACACATTCTCTCTCTGTCTCTCTCCAGTTTTCTCCTTCTCTCACACACAAGTGCACACACACACACACACACACACACACAGAGACACTCTCTAACTCGCTCATATACTGTCTCCTTTCCCATTTGCCTGTTTGTTACATATTTTTTTCTTTCTCACTATCGCACACTCTCTCCCTCTCGCTCCCTCAGAGTCGTGTTCTGGGTGAGTTCAGTATTGAAAGCTGCTCTAATCCTGCACTAACCAGCCTCTATACGCCTCTCAGCCTGAAGCTCAGAGCTCCCCAGCCCAGAGAGAGATTACAGCAGGGAATGAGACCCCCTCCACTGACCTGCGTGCACACACACACATGCACACACACACTCCCAAGCATACAGCAGTGCACTGCCATCAGGGTAATGAGATTACATTTTCTTTCGAGTCATGAGTGTGTATCTGAATATGGGTGTAAGTGTGTCTGTGTGGTGTTGTTCAAATTAACTATTCATGTCTAACAATTTTAACAGAAGGGGGTTGTCTTTGTAGGATATGGCATGTGGTAACAACACTCTGAGAACATATAATACACCCTCCACGCAACACACACACACATGCACTCAGTTAAGGGTCACGCATTCCTGTTCACTCTAAATCACATTCATTAAGTTGCCATGCTGATGGTCATTGAACATGTTTGCTGCCTAATCGAGTTGACTGGGATCATTACTGGGCGCCTCATGACTGGACCTGGGCCACATCAATAGCGCGCTGCTTCAAAAGCACTGATGTGAAAGCCGCTGGATGGGTCAGGGCTGAGAGGGCCAAACAGTGGGGATATTGCTTTCGTTCGTCCAACTCAGTGTGCCATGGGTACACATTTGAAGACCAGGTGGGGTGAAGAAAGCAGACGAGGGGATGCAAGACATTATTAGTCTCATGAGAAAACCTAATATAATGATATATTTTTCTATGTTTATGTCTAAAGATTTGGAATATTATGTATACTTCTTGCCTTCTATAACATTATATATCATTGGTTGTATATGCTTTAACTAATTAAAAGAGTAAGTCAAATGATATCCACTTTAGTGTATTACCACTGGCTGTCACAATGTCAAATTTGTAACCAGATTTTGTCCAGGACCAGATCTGGAGACTAGATCTGCACCTTCACCCACAAGAAGCATGTCTCAAACTGCCATCACTGTATTGAATGTTTTTAAAGTACAAGTTCATGTTCATTCAATTCATATATTTTATTCAGATGGGATTTTGATTTCTATCAAATTTCAGCAATGGAGCACCTGTGGTGGATTAACTTTTGAGAGACATTACTCTGCCCATGCCTTTCTACAGTAACTGGTTCATTGGGCACAAAGCATTACTGTAAAATGGAACAATGGAGGCATGTGACTTTTATATTTTACAGTGCACTAAAGTTCTACATAATCAATCAACCAACCAATCAATCAGCATAAGTTTAATCAGCTATTTTTTTAATTAAAAGAGCAGCTGATAGCAGGCAAGGCCTGTCATGATAATAACATTTATCATACAATAAATTGACACAACCTCAACAATACTGGTATTGTCTTACGTTTATTTGTTCACATATATAACACTAAACAGTATTTTTGTCAGTCATGCAGTGACCAAAGCTTCAATAACTGCGACTCCACAAAGTTGTCTTGTCTTTAAAAGGGTTAGGGTTAAAATTGCTTTGTTATTCTATTGTATTTAGTCAGTGGCATTTAATGGTCTCAAAGTTACAGTAATATTGTTTATCGCAATAGTTTCTAGGATGATATATTGGCCACAAAACATTATTGTAACATGCCTACAGACAAGCATCATACAAATCAACCAAAACAAACAAAAAAATTTACACACAATTTTTGTTGTCTTTAAAAGGGGAAAATTGCTGTTATGCTATTTTATTGTCAGTGGCATGTAATGGTCTTAAAATGACTAATATTATTTATCACAATTTTTTCGATGTTATATATATTGTTCTCAAAAAAAAAAATCTTATTTTGGCAGTTCTACAGGCCAGCATCATACACAATCAACCACAACAAAAAACACCATTTTAAACCCATACACAACGTGTGAATTTAAAGCTGATGTCCATAAGTTTTGGGATTTAGGGCCCTCTCTGGTGAGAATGGTTAATTGCACCAAGCATGCAGAAGAATCATTTTAAACTGGACGGGTGTGATGCTGCCTCCTTTCTGACAGATGAATCTGATTCCAGGTTATGTTCAGTCAGAGAGAGAGAGAGAGAGAGAGAGAGAGAGAGAGAGAGAGAGAGATCTCAGTCAGAAACTTCACTTAAACTACGCATTTTGTTTTTACTATGAGTGAAGGAGCTACTGAGCTCTGTGTTTCCCCTTCTAAAGTCTCCATTGCTCTCGTTCAGTAAAACTGAGCCAGATTCTTTTTAAGAGGCTGTACATGTGCCTAAATACATAAAGACGCTTGACGTGGCCAGAACAACTCCCACAAAAAAAGATCCCCACACCCCAGTTTTAGAATGAATATATTAGACTTCATTAGACTCCAGCACACTGGTACTATTAAACACAATATTTTGTGTCTTCTCCACTCAGAAATGCTTCTGCTTTGAGTTTAGAAACAAAATAAAACGGACTGCCAGTTTAATCTACCAGAAAATCAATCTAAATTTAAAATCTGCTTCTTTTCTAAATGTTCTAAGAGGTTTCAATACAACACTAGCAAAAGCAGGTAATGCATATAATGCGTGAAGTGGTCAGTCCTGTGTTCTTCAGTCTGGTCTGGTCAGTGTGGTCATCATGCTTGCTCACATGACTCTCTCCCTTTGTGTGTGTGTGTGTGTGTGTGTATGTGTGTGTGTGCGTGTGTGTGTGTGTGTGTATGTGTGTGTGGGCCAAAGCCCTCCTCCTGAGCGGGAGTGAGGAGCAATCAGAGAGAGGGGGCGTGCTGCCGGCGCCACAAAACAAACATGTTCTTGCCAAAAAATATATAAAAAAAGAAGCGCAAAAACAAAAATAAGACACGGGAAGAGGATAAGAGAGGAATGAAAGCGCGCGAGGAAAACCCAACGAGCAATCAAAGCGCGCGCGAGAGACAAAGAGGCGCGCGACGACGACAGTTTTGTTTTAATCAGAGAACATGTGAACGCTCGGATCCGCGCGCGCGCCTGCAACAGTTGTCCCCCTCGAATTAGAGCGAGGAGAGGCTTCTGCACGAGAGAGTGCGAGAGAGAGAGAGAGAGAGAGAGAGAGAGAGAGAGAGTAAGAGAGAGAGAGACCGTCCCTCGAGACTGATTAATATTGAATTCCTGATGCTAATCTTTGTTTTCCACTTTTTTTCTTTACTGGTGTCGAAGCTGACACGTCCTGAAGAAGCGCGCCTTATGTATATTTAATGAAGCTTCTGCATTCATTTAGCTCGTTTCGTCTCGCTGTGTGGCGTCGCCCTCTTATGAGCGCGCGCTGCCGCTCCTTATAACCCGCGCGGATCTTTCCCTATATGCCCCAATCTACAACTGGGGTACATTTTCAGTATGGAAATATTTGACTCATCAGTCAGCTCTGTTACTGGTACCCATCTGCCATTTCAACGTTTATTCACGGTTAAATCAACGTCACGGATCAAAGCTGAATCAACCCTGGGTTACATTTGGATTTTGAAAGATAAATCAGCGTAGATCTTAGGACGTTGTTTCAACGTCTTAGTTTTCAACTATATATTACATATCATTTAATTTATTCTAAATTGTACACCTTTACAGACACTGGTTCTTTATAAAACCATAAACAATCTTTTAATTAATAAGCATTTTTCTTAACCCGTAAGAGCTTATACCCATTTTTTAATATTGATACTAAACTCATATTGGAATCAGATAAATTTAGTGGGCAGCTCATTAAAGTTTTTTTTATGGGGCACATGGCTGTAAATCAGATCTAGTTCTACGGAACTTAAAAAGATAAATAAAGCGTTTATTTAAGTGTTGTTAAACCTGATGGAACAGAGCTGTTGACAAAAAAAAACACACTTTTAAAAGGAGATTATTTTATCTCCAGTACTATAAACACTCATACATTCTGGAAATAAGGTCAGATAAACAAACACACATTCACACACTGTGCTGTAATGAACCTTGGAACTTCATGAGTTAAAATGACTAAGAAAGTGCAGTATTGAACTTTACACAGCTTTTAAAAATAGTCTTTGACACAAATGTCACCATTGGCTCTTTTGGGTTAACCATTTCACTATTCCAATTACCATTTAACGTTGTTTCAACATTTTTTTTTTTCAATGTTCAACTACGACAGACATTATTTAAACTATCTCAGTGTAAAAGTTAGGTTATGTGCCAGCTTAAGCCATTTAAACCATTAACAGAGTTGACAAAAACAGTTTCAAATTTGTAATATTTTTTAAACTCCTCATGTTGACCTTATTTCAGACAGCGTGTAGAAAACTGAATTTCATTACCTTCAACATATCATTTACTTAGAAAACAATGGAAGGCTCACTCAGTATCAAAATAACAGATTTGACCAATAAAAATAATGAGTTTAGAAGTTTGACATCTTACCTCATTGTACGCATTTTATCAATCTTTAGGTAACAGAGCTGGCAAAAAGTTAAACTGGCGGGAGTAATGATTATTTTTTTCTGAATAAATTGTGCATAAAATATGGATTAATCATTGCTAATTTTGAAAAACTAATGCAATCAACTGGACTTTTTCTCAAATTTAACTAAATAAAGCTTGTTTTTTTTTTTTTTTTTTCTAGAATGACCCGTACACACTTAACGCAAATACATATATACAGTACAGTCCTCCCTCCACACTAACAGCAGAGCACCGTAACAGGAGCGAGGGCACAAGAAAGAGAGGAGGAGAGACTGTGTGCACTGCTGCTTCTTGCTGGACAGGTTAGGTGTTAGATGTCAAGGCACGAGCCTCATCCGCTGACATCACGTCTGCACCCGATTGTGATGTCATCAAAACACAACACAAACAAGGGTAAACATTAGCCTTCTAACCTTGGCCAAGACAAGCCTCTCTCCCTCTTTCTATCGCTCTCTCTCTCACACACACACAAACACTCTTGAGGTTCACTCATTTATTAATACTCTCATGTGCACACACACATGCACAGCACATTTTTAATGGACTCCATGCTGTTGACAAGGCCTCAAAGGGCACGTGGAATGTCCACACACACATGTACATAGAGAGAGAAAGAGAGAGAGAGAGAGAGAGAGAGAGAGAGAAAGAGCACTCTTAAGCAGACATAAAAGGAAAACTCAGTACCACTCAATACAATTCCCTCTACCTTCACACAGACAGAGAGAAAGAGAGGGAGAAAGTGTGTGTGAGAGAGAGAGAGAGAGAGGTGGGGGGTGCACACAGACCCCATTACTATAGCCTAGCACTCCTCTCCTCATCCTGAGCTTTCTAATCAAGCATTCCCTCTTCTTCCCACCAGTACAAAAGCTCTTTTAGCGTTTTGTTTTGCAGCCTGTTTAAAATGTCATTTCTCTCTTGTTATCAGACATCAAAGCCAGCTCGGAGGGCTTTTATTTTCTTAGCCAAATCCCAAAATTGTTTCTGATTTAGAGAGCTGGCCACAGGCCTAGCAGCGTTTGGATTTAATAACAGCACTGAGAGAGAGAGGGAGAGTGAGAGAGAGAGAGGGAGAGAGATTCCTCCTCATGGTTATGGTTAAAATGGGCTGTGGTAGCTAGGTTCATCAGTGAAGTGTCAAAATGAAAAGTAGCTCACAGGATGTAGCAAGCAGCTTGCACACACACACACACACACACACACACACACACACAGTTACAAAAGAAAGAGAATGTCCTGCCTGAACAAGACTAATGAATGACTGGAAATCTCTCTCTCTCTCTCTCTCTCTCTTCTCTCTTCTCTCTTCTCTCTCACACACACTCACACACTCTCAACCTTTTATTCTATCTGGCAAAAGCAAAGACAAACTAATCTGAACGGGTGAAAGTGTAGCAGAAGTGGGGCGGTAAAGTGCGCATATTTCTTTCAGCAGCTGCCCAAACAGTTCCCTTTGTGTGACTTTCGCGAGGAAACGTGTGTGAAATATGTTTTAAACAGAAGCTTGAAAAAAAATGACAGAGAAATGACCAGAAAGTGAGACTTTTCCCCCAAAAAAAGGAGAAAGGGAGAAAAGAAAAATTGTGGGGTGGTGAATTGATGGAATCTAAACAGCGGCACTGATGAATAAGGGGGTTGTTTTCATGTGAAAATTTGAGCTGATAGGCAAACAGTGGAGGAGAGAAAGTGTGTGTGTGTGTGTGTGTGTGTGTGTGTGTGTGTGTGTGTGTGTGTGTGTGTGTGTGTGTGTGTGTGACAGCTGTATAAATGAGCTCTGAAGCTCACAGCACCCCAGTGCACTGCCTCATTGTTGTGCTGATCCAATGCATGGCAGATGAACCCAGGGTTTAAGAGTGAAGGAGTGTGTGTGTGTATGTGTGTGTGTGTTTCCAGCATTTGTGTCTGAAATGTAGTCTGTGTGTCAGTATGCATGTGTATGTGCGTGTGTGTGTTTGAAATAAAGAGCATGAGCAAGCAGGAGAGTACTGCTGCTGGTTGATTCACAGTGCGCATGTGCATGCATGTGTGTTTAGCACATTTATCACACTCACTGCTCTTGTATCACTTATATAAATACAAGGTGAGAGGGTGACAATTTTCAGATTTGGTGTGAAACACCAAGGTTGCAAGTTAGAGTGCGTATTTTTGTGCACATTTTTAGAGTGTTACACATTTCATCACAATTACTTCTCTTTCTCTCTTTCAGGTCTCTACAGCCCTGCTGTGAACAATACTCATTATCATTTATACTGTAGTTCTAGTCAGTCAAATAGTCATCAATATACAGCTATTGTATAATATACAGCAAATGTATCCTCAAAGGTATAATATGATGTCAAACTGTTTTCCTTAAAAGTAGGGAAAAACAATGAATATATTAGGAATATAAAACAAATATGTCCCTTAACTAATGACATACCACAGATGTAACAGTTTTGTAATATTTACATATATAACAGTATAATGTACATCAAACAATTATACACCATAAGGAAAAAAGTACTGGGGCACCTGCTCATATTTATTTTTTGAAATCACATATAGTAAATAAAACACTTAATCTTGCTTTTGATGGAGTAACTACAATGTCAAGGAAAGGTTTTCTACTTGGCTTTGAAGCGTTGCTGTGAGCTGTATTCAGCTACAGTAAGTGAGGCAAGGATGTTGGATAATTACCACCCACCTGATCCCAAACTCCTCAAATCATACTCCTAAAAGTTTTGGATATGTCGTTTTAATTCCAAAGAACACAGCTCCACTGCTCCACAGCTAGGGGTTTATACTCCTGTAGCCCATGTCTGGCATTAGGCAGCATTGCTGTAAGGATTTGATTACATTCAACAACAAGAGTTAAAGTGTTAGTGAGGACAGAATGATGAATGATCACCACCCCACCACCTTCACCTCTGTGTTAGCAATGGGTGCACTTTACAATAACTACATGCATTCTATCTCTTTACCAACATATCTACTCACCCACTATTTACCTACTTATCTTTCCTTCCACATGCACACACACTATCTATACATCTGTCTAACTACCTATCTTCCAACCCACCCACTACCCATCACTGTGGATGTGCAAAGGCATCATTTGAGCTCTGAGCTAGAGGTTGTACTTAAGACAGGGCAGCAGATCTCTTAGCATGCTGGGACACATATGATCGTGTGTGTGTGTATCTTTGTGTGTGTGTGTGTGTGTGTGTGTGCGCAGGCATGTGTGCATGCTTGTTTGTGTGTTTTGGGGATGGAGACTATGCCCGGTTATGCCAGAGAGTGCAGCTCTGCTGAATCATTCTACACACACACACACACACACACACACAAACAGAGAGAGAGAGACCCAGGCAGACGCACACGCAGAGTGCTCAGCTGGCAGGGAGAGTGAGTGGCGACGGAACGCGCCGGGCTCTGTGCTACCAAGCAGAGGTAATTGGGCCAGATTACCAACCAGGTGGAAACATTCAGTCTCTCTTTTTCCTTTTTTTCCTCTACCCCCTGCCTCTATTTCACTAACTCTGTGCCTCTCTCCCTCCATCAATTTTCTCACTGTTGTTTTGTCCTTTAGTGCTTTGGTGTGGTCAAATGCAAGACTGAGTCCATTTCTGCTTTTAGTTACTCCCAGCATCCACATATATGTTAATTTCTGTGAGATTATGACATTGAAGCTATTTAAACTATGTGTAAAAATAAACTAATTCAATTAAATTGTGAAATTAAATGTATTCATTTATGAGGAACATTGCCATTCAAGCCTGTCGTTATCTCAATCTAAAAAAATCACTTATCTGTCATTAGACATTGTGCCAATATTTTCTATTGGCTTCAGAGCATCCCATTCTAATGGCAATACTTCTCTCTACAGGGACAAACTGTAAGCATTTTTTTATACATCTGTGGCCTCAATGGATGCAACTTAGAGTAGTGTTAGCATTTGCCCACAAACATTTGTATATATACAGTGTATTTAATTCTAAGATGCTGCTGCTTCATTACGCTAAAGGCAGGGTGGCTTTTAATTGAAAAATGATTAATAAACACTGCCTCCGTTTTGCAGGACAGCTCGTCTACACTGTACAGAGGAAACACAGACCACCCTACAAACATAGGGGTATGAAATATATTGAAAGAGAGATCAAGAGAGTAGGGTTGTCACGATACCAAAATTTTGACTTCGATACCGATACCAACTGTAGTATCACGATTCTCGATACCAAAACGATACTTGGAAGAAAAAAAAACAATAAAAATATCTGAACATAAAATGTTAATTTTTGACTGAACTGGATTGAACACTGAACAATCGGTGCAAACGTTTTTATTCTAAAATGAAACATTTGTACAAAAAACAAGTTTCGTTATTATAACCTTAACTATAACATAATTATCTAAACACTTCCTAAAAACTAAAACTAAAACCAGAGGTAATGGTAGCCTGACTATGTGAACCTGACGGGCGGGCAGAAGTTAAGTTCTGAATAAGGAAAATAAAGAGACAGAAGAACATTACAATGTTATGTTCATTTTAACACTCACTGCTCCGTTTTATTAATCAACCGTTTACCGTTTTTAATAAGCCCATGTTCAGTGTAACGAGCAAGCAGGCTACGTGCCTGACCACAGATTTGCGATGGAAACGCGAAAACGTGAACATCATGTTTCACAGCCAATGGGATAATGGAGAAATAGAGAAAACCACGGGTCCAAAACAAAACTCCTGCACACTCCTCTCCGTGTTAACGTGATTTACTAGCAGTCGCTAGTAAATCTTAGTAAGGCTACAGACAGAGTGTATCTTGACTAACTCCACTAACCTGTCGACTTCTCAGCACTTTGTAGAGATCAGGGTGCTTGTCTGCTAAATGAATGAGCGAAATATGATCAGAATTATGTTAAATAACACTGTAACATAGAAGCATAGAACTATTATTTAATTAAAATTATTTTTAAGAACAGCTAAACACAGTGCTGCAGGTCAAACGCGGAGGCGTTCACGTGCGAGAGAGAGACAGAGAAAGAGTGAGAGAGTGAGAGAGCGAGAGTGAGAGAGATTTGCGTGTTCTGATGTGAGCTACTCACAGGTAAAGGTTCTCTTTGATCTCCTCGTGCTCATATTCTAGTCCCATACATAATTCTGCAGCTCCCTCAGTGTTTTCTGTCGTATTTTGCGGCTAGCGCGAGCGCTTACAACTAACACCGCGGAGCGCGAGGTGCCGCCGCCCTTGTGCCGAATCCGCTACTGAATCCGACTCCCGCTTCGCGGACAGAATCGGCACAACACCCCCCGCTGTACAACTGCGGGAGTGAAAACAGCGCTAATAAAGTAGTTTAGTTTCACTTTCAGTTTTCGTTATTTTATTTAAAAATAAAAATATCAATAAAAAACAGATGCCTACATCTCAGACTATTTTCCCACACTTCACTCCTCGCGCCCGTTTTGTCCACAAGTCGCGGACGAGAGACATCTGTTATTTTAGCCGTCGCCATTCTACACTCGCTGCTGCTCTGCTGGCTTGCGCGTGAATCGATTCATTTGTTCAGAACACTAAGTTTATCTGAATCCTGCCACACCGACTGCTGCGGTGTGAATCAGTTTTCTTATGAACTGAATCAAATCGCGCCTACTAATTTGACTCATTTGAAGCTAGTGACTGGGCTATATACAGTATCGAAAGCATCGAACGCTAAAGAACCGAATCGTTTGTGATGACGTAGTATCGAAAAAGAATCGAACCTTCGGTACACCGTGCAACTCTACAAGAGAGAGAGACAAAAAGAGAAAGTGTGTGAGAGGGGAGAGCAGGGGAGGGAGGGAAAGAAAGAGAGAGAGAGAGAGAGAGAGAGAGAGATGTAAGCAGACTCATGCCAGAGCAGCGCACTAATTTAAACTACAAGCCCTATCAAAGCCTGAGGGCTGTAGGCCGCTCCCCATCACACACGCGCATACACACGCACACAGAGAGAGAGAGAGAGAGAGAGAGAGAGAGAGAGAGAGGAGAGCAGAGCAAAGCAGAGCAGCAGAGGAGGAGCAGGAGGACGAGTGCAGAAGCCGAGCGGACGATCAGCAGGATCACTCAAACACGACTCAGAGCAGAACTGAGAGAAAAAGCCAAGCTGTGTTTGACAGGATAAAGCTCTGCTTCTCCACACACATGAATGAAAGAGCGCAAAGCCTGCACACGGTCACACCATATCCCCCTTCAATAAAATCAAGACTCAAGACTGTGTGTCTGTGTGGAAGGGAGGGGGTGTTTGCACGTGAGTGAAAGAGAGAGAGATTCTTAATTTAGTGTGAAGCTCAAGGCTCATTGCTGTGTGTGTGTGTTGTTTCTCTGTGCAGCTTGCACTGCTCTGGATCTCATGTCTCATCTACACACATACACACACATACACACACGTACACACACGTACACACACGTATACACACGTATACACACGTATACACACGTATACACACAGCACTGCTTGGTCCTCAAAGAAAATTTAAGAATGCTCATTGATTTTCAAAAATACTCAGGAGAGAGAGAGAGCGCGAGAGTGTGTGTGTGTGTGTGTGTGTGTGTGTGTGTGTGTGTGTGTGTGTGTGTGTGAGAGAGAGAGAGAGAGAGAGAGAGAGAGAGAGAGAGAGAGAGAGAGAGAGAGAGAGAGAGAGAGAGAGAGAGAGAGAGAGAGAGAGAGAAAGAAAGAGTGCGAATGACAGTGGAAAAAAGGTGGGGCAAAGGGTGCATGACAGTGTATTTTAGCATCTTCAGCACAGCCATAAGGCAATTATGACACTGAATAAACCTTCTATTGCATGAAAAACATATCCACAGCTGGCAGAATAATATGAATGATCAACAGAATTTTACAGCTCTTTCCTTTTTTTAAAGAATGACATTTTCACTGATTTCAATATGAAGAAAATGAGCTTTCTATTTCTGGATATATGTTGGCGATATTATGGGAATGACAGCATTACTATAAGTAGGGGTATGACTGACAAAAACCGGTATTGGCAGATACTTATGGTTGCAGTAAAGTATTGATCACGAAAATGTGGTATGATGCCACCTCTTGTTATTACTACAATCTCTGCCCATCTTTATCAACTTATTTAATCCATACTTATGCTGTGTTAAGGTGAATGTTTATTAAGGTTGACCATTTCTAACCATTAAGAAACGTGTTTAACTAGATGACTACGTCCTCCCTTGTGCATCTGCCACTGTCACCCTTGCTAACTTTCTTGGGGTTACATAATTTTTCTTTTCTTATTTCCAAATTTCTGCAAAGCTACAACATAACATCCTTTGATAGCCACATAAGATTGGGCTGACCCTGGCCACTTACCACTTGGAATGATGTCCCAAAAGTGGGCCAGATGTGGTTGCCTAAATCTAGTTGTTAAATTATGGGTTGAGTGGTGGGTCAGTTCTGACAGAGTAAATTTAAAAGAATGATTATTAATATCATAAATTGTTTGAAGAAAAATATGAGAGATATGTGGGCCACTAGAAAATGTCAGATATGGTTGAGGTTCAGGCCACATTAAATGTTATCAGGGTTAGGTTGAAAATGTGCTATAAAATTTGAATCAACTTAACTTCAGATCTTGGTTTCACACCAAGATACAAAAAAAAAAAAAAATACACTGTTTTTTCAATGCAATGCTCAAAATCTATGTTTCGAAAATATTAAGATAAAAAGATGGGTCTCTAGTAATAATACGTGTCTCTAGTAACTGTGTAGTTACATGTTAATATCCATGTAATAATAGTCTTACTACTGGTGGAGTACATATTAATTACAGACATAAAGATTATGTAATTGCATTTGTATCTGTGTCATTTATACAAAGCAGAATGTTTTGTCATTCTTCACATAATAAAATCAGATTTTTTTTGTTTGTAATCAAACACAATCACAACCCCAATAACAAACTATCAAGAGAAACAAAAGTGTATACACAACTAATTAAATACACATTATTACATGTTATTACACTAGTAATACATGTTATTACACTAGTGAACACTAGGAACTACACTGTTATTAAGGACACTTAAAAGTGGTACCACAAGATGTTTTACAAAATCTGCTCAGCAAGATTAGATAGAGCTTGGGTCTGATGCTTGGGACAGAGTAGCACTAAAGCAGAATCTGAGGCCACAGCAGAACAAAACACCTCCTTCCACACACTCACACATGTACACACACATGCACACACACACACACACACATGCACACACACATGCACACACACACACACACACATGCACACACACACACACACACACACAGTAATGGTGCACCTGTACAGCATGAGCTGGCGTCCGCCTTAAGGCAGACGTTACAGACATCTGCTGAGGAGATGGAGCAGAGGAAAAGGGGAAAAAAGAAAGAAAGAAAGGAAATAATAGAAAAGGCATCCCACTGTACATATTATCCCTACACTTCTAACAAAGCAGCACCATTTGATCTGCACATGATCCGCGGTAGCACGGCAGTGCAACAAAGCCGGGCCGGTGCTGCTGTTTAAAAATGGATTCAGGAAGACGCCGATATCAAAGCCGTGGACAATGGAGCAACACACCGCAGCACAACTTAGCACAGGCAAACCAGAGAAATTCAACATTTGCTCGAGAACTACTAAAAACCGAGCGCGTGTGTACGTGTGGGTGTGTGTGCGCGTTTTCGTGCAGTTTGCTCTCCTCGCTTTATGAATTAGACTGAGGTATTTGCGTGGGACAAACAGAAAGGATTTGGAGGCCCCAGAGGGAGCCGATAGAGCCCCATCAAGCAGAGCTCGCGGCCATCTGACACCTACTGGGGCATTCACGAGCGGCTAGGTTACATCTCTGCGTTTAAAGGCCCCATATCCTAGAAACCCTAGATTTTTCCTCACATTTTATTTTTTAAATAGACTAAAAGAGGTTAATATCGAATGTGAACACTACAAGTAAAATTTCAGTGAAATGTACCGTTTTCCCCCACATCTAGATTACATATAGACTCGAAGCTGTAAAAAAGGTCTTGTTTGCAGCGATCGCTTTTGTGATTTCACAACATTACAATTATTATATTGCAAGTAGGGTGTTTTCTTCTAGAGCCACACTACAGAACAGATCATGATATACACACCGTCGCTGCCACGCTAAAAAAAATGCATCTCCATATTTGCCGTTTTCAAAATTTGACTTAATTTGAACGTGCCTGTTATATTTTCATTGTGTGCATACACGCGACAGGAACTCTCCAATACTTATTATTATAACTAGTTATATAACTATATTATAACTATATTATTTATTACATTTAATTTTACTGAAAGTTAAGAACGTTTTTTCCCTGCTCCTGTAAAAGAGACGTTTTGGAGAACAGCGACAATATATCAGTTCTAAAGCAACCATTTTAACAACTGCATAAACAGTCAGCTATGCTATCGCCTACTGTACCTGAAAAAGGTTGAAAAAAACTTTTTATAAAATATAATAAAATAATTATTTTTGATACATAAACCATTAAATACAAGCAAAAAGCGGACTGCAGTTTACGGCGTGAGAACGTCTTGTGAGAGTTCTGGGTCACCTACAGACCTTCTGGAGCTCCAAAACAAACCAGCAACGGGCTCCATATGGCCGCGACGGTGAAAACTATACTTGACACTATTTGAGCTGTACTCACAGTGAAGGAGCTGAAATGTTCTGAGTTCAGCAGGATAAAGCAGCAAAACCGAAATATTACATACAACATTACCATAAAAATGGTCAATACCATAAATATTATTGTTGTAATCCAAAATCATTTAACTACAGCATTATTATACAAAAGATAACGTACTTTTTTCATTCCAAAAAAATTAGAGAATTTCTATTGGTCTATTCACCATAGAATGCTGATACAGTGCAGATTTGCATTAATGTCTAAACATGACAGTGTGCATATACGACTTGCTCGGTCCAAACTGACTTGCCACATCATGTAACCTGAAGAACTGTGCTTTCTCTACTTTAAACAAAATAAAACAAAAGTTTCATGATTTTGTATGCTCACTTTTAGATATACAAAAACAACGAGAAAGAGATGCTTGAAAACAAGCAAAAGCCGCTTTAATAATGTTTGTTATTTAAAACTCTGCACTTAAATAATACATTACTACACAACCCTAATTTAGCATAATTATGTGACACCTTTCAAGTTAAACAGAACAAAGTCATGTGTTCGGTTTGATCCCAAAATATAAAAAGCAATTGCAATTGCTGTCAAACAAACAGCTGCTTCAACAAATACTTCAGACATTTTATATTCACAATCTGCTGCTCACAGAAACACCACATTACTGAGATCCTCGTGTACAGCCAGACCATAACCACGACAAACAGACCATAAAAAGAATAAAGGAAACAAAGTTAAATTAATAAAAACGCAGCTCTAAAATACCTTAAGCCGGCTGTACATAATAACAAATAAAGCATAAACGTTTTTAGCGTTATTGTTCTTTCTGAACACACTCATTGTCATCACAAATAAATATCTATCAGAATTTACGGAGATGATTAGGCCTACTTTGGAGATCATTTAAACGTTTAAACATACAACATGTTACTGATATACAAAAAAGTTATTCCTACAGAAATGTTAGGACAGATTAAAACCTACTAGCGGAAATTTAACAAGCCCGCACACACACGCGCCATCTCACACACACACACACACACACAAACAGCTTTCCTCCTTTTAAGAAAAATAATGGCCTGTGTCTGCACTGCTCTGCGCATTTACATCTGATTAATAATGAATGTGATTTAACACTCGTGTCCATAGTCTTCATATGCGCGCACGCGGCGGACTCGTGTCCTATCAGTGTGTATAAAAAAGAGAGAGTCTGAAATGCCCTCGTGTCCCAAAAGCGCACGAAGTTCTGAGCCACAGCCACTTGTTAAATGTAATGCAGGCCATTCACACCCAGACACGCCGCGCTCAACACTCACACACTGTCTCTCTCTCACTAACACACACACGGAATTTTCTGCTATTACAGAAGCATCTATTACCAAATCAAGCACACACATACATATACTCACGCACACACTCACGATTGACCCTAATCTTGGACACTCTACGATGAACTATAGCCCACCGTACTCGCACGCACGCGGACACATATACATGCACCGTGCCTTTTTCTTTTTCTTACTCAAACACACACATTCCAAACTTGCGTTATGAAGGCGCCGCGGCTGCGATAAGCAAAGCGGTCTGAAACAAAGGGTTCACTCCAGTGTATGTGAGTGAGCGAGCGTGTGTGTAGCACAGGAATAGGAATAGTAATAGGAGAAAGGGCGAAACAAAGAAGACATTTAACTTTAACACAAAAAAGTACGGCAGCTCTGAAATGTAGGACAGTTTGTTGGTGAACACACTGCTCGTGGGGTTCTACAGTGAATTTTGGAAAAACTAAATTGGAACTTTTGGCATTCCTAGCTGCAATGTCCCAGCGCAATAAATACATACGTTATTACAAAATAAATTATTAAATAATATAAAATAAGCACGTATATAAACGTATATAAAACAGATATATCCTACATCCAGTTTCAAAAATACTAGAAGAGCTGTTCAAAGTGGTGTGAAGTGTGTATGTTAAACCCATTTTCCACACAGTGTCTGACTACATTTAGCTTTCCAATAAATAACGCACACACGCCGTGCGTCCGTATAGACCAGAGGTAAAGGTAAAGGCAGAAGCAGAAGCGTCAGCAGGGTTGACAGACCTGAGTGTGGAGGAACCGGAAGGTGAGGGGGATAGTATTTTCCAGGCTGGAAGTGGCCCGGGTGCTGCGGGGCGGTGTGTGCGGCGGCGCGGTGCAGCAGCGGGCTGCGCTCAGCCAGCACATGCGGCGGAGGAGCGAAATCCCGGCCTTCCATCCCACAACAGCGCCGGATAAATCCCAAATCCAAAGGAGGGCAGGCAGAAGGCCGAACTGCTGCTATAATCCCGTTAGGAGCTGCGCCTAGCTCTCGCATTCAGCGCGGCTTTTGCTCTGACGGCCGGAAAAGCACGGCCCGCTCATAGTTTCTGCAAAACAGAACACACAAACAGTATTAGACCCAGATAGAGGAAACTAAAATGCAATTCAAACACATTCACAAATGCTGGTGAGTGCAGTTCAAAAAACGTGTATTTTGCTGTGGGTGAGACACGAGCGAGTGTAAAATGTTGTCAAAAGAGAAATGAAAAGAAGAGAAAAAGAAATGTCGTCTTTTGTTTTCTTAGTTGGCAAAAATATACCCCCTTAACTCATACACACATTACAAAAATCACAATACAATTTCGCGAAAAAAAAAAGAATTAAGAAAGAACACACACATCACACACACGTTTATATATATATATATATATATATATATATATATATATATATATATATATATATATATATATATATATATATACAAACATACACTTTAGGTTTAATACATTTGATTTACTTATATTGTTCTCTACCGATAGTTTACCTATGCAAACAACAGCACAGCGCCAATTGATATATTGATATGGTGCCTTGAGTCATTTTAGCTAAAAGAGCGTGCTGGTGTGAATTGATCTTTCCTTCTTTCCCTCTTTCCCTCTTCTGTCCCCTAAATCCGAGACTATGGGTGAACAGATTAGGCCTCGCCATCGTCACCTTTGGCCCGCAAATCCCCAAGTTTACTCAATCTTAAGTATTAACGTAAAAAAGACGTTTTGCCATCGTTAAAGTAACAGAAGGAAACCACTGTAAAGTCAGCCATGTATTATTTTAAATCGTATACAGTCTGAATAAAGCAAAAGGAACGACCTGTCCTAAAAACCTGTAAACTCATTCCGCCAGAAGAAGTGACTGTGGAGGTGAACCTGCTTTTATCACAGCATCTCAGATAAGGCAGCCAGCACAATGGCAATGAGCTGCATCAGACTGAACCTCTTTAGCACGCCAACCTAAATGATCAGAAACCACGGGAACATACGTGCAAGTCTTTATATTGCAATAATAATGCATGTGCAGTGTATAAAGATTAACATTTAAAGCGATCGATAGGGTGGAAAAGTCGCAGGAGGTTTGTGTTATATGCTACGAAGCTACTGAAACAGCTGCACATCCAGAATAAAGCGAGATTGAAAAACACATCACACACACACACACACACACACACACACACACACACTGTACACATTCACTCCAACCACTACATCCATTTTTAGATGTAAGGAGAAACTACACGTATATGCGAGTAAATGTAAATGAACGGATATAAACAGTGATTCACGTCCCTATTGTTAGGCAGACTGAGGAGAAGGCAATATCTGGATTCCACAATGAGAGGGAGATCCTGTCAAGCGTAAACATAAAGAGAACAGTCCATCGTTTTTAGACGGTAATGATCTTCTCGGCTGTTATAGTGCGGGTATTTTCGCTCGTGTTGAATTCGAGATCTAGAGCTGAGTGGGTGAAAAGCAGCGGTCTTATACTACATATTCAACCGCACAGGCATACTGTTTATCGCTTATTCTTCTACCGAAACCAGCTTGTAAGACAATGTGATTGTACAGGGTGGGAGATGCAGTAACACGCTTAATCTTTGTGAATGCTCTGGCTTTTTTTTTTAGATCGCTACTACTTCCTAAACATTAATTTCCAATCTAACAGCAACATGTAAGCAGGAGAACAGTCAAGTATACATTTATTACCACATAAAAAAATCAAAGGGAACTAAAATATGACGAATAGTACAATCCATTAATCCAGTCGTCTGACAGTACAGTAGATTTTTTGTAAAGTAAAAAGAGCACTTTAGTTGAAAAATATATGGAACATTATCGCATACTTTAATTATACATTTGTATTATATTCAACCAGTCAACATTTATTTACACCAGAGAAACACGTACAGTGATTTTTCTACAGTTCAGACAGAAAGTGTGCAGTAAATCTAATTACCAGGCATAATAAGAGATACAAATAATCCATCTACAACTACCATTATATTTTATTAGATATTTTATGTTTTATTAATAAATAGATATATTTCTGATGTTAGTAAGTCAGCGGTTTACAGCAAAAACTTGCTTACAATGACTATTACACATTTTACAGACAACAAGTCACAAACAAATACTGTCATTATCACAGCATCAGACATTTTGAATTAAAACCGAGAATTTAATGAAAAATAAATATAATAAATAAAGCGCAACTGTTAAATACAAATATGTATTATTGTTATGAGACACGCTGAAGTGTATACAATATAAATGAATTACTTACTGGTAAGTTATTCCTTGCATAACAGTAAATGGTTAAAAAACATAGTGTAAAAATGCGCGAAAGAAACCAGAGCCAGAATTAAAAAATATATATATTTATATCATTTAAAAACATGTGGAAACGGTTACATCCTAGTCTGCTGAGTGCAGTGTGTGCGGCTGAAGTTCGCAAAAACGCCGTACTGAAGCGAAGCCTCGTCTATCCAAGCTGAGGCTCTTTCCTGAGTCTGCTAATGCTACTGGAGGAGGGGAGGGAGGGGGGAGGGAGGGGGTGAGGCGGGAAGGGAGGGGGCAGAGCAGCAGGCTCGCCCATTGGTCCAATACCCACAGAGCAATAAGCTCGTGCAATGCGCCCCGGCATAAACACGGACTTTAATTGGTTGCTGCACGGAGCCAATGGCGTTTCAGCAACAGGCAGCTAAACAAAACGGCGGGCGCTATATTCAAGCTCTGCAGTAGAGCTCAGTCAAAGCACGAGCACATGGCACACTACTACTCTTCATAGCTTTACAGTAAAACTGTTGTTGACTGGTTAAAACGTATTATTGTTTTTTGGAGAGCAATTATATATTTTTGCATTAAATTATTGCATATGGAGGACCTTAACGTATTTTTCTAAGTCCAGAAAAAAACACGTAAAAGGTATCAAAAATCATCTGTCACTCACACATTCAGTGACGAGGTCTATATCTGGTTTATTAATACTGCTGTTCTGAAACTAAAGCTAAAAATCTCATTCACAATTTTAAACGCACCTATTTTTCTAAACAGACAGAAAATGCCACAGCATAGCTCTTCAGCAGGACGCATATTCAACTCTGTATTGGTTTAGAGCACAAAAGGGGTTAAAAACCCGGGCCTCGAGCTGGAGTGTGTTTGATTGGTTGGCATGTTGCCAGAACGGTGTCAATCATTGAGTGTAAACAAGGCTCTGATTGGCTGCTGGCCAGTCCGCACTGGGCTGCCTGAAAAAAGCAATTACTGGCCTTGCGGTTTCAAGGCGGCCCAGAGCTGGATGATGAAAGGAGATAAGGAGGGGCGGTTTCAAGGCCTCCCCCAGGCCAACCCAGCTGGCCCCAGAGCTAAAGCAGAGTCAAGAGTGACTTAATCAAAGGGAATACGTTAAAAAGGGGGAAATTACATGTTATATTAAATATAGCGTCTAGATGCGAGGATTAATATAGCTTAATACAACATCAACACAATAAAACGAACAGGCTGCGTGGAAATGAGCGAACTCGAGGAACAACATCGGAGCGCGAGTTTCGCCAAAAAACACACTGGTGAGAGCGACAAATGGAGGCGAAGACCGGTGTGGCCGCGCAGGTCGGAGATTTCTTTTTGAGAATTTCTCGCCGCATCGTGATTTCTATGCCTACTTTTAGGTGTTTTTCTTTGATAATTGACGTATCTCCAACGTAAGTAATATGCTTAGTGTTTTGAAAGAGTTACTGCAGAAAACAAAGCGCTAATGTTTGTATTATTTAAGAAATATAAGAAAAACGATCTACTCTATAAACATTGTTTTTTGTATTATTATTTATTATTATTATTATTATTATTATTATTATTATTATTATTATTATTATTATATAGCAGTAATTATATATATATATATAGCAGTAGTGCTGGTAACATTATAAAGTGGTTTCAAATAAATAAAATTATATGAAGCCGCACAAACATTTTGCCGTGCTCAGTCGTAATTTATAGTCATTAATTTTTTTTATTTGTTTTACATTTTTAAGTAGTACAAAAAAATTAAAAAGTGCTGATTTTGTCTTGGAATTGCCTTATCACTTTTTCCACACAAATAAACAATACACAACAATGTTCTTTGTTTCATTTCCTTCCATTGACGCGAGCATTAGATCATTCTTAAATAATGATACATTTTAAATAAAGCATTCAATAAATCAGAAACAGTAAATTTTGATAATCGCATTACATGATTTTAGTGTTTGGTTTTAGTAGCCCTACTTCAACTACACACACACATTACTCCCAAAACACAAATAACTTCCAATGTGTAAGGATGAAATGGAGGGTTTAGGGGGAACACAAAAAAACAAGCGAGTACACAAAATTTACGAGTGGATAGGGAGCACCACGTTGGAGTGAGAAAATTGAGTACACATACTCGCACACACAAAAGAATTCATAAGACAATCATTTTAAACCATTTGGAAAATGTTACCTGAACACGACATGTGTTCACTTACCCTGATAAAATTATTATGATGGCAACAGTAATTGTCATTAATTAATTATTTTGTTAAAAATAATTTCAATAAATCATTTTTAAACAGACCAATCTTAACAGAGATGTACCTGTAGTTAATTTAGTAAGAAGCTCTTATGTTGTCCTGTTTGACTCCTCTGACTGAAAGGTGGGTGTGGGCTGCGTGTTTGGTGGTGTACATAGAGCAAAACCCACGCGTGTTCTCTCTCACTCTCTCGCTCTCTCTCACACACACACACACACACACACACACACACACACACACACACACACACACACACACACACACACACACACACACACACAAACACACAGTCCGTGTGCCAGCGTGCTGCCCCGCTGTGGGACGCGGGGATAATTAATGCGGAGTGACTGATTGCTCTTGAAACAGAGCAGTCCCACCAAGAGCATTGTCCAGACTCAGTGAAGCGGTCCTGATTGACACTTTCCCTCCATCTTCCAGCCCCAGTCAAACTACCGGAACGGGCCGTTTGTCACCAGCGCGGGCCAAGGGTGCTGCAAGCCCGAGTTATTGTTATAGGGCGCGCTCGCGAAGCCCTCTCTCACACAGGGCGAGATCCCCTCGGTCTGCCTTTGGCTGGAATATGTTCAGGCAGAGGACACAGAGAGAAAGAAAGAGAGAGAGAGTAGCCGCTCTGAGGGGAATGCACCAGAGCGGCTTACATGCACATACATGCCCGTGTAGGTTAGAGGCTCATTCAGCGCCAGGGCGAGGAGTCACTGAACAGCTTCTGTCCTTCTGGAGATCAGGAGAGAGTAGTTCCACTGAAGATGAAAGATCAACTTTTCATTCTGATGTTAAACTAATGTCTGTTTAGTGCATTGCAGTCATTCCCCTGAATTTTTATTATTAAATTTGTAAATAGTAAAAATAGAAAATAGTTTTTCCTTTGCATTCAATACAACAAAACAATTTCTTCAATTATATATATATATATATATATATATATATATATATATATATATATATATATATATATATATATATATATATAATTGAAGAAATTATCAAATAAATGCACCACTAAGTTGGGAAATTCATTGACCCCGTGACCTGTCTTGGGTAATTCCTGCTGGTCTTTAGCACTTGTTTTTACGCCGCTGCTGCTCAACATTGTGTGTATGTGTGCCTGTAAAATAGCCATTAGTGGTCAGTATTCATAGTGTGAATACTGACCACTAATGGCTATTTCACACACTCGCACACACATTCATAGTGTGAGAAATTACGTTTGGGAGAGCGTCACAGATTTTTTTCCTGCCCCAGGTTGGTGTGTTTGTGGTGACATAGGCCTACTTTATTTCAAAAGTTCATAACAGACTAAAAGAAAAAAACATGACCCACATTTATATAGGTGTACACTATTCTGTCGCCTATCTTATGAAGTACAGCCTGTATACGTAACTTTAAAATGCCAGGTCCAGCGTGAAGAGCTCAGGCTGAACCACAGCGCGTCGTGCTTTACTGAAGACTACTCTTCGACCACCTGAAGAAGGCTGCCGGACGTACAGCTATATAGAATGGTGTGCAAATGTAAACACTAGGCTGGCATGTGCAAGCGAAAGGCCTTACCAAATAAAGTGTGTTAGCTCACAGCTCATAGTTCCAAGTTGGAAACCTGGACCATCACGGCTACGTGGCGGTGTCCTATTAGAGCACTTGACTTAATTGAATAAGCATACGCGGCCATAAGGGAGACTGCAACCCAATCGCCATCTATAATTTCCACAGAACTGCGTTTCAAACGGGGAGGTTATCAATAGGAAAACCCATCTGCGTCCAATTAGGCAAAGTATGGACTCAGCCCCATAAATGACACGAACCTCCCTCATTACGACCTGTTTTATTGAAAAAGCTAAAAGTCCAACTAAACGGGACTAAAGAAGTGTAACAGAATACACTGCACACATGGGCTGTGTTGGCTTGATTAAAAAAGACGTTCGTTATCTTCTTTACATGACTCTCCAGTGATAAAAGTAGCCGCTACACATGTGACAGAAAGACACACTTGTACAGGCCTGCAGTTAAGAAGATCTAAGTTTATTAGTCTATAGCGCAGTGCGAAGCCTAGTTGAAATATATACAAAAGAGAAAATACTGTGTCAAAGTTGCCATTTTTTTCTTATACCCAATTGTGGCTTATTTGACTAGACCCGGTGGTCCCTAAAACAGTTCTGCACAACAAACTCATGTGTAGTGTATGACAAAAGCATAGAGGAGTATAGAGGAGTGCCCCACTTTAAACATTCTCGCACGTATAACTAAACTGAGGAAACAATGTTAAACGGATGGTGGCATTACAAGGTAGCTTCACTGTGTGTAGCTGATCGATCTCATTTACATTGAGATATAACAAGATGTTCAGCATTACAGTGCTTTGATTTATTTCTCCAAATTAAACCATTATTGATTGAGCTATGTGTTAATAAGAAGTCACGTAAAATCTAGTTTTATGTAAAATTGGGAACGTTAGAAGAAAATGGCCACTGTTAATATACGTATAAAATGGTTTAGGCATGCTTACTTTCACTCTCTCTCTCTTTCTCTCTCTCTCTCTCTCTCTCTTTTTCTCTCTCTCTCTCTCTCTCTCACACACACACACACACACAGAAAACGTTTTCAACCTGCAGTGTACATTAATGAAAAATAACTCCAAGTAATTTTGTGTTTGTTTATTTGTTCGTGAAAATTGCAGACAATGTAAATAATGACGTCAGATTCAATCTATTTATATATGTATAATTACACACACACACACACACACACACACATACATATATATATATATATATATATACACACACACACACACATATATATATATATATATATATATATATATATATATATATATATATACTAATCATAAATGCATATTTTTTGTGTTTTTGCTTTTCCTTGAGACTACGCATCACCATTTCTTAGCTGTGGAAGTCCTATGTCGAACGTTCAGCAGCCGTGAGCATGCTGTTGTCAATCAGCTCCACATGCACATCAAGCCTAGAGAGAGGCCTAATGTGAAAGCCCGAATCAGGCACTAGCTTATGAGAAAAGAGCGGATTAAAGGGGTCGTTCGATTGGGGGTCTAAACAAATTCAGAACATTGCACGCCACAACACACTGCTGATATAAAACGCCACTTTAGAGCGCGTGCTACAGTAACCGCGTCCTGGCCTCGTGAACCTATAACCTCGATACACACACACACACACACACACAACACATGATTTACCTCGAAACTTCCTAAAATGGTGACTTGCTGCCTGCTTGCAAAACTCTCCTTAGAAAGTGTGTGTGATGTGTATGTGTTAAATAGGGAGTTGAGTGAATAATTTCGTTTTTCTTTCCTCCTGAAGAGTCAATTGCTGAATCGATTATTTATTAACGTTGCATTAAAGCCAAAATGTCTGACCAGAATGTGTGCAAATCTTAAAAGTAATGTAGTGTGCGCCATGGCCATGAGTCTAATCTGCTCATCTGATGAAACAGACACTATGCTGACCAACGAAAAAACATGCAAACAAGCTTATGATTATGGCCTAAACCAGTAATTTCAGCGAATAAATTTTTGCAAACCTAAAGAAATACTGCTGTAATATTGAAATGTGGCGCAAAGCACACGCATTGTGTGCTTTGGGTGACAACGGAATATTTATATTTCATAAATAGCTAAAATAAACACAATCTATGTATGTAGTATACATGGCATGTGGTGCTGAAATTTACTAGCGGCAGTGACTAACGTGTTTAATTTCGAATCAGGTAGCAAATGAATTGAATTTCTACAGCAGTAACGTTACTTTTTGTTTATGCATGTATTTATCACATATGCAGACAGAACACGCGTCAACAGTGGTTGACTGGAGAATTTTTTATTATTTTCCGGCTAATTCTGCGTTATTGTTATACATCAGAATGTGAAGAGTAGAAAACACCTACCTATAAAAACGTCAATCCGGACAACAAATCCGCTGCCTATTGATTTACGCCAAGTGGTGCAAAACGCAGAAATTCGTCAATCCCACACATTCAGCTCTGATCAAGAAAAGCCTTCTGAGGTTGTCCTCACATCATGTTCTGTGTTCGAAATCCTAACTGTTTAGACAAGAAGTGCTTTACCGTATGTTCTGGTTTGTATAATTATCTCTAAGTCGAAAAAAAAAAAACAGTGTACGGCCCCTCTTCTAATTGCCAGATAAAAGAGGAGTTGGGCTGCGTGTGTGCTGTTCTAGCTGTAATGCAGTCTACATGTAGTTTAGTGCGCGAGGCAAATCTGTCCGAATAGCGCCAACTGCCTCCTCGAGCCTCTATAATCACAAATTTATGGCTGGATGACGCGTCCTTGTCTCCCACAATAGAGCTCAGTGACATTAAACAGAAAATTGATGGAGAGACTAACGAAATTTAATCTCTGTTCTACATGCAGACCGTTACGTTTGGTCTGTTTTAGTGACTAGCGCACATACACATTTCTTAAACACACCACCACTCCCCATACACCTTATACTGTTAGTCTTTTTCCATTTTAAGGTTGCTGTAGTGCACGGGACCTTGGAAACTACGAAAGGAAAGCGACCCCCTTTCTATCTCTCCGGGGAGATATTGGATGCATTCAGTCACTACTGCCTCTTTTAAAAAGACCCCACCTTCACCAAACTACTTGTGGTAGTCTGGTTAGTCTAACCTCCCAAATGAGAATTTACCCATAAGGAACAAATCGCTCGAAATCTACCTCGCTTTTTAAGGTTTCGACACAGTTGCACAAAACTTCGAAGCTCTAGGCACCGACCGAAAGCTCACATGGTCACTTTGAATGCGAATCGTCTTATTTTCAATCCAGGTTGAGGTGGCTAAACTACCGAGGTGTAAGTTAGGTGCGCGTTCTTACTTTGCCGTGTAGTCTCTTGAGTCTGTTGGAAATCGGTTAGCGCAGAGAGAAAAGCTGGACAATCACCACAAACACACATTAGCTTCGATGAAATGTTTACTTAAGCACTTACAGCGTTACCTTGGAGTACAAGAATATCTATATCCATTACAACAGACATTGGTTATCCTTAAATAAGAGCATTGCCCATCTCTAACAGCAGGTTAGGAAAGAAATCGTATATTTTTTACATCCAAAATAGGTGATTTGCCTTGAAAGCGAGGCGTGTTTTTCCCACTCATCCCCGGAGCAAAACTCTGGCTCCCCCTCCCTCATGGGCACCGCCCTCGTAGCCTGACGTCACACCATTAACCCCCTCGGTCTCGGTATAGTTTAAGACCGAGAAAGACTCGGGCAGACTTTGCAAGGTTTTCCCCTCTGTGCTAACTTTACTGCTTGCTAACTTCGGCTATTTAACGGAGCTTAACTTTACTATGACCGCAAACAGATCTGAAAATAGACCTTAAAGTTAAATTACAATTATTATTTTACATTGAGACGCTGAAGGCTGTGTATTTTCTTTACTTTTTTGTTTTTATTAAGTATTTAAGCCAAAAGCGATACTTGCCTATAAACGTGGTAAGTCAGAGGAGTGCACAACGTCCCTTTTTAGTTCTTTCGTCGGGGTCATTAGACTACAGCGAGTCTGGCACATTTATGAGGCCTGTGCTTCATTGAGTTTCCAAAGTGCCACAGGCTCCAGAGGCTGCACACTGGGTTGTTTGAAAAGTGCCCTGATATTAAAGTAAGAAGAAAATAAAATGACCAGATAGACACAACTGTATCTTAATAGAGAGAAAACAGCAAAGCTGTATATTAAATATGTAAATTCGCCTTAGAAAACCACATTAATTTTTTAAAGGAGTATCAGTAGTCTAGTGCCTGGTATTATTTCTACCCTTTTGCATTAGAATTTGGCACCAGTACAACCTCATTACTCTCTGTGACCTAAAACGATATGCACAATGTAATGATAAACAGCATCGCTGTCAGGTTTGCAGTGCCATAAGACACAGCAATCATTTGCTTAGGAAACAAATACTCTTAATGATTGTGTGTTTTGGGTGCTTCCGTGTTTGTTTCCTAAACGGCATGTGAATGTGAGGGGTTACAATGTGTGTGCCCTAGAATAATTAACACTATTGTCTGAGCTCAGTAAGCTTAAGTGCAGCCAGGGGGAAATAAAGGCCTCAGTTGAAATGGGCCTATCCATACACATTGCACATAAATATTCTGACCACTGACCCAATGCCTTTTACATTTCAGATTCTTATCAGTATTTTTCTGTTTCCTGGTTTGTTTATGTGTGTTTTGACACTTTTTCTCTAATATGACAAAACAAAAATGAACACACGTCCTAATTAATGGCCAACATATCTGCCAACTGTCCATCTATGCAGTGATGTTTTTGGCCCTCATTCACATTGCCTCAGATCTAAGTTGCATGGAGTAATGTAATAAAATGTAATAATAAAAAAAAACTATTCAAAGAAACAAGTCCAGACACTCTCCATCTGCTCTAAGCAGATAGTTTATTGCTTTACTATCAACGCTGAATATAAAATTGGGCACATTTATAGAAGTTCTAATAAACGACTGCACTGACAATAGTCATTTTAAAGCCCGTTAAAAAAAAAAAACAACAACGACAACTGATTCACAGATCCCCCAATCCTCAAACCAACAAATCACATGCTATGTGTTATCCAAGGTCAGGCTAGAGAGATCACTGCAAAGTCCGTTTGCTTAGTTCAATGTGATCACAGCTGTGATATATTAGAAAAATCTTTTCTGTGTTCAGTTTTAAAGTCATCTGCACTCCAATAAATTGCCAGCTCCTAAAAGGTGACCCGGAAGCCAAAACAGCAGTGGTTATACATTAGAACGTATAAACCTACTCTAGGCCACTGTGGTCACATGAGCAAGCTCAGGGTTGAGACAGGCCTATGCATACAGAGTACCTCAGGGAGAGCTGCTCTCCTCTCCCTGTTCTAAAGTGCTGAGAAATGCAAAACCTGTCATGTCAGGTGCGCCAAGAGAATAAAATATGGTGGCCAGCAATTTCTTGAACAAGAACTGAATTTTTCATCTGAAACAAACAAACAAAACCTGCACAAAGGCTTATAGTGTGGAGACAGCCTGGAAGGTTGCAGTAATAGTGCAATATTCAGGAGATGCAAACAAGTATACGTTGCTTTACAACTTCTTTTTTTTGGCAGGGATTGAATTGATAAAATAAAAAGACAAGAGTAATTGTGAGATCCTAGGCCCTCCTAGCAGTGGGGTGGTTATGAATTGCATCTATGCTTACTTCTTTAGTGCAGAGAGAAGGACTTTTTAAACATCTCATATTATATTGTGATTACATGGCCCATTCATTTACAGCATAGAAAACAAAATCTATATTCACTGAGCAGTCCATTAGAAACACTATACTGTACTATATTGGGCAGGGCTTTCCTTTGCTCTCAAAACAGCCATTTATCCATACAATGTTGGATACATTCTTTTGAGATTTTAGTTTATGTCAACACCATTACCTCACAAGTCCTGCAGATTGTTCGAACACATCAAAAATGTGTTCTGTTGGATTTAAATCCAGTGCCTGGGAACAGCACCGAAGAACACTGAATTCCTTTTTGTGTTCATGAAACCAGTTTAAGATGACAATTGCTTTGTTACATTCTTCATTGCATTCTCCAGCTGGAACTAGCCATTAGAAAACGACTGAGTGACCTGCAGAAAATGCATGTGATGCCTCCTGCATTGAATGTTGATGCCAGATTCATGTTCCAGTTCCCACAGACAATTCTAGCTAGATTCCACCAACTGCACTGTCCACTGTGGGTAGTAAGGGATGAAAGGTGGCCTGGCCACTTAAATGTTATGCTTGTGAGTCAATGGTTACCACTGCAACTACTACTTCAAAAATGGACTAAACACTGAGATACAAGCTTGATGAATCTCGTGGATTTGTCTTTAGTTCTGTAGAACGCCCAGAGCCATCCCAAATCAAAAGCTCAGACAAGTCAAAGTGATTGAAAGGTCAGCGGAAATTAACATTTCTGAATTACGTCGGATTATATTGTAAGGAACAGAGCAAAAGTCCAAGTTTCACAGTGACATACATATGTATGAGGCTTTAGATTCTAAAGTAGCGAGAAAAAAGCAAACAGAGACATCTCTTTAAAAACTCAGTGGCATTCAATACTCTTTACATTTTTTCCAGGGTTTTCAAATAAGCCCTTTTATTGCAGCTGTTAAATACAGCAGCTGGGAGCAAGAGACAAGGTCTGTATTGTAGCCACCAGGCCCATTCTGACGCACTTATTTTTTGCCCTGACTGCTAAAAAACTGCCCTCCTCACATCTGCAGCGCCATCATGTGGCAGGGCAGGCAGCTCATGTGATCCTGGCGCAGTGGATGCTGTTGTTGGGGAGAAAAAGAAAAGTTTGTGAGGGCATCAGAATGCAGCTGCAGGGTTGGGGGGTACTTTAGTCAAGTGGTGGATCTGCCCAGCCAACAATGAACCATCTCTTTCTCTCTCTTCCCTCCATCACACTTTTTTTGCTGACTCTTATCCATCTCCAGGCCCTGGGCATCCTTTTTGAAAAATACACAGACAAAACCCAGCCTTCACACAATGTGTTCACACAATGACCTACGCCAAGATCCCGGGACCACGGCTAAATCAGTTTTGTGAGAACAATAAATTAGCCATTTGTATAACTCCATAAAGATACCATTTGAATCTCGTCATCTGCTCATCATTCCAAGAATGACTTTAAGCTTATATTCACCCCATCACCAAAAGCACTGGGCAAGAGACAACAAGAAATAGGTCAACAAAATGTATGTCATTAGAGTTGCTGCAAGGATGAACAGTTTCTGGGAAAGCGTGGCATGCTAAATCTTTGCCCAACAAGGTGTAAAGCAGAAATGACATTGTCTTTACACAGCCAAGTAAAAGACATCAGGGTGCAATGACCTTAACCAGAATCTGAAACTTCTCATTTACAAGCATTTCAACATTTACCCCTCCAATGACTGTATTCTTTGTGAAGATTGCTTTATGTGACATGGATTGGTTACGTTATATGACGAGTCAAATTAAATACATCCTGCTAGGAGAAGAAATTATGGCTTTCATTGTGCGTCCCTGTTCCATGCAACAGGTGGCCTCTCCTTTAGATTAATTCCAAATCCTGATGGCTGTTTTACCACTGAACAGGAAGCCCATGAGTGATATTTCATAGGGAAGGCTTATAAGGTGCCCAGACATTGAGTTTTACTGGTTACAAGAGCAAACACCGCCCTTGGCTAAAGGTAATAGAACCATCACACACACACACAGCTACTCCGTAATCTGACAATGTGAGCTAGAGATAAAATTTTAGTACCGTGGTCATAATGTTGCAGTATTGCGAGAAAGGTCTGTGGATGTCTGTATACAAGTCTGTACACACACACACACACACACACACACACACAATATATTGGGGGGAGCAGTAAAAAAAAGTAAGCTCAAATATATAATATAATATAATATAATATTCACGTTTATATAAAATCCTATTCCAACGAGGTCTGGTCACTTCATTTCCCATTATTCAGAGGTTAAAGGGTCACTCAAATATGTTGCAAAATAGTACATAATCTCATCCACAAAAAATTGCTTGCATGAAATCCACCTCTTACTCTACCACAGAGAGCTGTTTATGGCTCTTAAAGGAAGTCTTGTAGGCTGCTGCAGAGATTTTGCCATTTGCTTTGGGGTAAATAATGAAGCTTGAAAAGAACCAAATGAAGGATGTGTCCAAGATGATATGACTGAATCTGTAAAGTAGTCATATATTAAATTTACTCTATGTGAAATTTAATAAATACAGTATAAACCTCAGGTGAATTTCTGTATGCAGTAGGTATAGTTAATTGTTCCGCAACTAGTTATTCAATACTTATAGTGAAATATTCAGTACCTACAATTGATTATAAAGTAACTACAGTAAATTACTCTGTAACTGTAAAGTCAGTTACAGCAGCGAATTTATATTATAATATAAAATATACATTTATATTATAATTTATAAAATATTCAGCAACTGCATTTAATCATTCAGTAACTACAACAAAGGTTTAGTAAGTACAGTGATTTAGCAATTATACAATTTTTGTAACAAAATTTTATGACAGTGAGAAACTAAACATTGGCTAGAAAAATGCTAGCAGTAGTTTTGCGTCATCAGAAATAGCATTAAAGTACTGTTGTGTGGTTTAAATAAGGAGACTTTTGATGTACACAAAAAATCTATAAAATTAAGTAAAAAAAAAAAAAAAAAAACTTACTTTAATGAATACGTTCTAGCAATATTACACTTCCATCCGGTATAAAAGGAATCTCTCCTTCTGTACTGGGGCAGAAACTCGTAGTAGAGCGGGCGCGACAAATGTGTGCCAAATTATCAATTGTCATGTAGTTGGTGACAGACGGGCTCGGAGAAAAGCAGATAAACCCGGGCGTCGAGTAATCACCCCTCTACGGAGTTAGCCATTAATTCAGGGTTAAAGTCTATTTGCATTTAGACAAAGGCAGATCGCCCATCCATCACCACGTTGAGGGGAAGAAGGAGGGGTAAAATACTTCTCTTGTTGTCCTCCTGGGTGCGTTTACATAGGTGCAAACTAGAAACCCCCGGAGTTCTTTATTTGAAATTCGACACCTTCTGCAGAACATTTCTCCCAAAAACCAGAAATATTACTTCACATTCTTCTGCTTATTTAGGTAAAAACATTAGTCCCATAACCAGTTTCCCGCGTTGGAGGCAGTTGATGCGTGGTTTTAAGGTATTCCTGCATGCAACGTTTTTTTATTAAAAAAAAATAATAATAATAATAAAAAAAATAAAATAAAAAGAATGGGAGAGTTTTGGTACTGTGCACAGATTCTGTACTGTGCATGGTTTTAAACAGGAACGACCCACAAGTTACCGAAAGTATATCTTAATGAACATTGTACTTTTAGTGATACAAGCTTGAGCTTAACCCATTCATGTCCAACAAATCATATTATCTAATACATGTATCCCTTAGAGAATACGCTATTCTACTTAAAATGCAAAAGGAGAGTAATTATTTTTATTATTTAGTCATTTTATGATATGATTTTAATACGGTCGACACTTTTTTACCATCAGTTGTAAAACAAGCTATACAAATACATCTGATTTGATTTTATACAATCAATTTAATATTTATCTGGTAAAAAACGTGAAGCCCAATTTTACTAAAAGTAAAAAAAACTGGACTTATAATTTAAAAAATGTATAACTTAAGACTGTTATTTAGATATGCTCAGAGAACATAAGAATCCTGGACAAAAATACATTATAGTGTTTTAGGTTAATATATCATGATATATAATTACAATATAGGTTAAAAAAGAAAATATTCTATACTAAATGTTGGAGATAAATGTTTGTTGTTAATATGGGAACTACAGGGCTGCATTATCTGGCGTGTCTTGCATATGCAGGTCCCCTTAAATGCGCGCGGTGTTTAGTGGGAATTCCTTGTAGCGCTTCTTTTTTTTGTGAAGTTGGCCAGGGGCTCCCTCCCTCCTGCTTCAGCTGCTCCCCCTCCCCCTCTCTCTGCACCTCCTCGCAGCCTGGAGATCCCCTGCCCGCCTCTGCTGAAGCCCTGCTGGCCGCAGGAGCGGCGCGTTCACGGCACTCCGCACTAAACGGACGACATGAACGAGATGGAAGGGCGGCGAGAGGGACTACCTGGCGAATGAGCCGCACATCAGCGAGTGTGACGGGGATGTAGAGGAAGAAGGTGCTGCAGAAAGCGCTCCACCGCTCCCTAGGGGGATGGGGGGAGGGCCCTGGAGCGCAGCTTTGCACTCTTCAGCTCCAAAAGGCCGATAAGGACAGGGACGGTTGTCATTAACGGCCATCCAGCACATATCAGCGCGCATGGCGCGGAGCTGCTGTGGAGGAAAGCTTCTTACTGTTCCTAAATCAGCACTTGGGCTGTTTTTCTCACCGAATACACGTGGAGATCTCCGTCCTGCTACGTAAGAGCCACGGGGAGCTGCAGAGATTTGGCGCCACTTTCAAATCCCGGTCTGGCGCTCGTTCACACTCAGACTGAAGGGAGAGCAGAAGAACGAACGAAAACAGGCGATTTTACCTTAAAAAAGAATGAAACGTTATATTTTCCGTCCGGGACTTTGTTCTTAAGGAATCTGTGCTGGAGATCACATTTCGAAAAGGTGGGCTAAACCTTTTAACATTTAGACTAATCAATAAATAATTCAGCACGGCTAAACGATAAATAATTAATTACAGTCTTTATTTATTTTATTATTTTTACAATGCAGTTTGAACAGGCGATATTTTTTAGACGGCTACGACTACAATCACTTAAATAATCAAGGCCATTGTAAGACTGATTAAATCAATCATTTAGATCAACAATGAACATTTTTATGTATTTATTTATTTATTTAATTTATTTATTTTTTAATTTAGCGAATATGAAATTGACTAACCAAGCAGATTTCTTATGTTTCTATATTATTTTCACTTTTTTTAGAAAGACAATTCATGTCATTCTCTTTTTGTTTCGATTTTTAAATAATTACTTTGTAACATATTTTTAAAAAATCGCAGTATTTTTATTTTGCTAGGGCCACGATAATAATTGCTAGCATAATTCAACGCACCATTTGGAAAGCAAATCAAATTAAGGCCTAGGCAAGAGGCTGGTCTCTAAATGAACTACATATTTAAACGCTGTGGGACATTAAAAATTACGTTCTTCCTGAAAAATAAAACAAACAATTACTCGGATAAATGAAGTGATTAGTAATTGTATATACTCTTTTTTTAGTTGATTTTAAGTTGGTTTCTAATTGTTCAGATATTTAATTCGCCAAGAATGGTGTGTTTAAAATACTTGGATCAGTTTTAGAGCGATTTCTTAAAAAAATCAGTGCGCACACTGACAATCAATTTTCTATAATTGTGAAATATAAAGGTTTGATCAAAGGCAGATACATTTAATCTTGTATTCCTATCTGAATATTAATTTAAAGCGCATTCACTTGAGTATTCTGGCCTACATCCGATATAACAATGGAGCATGCTTCTCTGTTACACAGCGACATTAGTCTCATATTTCTGTACACAAAAAAAAAACTTTCATGAATTTTTCCTTTTGTCAACTGTTTTCTGAAACACACGCAGTCCCATATAATAGGCGCTATATTTACAGAGGCTAACAATCACTAACAAGACTTGAAAGAAAAAAACAATCTACATTTAAATTAATCTACGTTTACCTTTAATTAAACGTAATAATTAATACTAATAAATCACATTAAAATATTAAAACAATTAGCTGAAACTATACAAAGAGTTTGCTTTAAAAGCTTGTTTTTTCTGTGAAATAAGAAAAAATGTTAATAGGAAAACACGTTTTTAATCCAATCTAAAAACATATTATTCTATACTGTGGTATAGAATATAATTGATAAATTATTTAATTAATTTAATCAATTAATATTTATCTCTATAATTATGACGCAACCAAGAAATAGATGCGTTGAATTGACTTCAAATGTTTTTTTCCCTTTTAAAAAAATATATAAAACATTCCATTTATACCGTGTTGTCTTTCAGTTTACTTACTTTTAATATAAGCTGTATTTATGTATGTTTTGATGAAATCAAACACTATTAAATAAAATAATTTATATAAATATATATATATATATATATATATATATATATATATATATATATATATATATATATATATATATATATATATATATAATATTTTTTTCGAATACTAGCTGAAACATTTCTTACGTCTGATCTTAACTGCTCAGCCTACAAATAAACAAATAAACATCAGGGTTAAAATAAAGCATCCAGTCCTACAAGTATTTATTATTATTATTATTATTATTATTATTATTACTACTACTACTATTACTACTACTACTATTATTATTATTATTGCCCTGTTGTTTCTCTTAACTGTGTCCATGCTCTGACCACAGGCCAACTGAACGCGTGTTACCACGATCTTAAAAGCCATACGCGAAGCTTTGCACTCACGTCTTGAAAACAGGAGCAAATGGGCTCCCGAACCATATTCCCTGTCTCTGCGTCTGGTGTTCTGCTGCCAGGCTCATGTTGGCCTTAAGCTGGAAGCAGTGGAGAGGCGCTGCAGTGAGGCGCCCACTCTGTGAACTTAATCCATCCTGACCAGAGCAGGAGGGGGAGCTTTGGAGTGCGAGCAGGAGGACGGCAATAACAACAGCACTAATAATCCTACAGGAAAGGGCCAAATGTAAACTGAATAAACACAGTCGCATTAATAATTTCATTAGGCCTTGTTATGGTTAATATGAGAGTGTAATCTTTTAGAATCCCTCATGGCTGAACAATGCTCCAAACTCTCGCAGTGCAGTATAAAAGCCGAGTCAATTTTACAAACCACGGCAGTATCAACCAGAGCAATGACCAAATAGTGGTTTATACAGTTCTGGGGGCGGAATTAACTTAAATCGGATAAACACAATTAGGATATTTACAGCCCTACATTTCTGCAGCGATAGGAGGAAAATGCTGGTGAATGCTCGGACATCGACTGTCATTTTTAGTTATGATTAAGATTATACGATTGATTGTAACTTTGAATAGCCTTTATTTTTGCTTAGTACTCTCATTATGAGTTCAATTCAACTTGTTGTTTCGGTTTTCTAGATATTTTATTGGGGTCCTGGTCTGGATTACATTCATTTGTAGAGTATCTGCGGATTGACCTTTGTTGTTTTTTTTTATCTAACACATATTTACATTTTTTTTATCAACTAGTCTGAGCGAAATCATTTAATCTATATAAAACAGCGAATGCCAACTTTAATATGCATAACAAGCTAAAGATAAGCAGATAATAAATACTATAAACAACAACAACTCAAATGTCAAAGTGTAGACCGTCAAATAAAAAAAAATAACCACTGAAATGTGAAGGAAAAACATACACGTAAACATTACAGAACAGGTCAGCGATTACACTGTTTTGGACATACACATCTTTTATAAAACTGGATTTGAAGATTGTTAAAGACAATAAAGAAGGGTACACAACTCTTGTTGTGCTTAACGTTATATTAAGGTATTGTACATATATCACTCTTCGTGTGTGTGTGTGTGTGTGTGTGTGTGTGTGTGTGTGTGTGTGTGTGTGTGTGTGTGTGTGTGTGTGTAACATCGCCCTGCTTCCCAGCTGCCTCAGGTAAAACCAATGGATGACTATACTCTGCACTGGGCTGCACTGACAGCGGTCGAAACCATCCAACACAACAGTACCAGGCAAGATTGCAGTAAACATGGCTTTAAGGTTCAGTATTATTTACACAGAATATGACAAGACACCTATTTTTTTATAATATCTGAAATGAAATCCTTTTCTGATCTGTGACACTCTGAGGCTTTACATTATTTTAGCGGGGTTAAAAATTAATTACTAAACTACACTAAAATGGTCTTTTTTGGCTGCCTCCTCGTCTGGCTCTAAAGTCCTGTTCTCAGGGCCGAGGCTTCGCTCGCCCCCCTGCGGCAGCTGCTTGTTCAGCCTGCGAAGAAACGAGGGAGTCCAACGAGGGAAAAGTGAAGCCGCCATTGCATTTAACATGTGTCCTTCCTTTGAGCTTTTATCTTAACAAAAAGTTCTTGCCCGTTTTAGACAGTGTCTGTCTGATGAGCTGATGCTGTCTCTCATTAATAAAAAAAAGTGCTACGCCGTTAAATATATTTTCTAGTTTATGCTGCTTCAGATCGTGTGTTTTAAATACATTTTGCCTGCAAAACTATACAACAGCAAATCAAAACGGTATAACAGTATCTCTCAGTGCAGCCTGTATGTGTGGTAAAAGCACATTGTAACGCGAAGAGAAAGCTTCATGTTGCATTAGTGTTTTGCTACAATTAGAAAGTTAGCATTGCGCTATGCTTCGGTAATTAAACAAAAAAAAAAGATAAAAGTAAATCACTGAAACCCAACCTTGTTATAAGGTTTCCCAACATATACTCCAGGTTTAAATTAGCTTATATTTTAGATAGTGACCCCTTAAATTTAGCTGTTTTCGGTTTTCAATGTTGCCAATTTAGCCCAAAACCTCAGAATTCACGACCTTAGCAGTCGTGGAAGTGCATTTGTTTTTAAGGCCAGTTATAAGATATGTAATATTAATACACGGGTCTCCTTCGTTTTTCATATGCAATTTACTAAAAGAACTATGATTTGGCGCTGAAAAGAAAAGCGAATTGCATTTTTACAACGCGAAAACAATCTATCAGCATACTTTAAATATACCATCTGATGGTATATAAAATGTTTAAAAATACTGATATTTAAAAAAAATACCTAATTTATTTATATGTATCTGGATCCTAGCCCAGACGTGTTTGGTGCTAATATTATTAACAAAAGAAATGCATAATTTTCTATTTTAAATTCCTTTTCCTATTTTTTTGTGTTCTTTGTTGCAAATTAACTGAATAATATGTAAACATTAAATCAATGGTTTGTTGTATTATTATAGTTTTAATAAATGCAACATTTAAATTATATTTTAATCGTGACAACTGAACTTATTTGAATCTTATGTTATTTATATTTAGAAAATATCTATTTAATATGTTATTTAATATGTTATTTAATATGTTATTTAATATTTGGCATAAATGGCATCTGGTCCAGCTTAGGCCATGATTTTATTTATGTATGTAAATACACCCTGAACAGAAAGTGAATAAAAGTTTAACATGGTAACCTGTGTTGGTTATTTTTTTATTAAATTAATTAAATAATGGCAAGCAGTATAGACTTAGCAGCCAGTAATGAATCCAGGTAATGATAATGTAGCGATTGCCTTTGCTGTTGCCTTTTTTTTTTTTTTTTGTATCTTTCAAACTGCAAAGGCTCAGTCTGATACATCTTTAATATAAATGTAAAACTATTAAAATACACCTTTGATACTCTATACATAAGCTTTCAATAGACACATCCTTAAATAATCAATTTTGCAAATGAAGCTTGCAAGTGCAAATGCCTTAAAAGTTTACATACTATACAAATTTTCTTTAAAGCCAAGACCCATTAAAAAAAACTATACTTTTTTTTTTAGAAGCGTTAAGATCCACTCCTATTTCTGATCAGGTCCTGAATATTATAAGTCTGGGAGTTTCTATAAATTCCTATCAAAGCTTTTCTCAGAATTGTGAATCGGAAAACGACAGATATCAATGTTAATACATTTTGACCAGATTTAAATAGAAATGAAGAGCCCAATAATGGCCGATCATTGCCATATTCTGATCATTTGATATCATTGTGATGAAAAAAAACAACAACCCTCCATCAGCAGCTCCTCCCTAACAGCTGGTATAGAGAGGCAGTAGATGGCCAGGCCTGTGATTTGAAGGGCTCTGGGCTAAACTGCACTCTCTGGGCCCACTGCAGACAATACCCCACTGACGTGTAGGCTACCGGCCATATCTGAAGTCTCAGCCCCCTTCCTCTGCTCTTTGGTCTGCTTGCTCCACCTCCAGTGGCCCATGGCTATGACTGGCAGACAGAGGCACAGGAGATTTCAGTGGAAAGCCCTTTCTCTCTCTCTCTCTCTCTCTCTCTCTCTCTCTCTCTGGTGAGGAATGAGTATTGAGTAGGGGTGGGACAGAGTTTAGGAGTGCAGGATCTGTGGGGGTAGGGAGGAGTTGGATTGGTGCTTATTTAATTGGCTGTTGGACCTCCTGGAGTTTTAGCATTTCCACAAAATAGGATGAGACCCCTCCTTTACACACACATTTACCCCAACATCTTTTCCAACTAATGTAATTACGATTCCCGGGGATGTATCACGATGCATCAACTCCACATGCACGCAAAGAATAAAGCATAGCACAGTAAAGATCACGGCAAACCTGACTTTAACCCCCTCTCTGCATTCAGCAGTATGACATTTAGGGCCAGTGGAGGGCCCATTATCATCTGAAGTGGCATCACGGCTGGTGTCTCAGTACCGAAGCTGTTAAAAAAAAGAAATCCTTCTAAATCAAATGGCCATGCCTCAAAACAAAACATAAATAACCTTTGGATGACCCAGGATTTTTTAATCATGTCCACGTCACCTTCCACTGAAGTAGGTGTATATCCATTAGTGCAATGTCCAGCCAGATAATTCGCTGATTCTTGTACTGATGGTAAGCTGTCTACTGCACAAAACTGACGAATGGGGTTTCAATATTAATAATAAATAACTCTGAGGAGAAATCTACTTGATTTGAGATTTCAGATGCAGTTTTCTGAGAAAGGAGGTTGGTCATTTTTATGTGAAATTTATGAAAGCATAGAAGCAATAAAGAGACATTTATCTTCAAATTGAACAGCTGTGATCTAGAATTAACTAAATATCCAACTAATGATATACAGGACTAATGGATTATATTTGTGTTTTATTGCGCTGAAGCAGTTACATGTGGTGTTAAGGAGATGTGTTCAAATTGTCTTTGTTATTGGTCTTTTTAGGTCTACACACAAAAGCCTATAATGGTTTTTCAAACTTCATAGAATAAGTATGCTGATCTGGAATCAGCTCATGTCTGTTATGAAAAACTAAAACAACATGAGACCTGATCCGAGACCCGTGATTGTACTATGAGTTTCAAAAATGTGTGCACAAGAAAAAAAAATAGCTCTTTTATGCAAGGATGGCATAATGATCCATTGTCATCTTAACTCAAATCTGATCTGAATATCATTATTGTACCCCCATGCTTAATGAAAATCAAGCTGCTTCCAGTAAAATAGCATTCTTTTTCTGCTTTCAGCTACACCAGCACATGTAAATGTATCGTAATGGAACCTAAACCCTCATATTTCCTCAATATTATGAGATGCAGCCCTGACTGGGAGAAGCTCACTAGGGGGCAGAGTGCATTTCCATGGTCATTTTCTCTAAGCTCTATCTCAGACACTCTAAATAAAGGGTTGGAGAAGTCTTGGCTCTGAAGTGCTGTAAGAGATCAAGAGGGCAGGTGTGTCAGCCCCAGAGGAAGGAAGGGCTTTGGGGAGAGAAGTGGAGTTCTTCATAGAGGAAGACAAGGAATGAGAAGAGGGGAGGGTGCAGGTAATCTCTTAAAAATAAAGAAGGTTTCAAAGTAGTTTTTGACCTTGGATATATAACTAAGAATCTCAATTGAGAGGGAACTTTGATCTTTAGGGAGCCAAAGGTGGTTATTCTTTTTCACTTTCCAAAATAAAAGCTCTATATTTACTCAATGTTAAACTAATTACTGTTTCTGATGCTAAAAAAAATCCAATTAACTTTATTTATAGCAGAGAAATTGTAAATAATGACACTGGCAGGAAGATTGATGGACATGTGAGCATCTGTGTATAGTGTCTTTTATTGAATAAATGCATGGGTTTGCATTTGTAAATAGGCTTTGTGTGTGCCAGAAGCAGCACATATAGGCCTAAGGATGGACAAACCAGATGTTGGAGCAGAAGGGGAGGGGTTGAGGAAGGTCAGGCAGGCTTCCTCTCTAGCCGAGTCTTTAGCTTCATCTCATTCTCATTCTCCACCCTCTCCGCCTCCTGTACACACTATGCGGTTTTGTATGTGTGTGTGCTGAGCCTTAAAGCACACAGTAGCCACAGTTACACATGCGTGTGAGGACATGCACCCATGACTGGAGTCTGTCCAGCTGCTGTAGTTGCTCACAGGCTGTTTACTGAGGGTATGTTCACAATCACTGAAAGAAAGTACTGCCTGTAATTTTGCCTTTTGTACAAGAGTTGCAGAAGTTAGATGAAGATAGAGAATAGTGCGGGTAGTCGGCTGCTGCTGCAAAGTGCTTTTATTGTATTTTGTATGTTAAAAGCATCAATTTGACAAAAATAAACAGGTAACACTTCATAAAACTGTTCAATAGTTAACAGGCAATTGTGGAGGGGCTCAGAAGAATAAATGAACAGTTCTGCATTAACACTTTAATCACTATTATAAAGTAACATGTTCTGGTTTAATTGATAGTAATTGTTAAGTAGTACAGAATTAACTAAACCTTAAATTCTTATACACTGCACTGCATAACATAATACTGTATATTAGCTAGGTAAAAATAGTAGGCAAAATAAGCTATAGCTTCAGCCTATACCTTTCAGGTCTGTATTTGATTTGTTTAAATTTAACACATACTGTTGTGTTTTTCTTTCTTTCTTTCTTTCTTTCTTTCTTTCTTTCTTTCTTTCTTATGTATGTATACATTTTGCAATAAACTAAATAAACAAAAATATATATACATAATATTTTGTGAATTGTTTTTAATTTCTGAAACATGTCTTACTCATATTTTTTATTTATTTTGTCCTATATTGTAAATTAATACTGAAGTCATCCAGACTACAAAATATTCCTTAAAAGTAGTTTTTGTCTTTATTTAGTTGAGTAGTTCTTGCTATAATATGGATTAGAACATTACTCAAATAGGGCTATTCACTGTATACCAACTCTACCTCTTCACAACTTTACAACTGATGTTCTCAAACACATTAAGAGTACAAAATAAAATCAAGTAATTAACTCTTGACAAGCAAAGCTGTTAACTAAAAAGCCGTTCCAAGTGACTTTCCCATAAAGCTGACTGACAAAATACATAATTCGGTTTGATTACCACTTTTGTTTGTTAAATAACTCCATGCTCTTCTTTATAGTTTTGATGATTTTACTATTAATCCACAATGCATTTAATTTAAATACAGTATTTAAAAAGTGTAAAAACACAAAATTTAAGGTGTGACCATATTTTTGAAAGGTACTGTAAGCAGGTGAAAATGCAGCAGTTATTTAGTTGTTCTTAAGGCATGAAAGATAATTTAGATAGTTTGGATAATTGTGATCAATAATGAATCCGTGGTTATTATTGAAAGGCACAATTATAAAGAAGTTCTCTAGTTTTGATTATTAGGACTAAATATTAACTGTTAGGTAATAGTAAAGTATGCTGTTAACCTACTGAGTAATTAAGAACATCTCAGTAATTAATAGCAGTGATGTTAATGCAACACTCCTTAGTCATGATTGTCCCTGCATAGTCACCTGTTACCTATGTAACAATATAAGAAAGTGCTACCCAATTGTTATTTCTTTTCTAAAAGATTTCATGAAGAACCATAAAATGTGTTTTTTAAAGATCCATAGAATCAATTTACAAAGCAAGGTACCATTTGTGGTTCATTTTAGAACAAAAATGTTTTCTATAAAGACAGCTCTAAGGAATCTTTTGTAAAGAAATATGTGGAGAAAAATGTTAATTCTATATATTCTTTAAAAAAAACCTGACTAAATGTATGTTTTTAAGCAGAGTTATGGAAAAAAACACATTTGGCACCCAAAAAATGTGACCTTTTAAAATAAATAGTTATTGTAAAAAAAAAAAAAGATCTGAATATAATGTCCATGTTTGTGAATTTTCAATGCACCAAAACATTGTAATTAAAGTCCAAGACAAAATGCTTAGAATTAAACAGCCTGCTTTTGTTACTGGTGTTTTTTTAAGACGGATATATGTAAATAACCTCGGTCCTGATAGACTACTTTGTATTGTACCTTAAACAAAACACTATTACTTCAAATGTAAATGAGTGAGGCTAAACGACTGCTGGGTAGAAAGGTGGATACAGTCTATGTAAATGTGTTGGTTTTCATGACATCACATGCTTTTTTTGCTACCTAAACCTCAGAATGGGGAGTAAATGGCAGCTTTAAACATTTCACATTTTATACATACATACAGTACATTAGGCAATTTGATGTTAATATTAAAAATATTCTGTCACATAAGCTTTTTATGGTTTTACACAGACTAAAAATTCCATAACACACTGTATTGGTTCTTCAATTTAAACCTGCACACTGTTAAAGGTAGAAGTTTCAAGAAAACTAACAAAGGTACTTAGAGGAACCTATTCTTATGGATGAAGGCCTTTACAATGAGCTAAAGCTTATTTTATAAAATGGTGAAAATTAAAGTTTGTTATAACTGAATATTGAAATATAGTATGCTACAAATTCTTCACATCTTCTCTTAAGAATGCCAATTCATTTTAATTTGAAAAAGAAACAAGACAATTTTTTATACTGAGGAATCAAAAACGTTCTCACGCCTAAGAACTTTGAGGATATCTTAGAAAAGTCCTAAAGAATCTTCAAGGAGCTACTCATTTCTTACAGTGCAGAAGAATCATGTATTCCAAGAACAAATTATGAACCATTATCTGTATATGGAGTGTTCTTTGTTGAACAACAATGTAAAGGAATAAAGATAATAAAAAGCTGGACAAAGTATTCTCTGCAAAGGTGCTTCTGCGATCCTAAGCCACAGCAGACCTTTGAAGGCTCCCCCTACTGGCTGGACATCCCACTGCAGGCTTATCAAACACTGACCCACAGTTGATCATCATAGGCAGGAGGTCTAAATTCGTGTCTCCTCCACCCCCAAAATATTTCATCTGGCCTGCAGTAAAGAGAATGTGCTGGTGGGAGCCCCCATCGGGGCTGTGGAACAACACAGGATGAATGGGTTATCATATGCTTAAGGAGCTGGAATAGACTGTTTGAAGTGCTAGATATGGTCTGAATGAACAGGGCCTCTATTGAGCCTAACTCAACCATGTGCTGGACATAGATAACTGAGAAGGAAGGGAAACTAAATTCCTGCACAAGGATATGATTTTTTTTTTAGGAAAAGAGTGTGTTTGTGTGTGAGGGGGTAAATACAGTGAAACAGTGAATTCTGTATACTTCTTTTAATTTTTTGTGTTTATACATATGTTGTTTTTACATGGGTTGTTAAATGAGCTAAAAGCAAGATTAAAGAGAAGATTACAAGGTTTGGGATTACAGATTGTGTCAGTGTTGCAAGCTAAGGCATGCTTTCCTGCTAATATGGTTGTTTATGAGGCATGAGAATTAACATTAGACTAAACGGTTAGAAAAGGTCAAAATCTAACATTTAACCCCTTTTAAACACTAGGTTTATTATTCTAGTATTATTCTTACTGCAGGTAGCTGTTTGTTTTAGCATATCTTGTGCAGACACAAGGTTCTATTTTAGGACCTACATAATGGTAATTCTGACAGTAGTGTAGTTATGAGAGAGAAAACCTGAAGTGCAGGTTTACATAGAGTCTAATGGGTTAATGGTCACAAGAAAATAAAGGAAACATTAAAGAATAACCAATAACAAAAAAGTCCAACATTTGTATGCAAGTTTGCATTGCATTACATTTTTTTGGCCATCTTGTTCACATATTGGACGGTTCACGTCTAAACAGAGCAGAGCACACCACGCTATGTCATACAGGCAGAGCTCAGCGGTAAACAGTAACACCTGCTGTATGTATAATTCATACAAGACACACATACACAGTAGACACAGGCACATACACAGACACACATCCAGACATACATACATGCATATAGAGAAGACACACACACATCTGCAAGAGATTTGTACTATGAATTGATACCCAATCATAAATAACGTGAACATTCGAAACTCATTTCGTTGGCTGGCAGTGACCTCAGACGGGTTGAGAGGAGCGGGGCTTCTTAAATGGAATACAGAGGTATAAATAAGAGGGAGGAGGACGCTCGGAGCAGAGCTGAGTGACTCCAAATGAAATGGAAGATGATCTTTATATGGCAGCTGGTTTGTTTAGAACTGGGAGGGGGGGGCCCAGGACCCACTGCTCCCCTGCTCCCCCCATTCATGAAGGCAATCATGAATACTTGATGCTGTATACAAGCAGCCCTCATCGTTTCTATTCAATTAAAGATTCTGATAGCAGTGCAATGGAAAAAGTGAAAGATATCTGCAAACCATTAACTCAAGGGTCATTACGAGGCATCACTTTATATAGATGCATTTGTTAGTCCATAATGATAAAAATGAATGCCGAAGGAATGCCATCCCCATTCCCATTTATCAACAAGTGTGTTTAGGGAAGTTTAGAAAAGTTTTAAAAGCCTCAGATGAAGGTAAATTCAAATACATACACACTGGATTCTCTGTAAGCTGATCTGATGTGGGCGTACAGAACACACTTTATGTGCAGTTTGGAAAAGTCAATTTAGTGGGAAAGCTTGTATATATTCCCATTTCCAACATGTTTCCAAGAACTTTTCAAGCTGTGCATGTAATGCTGTTTGTACATCCAGACCTGGCTGCACTTAAACTGCTTCTTTCTTTAGGAAGTTCGGCCCACCAATAAAGAAATTGATCTTCATATAGATACATCATATTACAATCTCCTATACCGGTCCAATAAATAATTATATGAATCATATGAATGAAAAATACATCTAAATAAAGCCCAATACACTTAAAAAAGTTAATAGAAAAAATAATAATGGTTGTTATGCGGTTATTAATAGGAATTGTATGCATCAACATAACTCTAGTCATAACAACATAACTATATAGTCATAAGGTGGGGAAGTAAGTTTTTTCTTATTGTGATTGAATTAATTGGTTTTGCAAAGCTGTAAAACACTCTTTAAACATATATTCTACAAAGCAAAGGTGCTACAAATGATTCTTTAAAGTGATGCCATAGAAGAACCACTTTTGTTTATGTACAGGACCATGGGCCCAGGTTTCCAAAAACATTTTAGCATTGAGAATGTTTTAATGTAGAGAGAGTGATCACAATGATGCTCGCTTAACCATCTAACACTCATATTTGTGTTAAGAAGGGTTGGCAAACCGAACCCATGATTGTACAGAAGAACTATTAATCTCTCCTGGAAACCACCAGTGGTAATGGTGCATAAAGGTTAGAATGGGTAAATCACCTTTACATTAAGTGCAAAATCTTTAAAATGTTTTATCACTCTCACATGTTAAAAAATACAAGTTATTTACAGAACCAGGACTAGTTCATCTGCTGTCTCTCTTTGTATGACCTTTATTTTAAATGTATTTTGAAGCAAAAAAAAAAGACTGCTATTTCTCAGATTAAAAGTTAAGTTTGTTAAGGGCATGTACTCCTGCTGCAAAAATACTAAACTCTTTATTGCAGAGGCTCTCCACCACTGCTACTGAAAATAACATCACATCAAACTCACTGCATTACTTTATCTTACATCCATTTCATTTATGAGATTTAGAGAGTCATATTTTCATACAAGCTGGTTTTATAATCCTCCAGGCATTTTATAGCTTACAGATCAAAACATAAACTATAAACACCCTGAGGTTGTGTAACAATTAGGCAAAACTGTGAAACAGTGTGTGATGTCTTTCTTCGTCTTTTAAAATGACAGTTTTATATAAGAAATATTCTTATGCCTGCAATATTTAGAATATTCATCCATACTTTGGATTATTGTTGGACAATATGGCCAAAATTTATGACAATATTTATTTCTTAATGTTAGTCCGTACAATATAATTCAAAGACCGATATGAACAGTCTAAACGGCACTGCATTTTGGTGTACATCATTTTGCAGTGATGATGATGATGTTTGCAGTTCTCCTGAAATCAACGTCAGTCAGTAACAGATACTGCAAACACTGTCACTATGTCTCAGAACCCTTAGTTATTTTTTTATAGTTTGATATGTTACTCTGAGATAACAAAAAGGTCCAGCCCTGCTTAAAATGTTTTACCAAGATATCTATCCACAAGATATGCTAAATCAAACAGTTACCAAATAACTCTGCATTAGAATTAATAACTGAACAATAAACTTAGATATAAATGGGGTAATTGCTGATTTTTGAGAACAGATCAATAACACTGAGAACTGTTATTGAAATTAAATTTGAAATTGTAATAAATATTGATAGTGAATTATTGTCTCACCTGTTTTCCCTGATTACATCAGAGTCTTTAGTTCTATTTAAAAACAGATTTCATTTGTTTGCTTCAGTTGCATCATCAAAAATGTATTTTTCTTTTGCAAAGCGTTTATGTAGGTATCTGGCAGGGCAGCAGTTATATTCCTGTGGATTTCAGTTCAGCCTGGGCTGTGTGGGCTTAAATATTTTGACAAAGTGCTCTTTAATCTGAATCAGCTTGTTTATGTTCTCGCCTCTGCAAAGGGAAACATACAAGAAGAGTCGCTTTGACCAGATTGCATGTGTTTCTTATCAAGGCATCCAGACACACACATGTCCAAACTGCTCAGAAGGCCAGACACTGCTGCTCCCCCTGCCTGTGAGAGGAGGAGCTGTAACAAAATATTACGCCAACGTTTGTCAAGCCATGTCCTGCACTCCCTCTGGCCTGTACACTCTGTACACTGTGTATCCAGTGCCCTGATAAACTGGACCCAACTTACCAACTCTGAGTAGGACTGGACAAGATAATAGAGCTGGACAATATAAAATGCTTTAATAACTGCACACTGCTTTTTAAAAACACTTCCAATATTTTAATATACATAATTTACTCTCAACAGTCACCGATCGACTGATTTACAGGGAGCATTACCTGAACTGGCATGGAGTTTTATTTCAGAAGGTTTGTAGGTACAGGCATCAGTTAAACATGCCTTTGGCATTTTTTTTTCAATATCCTAGTAGAGTTATCTCGTATTGACTAAAATTAAGAAATATCACATAACTACAACTGAACATATATTTTTGTCAATTTCCTCCAGCCCTGTGTGTTAAATATTAAACAAATTAAATATGCTGGACATTTCAGCATTGGAAACCACTATGCTAGCCTGTTTAACTGTAAACCCGTTGATTTAATTATTTACATGTAATCTACTCTTACTTTTGTGTTGATATAGATCATAAAACGACCATATTTGGCTTTATAAAGAAAATTAACAACTATTTTTAAAAAATGTTTGTAAAACTGTTGAAAAGTATTAAAAACAAAAAAGTCAAAAAGTATCAAGAACCACTATATACTTTCTTAAAAATAAATATACTTAAAAGACTGAAAATGAAAACCATATTTGTTTTCCTAAAAACATTATTTGATTGATGATAAATTAATTAGTAAAATAATCTGTTAAATAATATTTTTAAATAAGACGAATAACAATGAAAGTAAAGAACCTTTAAACATATCTACACATACACTCTCAAGGGTAAAGATCCTCAAAAGTGTTTTCCTGAGAGATGTGATAAAAGAACCATATTTGGTTCCCCAAAGAATCTGTCAATTAATTCTTTGTTTTGTAGAATAATTTTTGTTAAAAAGAATAATTCCATTGAGAGCCTTTAATAGTTCATTTGAGAATCTTCACACACTCTAAATGGAAAGATGCTTAAAAGTGATTCCCCATCATGGTTCCCTATGAAAAATTACAAACCAATTTTTATTTTTGTAAATAAGAAAATTTTCATTTTGAATCAGGAAGCTCAAGAACGCATCGAGAACCTCCACATAAACGCTCCACACAAAATGTATGATGCGAAAAAGATTTAATTAGTGCAACATAATATAATGTCCATTTCAGGTCCCTTAGTCCTTTAGAAAACTAGTAAAGGAATGTGCGAGTCTAAATAAAGTTTCTTAAAGAACCTCTACATTTAATAAAGGAAGAATTTTAGGAAAAACATAACTAAAACATAGAAGCAATACATTAAGGCTTACATTACATTTATATTTATTTCATTTTATTTGTTTTCAGCATGGTTCTTTAGGGAACCACCTGTACTTATTCAAAAGCATCACTCAAACAACCTTCTGTAACACCTTTTGCTTAAGAGTGGATTAAACTAAGCAGGTCGGGAACATTCCATTATTACCTGCACTGCTACATTAGCCTGTTCCAAGCCACTAAACCCACCTGTTTCACAGGCTCTACTATACAGCATCTTAAAATGAAGGATTATAAAAAGGGCTTCACAAAAAATGATGGTAAAAAAGCCTAAAGAGTATAAAAAGTTTGAATGTTTAAAGAACCTCCACATTACAGTAAGTAATATGTATGTCTCAGGCAAGAACTATTAAGGAACCTTTATATATTGTGGTCATCATTCAGAATTAGTTCTCAATTCATCCTTTTCTTTCTTTCCCTAGGTTTTCCAACTGCTTAATCTACCTACACAAGTTCTCCACAACCTTTCCTGTTCTACTTTTATTTTCCGCTCCTCCCTCCCTCCTGTCGTCCTCCTCCCGCTCTGGTCAGCAAGGCTTTTGCTGGGTTCTGTCAGTAGCTGACTGGAGGCAGGTGGAGGGGAAGCCCATGTGCTTTCCATTTGCACAGGGGGGCTGAAACGGCCGCAATTAAAACCAAATGCGCAACCTGTGGCTCGTGCATGCAGCAGGCAGCGAACCAGCACACACTCACACACACACTCACACACACACTCACACACACACTCACACACACACAGACACACCGGTGAGGAGCAAGGCGAACGACAGCACTTCAGATTTATTGCTTGGAAATGAAATGATTGCCTGAACTCTCCGAGCAGATGCAGGCAAAAGCTCAGCGCAGGGAGCTGAACTGGTATAAGGAAAGGAGGAGTGCAGAATATTAAAGTTCTCCTAGTCCAGCAATGGAAGCCCAGAGGCCAGGGTGAACAGGAGGCCAGGCTGAGGTCACCAGTGAGGTTCAGCAGGAAAAAAAAGAGAGAAAAAGAAATGGAGAAGTTTATACAAGCGAGTGAAGTTTCTGTGCCGCAGCCAGAATGTCTGCTGACCACACTGTGTAGCTGGAGGACATGTAAGCTGTGATTAGAGCGGAGCTGCTAGGGCAGGGCCGTAGGGTGAGGCTGGTCGGGTCAAGTATAAGTACACCCACATGTTCCTGGGCTGCATGTCCATCTGCCCAGTGGGCAAATTCACCCTACTTCTGACATCCCACAAGCCCTTTCTCACCCAACACTCTGACCTCACACTGCTCATAATCATCTCTAATCCTTAACCACCTTCATTACATCCTATATAGCCTTACTGACTCATTATGATTCTCTTTATTATTTCATTATTTGGGCTAAAATCTATATGAATGTGTCTTTTTTGTCCATAGCTTAGTTATTTTAATTTCAAACAAACACTGCTGAACAATACATTCATCTCATCCAACTAAAGTCTCCTTTTTTATAATTTACAACATTCTTAAGCATTAAAACGAATGTTTAATAATTTTAATGATTTTATAAACATTTCTAAAAGAGCTTGTTAACAATTTAGGAATTTAAATGATTAATTGAGCTATTATCATTAAATTGTTGTGGGTTAACAACAATGATGTAAAATATCATGATCATTTAAGAAAATCAAAAAGTATATTTGAAATAGAACAAAGTCATCATGAATCATTCTGCAACTTAACCACAACCACGTTTTTTTTTTGTTAAATTCTAACTTGTGCTAAAATTGTCACTGTCCACTCTTGCAGCTTGCCATGAAAGGGTGCACAAATGCATGGAAGTAAAAATTAAAGCGAATAATCTGTAAAAATTGTTTTCTGTGTAATCTGAAGTCTTACAAAGGTCAACAAGATGAAAAGTCTTTTTTTGAGAGCCAAAGGGCACAGTATTTTGGTAATGACAATTAGTGCACCACATGTTGTGATAGTGAAGTTAAGGTTAGGTTAGCTTTAAATGATAAAGGGAGTACAGCAGAAGTACAGCAGAAGTACAATTGGCAGCAGCCACGTCATGCACCAGTGTCTCTCTCAATAGCACTTCTGGGGAGTCCCAGCAATGACGTTTTAAGTTTATGTAGTAAGAGCACACCTTATTCTCTCCATGCAGTTCACAATGGCCTGGTGATTATCTGACACATTGAATCAAGTGTGCTAGCACAGATAAGTAGCACAGCGCACTGAAGTTAACCCCAGGTGGGGTGTGATACTGTTCCTAATGTTCCTTTTCCTTACTGCCATAATCACATTGACATGTGATTATGCAACCCAAAAGCAACCCACATACACTAATGCTACAAATATCATAGGGGGAAATGAGTTGTATCATTTGTTGGTAACACCTATTGTTTGTAAACAATTTAATTGAAATTAGAGTGAGGGCAAATGTTGCTACTTACTCCAATGAAAAAAAAAAAAAAAAAAGTCCAGCTCTGGTAAATTTATTTTTTGTCCACAAAATAAAAAAAAATAAAACAAAAACAAACAGTTCATGTTTCATTTGCCAAGATAATAAGCAATGACTTTTTTTTAAATAAAATTTCCTTGCAAATGTTAAGAAATATCTGTCCAATAGCTGTAAAGATTCACATATGATGTTGCTATGGGAATACAAAAAATAAATTTACCAGAGCTGGACATTTATTTTATTTTTTTTTCATTGGAGTAAGTAGCAACATTTGCCCTCACTCTAATTTGTGTAAAACTATAATACAGTAAAACATGATCTAGTCTGAAAGGAATAACACATTGCACTGCTAAAAAAAACAGGAAGCCACCTGCATTTAAAACAACTGAATCACGATTTTTATTTTGATTAACCAGAAAATATTGACTATTGGGTATGCAGCATTGCACAGTTTTCAATGTTGGGCTCAGCACAGTTACAGTGCAGTAGCAGCGTTGCGGTGGTGGCAATGGCCAATATGCCATGCTGCCTATTACAGCCAATGGACCATCAAAATGATTTATAAGCAGTTCAAATTTAATTGTAGGATAAAATAGGTACACAATGTTGTTTTATTGTGCTTTAACTTTAACTTTTAAATCACATTTGTAGTTTTTTAAATGAGAGTAGACTACTTTTATAGTTCACTGCTTGCTGCCAATCAACTGTACATATGATGTTACCTGAGCAGTGGTTGCTTAAAGGGTACTTTTCTTCTCTCTGAAACAGAAGTACTTCTACCTGGTATAGACTTTCAGGATTCTTTTGTTCACCTGGTTAGAGTGAATTTCAGGCACAAGCGGCTCATTGTTTTTGCTATCTTGTGGCCGTTTTTGGTCAATTTCACTCTGAACTGATTAAGCAGTGAAGGTGTTGTTGGTGAAGGGGCCTGATTCTGATGGTGCTGCAGAAATTCTCTTGGTACCAATATCTCTGGGTGCTCATGGTAATGCCTGGCCGCTGTCAGGGACAGAGAGGGCCACCCACACTTAACCAGGCATCCAAATATTTACGCTCACTGCGGGCGTTTTTTGCTCTATTGTGTGGTTTAGAGCTCAAAGCCTTGCTGAAAACTGAGGCCTTGGCGCTGGCTGCACACAGCAAAGCAAATAGCTACCATTACAGAAAACAAAAGCATTGCTGGCTTGTTCCAGGACACTTCAAAAACAGGGCAGGGAAGAAATCGTAATGACAAAATAAAGACATTTTTATTCTGTAACCACACTGGCCCTCTCTGCCACGCTGCTAACCCAAAGCTCTTTACCCTGACCCAGCTCTGTCCACCAGGCCCAGCTCTGTCCACCATCTCCCACTACAACCGGCACACATCACACACTGCAGAAAGAGAAAGCACTAAAGAGCTATGGTTCAGACGAAGGGGAAGAAAGCGAGGGAGAAGACACTAAGGAGAGATATTCCCTTGATAGTGTGTCCAGGCAAGGGCTGGGGTAGCCCACAAAGCCTGCCCTTGATCAGGCTAGTATAAGAACAAAGCACAGATAGGGAAAAACAGTACAAGCTTTCATGTGGGTCTATTCACTACACATACGCACACACATACATTATGGACACAAGTATTGGGCCACATGCTTATTTACTGTTTCTATCAAAATCAAGGAAAAAAAAACATTGATCATGCTTTTGTACCTACTGTCTCTACTGGAAACGGCATTCTGCTAGATTTTCTAATTGCACTGTCATGAGGATTAGTAGCAAGAGGTCAGCTCATCTCCGTCCAAAAAAGAAATGGATGGAGCAGCACCATTATTCTAGAAAGCAATGCTGGGGGACTTTATATATGTTTATTTGTTTATTTGCTTTAGAGAGTGTTAATCAATTGGCAGTACTTTTCTGTAGGGACAGCACAAGCTGTGTGTGTGTGTATGCATTAGCACATTCATGGCAGTAATGGGTGCAACCTTAAGTAGCTGGATGCATTTATTAGAATGGGTGTCCACAAACATATAGTGTATATTACACAGAGTAACAGCTTCCAAAATCTAATTTATTGGAAATGTAGCAATACTTGGCTTTGTGGGTATACAGCATACATACAGCTTTTCAACAGGACGTGTAACAGTAGTATATGTGTATAAAAATTAATTACCATGTCTAAATTGTATTTATTGCTATTTAAAAAAAGACATTTCCTGTTTAGTGTAGCATAATGTGTTTTTCTTTGGCTAACCCAGAGAGCTCAAGCCGCCAGCTGTCCTATAGCAATCTCCTCACATTTCTGAACGACAGAACGAGGGAGGAGGAGGACACAGAGCAATAAAAAGTGAGAGTGAGAGAATGAGAGAGCCTGGGGAGGGGGTCTGAGATTCCAGTGTACCGGGAGTGTGTCTCTGTGTGTGTGGGTATGTGTGTGTGGGTATGTGTGTGTGAATGAAAGAGTGTGCGAAAGGGAGAGAGAGTGGGAGAGGATGCCGAGAAAATGGATGGATGTTGATTCTAACCTGTCACCACTGTGTGGCCATTTGGGCCAATATAAAATCCCTGATGTGTCTTTGATTCCTGCTCACTTCTGCTGCTGGCTCTATGTGAATGGGGAAAAGCGAGCAGGCAGAGATTACAGTGAGAGATATGTAAACTATGCAGAAAAGGGAAGAGTGTGTGCGCCAAGGTTTACATTGCAAGAGAGAGAAAATTGAGCGAGAGAGAGGAGAAAACGATTTAGGGATGAAAGAAGAAGAGCAGTTGTGGAGTGTGAAAAGTGTGTGTTCATGCCAGCGAGGCCAGCGCTAGCGTGGGGAGTAGGAGACTGTGGCCATGCCAGAACGTCTTGTTTGTTGGTAATTAAGTTAGTAGAGGTTTCTGTCATCATGTGCCAGTGGGCTGTGGACCAGGCTCAGAATAATCTCAGCACACAGCCAGCATCTATCTGTAGCTCTACATAAGTCACTTATCCAACCTATTTTACAGTTCTGATAATTTTACTGTTTTGTCAGTGAAAAAAGACAAAAGCATTATTACTTGTATAACAGTTTGAGGCTGCGATATCTCATGGGATTATAGAAACAACCTTGTTTTGAACAGCGATGTTAAAAGTACACAAATAAATTACTCGTAAATTACTTGTAAATGTACCGATAATGTTCAATAATTTTTTTTGCATTTCAATTTCATTTCTACTTGATTTTTTCAATAAACCTTATATTTAACATAGAAAATAGTACATTAAGGTGCAAAATGCTCAGACATGAAGTTAATATTACAAGCCTATTTACTACCCTGTTATATTGCCCGAAACATTCAGATTTTCTTATCCAGTAGACAAATTGACTGGTTTCCAGTACAATTGACAAAAGAGGCATATTATAGCATAGTTTAACAAACTGCAACAAAAGCACTAATTACTTTTAATTTGTAGTCTTACCGAATTGTGCTGCTGCCCTTTTATTGTGTCCTATCATTGTGTCCTCTCAGTGCAACATATGGAAAACCAGCTGATGAGACTGCAGTCGGTTAGATTTCAGACTTGACTCATCTCAATTCCCCAAGTTTGGCTTCTCAAGTCTCACCTGTAAAAAAAAAACAAAAGCTGTTACTTTTATCATTTTGACATGTGGTAAATTCCAGTTCGATAAATCTTTGATAGGCTACTTCACATGGTACAAGTAAGACACATAACAAAACATATTTGCATTTGTAGACTATTATTATATTTTTCTGGGCACAGCTACCAGAAAGAGACAGGTAATTGTAATGATTTGACTGGAGACTAAAGACACCTTTGCTCATAGTCTATAGCAGGGATCATCAGTACCAGTCCTGGAAGGTCAGCACAGTTTGGTCATTTCCAGCTTAAACACATCTGATACATCTGGTTAAATACCAGGTTTAGAAAATGTGCTCAAGCATGGAAATCGCTCAGCTGTGCTGGGCCTTAACTTTCCATGGTCAGAACTGATGACCTTTGGTCTGATGTGACAAAGAAAATATTTGAAATTCTGCTACAAACTTCACATTTTTAATAATGTGTAAAAGATATTTAAGTGATGTTCAAAATATATTCATTTTTCTCAGAAAGTGATAGTGATAACAAAAAATGGTGGGGTAATGTCCCAAGCTTCCCCTCCCTAAATTACATCCATGCCTACGACTGCCTGCCTGCTACATACTGACATAAAGCCACTGTTCTTAGAAACTCTCGTACAGCACGTCCATCCGTCAAAAAGACAAAGCATAATTTGGGAGTTAGCACTCCATAAAAATTTAGGAGGGTGGTGTGCAAAACTTAATGGAGGGAGATACTGAGTGAACGAGAAAGGAGCTCCATCTGTTCCCCTCAGTCAGAATGAAGGAGAGTCAGAGGCCGGACTCAGGTCACTCTCAGGGCAGCACAGCTATAGACACAATCCGAAAGAAATTCATCTGTGGTGCAGAGACAGGGAGCAGTAGATGTCCGAATACATTTTCTCTCACTCCAGGCCAGCTGCAGCCAATGCTTCATAATGAAGAGATGCTAACCCATACTATGTAAGGCTCATAACAGCATGTGTGACTGCCTGAACTATTGGCCTCCCTCGTCTGATGGTTAGATTCCTAATAATATGATTGTTGATTAAAAAAAAGCTGTTACCTTCAGATGTGGTTGATAAAGAGATTGTTCAGTTTGGGGAAGCACCTATCAGAGAGAAAAGATGATAAAGACTAGTGTTAGCTTTTAGTTCAAACCTAGCTAATCGCCATTTGCCTCCATGGATTTCACTGCATCTCAGGTCAAGCATGATTAGAGCTACCCTTCTTCAAAAATACTGTGAAAACTTTGGCTTGAGAAGCAACACACATTCCAAAACTGGAAGTCTATTGGTGATGTGCTGCTCTCCAGTATCAACAATCTAATCCTTATAATGAAGACATGCTACCAATGCTATGTGCGGCTCATGACTGCGTGTTTGTTTGCTCACAGTAATTTCCTCTACTGCGGGTATCCCTTGTCTGATGGCCAGACCCCTGCCCTGATAACATACATGATAATCTTTGAGTGAGAAATAACATGAAAGCTGGTTCCTGAAAGTGCTCCTAAATTAAGTCCCAGAGAAGAGAACTAACAGCAGAAATAGCTCTAGTGATGAGTGGTGGTGAGAGGTCTTCCATGGTGCACTAATGGGTGAACCAAGCTGAAATCAAAGCATTTTTTATCATAACATTTTGCTTCTAAAAATTTTCATCTGTAAAGTTCTCAAAGATCTCAAATGCTCTTTCACAGCAATCCAATCCCCCCTTCTCACACCACCTCCACACAGTCATGAGATGCCGCCTTTCTTTACGAGAACCCCCCACCAAGGCTGTATATCAAAAAATCAGCCGGGTGTTGGCATTCACACACACAACCGTGCTTCACGGAGGGATTTTAATAGGAACAGCTCAGCAGGACCCTACACAGGGGCTCTTTTTGCAGCAACTGCAGGTAACAGGCCGGACCATTGACGCCACTCTGCATCCCCAGTGGCTGATATATGGTGGGCTTGAGGGGCACACCGTAAGCAGGCTGAGGTGGAGAGATTATATAGATCAACCCATCTGCAGAGCTCTTGTCTCCCTTCCTTTTTTTATGAGTTTGTCTTCTTCTTCAAAGATTTATGGTAAGGTTTTTTACTACTTCATTGGGTGTTTGAGTGGGGTTAGTTTAGCGTACTTCAGTATGAAACGCTCACTTAGGTGCCCTCTCATTGCGAATAGTTGCAGGACATGGAGGGCTGTGGTGGGGTGGGGGGTTAAGGTATGGAAAAGCACAGTGCAGAAGGAAGGAAGGAGGCGAGAGGAGGGAGGGACGGACGGCTTCAGGCCTGTAAAACGCCTGCCATGTCTGTGCGGAGAGGCCTTTAATGAAGAGAGACACCTCTGCTTTCTCTGAAACACTAACTTTCAACTGCACTTTCTCACATGCATGCCTTTAGTGCACTCACGGATAAACGAGTGATAAACGAACAGAATAACTAATCTGAAAAGAAAACAAAGTTCCTTTTTAATTACTCCCGACCCCTGAACCCTGCGGCAGCCAAAATTATAACTGTCAAACAAAGCATCTGACTGTGTGTGTATATACAGTCTTCTGGCCAGTCTAAAGGCAGTACGAGTACAGATGATGTAGAGGATTGAGCTGTACCAAATGGTGTAAATGTCACTCTGACACTTTTACTGTCCTCTCACACATGCCAAGGAGATGTGCAATGCCTGCGTGTGACTCTGACAAGACAAAATCATGTCAACTGTCTGACCCTTAGAGATATATCTCTATGAATTTAGTTTTGCTCATGAATAGTCAATCTGATTCACTCAGCCTTCTCATCGTTTAAAAACAACATGCAATCAAAATCCTAAAACCCTTTAATTTGTAAATAGTGGACAATGTATTAATTAGTCTAAATAATCTAGCAAGTGGTTTAAGATTCATATAAATAACAGTACATTAAACAAGAATTTTAAAATGTTTTGGTACCGTTTAGGCTGGAAATTTTTTTTATTTAGAATTTTATTTTAAAAAGTACTAATAATATGATTATAGCAGAATTAAGTTAATGTAGAACATTTGATGAATTTAATCTTGAAAAGTTTCCTTCCACTAGATGACAAATCATAGTGTTTGAGCAAGCTTTAGTCATCTAAGATGTCTACTGTCAGTTTAATGACATTTCTTTCATTATATGTTTACTATATATTTTTCACAATTTCTGCCAGTAGATGGAGTCTCTGTATAGGTTTAATTATTTAATAATTACATAACTTTTGATAGTATGGAGTATTTTGTTTTTTCACTTTGACTTCTATTTCATTGCAGATAATATGAACATTGCTTTTAAATAAAATGCATTTGTTAAGAAACTGAAATCTTCCACCCTCACTAATGGATTCTGCTTTTGCACCCATCATTGTTTTTACCTCATTATTGTCCCTGAATTACTTATATCTATTACTTTCTTTCAATTGTGTTTAGGGGTGAAACGATTACTCGAGTAATTGAGTTACTCAATTAAAAAAATTATCGATTAATTTTCTGTGCCTCAAAGAACATTATTATGCCTCAAAGAACATTAAACATTATTCCACAGGTATTTCCGAAAACATCAAAGAAGGAGAATCCACGGACTTGATTGCAGCAAGCTTATCCAACATTGGCAGATCTGCCTTCTCTGCTGTTGAGAAGCTAAGATGCACAACATAAAGCCAATGTTCATGCCTTTATTATTTATTAATGCCCTATATTTAATACTTACAAGAAATCCTAAGTTTAAATAAGTTTACTTAATTCATTAAAAGATTAATTATTAAATTGTTACTTGTAGTATTTATGTCTATTTTGTGTTTTATTTACTTCTATTTGTGTTTGCAATGTGGAAATGAATGTTGTGAATTTAAAAATTAAACCAATTGGGCATTCATTATTCAGTGACAATTCTTATTTTATGAAATCTCTTATTTATATTTTATTAAGATCGATTACTCGATTAATTGAATCGATTTTAAAGTAAAGAACTTGATTACTAAAATAATCGTTAGATGCAACCCTAATTGTGTTGTAGAAACTGATGTTTATTAATAAAATAAATTAGTCAAGCAGACAAAACATGAAATATGTTGGGCTCATACTGTCTGCAATACATAAAAGTAAATGTGAGACACTTAAATTATTATATTTTTCATACGGTCCATACTTTATTTAATTCAGGCTTGTACAACATGAGAATAAATGCGGTCAAAATATTCAGTCTTTTTGTCATCTAAAAAGACATTAAAGTGAAAATTAGGTAAAATATAAACTCAAAAAATATAAAAAAAAACCCTTTAAATATGATGTAGACCTACCACAAAAGAAAAGTGTAGCCAGCCACACAGTTCTTTAATTGAAGCCCTTTAATTCCTAATATTCAGCGTAATCAACTATGTAATCAATGTGTAAAAGAAAAACAAATTAAACAAATAAAAGAAAAACATAATTAACGTTTACACATTTAAACTTTTACATTTTTATTGTCAATTAAAAACAAGATTATAAACAGTATGCGGACAACAATCAGCGCTACTTTCTAAACTGTTTGTTTGTTCATAGATCAGTTATTTCTACTGTGGGCCTTGACTGATCAGAACCCCCTGAATAAGGTTATAGTGTTTTTGATTGAATTTGGTACGATTCTCTCAGGCTTCCATAATAAATAGTACTGACCTTTGGTTGAATGGCATACCACTCTTGTTAAAAAAAAAAAAAAAAAAACCTTTGTTCCTTTTATTCATGATTATCAACATAATAGCCGTTATCTGAAGCCCTTTAGCACCACTGATGGTTACGAGAGAATGCTTTAATAGATTTGAGGAGGACAAAGGTAGGCAATGTTTAGCTGGACATGTCAGTCTTTTTGTGTGCGGAGAAGTCCTGCATTAAAAACCCCTTTCATGGGCCTGGTTGATGTGTAATTAAATGTGATTACTGAGGCAGTTTCTGTGTGTCCTTTCTGAGGTCACACACACATACACATACACACACACACTCTCTCTCTCTCTCTCTCTCTCTCTCAAGGATTGCAGTAGGTTTCATCCCCCTTCCTCTGGTTCCTGGGGGAGTCTGTGAGGTTTGGTGGCTGATGGGAAATTTTGTGCATGCCTGAGCTCACAAAGACTCCCTTTCAGTCGCGTGCATGCTTGACCTCTCACAGTTCAGCACTCTGCTTTGTGCTGGCATGACCCCGCACTGACCAGGGCTTTCCCCTGGAGGTCAGCAGTTCAATCGGGTGCCTGTGTCTAATTTCATCCCAGCTAGAGTGTACCCCTCAAATCTGCACAGCAATCTGCCCCAGTGGTCCACAGTCCTGCCCCCGTCTCCCCTTCTGTTGCCGGGACCTAATTCCAATCTTCAGGGATTAGGTGTGGAGTGACAAGACCCTCCAGCCAATAAGCTGAATTGTCAGTTTGGTTAGGAGGCCGGCACTACACAATAGCCAGACTTTTCCTGTCTCCTATCTAAACCGGCCCCCTAAAAACAGCAGTCTCAAATCCTGTCCTCAGAGACTACGTTAATGCCTGGTTGGTGTACTCTGGTCACAACCTCGCTCCTCCGGCTGAACCACTAACAGCACAAGAGGAGCCTGTGGGCCGGATTCCACAAAGCTCCTGTTGCAGACCAACATCCCTCATTCCTGCTTCCCTTTCCTGGTCAAATCTCTGTCCAAATAAAATAACAACATGTTTGATCTGTGCAGAGTTAAGCGATGACAGACAGGGCCCGTGATACGATCTCCACCTTTAAATTCTACATTACGTGTATCAAATGTGAGGTTGTAGGACTCAGAATTAAAGACTGTGTAAAGAAATTCTGTGGTCAGACTATAGAGAAAGCTAACAAAATAAAAAGATTTAATTCAGTTCAGTTTATATTTTATCTTTAAGTCTTTCACTATTGACGTAGTCCCAATGTAAAGATCTATAGAACACAAGGAAACCTCAGCATGAGCCCAACCTTAACCCCTCTACAGAATTAATTCCAGCTTGTAAAAATAAAAAGGAATAAAGAAAAGGTTTAATATAAAATTATAGAACATGGGAATTGCTTTCGGTTAGTAAAATGTTTTTTTTGCAAATATTTGCAATATTAGTCAATAAGAGGAGCAAGTATATAGAGTCTTCCTAAAGTTTTAAGAATCTCTATATGTAAAGGTTCTTCTATCCAAGACTGTAGCTCTATATCAATGACTGTACTAAAATGATTTTGAAAATTGTATTTAAAAAAAAAACTACCAGCTTTATTTTTAGGAACAAAGTGAAAAGCTAAATGCAGACATTGTGAAAAAAGCAAAACTTCTTTTGAAAGGACAGCTGCAATGTGTTTTTGTTTATTTAAAGTCACAATAAATTATAGATATAGGCCTAATCAAAATATTGCACTTAAAAAAAACTGAAATAAAAAGCTAACAGCCAGACACAAATATACTAGAAAACTACAAGATGATAAAAGACAGAAAAAGCTAAATGCAAAACAATGTAAGTGAAAATAAACTTAAAAAAAGTAAGAAACAAAAATAATTTAAGCCAAAGGAAATGCAATATAACGTTATATATATTTTTGTTATAAAGCTGCCCAATGCCTGTTTTACACAAGATTTGAGTTTGAGGGTTTAGTATAAAATGTATTTTTAAATTATCTTCTCAAAGGTACAGTCTGTTATACTTTTGGTGTTAAATGTACATTTTAAGTGTAAATAATATATTAATATATTTTTATTTTGTTTACAATGGTGCTAGTCTGATACAGGGTTTACTACCACCAACACCATGTTTTACTGTAGGTATGATGTTGTTTTTCTGAAATGCTGTTACTTTTACACCAGATGTAATGGACACTCACATTTCAAAATGTTCAACATTTGTCTCGTCTGTCCACAGAGTATTTTTTCCAAGTCTTTGGGATCAAGAGGTTTTCTGGCAAAATTAAGATGAGCATTAATGTTCTTTTTGCTCAGCAGTGGTTTTCGTCTTGGCACTTTTGCAAAGTCTCTTTCTTATGGCAAGTAAGGCTTGCAATTCTTTTGGTGGGGTAATTTGTGATATACATTACAAATGTGGTAAATATTGCACCATTGTACATAACAATAACTGGATTATGTACACTGTATGTGGGAGAGCAACTGTTGATAATTTGGAACTCAACAGCACAACAAACAACAAAAAGTCCATCCAAGGTAATGGAGCTGAAACAGGTGGGGGAAAAACAACCAAACAGTAAAAATAAACACTAACATCAATATTTATGAGTTTACTATAAACCAGTCTACTAAAGGTGTCTGAAAACATCCAAAAACATTCCTGAGACCATTTAATCGACTCTCTGCCCTCAGATACGAGGCTTTATATAAAATGCGTGTGATTTGAGTATCAGTTACTTGCTAGCTAGCCGGCTGAGGGTCCAAACACAGCACCAACAAGCCCATTTCAGCTGTCTGTCACCTCAGACACTCTCTCAGACACAGGTTTTAGTGAAAACACTTGTGATGGTAGGTAATTTAGCTAGGTATAAGCTATTTAACTAGTTAGCTAGGCAAAAACTAGTTTAGCAAGTGGACTGCAGACCCCAAACCAGTGTTAGCTAGCTTGTGGGTCAGCAAACTCTTGTTGCTAAGCAAACAAGTCCGTGACTAGTCGTGACTATTTTCTCAAATATGGGAAAATAATACTGCCATGTTATATATATATATATATATATATATATATATATATATATATATATATATATATATATATATATATATAAAACTTGACATATTTATGTGAAATATATGAAATTATTTTATATTAAATCAACGTTACTCACCTCACCATCAGGTAAAAAGGCCTCTTCCTCCTTGTTCATGTCTTTCAGAAGAAACGAACCCATTTATTTATTTATTTACACATATTTATTTCTCTTGTATCCTCCTAGTTGTTGTTATCTCTCCTCAACAATGAATGTAGTTACATAGCTAGCTAGCATGCTAGAGAAACAAACAGTCTCCCCTGCTCCCCTCTTTCTTCACCTGTGCAGGAGCACTAACGGCCCTGCTGATAATTGGCTACAGGAAAACAGGAGTCAAACATGAACATAATTAATTGATAGTATATTATCGGTGTGTCAGACACTAGAGGGCGCTCAGCAGTGCGTCCAAAATTAATTGGCCAATATGCAGCATTTGAGGAAAATCATAGTTAATAAATACATGATAATTTTCCTATAAAAATTACAAATTTCCGCAACACAGACCAGTGTCCAAGATCGTAGGAGCAGGTTTGACATTGGGGGGACATTTTTGTTTTTTAATCGCAATGTTCATCATTGGTATTCACTGCTTTCATCACTGGCCTTGAGATTTAAAATATTCTGATTTTATTTTCAAAATATAATGATTATATTCTTAAAATATTAAGATTTTATTATGCTATTCTCCAAATATTACAACTTTATTCTCATAATATTATGATTTCATTCTCGAAATAGTATGATTTCATTCTCGAAATATTGATTTTATCCTTGAAATATTACGATTTTTTCTTGAAATATTAAGATTTTATTATTTTATTCTTCAAATATTACAACTTCATTCTTAAAATATTCAGATTTCATTCTCGAAACATTACTATTTCATTTCTAAAATATTATGACTTTATTCTCTAAATATCATTATTTTATATTTAAAATATTTCGTCTTTATTCTTAAAATATTTTTTTTCTTATTGCATATTGCATCTTTTTTGAAATATTAAAATTTTATACTTAAAATAATGAGATTTTATCTTCGAAACATTACGATTTTATTTTCGAAATGTTGCAATTTTATTCTCGAGATACTATGACTTTATTTTTAAAATCTTACGACTTTAATATTGTGAATTGGTAATTTCGCCTCCTGTCCACAGAGGGCAGCACATAATGGAGCCCTGTTCAGCCCGCTGTGTATACTTCCTGCTTTGTCGCTGGTAGTGGAGTTGAGTTGACAGGGGAAGAAGCGGTGAATTCTGATCGATTATTGGTGATTAGTGAAAGTAACTGAGAGGGGGGTTATTTTACAGCTCTGTGGAAACTCCAGCGCTCCTGATGGTGACATAAGAGATGAGGGAGGTGAATGAGAGGACGCGGTCTATGCGCAGACTCAGGCAGTGACACCATCTCTCGCCCAGAAAGAGGTAGGATAACCTGTACTTAACTACGGATTCTCAGTAAAACAGGACCTAAAGATCGGTACACACCCCGTGTGATGAGTTGTAGCTGTGGCTGTAGGCTGTGTTTTCAGCTTCACAGTTTGTGAGGATGGTGCTGTAGCTCACTCTGTGCTCTGTGTTGTGGTTTTGCCTCCACAGAGCGCCACGTCACTAACCTGTGGAGACTAAACTGAAGTGGAACAGAGGGACCAAGCTCAACCCACCACATTAAACTGAGTCTAAATTAAAGAGACTAGAAATCTGAGGACATAACTCACAGCTCACACCTCCAGAAAACCAAAATGACGTCCTCCAACTGGGGTCTGATTATGAACGTTGTGAACAGCATAGTGGGGGTCAGTGTGCTGACCATGCCCTTCTGCTTCAAACAGGTAAACAGAGCATCACACACAGGCAGGTGTATAACGAGGTCTAATAAATTGAACTAAACTATAAACTAAAATATTACTAAAATGCTCAAATGCTTAAGTACTAAAATGCTGTATCTGTATTTTATGGAGTATTATTTTTACTTCACTACTGTACTTAAGTACTAAAATGCTGCATCTGCATGTACTGGAGTATTATTTTTACTCCACTACTGTGCTTTATTACTAAAATGCTTTATCTGTATCTACTGGAGTATTATTTTTACTTCACTACTGTACTTTAGTACTAAAATGCTGTATCTGTACGCTACTGAAGTATTATTAGGTGTTAAAAGTATTCTCAATCATTACTCTCTAGATAGAAGTATAGATACTTGGGTTTAAAAATACTTCTGTAGCAGTTGAAGTATCAACGCAAACTTTTTACTCAAGTAAAAGTGTAAAAGTACTGCTTTCAAAACTACAAAAAAAACTACTCATAAAAGTAAAAATAATGTAAGGGGAAAAATAACACAAGGACAAAAGCTTAGGCCACACCACAGGGGCATTTAGTGCACTATATCTCCTACTTCAACTTTAACTTCACTGCTTATTTTCAATAAGTTTCATACTTTTACACCAATAAATGTTTTTAGAGCGGCATTGTTACTCGTTACATTGATAAAAAATGTTATTCCAAACCCACATTATCACTAAAGCCAGAGTGTAGTAGATGCTCTGCACGGTCACTCTGCTGCCTGCCTTATGGTACTCAAACTTTCCACTACTTTCTGTAATAACTACAACACAGCAATAGTATAACACAGTACTGTACTTTTACTTTCAGTGCTCGGGTAGTAAAGTTTATAATAAACTACTCGTAATGCTTAAGTACAAAAATGTTCAGTACTATTGTACTTCCACTTAAGTGTGGTGCTTAAAGAATACTTTATTTTCTACTCAAGTCACTTTTTTATTTAGCACTTGCATTTTTAGCTAAGGCTAGGTCTCTAGTACACTTTACATGTCTGCACAAAGGTCGTGGGAAAATCAGCTTTCTGTGCACTTGCAATGTTAGTTCACCTTTGTCCACAATTTAACACACGAGTGGTTGTCTTAATATACATTTCAAACCAAAATGTTGTGACTATATCAATATTCGTGAAGCATTCAGGATCAGGATTTTTATGACATTTTGGGGCATTAAAAGTTCTGTTTAGTCCAATACTAAGCTTAATCCTTGTCTGGGAATCTTTTATTGATTTAAGCCTAGTTCTGTTAAACCTAGTTCTGTTATGCAGAAGTTCTAAACACATAAGCACACTATTTACAACCAATTATCTCTGCAGTATAGTGCTTTTTTTTTTGTAAAAACATCATACCACATAAGTACAGACCCAGGTAAACATACACTATTAAACAGTAATAAGAATTTCATATTTTAAAGAAAATTGTTGATATATTTTGAGTTTGAGGTTTCTATAGGTCAACTCTAGCCAGCATGTGGATGAGTTCAAATCCATTGCCAGCTCACTAGATTAAACATCATTCAAAATTAATTTGCCAAATTTATTTGTTTGATTAATAATATTAGACACAGAAGAAGAGAGCTTAACACAGTGATGTGTAAAACTACACATCTCCACTATTAGTGTTATTTTTATATTTTTCTAAATTATAATGTTAGCATTTTCCTGCACAAACAATAATTCACTAACTTTTACAAACTTTATTTTTTTGTGTAGTGTGGTATTGTGTTAGGCACCCTGCTGCTATTCTTCTGCTCATGGATGACCCATCAGTCCTGTATGTTCCTGGTCCACACAGCCAGCAACACCAAGCGTAGGACTTATGCAGGGCTGGGTGAGAATGACAAGTGCAGCGCTGACCTTTTGAAAATGACAGTTGGCTGTATTACTGTCTAGCATCATTTTTCCTCTGCATGTTTAATTTTCTTTTTTTCTGACTGAAATTATGCAACAGTTTTGCACAGAATTAATGTACAATCCTTTTTTTTTTTTTTACAGCTTTTCATGCTTACGGTAAACCAGGAAAGGCGCTTGTAGAATTGAGGTATGATATATTATTTAAAATTAATTAATTAACATTTTTTCCCCTTACCTTAAGACCTTTTTAATGTGTACCCAATTACTTACTTACTTTGTTTCCCCCCAGTATGATAGGGCTAATGTTGGGAACATGCATCGCCTTCTATGTCGTCATTGCTGATCTGGGATCCAACTTTTTTGCCCAGCTATTAGGTCTGCAGGTAAGCTGTTTTTTCTAACAACCATTTTTATGTATAATCACATTTATGCAGAAAGACATAGAAAGCTTCCATATATGACTGCATTTATCTTCATCGTACACATTTAAGGGAATCACATTTAGCTTCCTTGTTTTATCATGTAAGTAAAGAGGGTAAAATTTCAAGTGGCCTATTTTATACTTAAATGGTCTGAGTGCAGAAGTGGATTTGTAAGGAGCAGTCTCACTGTCTGAAATGTGTGTGGGTAATTGTTCCTCTCTCTTTTCCAGGTAACAGGCAGCTTTCGTGTTGTGTTGCTGATTGCTGTGTCACTGTTTATTGTGCTACCTCTAAGCCTGCAGAGGAACATGATGTCCTCCATCCAGTCATTTTCAGCCATGGCACTGATCTTCTACACTCTCTTTATGTTCACGGTGAGTCGCCTGCTGTAAAGCCTCTGTATGAGAGTCCATAACCCAGACAGTTAAAAAGTAGTTTGACCAAGCCTGCTTATTTAAATTATTTGAAAGGTAAAACATGTATATGTGAGTGCATTACACAATTTGGTGATGTTTAAGAATGCTTTGATGTTTATGTATATATATATATTTTTTTTATGATATTTAATCCTATATTGTGGCTATCAAGCAGATTAATTAGAATGTGTATTTTGAATTTGATGTTTCTGACATATGCTGTCTTATTTCTTTGGTTTTGAGTGACTCCTTCCGGGGGTCTTTTCTTTTTTGAGTTTAAGCATCTGTTAAATCTTCTAAACGTGGTTTGAGGGTTTACTAAAATGAGTTTGGCTCATTTTAATCTTTTGTCGACAACAAAGGTCAAAAGATTTGTAAAATTGTAAAACTGAGTGAGTGTGCTTATTCTCGGCTGTGTCTCTTTTTATCATGACTTCTACACACAGTGTGATGATAATGTTGTAGTGCTGTTTTCAGACTACACACTCGTATACATTGGTATTTAGATCATCACAACAGCAGTAGACCCCTAGTCTACTGTTCCTGAGTTTACGAGGTATACACATTTTTTTAAATGACCTTTTATCGATAGCAGCATTATTTGAAAACACAAATCACCTTTAGATTAAATGCTAGGGCTTTAAGGGGTCTGGCACCCCCTTTACTCTCACTCCCCCTCAACCACTCAAACCTCCCTTGTGAAAAACATTATGCATGTATTAGCGCAAGTTACTCTAATTTTCAGCTGAATCCATCACAAGCTAATGAATGTTTCTCTGTCACAGCTAATGCATCTGTTTCATTTAATGTAATAGCCTGGCTTGGCATAAATGACTCATTCAGTCTTGATAATGGTTTAAAACTGCTGTAATGTGCCCTGGTGGTGCTGCCAACTGCAATAACAGTGCCGCTGCACTATTTTTACAGAGTAGAATTCGATACTTAATGTTAATGTCATAACATTTTACGTCTTCAACATGACTGTGGTGGAATAATTTGACAGCTTTTTAGTGTATTAAGTTTTAATACCTAGATTTGAAGCTGTGCTTGTAGTTCTTTTAGAATGTGCAGGCACTTGAGCCAGCTTCGTGGGGCCTTGAACCCATTCAGGCTTTTGTTGGCCTGACTTTTAACCCTCTAACCATAATGTGTCTTCCCTCTGCCCTCCTTTCTGAACCGCCCCGCTCCCCTTCCCTGACGGGCGCTACCTTGGCTGCTTCTAGATAGTGTTGTCCTCCCTGCGTTACGGCATTATCAGTGGGTCATGGGTGGAGCGAGTGCACCTGTGGCGCCTCAAGGGTGTGGTGCAGTGTCTGCCAATTATCGCCACTACCTTCTGCTGCCACCCGTAAGTAGCCCACGCCCTGGATTGGAGCGCACTACCGTCACGGATTCAACCTGATCACTGCATTACCTCAACTCCCCCCTCTATCTCTTTTCACCTTCATCCAATCAAATGTGTGTGTGTGTGTGTGATAGAGAGAGAGAATGAGAGTGTGCGACTCAGTTCATCTGTATGTTTTTGTGTGAATTATTCAGACCATTCTAACTCCCTCACACCACAGTGAGGTGAGGGCCTGTGGCTTGGTAAACAGGGATCATGGTTGTGGTTCAGCAGACAGTGGATATTCTGGATTCTGAAGGGAGAGGGTTTACCGGCTGCAAAGGGTTAATTTTTCATCTCTTCATCTCCTACATCTTATGTTTTTTCCCTTGTGTTCCAGAGATTCACTGTGTTCTTTCCTCAGTATTAAAGGCGCATTACTTTCGTTCTCCTCATGTTTGTGTCATCAGGTTATAAGCGATAAATAGTCCTCATAGTAAGTTAAAAGTATTAGAGGCAAAGAGGCTTTTTTTGTTTGCTTGTTATTTTTATTAGTTTTGTGGCTGATCCACAGCTGAGCACCAGCAGATTGAGCCTGTGAAAACATTTGTCAACCTTGGAGAGTTAAAATCCAGACTGTGTGGTCATTGGCTGTAATGTGGAACATTATTTCATTAGCCTGCCGGTTTCTTTAGCTTGTCTTTTTCACTAGGGGTCTCCTTTCTTTTCACTGGCCAAGCCAATGGCCTGGTAAAGGATCTACCTCTCTCTCTATCTCTCTCTCTACCTCTCCCGCTCTCTCTTTTTCTTTATGGGACGTGCTGTAACCCTGCTGCTCTCCCCTCCACCACAGATGGTGCTCTCCTCCTTCAAACACGGCCTCCTCAGTGGCCTGTGGCTCAACAGGGTCATTTACGTACGCTGGGACGGCGTCTTTCGCTGCATCCCTATCTGTGGCATGGCATTCGCCTGTCAGTCGTAAGTACTCCCCGTATCACCCCACCCCCCACTCCATCTTCCTTTGCCTGTCTCCCTGTTGGGTAGTGAGGATGTGTTGCCTTAAACAGAGAGATAGTAGCAGAGGTTAGTCCGAATGGAGGCTCCATTTTCATTGTGCAAAATGTCAGCCAATATCAGTGCAGTTATTTAATTTGAGGTACGACACAAGGAAGTCAGTTCCAAGCTGTGTCAAGTGTTTGCACTGAGAAAATGGACCCCATCTTCTAGCTGGGACTGTGCTAAACTCTTGCCAAATTCATCCTATTTGTCCCTTCTCTCCCTCTCTTTCTGTCTGTGGGGTTTTACAGCGTGGCACTAATGTTACTAACACTCTCACTGCGGTAAATGATTTTCCCCAGTATGACATACTCCAGCACACCCCTTTTAACATGCCTCAAATATTAGTGTAGGTTCTGTATGTAGCTCTTGTTTAAAAAATAAAATAAGGTACATTTTATTGTCAGTCATACTTATGCACTTTCACAATACAGTGAAATACTTCTCTTCACATATCTCAGCTCAGAATGCCAGTGTCAGAGCTCAGGGTCAGCCATGCTGCCGCGATACAGGAGCAGAGAGGTTAAGGGCTTTGCTCAAGGGACCAACAGTGTCAGCTTAGTGGACGTGGGTATTGAACCCACAACCCTGCGATCAATAACCCAGCACTTTAACCAGAGAGCCACCACTGCGCATTTTAAAGAAAGGAATCTTTTTAGAAGGTTTTCTTCTGTGGTTGGTTGTATGTTGCTTTCAACAGACCTTATTCGTCTCTAAAACTCTGAAACCAGTTTTAAGTAGTTCTTTGTTGACTCCACCCCTGCATCTGCACTGAAAATGCACTGCCAGTCAAAAAATGAACTTTCAATGAACATATATATATTCCCATTATTGTAAGAACTTATAACTGATACCTATAGCCTATAAAGAGGCACACAATTAACCAGTCATGCCTCAGCACAGAAGAATGGCAAACCAGCAGTTTAAACAGAATTAGTACTCAAAGATCTAATTGGAGCCAAATGCTTAAAGACATTGACCTTAGCAGGCCAGTTTTCATTGCAAAGAATGCACTATGAGGTTATAAAGTACATGGCCATAAAAGGAAACCCACATATATCGATGTTTATTTTTTTTTCTACAATCTTTATTGCGGTATAATAATTTAGATATTTTCACCAGATTTTTCAAATGTTGTGATATTAATAATGCACTGTTTATTCTATATTGGACTAAAATAAGTCGCATTGAAAATATATCATGTTTAATTGGTAGATGGAACTGCATGGACAATAAGCACAGTGTCTTGCCATGTGACTATTGCACATGCACCCATTGCGGTAATGATTCTGAAACGATATGTTGTGCTGCCCTCATTTGCTTGTATGCATTTTAATACCTAGCCAGAGTGCATAGTGTATTGTTAGATAGTCAAGATAGATGATATTCACCTGTAAATTGGAAAACTGTTCTCTATATTTGGAAGTGAAAAATTAAAACCAGATATTTAGCATTTTATTTTGTATTGTGACTAGCTGTAAGGCTCTTAAGATCTTAAACATTTATGTAAGATTCAGAAAATTTTATTATTATTAATATTTAAGATTCAGAAAATACCTAAATTGATATATTGATGCCAACATCGTCTGCAAAAAAATGTTTTTTGTTCTGTTCACCCATTCCTTTTACTTACTTGTTGTTAGCTAACTGCAAAGAGATGTAATGTAATATGTCTATAGGACTCTGTTTAACAGTTACATGATCCTGACCTTACTTACTGGTAGTGTTAGACATAGCTTCACTTGTTTGGGTGAGATTTGCAGCTGTGGCCGTGAGGTCATTAAAACCATTGCAAAAACATCATCATTGAGATCTTCCTCGGGAGCTTCTTCGCTCTGTAACAGAAGCCCCTTTCTTAGGGTTTAGACCTGTAGTGTTTTTATTTGTTTGTATACATTTTGTTAAGGAGACAAACTTTGGTTGAGTCTGTGGTCAGTTTGTGGTCAGCTGAGTTTTTATTTGAAAGGGAGAGCGATTCATTCATCCGTTCTCGTCCCTCACTCCTGCTCTCCATCTGCGTGTTCTCTCACAGCCAGCTTCCCTCTGTCAACATGAGGGTATGTGTGTGCCTGGTGCGGGGAGAGTGTTTGGGTGTGAAAGGTGTGTGTCAGAGTTTTTGGATGTGTGTGTGTGAGAGAGAGAGAGAGAAAGAGAAATAGAGGGAGAGGGTGTTAGGGTGGAGGAAGTGTAAGTGGTGGATTACAGTGTTAATGAGTACAGTGATGAAGTAATGCAGCAGACTGTTACTTTCTTTACACACACAGAGTTTCTCTGACACACATACACTTTCCCCTCTCTCCCTCACACACACACATACATACACACACACACTCTACCACTCACTCGGAGGGTGATGAGTGATGCTTGACTCTAGTTTTTTTGGACAGTGGTCAGAAAGTGTGACACACGATGCCACTTAAGCCAAATCATTAGAGGAGTGCCGAGCCTCCGCCATGTGAGGACATCAGACTCTGATCTGACCACAAAACAGCCTTTCAGCACCTTCACATATACTTCCAATTAGCACTACTTACACTAATACGCCCCTTGTTCCACATAAAAGATCAAATACTGCTTATTTGAAACCACTTCTGGTGAAATAAAAAATAGATCTATTTTTGTTTAGTTTGAATCTGGAGAATCTTGGAGGATTTTTTAATTAAGATATTTGTAGATGTGGAAAAGTCTGTAAACCTTTAACTGACTTAAAGAAAGTCGTTTTTTATTGTACACAGTAAAGTCCAGATGTTAGTACTGTGAGGTGTTAGCTTGGCACACAGAAATTATGTTTAATGTGTAAATACTCCTGTAATGTGTAAACACTATAATAGTGTTATTTCTGTCATAAAGTTGTCATGACAAGTTATGCAGAACCTCAGGTAACACTTTTCAGAGCTGGTGTCATGAGCATTTTAGTAGCATCACAAAGTAATTACAGTGTTGAGTCGACACTTGTGTCCCCCCACCCTTGTATAACATAGACGCTCTTAGTCCAGTGGTCTTTCAGTGTATGAAATCATTGCTGAAATGCGCTGACCGGCCCACAGCCTGTAATTCTGTAAAAGGAGGTTTTACTAGGTCATTCTCCATGTCTCATAAGAGATAGTGAGTGTCTGAATGCTGTGCTTGTAGCATGGCTGTAAAAGCTATTGATTGTCAGTGCTACTCAGTCGAAGCCAGTCTCTCCTCTTTCTCCTCCCTCCCCTGCTTTTTATTGCTAGTGGGCTCCAGCTATGAGATTGGCAGGCCTTTGGCTCCAGACCAGGCTTTGGCTAAAAAGCACATAACACAGTGCTGTATATTCCAATAAAACTGAGAATGGGCTCAGACTGTGTCTGAGAGAGAGAGAGAGAGCAAGCAGTGAGTGGGTGAGGGAAGGAAGGCCCAAACAAAAGCCTGAGCTGCCAAGAAACTTTATAACGTTCTAAAATCTGACTAGCACTTGTCGCTAATATATAGCCATTGTAAATTCTCCCGTTTAATGTTTCATTGGCCTCTGGTTTTATTGGTTGTCCTGATGACACATATGGATTTTTTTTTTTTTTTCGTTCTTTTTGTGATTTTTTTTTTTCCTTTTTTTTCTTCTTTCTCTTCCTTTTTCACAGAGATGACGAGCTTCTTCATCATTTGCTCATTCTACCCTTCCCTCCATTTCTCCATTTACCCATTTTTTTCATTCTGCTGTTTGCTCATGTGAAATAAATGATGAGTTTCTCTATCACATTCATGCTTCTCTTTTGCTCTTGCATGTTGTGTATTTCTTACTGGTGCTTGGGTGGGCTCACAGTTCACTACGTAGAGTAGAATTTCTTTTATTTGATTTGATGCTTATGATGATTTTGTGTTTTTCATATTAATTCTTAATGTAGAATACGGCATATAATTAATGACCCTCTTCTATCTGTAATGACCTATTGTAACAGAGATCTGTGTTTCTGTAGTGTTTGAAAGGAGTCCTTGAATGTGTGTCTGTGTGTGCGTGCCGAGTGTGTGAAGGGGGGGGGGGTCTTTTTTTGTACAGTATAAAAGCTCCTCTGTTTTATAGGCAGGTGCTGCCAACATATGACAGCCTGGATGAGCCCTCAGTCAAGAGAATGAGCACCATCTTCACCTCTTCTCTCAATGTTGTCACCACCTTTTACATCACTGTAAGTATGCGTGTGCGTGTGTGTGTGCGTGTGTGAGTGCGTGTGTGAGGAGAGAAAAATCATTCCTTCTACATTGTGTCCAAATGTTTGTGGACATCTCTTCAATGAATGCATTCAGCTATTTTAAAATGCACCCATTGCTGACACAGATGTGCAAATGTACACACACTGCTGGTCTAGTTCTTGTAGACAAGTTCTGCCAGTAGAATAGGTCTCCCTATTCTATTGTCTAATGAGCTATAGAGCAGTGGAACTGCATCCTCTGAAGAGATTCTTTTCCATTTAGTACATTTGCAATAACTAATGCTGTTGTTGCTAGATGCAAACAAATCCTCACAGCAATTCTCCAAAATAATGATGATGTTGTTGTTGTTGTATAAAAAAAATTAACATATGTTACAGCACATGTTTGTAAATGAGTTTAAAGTTCTGTATCTTCAGTAAGTGAAAGGATCGAGAATCAAAATGGGTGATTTGTGTCCTGTAATTTCCATTTAGTCCCGCAGGTGATTAGTTTTTTTGGTTCAATGTGGGAGTAGTTCCATGTTGCACACGGATACCCTGAAGCTTCCTGCCTTTTTTTCCCAGTATAAACAGGTTTTAGTGGATTGTCATGAATGGCACTGTCTCCCTGGCTGCCCTGCTTTGGTCCTTCATAAATATTTTTTTAGAAAAGCTGTACGGCGAATGCTATTTAAGAAGCTGCCGGATTGTTCTTTGTCCTTTTTCTCTTTTCCAAACGCCAGAGTGTAAACGTTACCTTGAGAGCTAATTTTGCTTTCTAATGTTATTCAGCTGTTCCTGCATTCCCACTTTTGTATTTCATAACCCCATGCTTTCTTTCCTTGAACAAATGCAGGGAAAAAAGGGAGGGGCTATGTACAGGGTAGTAAGGAAGCTTTGTGGTGCTCTCAAGGACTTCTGTCTGGTGTGGAGGATCCCTCCATTTGCTTCTGTGGATAGATCAAGGTCGATTTGTGGAGCGAGGGGCCTGCTGCTTTTTCTTTTTAGTGTGGGGATGGAGAGGCCAATAGGATCAAAAGGACTTTGGGAAAAAAAGTGTTTATTGCGTAATTCTAAACCATTGTTTAGCCAAATAAACACAATACCATTGCACCATCTGGAGAGGTTATGAGGTCATCACTGAGGCATAGCAAGCTCAGGCTTGGTGCAGTGTGTTAGATCGTCTGTGTTTTTTAACCAAAGCTACCATGAATATGTTGTTCCTCACTCTGTCAGATGCTAAAATATATAGTTTTCAGTAAGGATGGTATTTTTTTTTTTTTCTCCATTTCTGCATTTGCTTCTCTTCTGCTGCTACAGGTGGGATTCTTCGGCTATGTGAGTTTCACAGACACCATAGCTGGAAATGTACTGATGAATTTCCCCTCTAACCTGGTGACCGAAATGATCCGAGTGGGCTTCATGATGTCTGTGGCGGTCGGCTTCCCCATGATGATCTTGCCCTGCAGACAGGCTATCAACACCATGCTGTTTGAGCAGCAGGTGAGACTGGGCTTTATCATTGACTCCTTACCTAGATTGTTTCTCTACAGGTTTTCAAAAGCTTCCAAATGAAGACAATCTTTAGAGTGTGGTTTAAGGTTGGTATGTTAAAACTTCCAGTGACTTATGTACCAGCTTCACTCTCTTCAGTATGAACTGCAACTCATTCAGGGCTTAGACTGAGTCAATACCCAATCCCTAAAGTTTCTCAGTCCACAGGATCATATGGATATTAAGAGTACATCATTGAAGGCATTACCCCTCTCAGTGAACAGTGCAGTGGGTGGTAATGATCGTGCCATATAAATAGAATTGTTCTGCAAACAGACAAGCAGCTCTGACATACATCACATCCATATTCAATACAGGAGGTCCCACATATGTATCCCACATGTCTGTGGGATACATATGGGACACAATGCTATTTCCTGTCCAGTGACGTATTGTATGCCTTTGCATGTTGTGTTGTTTGTTGCTCCCTTAGAATGTTTGAAAGATTGCAAAACTATGACAGTGAAGAGCACAGTAAGGGGAAACAGCAGCATGCATAATGGGTCAATAAATCAAATCATAGTCGATAAGTAAATCGATTTCAGAAATAACCATTAGTTGCCGCTGGGTACCTTCACTGTATCACCTTACAGTGGTCTTTGGGCTCTAATGCTTTTGGGAAAGCAGATCCTTTTCAGCTTTCTGAATGTTTATTAGATGTCTTAAAGCGTTTGACATATCCAGTTCTTTTGTCTGATCATGTATAATCACCTCTTCTGCTTTCTAACTTTTTAGAGAATCTCACCAAGTCCAGTGTTTAGTGACCGACGAGGCTAGTCTCAGGCAGCAGTGTGGCTCCAGACAGCCCATGGCTAGCCAGGGTTGAGGCAGCGATATAAGCTGTTAGACAGCCGCTACATAGCAGACAGATTCAGGAGGGAAATAAAAGTGTGGGATTGATGATGAGGGAGGAGAAAGCTCCTCCATAAAGCTGCCGAGACACTGGCTCTCAGTCTTCCCGCTGCTGTGCTGAATCAGCTCGGATGCCAGCACAAAGACGCAGACTGCCACGCACACATGCTGAAGGGTTTTTGCCCAATTGAGTAAGCTGTTACTTTTAAGCAGGTCATTCAAGACTGTCGTTCATACTAAATCTATCATCCTAATGTATATTACACATCAGTGTTCCACTGCATGTCTGAAATATTTGTCAAACCATTGTGTAATTCTTTGGAACTCAGATAATCCCTGCTTTGGTAATTTATTCTGTCTCTTGTGTCTCTGGAATTTTTCAGCAGAAGGATGGCACATTTGCTGCTGGGGGGTATATGCCCCCCCTTCGCTTCAAGAGCATCACTCTCTGCATCGTCTTTGGCACCATGCTGGGGGGTATTCTTATCCCTAATGGTGAGTGTGTGCCTGTAAGAAAAAAAATCTTGTAGGATGAAATGCCCAATGTTGGAACCCTGGCTAATGTGGTTCACCTATGCTTTAATTAGTGTAGGTCTTCCTTAAATACATACAAGTTAATGTAAATCTATGGATTATAGTAAGATGTGATGGCTCAATGATCAAGATCACATGACTTCTTAAATGTCCAATCTTAAATTTGGGTGGAGCAATATTTAAACAGGATCCACCCCAATACATAAATGTCCCACATTAGACTAATTCACCCTACCTCCAAGTTACTCCGTTTGACCTTAACAGCGCAGCCACTTACGCTGACGTCACACTCCACTTTATTCCATTCTTTCAACTAGCTCTCCATCAAACACTCCATCACACCATCTCTGCCCCTCTCTGCAGCGTACATTCATTATCAGTAAAGCGGGATAATAAAGACGTGCGTTTTTAGGCCGAAGATGGTCTATGTTTTATTCATACTTTGTAGAGATTGGCTATTGTTGGCATGGGTTCTGCTTGGCTCTGTGGACCCAATTAGGCTAATAGAGTGGGAGAGGGTGAGACACACAAAGGAGATTGAAAGGGGAGGCATAGCTCTGTCCTACATGATGGCTCCACTGCCCGCCAGTGTCCTCATGGCCACAAATCCAGCCATAGGGAAACAGACACTGCAGGGCATAAATTTGAGTGAAACAATATGGCTGCTCTTAGGATGAAAGATGCTCCATGGGCCCTGTGCCCAGCCCGGCAGTGTGAGGGCAGCATGGAGAATAGATGGCAATAGAGGTTTGTGGAGAAAGCAATGAAAGTGTGGTACAGTGAATCAGGAGATTAGATTCTTAGTTTTCCACAGATGGGACTCAATTTTCAGTGTATCATTTTCCAGTAATTCCAAAACACTCTACAGTATTACATTTCCTGATATTGTTTTGTTTGTTTGTATCCTCCAGTGGAGACTATCCTTGGTCTGACGGGAGCCACTATGGGCAGCCTGATCTGTTTTATCTGTCCGGCTCTCATCTACAGAAAAATCATGAAGAATGGCCTAACAGCTCAGGTACTTCACACAAAAAGCACACACACGCTCACGTCTTCGTCTGTGTTTGGTACCTGTGGTCTAATAGGTTAATTTATACTGTAATCAATCAGCACAGTTTTGATTGAAACTGAAAGCATCAGAGCGTCACCATCTCCTGCACTGCTCCTTAGGAATTGATGGAGCTGTGCAGTGTGGTCTTTCAGCACAAAGTGAATTTACACGGCTTGCATCCACCACTGTATCGGGTTCACTGAGGCAGGAGCAGCATATAAAATGAGAATGTTTAATGTCTCTGCATGATCTCTGCTGCTGAAATGATGAGTCTGTGAGTGTGCAAGTGTAAGAAATGCATTTACACAGCAGCCACTCTCTTGTGTTCACTACTTTGCTCAGTCTCTTTTTAATGTAGATTCTCATTAGCTTAGAGGTGCCCACAGCGGTTGATCTTATGTGCATGCACGGTGCTGAGGGGTCTGTCTCATGGAGTTTCCAGGGCTGTTCTTGCATACATCTTAAGTTTAAAACATCTGAAATTGTACTTTAAAACAATTTCTGCCAACACTAATATAACCTTTCCTATTTTGTTTCTCACCCACATTTTGTACAGAGAGTGGTCAATGAGCAGAAAGCACTATGGCATTTATCGCTATTCAGGGCAGCCATGCCGATATGACAGCACTGTGCCATGGCCGTTACAGGCTGATGGCCACTCTTTATGCCTCTGAGAATGCCCAGTGTCTTTGCCCAGTCAGTATAGTCTGCCCAAAAGGGTGGTCCTCCTAATTTGGGGAATGCACAAAAGAGAATTGGCAATTGTTGTTTTTTTTTTTTCCCCTTCATAATGGCCACAGCAGATGTTTGGGTTGGCCTGAGAGACTAATGCCCCCCTGCCAGGATAGTGCCCCTTTTTCATGCCAAGTGGCCTGAAGCGTCTTATGCCACTGGTGCTGAAAGAATGCCCACAAAGCCAGGGGACACTGGGCTGGGCAAATCTATTTTAATAGATTTCACCTCACTTCAAAATGCTACTAGTCATTATGAATAATGAATACTGCAGCCTGTACTGAGCTTCTATCTGATAGCATTTAGTACAAATTGACACAGTTGCCACCATGAAATCATTATTATTATTTTTATTTGGTTTAACAACTTCAGCTTTAAATCTCTCTCCCTTTCTTTTTCTCTCTTTAGCTAGTTTTGTGGGTCGGTCTTGGGATTCTGCTCTTAAGCACCGTCACCACTCTGTCCATCTCCTCCAGTGAGCCAGCTCAACCAGGCCCGCCCGCTGCAGTGCCCAAACCCAACGACAAACAGCCTGACTTCGTCATTCCAGACCTTCCCAAACACCACGGTATGTCTGTCCCAAAGAGAGAGTAAAAAGAGAGCGAGGGAAAGAAAGTAGAGCAGTGGGACAAATGTAGAGTCAGAAACAGAAAGCGAGAAAAAGAACAGTGAGTGTAGAGAGGGCAGGACGAGCAGAAGTAGGCCTTTCAGTGCCGCTGTGACCTGAATGATGCCCTTCAAACCTGAGTGCGCGCCGTCCCGCAGCAGCGAGACGGCCGCTGGCGTTTTCCCGTTCTAACTCCAGTCAGGGGAGGAGGGCGGGAGGGCGTCCAAATACAGAAGAGGGCAAAGGAAATGACGGAGGGATTCAAATTCCCCCTACTGTATAAAGGGACGAGGATCATAAAAAAAGTGCACAAGGGCAGTTCAGACAGCTTTATATCCCAACACCCCTTTTCTTTGCTCTTGCTTTTCTCTGTCTCTCGCACTCTCTCTTTCTCATTTTCTCTCTCTCTCACTCTCTCTCTCTCTCTCTCTCTTTCTCTCTCACTCACCACACCCCCTCCCACCCCCCTGACTGACACTGGCATTTATCACTGAGCGGACACCCACTTCCACACCTGTTTCCTGTTTACGGCGTGCTGGTGAGGGCAGCTGTGCGGAAACGCAGGACTCAGGGAGTGAGTGAACGAGCGAGCGAGGGAGTGAGTGAGTGAGTGTGAATGGGGGAGTGAGTAGAAAAGCCTGCAGCCAAGTGGAGGTGTGTGACTGCAGAGGACAGCACAGGACTCTACAAACCCATGCTTTTCATGCGTTTCACTGACTCGCTTGCTCATATTCATGTTCTCCCCTTTGTTGTTTTATTGTCTCCTGAGGCCATTATGGATAAAATAGACTCCTTTGAAGGGCTGAATATGAACAGTGGGTTCATCAGTTAATTTGTCATTCTTTTATGTAAACTTGACAAGTGTTCATATTAGGGCTGCACAGTATATCACTTAAGCAATAGTTTCACAGTGTAGGCATGCACAATAGTGGCATCCCAATATGTGTAATGTACTAGAGGCAGATGATAGCTGTCCAGAATCATCTATTTATTTGTCAGATTGACGCCATCCTCAGCTATACATGTATTGTTTAATTAATATTAAAACATGTTTGGTCACTACTGGTGAAAATTAAAAATCATTTTAATAATTATATATTTTCAAGAAATGCAATATATGGTAAAAGAAAACAAAATACTGATATGTCTGTATTTCTAATATTGTGGACCCCTAGTTTAGATTTCATTTTCCTGTTATTTAATAGTTTTCATTTTTGATTTCTTGGGATTTGTGTGTGCACATGTCAAGTATTCAACAGTTTAATTATATTAATAGTATATTTATAGTAGAGGGTGTACTAATAGATCATCAGTCTTTTATTCAGTTGAAAGGAGTCTTCATCTTGTCTATGGCACTTGTATAGATGTGGTAAATGCAACATAATTGAATTGAATGGAGCTAATATTGTGGTGCGATGCTGTAAAAGAAACCACAGCTCTAGAATAAAGGCAGGTGTGGAAAGTGTAAATATTCAAAGGCTGTTTTGCTCAGGACAAAAGGCAAGGTTATATGGAAAGCACTATGCATGCATCCATCTATCTCTGATCTCCGCTAGAATTCCAAATGCAGCGCTTGTGCTCCTCTGTGGTCATTCATACTCTGCTGCCCTCTGCTGATCAGTGTTGAGTGAATGAGTGAATGAGTTGCTGCTCTTTCTCTCGCTCTACTCTCACTCTCTTTACTGTTGCTCTTAAAAGATGGCCCAATAAAAGAATATCTTGATATCTATTTTATTGTACTTTATTTTATTTTATTCTATTTTATTTTATTTATCTTTATTTTTCTCTTATTTTAACAATTGCTCCTTTGGGTGTAACTGGACCGTGAGAAGACAATTTGATTCCACCTCATGTACCACATGTGATGTTATACTATACACTATATACTATAAAATCTTCTTGAATCCTTAAAATAGTGGTGATTAAAAATGGAAATGTTTTATGTGTGCTTTGAAGCTGCGTTACTGACTCTGCTCTTTCTGTTTAGCTGAGGGAACCCCAGTGGCCCCAGTGCTAGCAGAAAGACTGGACCCAGTTGTGGATAGGGTCCTAACTGTAGAGAAGGTGCTGGGTCATGAGGAGAAGGATCCAGCTGAACCACCTCAGATAAAAGGACCTATAGAAGAGCCTGAGAGAAAGAACAAAGAGGAGGTGCAACTGGACCGTCCTGGGGCAGGTAATGCTGCAGGTTTGACCTGTTTATTTCAAGCATTATACTATAGCAACCACATGCCTTTGTCATTATTATTTTTTTCATAACTTTTATTTGCTAGTCTGAACCATGTCTTGTTTCTTATTTGTAGCTTAGATCTGGACTGCATGACTACAAAACATATACCTGAATATGTATATCATACATGTATATTGCATATTGCATATATCATATGAATACCTATGATATATGATGGAAACTAAATAACAAATTTTATATACAGCTCTGGAAAAAATAAGAGACCACTTCAGTTTCTGAATCAGTTTCTCTGATTTTGCTATTTATAGGTATATATTTGAGTAAAATGAACTACGGACAACATTTCTTCCAAATTCCAAATAAAATATTGTCATTTAGAGCATTTACTTGCAGAAAATGAGAAATGGCTGAAATAAAAAGATGCAGAGATTTCAGACCTCAAATAATGCAAAGAAAATATTATATATTCATAAAGTTTTAATAGTTCAGAAATCAATATTTGGTGGAATAACCCTGGTTTTTAATCACAGTTTTGAATGTTCTCCTCCAGTAGTCTTACACACTGCTTTTGAATAACATTATGCCACTCCTGTGAAGTTGAGCAGACCCAGTGGTGTCTGTGGTGACATTCATTCGAAATGTCCTTCTTGTCGACCCCCTTGAAAAACTTCCAAGAATCAGTTCAGAATCGGGGGTCAGGCCTTGGTTACTAAGTAGAGTGTCTGTGGCTGCTTGTTTCTATAACAATTATAGAAGTTAATAATATGGCTGATTGCTGTAGAGTAAAAACATTGATTATATTTAAGTACAGTTGTGTAGGGTTGGGCAATTTAATAATCAAGTAAACAGTCAGTTCTTAAAGAAAATATTATATATTCATAAAGTTTTAATAGTTCAGAAATCAAATTCTGATGGAATAACCTTGGTTTTTAATCACAGTTTTCAATGTTCTCCTCCAGTTGTCTTTCACACTGCTTTTAAATAATATTATGCCACTCCTGGTGTAAAAATTCAAGCAGTTCATCTTGGTTTGATGGCTTCTAATCAACTATCTTTTTCTTAATTATATTCCAGAGGTTTTCAATTAGTTATCAAATAAACTCCAGAGCTGTATTTGTATAATATTAATTAGCTTTTTGAATATATTTCATTTACATTTACAGTATATTGCCCAATCCTGATGTAGCTGAGGGTAAATAAAAGAAAAATAAGTAATTGGAATGGATGTAAAGTAAGATGTACACAAACTTTAAAACATTTTTTTTCCCTCTCAGAAGTTGCAGTGGCTGATGTAGAAGCCCACCGCCATGAACCGCCCATCCCTCATGACGAGGTACAAATTGAGGAGCGCAAGAACCAACAGGAACTAGATGAACAGAACCAGCCTGTTATAAATGAAGAGAAGGAGCTAGACCAGCAGGCTGCAGGACAGGTTCCAGAGGTGCCGAAAGAGGTGGAGAACCCACAAGTCGTGCCTAAGAAGCAAGAAAGTGTAGAGGACCATCAGGCTCAGGATGTGCTTGGTGAAGCTCCGAAGAAGGAGGAAGAGAAGAAGGGAGCGGAGCCGGTGGTGGTGGTGCGTAAGGAAGTCGAAGAGCCGTCTTTAGTGAAGAAGCAGCAGGTAGAGAACGAAGTAGTTGCTGATAAGAAATCAGCGGAGAATGATAAAAAAGCAGTTGAACAGGAGGATGGAAACAGTGAGTATCTTTAGCTGAGTGTGTCAAATAATTTTGTTGTGTGTTGTGCGAAGAACTTGAGGTCTTAACCAGTGGTGTTTTGTTTGGTGCATCTTCTTGACCTCATTTATTGATTAACTGTACAGAGCCTGAGGTGGTGGCTCCTGTGGCTGAGGGGCATGATGGAGCTGCTGTTCAAGAGCCAAAAGAGGAGAAGATTCAGGGTGGAAAGGAGCCCAAGGAGGGAGATGGAGACAAGATGGAGGGTAAGTGATTTTCATTCAGCTTAGAGTTCAGTAAACTTACAGAGGCATGGTTTGACTCACAGGCTCAGATGATCTGATCTGTCCTCTATAGTATAAAGTAATTTAAGAAAGATACATTATATAAACAAGAGTTTTTGGCACATCTGTTCAATATTGTTCAAGATTATGGAGCATTGCTGTAAGAATTTGATTGCATATAGATACCACAGTGACCAGGCTGCATTCACATTATCTTGTTATTATCTTGTTCGATTATTTTTTTTCTTAGCTAGTTAATGTTGCTGGCTAAAGACAGCACAAACACACAAGCAAAAGATGCATGTCCAGAATGAGTCTTAACATTAATATTGCATGCCACAATTTGAATATGTTTCTAACCTATCGCCACATATGAAAGTGATGTAAATCTTTGACATGTCCACACTGCCTTAAATCAGATCTGAATTACGTTAGTGCATTTTTATTTTACAGTACATAATGTGCATTCAAATCGTTAACCTAATGCCTTAAGCAGAAGTATCTATTTTCATGGAACACACGGTTTTATAAAAACTATTGCTACTCAGTTCCTATGCCATGTGTCTCTGTGTGTGTGTCTGTCTGTGTGTGTGTCTGTCTGTGTGTGTGTCTGTCTGTGTGTGTGTCTGACTGTGTGTGTGTCTGACTGCGTGTGTCTGACTGCGTGTGTCTGACTGCGTGTGTCTGTGTGTCCCTGTCTCTGTGTCTCTGTCTGTGGCTGTCTCTGTCTCTTTCTGTGGCTGTGTCTGTCTCTTTCTGTCTCTTTCTGTCTCTTTCTGTCTCTCTCTGTGTCTCTCTCTGTGTCTCTCTCTGTGTCTCTCTCTGTGTCTCTCTCTGTGTCTCTCTCTGTGTCTGTCTCTGTCTGTCTCTGTGTGTCTCTGTGTGTGTATGTCCGTGTGTGTGTCCGTGTGTGTGTCCGTGTGTGTGTCCGTGTGTGTGTCCCTGTGTGTGTGTCTGTGTGTGTGTCTGTGTGTGTGTCTGTGTGTGTGTCTGTGTGTGTGTCTGTGTGTGTGTCTGTGTGTGTGTATGTGTGTTTTGAGTCAAAGTGAGTTATAGAGTGTGAGAGTCTGTGTGTCTTCTTCTCTCATGCTCACATGACCTTATAGAAGGGAACGTGTGCCAGGGCCGTCCAGAAAGAGCCCCTTTGTGACGCAAGGACTGAAATAAGAGGCATGTGTCTGTGTTTTGCCGTTAGACATTCTGTGAAAAAAAGTCTTAAAGCAGACACAAAGCTAGCTTTCCAGTAACTCCCAATAAAGTTTTATGATGGCGTGTGCATGTGCCAGTGTGTCCTCAGAGTGACACTGTGTTTGAGTGAATGTGTAATGAACTGTTGTCGTATGTTAATATTGAGCTGAGTTGTGCTGGAGGTCTGATGAGGACATGTTTGTTTTTCTCCTCTGTGAGGGGAGGTGGTCTCCCTGTTTTAGATCCGTGAAGATGAGCAGACCCAGTGGGACTCAATTGTCCTCACATTCATTCTAAATGTCCTTCTGGTCGACCCCCTTGGAAAACTTCCAAGAATCAGTTTAGAATCGGGGGTCAGGCCTTGGTTACTAAGTAGAGTGTCTGTGTCTGCTTGTGTCTATACCAATTATTGGGGTTAATAATATGGCTGATTGCTAAAACTTAAAAACATTGATTATATTCAAGTACAGTTGTGTAGGGTTGAGCAGTTTAATAATCAAGTGAACAGTCAATTCTTAAAGTTGATAAGTGGGGAAAAATGGGCAAGCATAAAGACCTGATCCTGGTGTGCCGTGGTCAGGATGTACCAAAAGTGATTAAAGAAAGGACAAATGCTAAATCTGCAGCTGGGTAACGGGCACCTAAGTCTCATTAATGTGAACTTGCAATCAAGGTAGGGCTCATGTGTTCATGTACCACAAGAAAGACATTAGACTTTTTTAATCTCTAAGAGTTTAATCTAAGAGTTTTAATCTCTGCTAGTCCAGACAGGGCTTTGCACCATGTTTTTTTGCTTTTCCTGGCACAAACGAAAGATGCTATTTTTCTGAAATCCCTCATCCCTCCATGCTGACCATGCATCATTTTGTTGATCTTCATGAAATGTCATGCAAAAATTCAGTAAATCTGGTTTCTGTTTCTCCTGCTTGGCTTGTTTTTTTATTATATCACTATTAAGGCACTTTTTGCTCAGTTTCTTTCTCTCCCCCCTTCTCTCTCTTTCTCTCTTTCTTTCTGGTCTTTTGACCCACTGCTCTGTTGCACCACGGACTTCTGCCACAGTGATTAAAAAGATTGTTGCAGGTATGGGCCTTTCTTTTCTCTCTAGCTTGGCGTTTTCTCTTTCTCTTTTTCCTTTGATTTCTAACTTGCCGTTATGCTCTGGCTGACAATAGTGATCTACCTTAGACCCCTGCTGTTAATAATACCCCAATTCCCTCCATGATCTCCTTTCTTCTACGTCTTCTGTAGTTTTTCCTGTGTAGGTGTAGGGGTCTGTAGCTTATTTTTTTCCCCCTATCCTGGTAGAATTACTGAATGAATTTTTATCATGCTTCGACAAATTATTTGATATCAGTCAATGTACATTTGAACATATTCTAATGTGTAAATCCTGGACCGGTTGGCAGGTAAGTTGATTTCTAGTGACAACCAAGGACAGGCTCAAGTAACTCTGAATTTTCATGTAAAAAAAATACTGTAATACATTATTTTCCTTAATGAATCCCAAAGGCAATCAGTATATTAATTTAGCTTTCCAAGCCTCTAATAGCTTGCCATGTGAAAATTCCACCACATTGTTTAAGAATAAATATCTCTTTCTGCAGAGGGGGTGCTTGACCACGCCGTGCTGCTGCAGGTGATCAAGGAGCAACAAGAGCAGCAGAAGAGGCTACTGGACCAGCAGGAGAAGCTCCTGGCTGTCATCGAGGAGCAGCACAAAGAGATTCACCAAAAGAAAGAAGAGGATGAGGAACCCAAAGCTGCAGGAGGTCAGCCTGAAAGCTAAAACATTTTTTAAAACCCCTGGGAATTCAATTTTTATATTGAGTTTTTTGGTATAATACTAAACGCATAATACTCTTACAGTGGTGTAAGAAACACTGTGTAGTACTTAGTAGTTTTATAATCCATTGAGAGAGCTTTTGGAGGGGTAAACAATACATTTAAGACCCTGGTGAGCCACATTAACCCATGTAAAAAGAAAACTGAGATTTAGGTTTGCAAGGCCCTTTATTACAGTGGTGTCCAAATTGAAAATGGTTTGGGGATTATTATTCAACATTAGTAGTAAAAACATGAAATCACAAGCACAGTACAATCATAGTCATTTGGGGTCTCAGACCTTTAGTCCCCACATTACAAAAAGCAAGAGTTGTATCTTTGATGGGGAGAACATTTGATCCTGCTTGTCTAGCCACAATAAAAGTAATGTCCTCATCTTGTCCTGCTTTGTGTTTATGTGAAGTCGCTGCAGAGGTGGGCAAAGGAGTACAGCAGCAGCCTGAAGCAGTGGAGGAGGCAGTAAGGGTAAAAGCTCCAGAACAAGGGTCAGACAACCATCAAGAACCACATGTAGCTGCATCCCAAGAAAAGGAAGCCCATGCTGTGAAGAAACCAGCACAAGAGCTTGACGAACCAGCACAAGGTGAAGCTGTGGTGCCTCAAAAGGTGGATAAGGAGCCTCCTCAAGAAGCACAAAATGTGGGTGATGTAAAAGTGCAGCCTGACAATTCGCAGAAGGAGCTGGGTGCAAGGGGTGTTCCACTGCACCAGCACAACCCTGAACCTGCCAAAGCTGTAGCAGAAAAGCCCAAAGACAGTCTGGAGCAGAGGAAACCTGAAGACATTGCAGCAGAAGAGGAGATAGTTAGAAAGAGGCTTGTGCAGCTAGAAGCAGAGAAGGAGAGGATTGAAAAAGAAAAATTGGAGAAAGAGAGGATTGAGAAGGAAGTACTAGCCAGAGTGGAGAAAGAACGCAAGGAGAGGGAGAGAAAAGAGAAGCTTATGCGGGATCAAGAGCTGGAACGCATTCGCCAGGAGAAAGAGCGGTTAGAGAGTGAGCGTCTGGAGGCAGAAAGGCTGAAGATGGAGCAGCAGAAGACCGATAATGAGCTTGTGAAGCTGGCGGAGAGGGAGCAGAAGATGGAGGAGCAGAGAGAAAAACTGGCCCAGATGCAGCAGGTAATCGACAGCAAGAGGGACGACAGTCAGAAGGTGGCTGACCTTAAACGGGGTCGCGCACCTGAACCTCAGAAGAAAGGGGGCAGGGACCTGAAGGAGAACTTAATTCCTGACCTCCAGGAGCCTCAGGCGGGTGAGAAGAAGAGCAGAGAGGATGGGGACATGGACCTGCGGAGGAGGCGCAGGGCATTAGGGGCTGAGGACCGAGGGGTGCTCGAGTCTGTGCTGGAGATGGGGGGGTTGGACCTCCATGCTGCCCTGGAGGGTCAGCTACTGGCTGGAGGTGTTGTTCACTCCCGCCAGATTAAACAGACTACACAGAGAGAAAATTCAGAATAGGAGGACTATTTATCATTCACTTACACACACATGCACACAGACACACACACTCTCTCTTTTCTCTTTCTTCATGGGTTTCTTCTTGTTCTTCTTTTTAACAGTTACCAGCCCTGATATTGTGCAATATATTAAAACATATACGGTAGATACGTTTACATTCACTCCAGGTCTAAAAGGAAAAAGATGAGTCGCATAAATATATAGCATTTGATTGATGCTCTTATCCAGAGCGACTTACATTTGAATCATGTTACACAATTAGAAGAATGTAGCTTTAGGAGTCTAACCCATGACTCCTGTTGGTGTAGTGTGTTGTGCTTGCCTAGCTGAGGAATCCAACCCTTCACTACACCAACCACTAGTTTTTCTCTAAGATGGTAAAGTCTTTCAAATAAAACTGTTCTACTTGTACGTTCAATTTAGATTATTTTTCAGCACATATTCCACCAACGGAATATAACAAAGGACTTAACCGCTCTTCTTCTTGAGGTCAGCAGACCTTCTTCAACTCTGCAGTAGGTCATGTCCTAGAACAGCTTAGTGGCTGCAGAGACAATATTCATTGCTGTACTGTAAACTTCCTGTTCTTTGCTTTCCTTCCTGTGCCGAGTGGTTAGGGGCACCCTTTCGGTAGGGTGTTCTAACTGTTTGCTTTTAATGTCCTTCGAACACATGAAGAATAAGATGAAGATATCTTTGCTGTGCTGTTTGTATGAGGCCAGGACATGGATTTGTGGGACCTATACTGTGTTTTATCAGTTTTGTAGGTTATAAAATGATTTTAAGCTGAATGTGTTAAACATAGCTCTAAAGTGAGAGAGAACTGGGCGCTAGAGGTGATTTTCAAGTCTCTTAAACTGATTTCAGGACCCAACACTGTAAAATCACCCAAGTTGCCAGCTGTGCTCAGTTTAAGTTAAGTTAATTTTTTAAAGGAAATATTACTTGTGCGTCTCTACCGAGTTCCACATACTATTAAACTAAGACTCGTGTCAAAGACAGTGTTTGGAAGGCTAAAGGCTAGAGGTAGTATATACTTTCTGTTAACTATGTGTTTGTGTTGGTTGTGCACATAATTGTCACACATGTAAGGTTCAATACACAAAAAATGGTAGGGGCAGTGCAGGCACTCAGCAGCATCAAAATGACAGATCGTTTTGAGTAAAGGTGGTGCGTCTCAATTGCATACTAATTGCTAACATTAGCTAGTTTTTGAGTATGTAGTGTAGAGAACAGTTTCAGGGTTGAGTATACTCAAATATACAATACATACTCAGAACTGGTCGGCTATTAAGTGTTCCTTCTGGAATTGTATTATTAAAAACGGCAGCTAGAGAACTTGTTGCGATGTATATTTGCGTAGCAATGCCTTATCATTTCCTGTTAGTACAAAATGGGTTTGTATGTTAATATGTTGTGTACTAACATGACACCCCAAACCTGATTAGTAGGATGCAATTGGGATGCAGCCAGGCTGTGTGACCAATTCTCCAATTACCTGCATCTTTATGATTGGTTCTTGCTACTGGAGCAAGTAGTAGCCTCTTGTGGAGGCAGTTACATTTTCATTGCAGTCAGCCGTTTATACAAACCCATGATCAAATAGCGAGAGTATCTCTAGCCTTACAAGCAAATTAAATATATTCCTCCTGTACTGCCTGTACTCTCCCAGCACTCATCCAGATGTGGCTAATCCGTTATGGCCTTTTTGTCCACATAGATAAGGGTTTATTACTGAACAGGGGATTAGCTGATATGAAGTGCTGTAATAAGAATGTTTTTGGAATGTTTGGAGCACTTTGCAAATGTTCCTTTATTGTTTATAAAAAAAAACAAAGTAACATCACCAAAAAACAGAATTGTAAAATCATTCATTCAAAGTTTTATGCAAATTCTATTTTTGTAGACCAAAATATTTTGTAATTTATTTTTTTCCATTCCAAACAAAAAAATACAAAGCAGCTCTCCCCAAAATCATAGTTAGTTTGTTACAGCTATAAAACTTTGTGTAAATGTGAAAGAAGTATAAAAAAAAAAAAAAAAAAAAAAAAAAAAAAAAAACGAGTGTATCTTAATATTTATTCTTGATGTAGTCAAGTAGACATTTTCTAAAGGCACAATCGGGAAAAAAATGGACCAATTGTACAGGTATAAATTCCATGTTTGTTTTTGAAAATATATCAAGAGTATACAAAGTATGCAATTCAGTTCTATTCCAATTTGCATTGAATTACATTGCTGTCTGTGCAAATCCATTATCTTTCCATGGACCATCTACAGTCCTTATTCTTGGCTATGAATGTTTTGTGTTTTCAGTGCCTTATTTGTCAGTCGTGTCCACTCTTTAAGAGGGTGAGAGATGCTTGCTCCTCCAGGTTGCCCCCTATAGTTCCTGTTCACTGACTGTACTGTAAAAGACTTCATTAATGTTTCTAATGTGTAAAGCAGTGATGAACCCTCTTGTGTTAAACCTCATTTGAAATTGGACCTGAGCTTTTATTTTGTTTTATTTTATGTGTTTGGACATTTGACCAAGCAAGGAGCATACATTAGACATTTTTCAGTCAAAAAGCCTTTTAAAAACACTGTGAGCTACATCTCTTCTGTGCTTCGGGAATAAAATCTGATCTGTACATACCATTGTTTGGTGTTTCAAATGATTACTACACAGATGACAATTACTTGTCATCTAAAACTAAAAAATGAGTTTTGACCCAGAATCAGAGTGCTGTAGAGGTTTTTCCTATATGGGGTTATAGGTGGTTGTAACACTAGGCAACAATATGCAGCTGCCTGTGGTCCTACTGAGCCACAGGGGGATGATGTTTTTAAATTAGATATACTGTATGTTCTGGAGATAAATATCCTGTTTTAACACATACATGCATTTAAAATAGGTGTTAAAATGGCCATTGTAATGTCTGAAAGTCTGTTATTACTTTTCATAAATGTTAATGTGGGTCCACCACCAGATTGTAATGTTATGGAATATTCACAACTGTGCGTAAACAAATAGTGTGTAAAAACTGGTGATTATGCTATTAACTGTGTGGATAGTAAATCCTTCTTTGTGGTATATTAGTAATTTATTTTGGAATAGTAGGTAGCTTTGAATGTTAAACTGATATTCTGGAACTGACACCCCTGATAACAGCATTTAAATTAATTAACAATCAAATACCTGCAGAAATCAGATATTGTCAGTAATCCAATGAATGTGTTTACATGTACATCAGTAATTAAATAATAGGACAATGTTGGGTCAGACAATAACCAGGTTTCTACTTTACAACCAGCCAATAATCTCACAGACAGATGTTTCCAAAATCAATGAATATTTCTATGTTTAGAGTTTTACAGCCCTGAATTCATGGACCTAAAGCAGTACTAAACTGTCCAACTCTCTATTGTTAGATCCTAATATATGTCTATATTTAATAATAATAAATTAATAATAAAATATAAATATATTGTAAAACAGACAAAAACTTATATGTAATGGATTATCTTTCAAGAGAAACTGAAAAAAAAATGAAATGATTTCCAAATGAAGACCATACTCAAGAAAATTCAAAGGCTCTACCATTAAGGCTAATGGCCAAGTTTGGCAGAACAAGAGCACTTCCAGTGGGCCAGACTCTTTTAATTAACACCTTGTAGTGCACTAAAAAAAGTGTGAAGCACCACCACATAAAGACAAGCCACAAACAGTGCCTGAGTCAGAGTAGAGTGAGGTTAAGACGAATTTCCATGCGTTTTTTTTTTTTTCTATAGAGATACCTCAAGCAGAGTTCCACAGCTCTCCAAGCCGTTGGCTGCAAACATTTATATACTCAAGCCTTTTACCCATTCTCTAATTGGCTGTTTGGATTGTATGTTGATCCCAAGTCATTACTGACTTGCCTTTATGGCCACTCCATCAATTAACATCTGGCTAACAAGGGTGTGGGTTCTCCAGCAGGGCGTCAATAATACTGGTGCAGCTTGCATTTCCATATGTGGTAAGCTGAAGTGCATAAGCTTTTGGGGTGCCAGTGACATGAAACCCATGGCAAAGCATTAATCAGCTTGCCTTTTTTTATGTTCATCTCCTGCTCTGACTGAGCTACGACCAGTTCTTCAAAGCTATGTCTTTTAATGTATCCCTTAAAAAACAGATCCAAGAGCAGCAATTAAAGCCGGACGGTGCCACCCTTAGAGCCGTAACACACCTCATTACTCATCCTGCCTGTTTCAGTTTCTACATGCAGCCAGTTACCCCCGCCGTCTCTCTGTCTAAAACAAATGAACAGTCTGGTTATGGTTAGTTCAATTCTTTCATCCATATCTTCCTCTAATCTATTTAATTAAGCAGTGGGGCTGTCAGAATTACTGGCCCATGCTTCTCTGTGGCAGAGTTTAAATTAACCACGCGGTCCATTTCCTTACTATTCACATTCATTCTTTATTATTACTCATGCTCACACAAAACCAAGTGTCATACAATTCATTTATGTTTTATACACGAGGACAATACAAATATATGCTGAACCAACATATATTATTCAAATATTAAAAATAATGTCACTATTTATACTGGTAAATAAAAATGGCAGCAACTGTTTTTTTATATTGTAACTATACAAATAAATGTATGTTTATAAAACATGATGGTCAATGAATGGCTTTGTGCACTCCATCTACTTCACACCCCGTTTTGCCTGCAAAGAAAAATACATTAAGTTAATTAAGAATAAATATTAAAACAATTTAGATATTAAGGTCAGAGAACACATACTATACAAATACAAACAAACTTAAACTTTTAGTTTGCTTAAAGTAACGACAAATAAGAGTGAAAATCCTAAGGGCTTCAAAAACTACCGGTATACACATATATAAGAACACATCATGTACTTCTGTGTTCATATCCATCCAAATGATGCACTCTTCTCTTAATATATACAAATCCAACAGGTGGTTTATTTTATCCAAACTACATAATTTAAGAAGTGAGAAGGGTGGTGTGAAAATTTATTTAGTTTGAAATATGAATGTCTGAATCTGCACCTAAAACAATGACAGCAAAAAAATCCTTCTTGTTGATTGTTCCGCAAAAAAATTGATTTATATAACACCAAAAAGGTCACGCTGTTAAATCTAAGACATTTTTAGTTTCTGTATACAGTTACATTAATATACCACAAGTAACGGGACAGAATAGTATCATGTCTCATGATTTTTGCCATTTGCCATGGAAGATAAAAAAGAAAACCTTCACTGAAATGCAGGATATGCATCTGGGCCCTTCTGTTTCAAATGGCATTTGATTTTCATAAGAACAATTTTTAAAAAGCATAATTTCAAATATTACAATTCAGAGTAAGGACTTTTTGTTTAATTTGCTAATTAATGCCAATCTCTTAATGTTTTCCATTTTATTTAATGTTGTATGAGTTTCAGTACTGACAGACGTTAGTCTAAATCAAATCATGTTCTGTTGTATTCCCATTATATTAAATGTTCCCCACAATTTGACACGTTTGCTGTTATTATACAGTTTGGACACACCTTCTCATTCAATGTTCTTTATTTCTTTATTTATTTTCTACACTGTAGATAAATAGAAAAGACAAAAATAATTAAGGGACAAATATGGATTTACGTAGTAAACAAAAAAAAATCCCCTGACCTAAACCCAACTGAGATTGGGTGATTTGGGATGAGCCGAAGCTTTACAGCGTGACGGAGTAGCAGCGACTATTGTTCAGCTGCTGCTTCAGCACCTTCAGGAACTCCTTTGAGAGGTTGAGAAAACTATTCCACGTGACTCTACATCATGAAGACACTGAGATTAAAATACCCATTTGTGTGTGCAGATCTGTCCCCAAAGATAAATGTGGCCATTTAGAAGAATCATTCCACATGTGTTCCTGAAAAGCTTTAATGTATTCATTATTAAATGTACAATATAAAAAAATATATACATATATATATATATAAAAAAAAGAAAACACACTTAATGAAAAGAAGACCAAACATTTGACAGGTACTGTATACAATAAAACATATTGTAATTCACTGCCTGGCCAAAAAAAAGTCGCCACCAAAAAAAAGGTCACACACTCTAATGTTTCGTTGGAACGCCTTTAGCTTTGATTGCAGCTTGCATTCACTGTGGCATTGTTTCAATAAGCTTGTCATAAGATTTATTTAAATCCAGTGCTGCATTAATTTTTCACCAAGATCTTGCAGGATTGATGATTGTCATGATGCCATCATGGAAGAAAAAAATCCACTGATGGAATAACCGGGTCTATATTCAGTATATTCAGGTAGTCAGCTGACCTCATTCTTCATACTGTTGCTGAATCTAGACCTGACTAACTGCAGCATCAACCCCACATCATTTACTTAGTTAAATCCAGGTGCCGACTTTTTTTTTTTTTGGCCGGGCAGTGTGCTAATGGTTTTAGGTTTACTCACAGCAGAGACAAAGCAGGTCTTCAGGGCTTCAAACTCTTTTACACATAAATCTTTCTTCAGCTCCTGTTTACCAGTAGTAGTGGAGACCACACATTTCCCATAAACTGCTGCCTGTAGGAAAAAGAGTCAGAGAACAGTTAATCAGCTGTCTGTAAATCATTTAGTTTACAGCTGCTGTTAAAATGTTATCGAAAGTCTTGAGACTCGGCTCTCGCAAATAGTGATGTGAACGATGTCATCAACCAATAGGAGATCTACGGGAAGCCGCAGGTCAAGAATATTTGAATATATGACTGTTTACAAACGATTTGAAAGAGAACACAGTTTTCAGTTAATAAGCCTTTTATGTTTCTTTTTCTCTTCTTCTTTCTAGGTAACGTTAGCACTTTAAAGTCATTATATTTAAAGTTATTTTATTTTGCACTACGTTATCTTATTGTGTAGTGTTATTTCTGATACAAACAAATGTAATAAATACACATTTTGCAAGAATGATGTTCTTTATTGCACTAATTCTATCTAAAACAAAGACAAATGTACAGCAGTGAAACTGTGATTCTTTGCTATACAAGGTTGTAGCAAAAAAGGGGGTGGGAAAAAGATGCTTATAAGCAGAGTTGAACACAAAATATATTAAAAAACAAAAGTTGTCAGTCTCTGATAAATCACAGTATTGATATACATATTATTTGTAACTCAGGATGTTATATTCATTGTATGTAAACTCAACCAGAAGCATGATGGGAAATAATCTCAGGAAGAATCTAGTTGCAGTCTTGCAAATAGTGACCCCCAGTCTTTGCAAAATCTTAGTCTGTGAGTAAAAAGTCTGTGACTAGTCTTTAGATGTGAGAGGGTGTCAGACTTTAGTCTGTTAAGCCTTTTCAGAGTCTTTTCAAAGTCATGTAGGACCAGAGGAACAGCAGATGAACACAGCATTGGACAGGTATGGGCACCATCATACAGGTACCTCTGTGAAGCACTGGGCCAGCAGGTCGGGGAACCGCCTCATCCTCTCTCGGCTCCGGGTCCAGGGGTTTGTCCCTGACATGATTCTGATCAGCTTTAAGTCTCAGCACAACCCACAGTTATTAACATTAGCTCACAGGCAGGCTAACTCCTGCACACAGAGAGAGATAACACACATTTAACAGTAAAATACCGCGCTGTTTTACACTGTTTAACAATATACATCAATTACCCATAAACTCCAACACTCAGCTTTAACACTCTGATCAAAAACACATGATTAAATCATATTACTGACAGAAAACAACAGCAGGCACTACTCACCCCGTGCTCACCATGTTAGTGACGAAGAAACGGCCCGCCCTCTCACACCAGTGATTGGTCAAACATCTGTATGACCCGCCCCCTAAAATTGACTATCTTTGCTGATTGGCTACTAAAGACATTTCAGTAAAACAGATGAACCAATGAATCATTAGGGCTTGTGCGGCAAGGTCGTGACAGAACGTTGTAGTACTGAAGAGCGTGATTCAAATTCCAGAATCGATTCTTTTGAACTGTCGTGTTCAATGAATCGACTCTGCTTTTAAATATTACATTTTGACAGCATAGTTGTTTAAATACCTAATCATAAAAGACTACCTAAGAAAAATAAAAATAAGAGACCACCTAAAAATTAGGCATAATGTTATCCAAAAGCAGAGTGTAAGACTGGTGGAGGTGCATGAAAACTGTGGTTGAAAGCCAGGGTTATTCCACCAAATATTAATTTCTGAACTCTTTTGTATAATTTAGGCATTTTAATTATTTAATTAGCTACTTTAATTAAAAAAAATAAGATATTTAAACGTATCCATAATTTTTCTGTTCACCCTGTCATCCTGGGATGAATGCCCATTTTAGAAAGTAATCTTTAAACATCAGTGGCATCAGAATCAGAAGGACTGATGACACTTTCTTTATGTTCAGTAACATTCAGTAATGTTAGGCATTCTTAAACATTTTTCACAACTGTTCCATAACTTAACCCTTTTAACAGATATACATCTATTTTTTAAAATGAATTAATCTAATTAATCTAAATTAATCTGCACACTGAAAGAAAAGCATGGCAGCATCACAGCTAATGAGGCAAAATATTTTTTTCCTATCATGTATTTGGTTTTACTCCACAGGAATGATTTGCAAAATAAAAGAAGGTGTTTAAAAGTTATATAGGATAAAAATAATGTTAAACTAATTATTTTTTATTAGTTACTTTATTTATTATTTTATTTACAAAATAATTAACTTGTTTGTGAGTGCATTACATTACAAACAGAAACAGCATTTTCTTTCATTACTGGAACATAATTCAGGTCTGAACGGGTTAAGAATCGGTTCGAGGTGTTCACTAACAGATGCAGTGATTCGCTAAGTGCACGGTCATCCACCAAGTCACGCACAGCAATGGTACACAGAGCGGTGGACTGCTCATCGGAACGAGATGGCTACACTAATGGAAAGGCTGACTTTCCTTCAGAAAGTAGGTATCAGACACGGCATTTTGTGTGGGAGACCAGCGAGCAAAGATATCTGCTATCTGGATTTTACTCTGGAGTGTTTAGCTACAGTGTGATAGCCGCAGCTAACTGGCTAACTAGCTAACGCTAGCAAACTCCCGTAGAGTTACACAGCAGGGTTAGCTAGCCTGTTAGCTGTCAGAGGATTCTGACATTTATATTTATACTATATTTATATTTTACCCCCTATTTTACTCTTGCTTTCAGCTGGTTTTGCTGAGCGCCGCAGTCTCTAACCCTGTCTTCTCCCTGACTGCTGTTTAGGTGCCGACCCTCATGAAGGCAACAGCAGATGACGAAGTGCCCTGCCCCGGCTACCTCTTCCAGGACATCAACAGTATCCTTCTCCCAGCAGCTTTCACTCTCATTACAACACATTACCCACACAGCTCTGGAAAAAATTAAGAGACCACTTTAGTTTCTAAATCAGATTCTCTTATTTTGCTGTTTTATAGATATATGTTTGAGTACAATGAACATTGTTGTTTTGAACACAACTTGAACACAAAATGAACACAACTGTTCTCCATCAAATTCCTTCACTCACTTCAAATCATAGAAATCTCACATGAGTCATTGGGCTGCTGCCAGTGTCTTCTGGAGTACCTCCTGGAGCGTCTGCAGGTGGAGTCCTGCCATGTGAAACTGAAGGTGAGAGAAACTCAAGCACAAACCTCCATTTGTATCGTAGAGGAGGGAAATGAGGAGTTGATTAAATGTGATTGTCTGTTTCTTTGAGATTTCTCACCCCTCATTTCTCTGTCCAAGGTTCTGAAGATCCTCCTGCATCTGTGTGGACATGGTCCTCCTCACTTTCTCACAGAACTGAGGCGGAATGCTACATTCATCCAAGAAGTAACTGGTAATTAGTGTTTTCTTTTTCATATATTATACGACAAAACGATATTGTAATTATTGCAACAGACCTAGATCCTTTGAATAAAATGGACACTGTACTTGGATATGGTTACTTTATTTACACACATATAGAGTACTTTAAACCCTTATTTTTTGGAGTAGACGTACAAAAGTACCAGCCTAACTTACCGGTACACAACATTTTCACCCATTTCTTAAAGCAGACTGACATGTTGTGTGGTCTCTCAGTTTACAGTGGTCCACCAGATCCCATTCATGGCAATGCTCCCTTTCAAAGGGTCAGGGTTGCAGCGCAGGTGAGATGTGTGTCTTTCTCTGTTAAATACTGAGGTTGTCAAACCTGAGATTTTGTAATTATCTGTTTCTTCCTTTGCCTTATAATATTAACAGTTTATCTGACACATTTAATTTTTAAATGAACAAAGATTTAATGTTTGATTGTGGCTATTTTATAGGAACTGGCCGGTGTGCTGTTTAATGATACAATGTCTGCAAACTCTGGACTCTCGCCATGCAAAGCTGCAACTCCAAGCCTGGGTAAGGGAGCTTTCTTGATGGAAATGTTAAGTTTCTTTTTTTATGGAAAAATGCTGTTTATGTGATGATACCCATGAAAAAAGTTGTGAAGGATTCTGTATTGTCCAACATTTGTGCATGTGTATTTGTTAAGCACGATTCTTATCATTGTCAACTGACTGTTTATTTACTGATAATAACAGCTAATTAAAGAATTTAAGCATAAAGATATTTTCTGTAGCCACAATCTGTGTAATATTCTGTTATTTTATTTTGTTCGGCAGGAATGGGATCAGAATCTCTCCGCTCAGGAATGCAGGGATTTGGAAACAGCCCTGGAAGGAAAACATCCAGTAAGAGAGTAATTTTCACTTTACCAAAACGAACTGTGATTTTTTTTTACAGCAATTAAATGCCTGCATTAAATTATGTAGCTCCATGTATCTGTCCTCATCCTCCATATATACAATATCTCTTCCCAAGACAGAGCGACTCTTCTGGGTAAAATTCAGAAGGCTGCAGAGGTAGTTGCCAGTGCTGTCCTTCCACCAACAGAGCAGCCTGGGATTCGTCTATATGACAACCACTATCGGGCAGTGGTTGCTCCCTCTGCTGCAGTGGAGGTGGCAATGCCAGCATGTGCTTACAGTGTGCCCACTCACAGCCACAAAGGTTAGCTGTGCACACACAGACCCTCATAACAGCTCTTCGTCCAAGCTATGGATTCTGGATTCTGTTTATATACGGGAGTTTTGTTCATCATTAAAATCAAATTCCTTATTTCTAGCTTCTCACAGATGTCCAGGACAGGCAGGTGGAGGTTGGGAGGAGACTGGTAGTGGGCACAGCTCCTCTCACAACTCTTCTCTTGAGATTGAGCCACTTAGCCACACTTCCAGGGGGGACAGCAGCAAATCCGGTGAAACAGGCAGCCATTCGGGGGCCAGTCGAGAGAGTGGAGACTTGGCAGAACGGTAAGGGATCTCATTAGTCTGCTTGAAACTTTTTTCCCCACTTTGTGGTTCTGTGAATAAAGAGCTTGAGGGAAAGTTGTCTGAATTCATGAACACAAGACTAGTGTTCATGTTATGGACACAATTTAACTCTAGAAGTAATAATAAAATGCACATTTATTTATAGCATGTTATGAAGAATTAGTATTTTTTCTAAAATGTTCATGGGTGAAACCTAAAAGCTTAGTTATAAGCTTTTATTTATATTTTACATAGAATTTATTTATTAATGCATGTAGGATCTGTGAGTGAATAGCCCACTGTAAAGGTAAATATTTTCTCTCTCAGTGTGGAGGCCATGCAGTTGGGAGACTGTGGTCAGGAGATGGCGCTGATCAGCAGTCTTACTAATGGTTCCAAAATCTTCCTGTCCAGAGATGAGAGCCAGCACTTCATTAAAGAGTAAGCATTTGTATATTGAGGCTGTATCCCAATAAAAGTATAAAAAATACTTGTTGGCAGTAAAGTCAGATTAATTAACTGTTTCTTTGTCCTGCTTCTCTAGGTGTTCTACTTTAAACTGTGAAGTTGTGGTAGAACTTCTCTCTCACAAATTGAAGGAAACAGCACAGACTGTCCAAATGGTACATTTATTTATTCTTTAGTATTTGCTATCTCATGTCTCTGTTTGGCAAAGCAACTGATAAAGCAAGTTCTTTCTCCTCTCCGCAGAGGGCCCTGTGTGGCCTGGCCTGCCTGATGTCTACAGATCTCCTCTCTCTGGACCAGATATTCTGTGTTACACATAAGCGCCTGGCCCAGCTCAGTGAGGAAGTGGAAGGACCTGTAGCCAACAAGTCAACAAAGGTTAAATAAATTGCTTTAAATCTTTGTATCTTTAGTGATAGCAGTGGGTGTACAATTCAGATCAGGAAAATAAAAATCCTTCCTAGAATTTTGCTCCCATTTCCTGGAAAGCTGTGCTGCAGCTCAGTCGGGAAGGATTTTTACTTTCTGGACCTGATTTCTCCACCACTGAGCAACAGCTGTTTATACTAGTATTGTATGTATTATTGAATATATTTTATCTCTCTTATGTACTGTATAGCTCCTTAGACAGTTTGAGGCACTCCTGGGCAGCTCCACGCCCCTGATGAAGACTGGCATTGCAGTCTGTCCAGAATCATCCAGCCCCTCGCTCTCAAAGCAGCCATTAAATCCCACCATTGTCAGCCCACTTCTTCTCCCAACTACTCTGGATGTTGAAGCACCTTCTAGCATGTCATCCACAAATTTCCCACATGCTCTTTCTTCTGAACATGGTCTAAAACAAGAGCATACTGTGACTGCTGCTGCTGTGGGAGAATCTGCTGAGAATGGAGTGCAGGTAGAGGACCCGCAGACTGTACATGAGGATGAGGACAAATACACAGAGCCCGCTAGACACCATCCTACTCTCTCACTGTTTAGTGGGATGGAGCTGGTAAACAGAGGGAAGCCTGTGTGTCTGGTTGAGCCTGTTCTTGTCGAGCCAGATGTCCAGACTGGGGCAGAAGGCTACACAGGCTTTGCTGTGGAGAAAAGCTCAGAAAGAACTGCAGACTCCTCTTTATCTACTAGTGGTGAACAAATCTCTGCCTTTTCCTTCGTCAACCTCTGATCTTCCTTTGCCTTCTGATTGAAACACCTTGGTCCAGGGTGTAGTATTATTTAATGACCTAAAAGTAATATTTAAACACCAAACCCCTCAATGCTCCTGATGCCAGCCTTTGTTATTTTAAACTAATTCTGAAAAATATTAAATGAACAAGTCTGCAGTATGCTAATTTTCAGGGAGGAACACGGGAGGTACACCTGAGGCATTGGTGCATGAAGTAATAAACAAAAAAAAAAAACACTTAATATTTATGTATCCAAATGCTGCTAGTTTTTTTTTTTCCAGGGACTGTGCTTGACAAGTATAACAATGCTGACACAATACACTTTTTAAAATGAATTTTATTGTTTTAATACCCACAAATTCACTGAATATCTCTGCTCTGGAAATAAGCAGAACAGTTAAAAAGGGAAAGCTGTAACGTTTCACTGCCCAAGATTTTTAATCTGCATTTTCACTTGGTCTGGCTACCTAAATATGGCTTAGTGTGTGTAGTTGAACTGTTAAGAAAGCCTTGTGTGTGCTGGGAGTTCTGCCCTAATTAGCAGACTTGGTTCCAAAATGAAAAACTGTAAAGAGATCTAATCTCTGCTCTGTCATGATATACATGACTTGTGTGTGTGTGTGTGTATACCATGAACAAGCCTGTCTCAGGACTACTGTAAGCATTAAGCATTGAATTTTGCACTATGGAGCACCTGTGTCTTCCAACCTTACTTACATGAACAAATAACACAAGCATTACAACCTTAAGCTGATATTTAATGGATTGCCTAAATTACCAAGATATATTTTTTATAGAGACATAAAACATTCTCTTTGATTTAATCATCCATACTTTTAAAGTTGTTCTTTTAGTTTAGAAGGAATGCTATATATAACAACTGAGAGAATAGATTTAATGAATATACTAATTTTCTTATTACTTTTATACTTTAGGTGCTTTCAAAGTGACAGTTTATTTGCTCTGCTTTGAATCAGTTATAATTGGAATGCTTTGGTTTGTTTCACACATGGAAAAATCCATGGACACCAAAATCAATATTTTTGAACTTTTTAACATGGTACAAAAGCAGAGATGGCATTTGTTTATAACTGTAGTAATTATCTGGGCAGTATACCAGGTTAAAGTACACTAGCAGGATACAGTTTAACTCAGACTTGCTGAGGACACCAAACATTTGGGACTGGAACAAGATCACCTGCTCTCATAGGGTCACGGTGAGGTTGGTTTGGCCCATATCTGAAAGCTATTAATGTGCTCACACCTGCCCAAATGAATAGCGAAATAATAGTGAAAACAAAGTCTGATTTTAACCAAACTAACTTTTTGACAAAAAAACTTTGTGTCCTCTGGACTCTCAGCCAAGATGTAAACCTTTTGCCAAACCTCATATATATTAGCCAATGACATGTATTTGCAAGATATACCATTTAGTTGACTGTGTTATAGATGTGTACCGACAAAAGCCATATTACAATAAATGCAGGTTGACTGATACCATTTTTGTTTTTATATATATATATATATATATATATATATATATATATATATATATATATATATATATATATATAGATAAACCAAAACAATAAGGACTACAAAAAAATCTTTTATTTTGAATATTGTTAGGACAATTTCATAAAATAACAATGATCCAAAATGTAAATATGCTAGCTATGTGTTATGTACAATTCGACATAAAAACATGAAAGTGATTGTAATGATTATCATCAAAAGCTGATAGTCGTTCACATGGACAAAACCACAGTGTTTCAGAATAGTGCACGACAAGTAAAGGGTCAGATCAGTGCCCTTCATATACAAGCACAAAACTTTACACTAATAATTTGACCTGGATGCTAGATTGTGGCCTCAGGCCAAAAACATATTACTTGCGCTGTAATCTTGCTAAAGCCTGGTCTGGTCAGAATTTGTGAGCGTTATCTGTAAATTATATTCCATAAATGAAATGATTTTAAGAAGAATCCTGGTCACTGTATGTCATGGTAAAACATAAAATTTATATATCACATCACACAACAGCTAAGTATAGGTGAGTTAAAACCCCATATACTTGCACAAGTAAAGCCATAGGTACTAAAACCATCCCATGCTTCTCATGACTGATGGTGTTACTGGAGACCCTGGGTGCCAGGTTAAGAAGGCTAATTTTAGGGCTAAGCATTTCCGTCGTCTGTTCCTAGGAGATTTGTGAATCATATTATTACATGGAACCCAATGACCTACTGTAAGTACATTTAGTTCATTTAGGCTCTTTAAGTTGTGTTGTGTCAAAATTCAATAATGAGCACTTTAATAAAATAAAAAACTTTACTCAGCCTTCACTGTGCAAAATATGTATTGAAGGTAGTTTCTAAAGTCACCACACAAAGAGTACTTCACAGCAGACCTGAGTCGAACATATATTTCAAGATGTTCATGATGCAATAATCCAACTCCACTACATTTATAGAGTAGTGCAAGCTTGCATTTCCTAATATTAAGATACAGTGCTGTAGTCTGTACTTTGCAACTGACAGTTTGCGACTGGAAACCTAAACCTTGTTTCCCACAGGTCTGTATTATAGTTAACAACTCGTCAAGCTTGGCTTCATGGCACATAAGACTGAAATTCCAATGCCTGAGATGTTAATATGATATGATATAATTGAGCTCCAAAAGCTTTCTGAAGAAATTAAACTATGGCTAATTATATATTAATAATACTTTTTCAGATCTTCTGTGAACAGACTAGAGCAGGCAAATAATATTGTGGAGTTATTCTGCAATCTTTCACATCAGTGGTTCCCAACAATAATCCTGTAATACCTCCCTGCCCTTTGTATTTTCAGTGTTTTCTCTGTTTTTAGCCCACCTGATGCAAATAACCAGATAATTAAGAAGCCCTTCCTGAGTTGAAGAGGGTGTGTTTCAGCAGGAAAACAAAAAACACTAAATGTACAGAGCAGGATGTACTCCAGGTCCAGTGTTTAAGAACCTGTGTTGTACAGAAAGACTGCAAGAATACTCCCATGTGCTTAGGTACACTAACTACACACTCCCAGAGGTCCTTGGTACATCATTTGCCTACATATTTCCCCCTCCCCCATCCTTCCATTTCACACTTTGCTCACTGATTTCTGGGTGCACCACCTACAAAGGCTGCTTAATGCATTCCCCTCTTTACTGTATTGTTTAACATGTAGCACCAAGTATATTTGCCTGGTTGAGTAAAAGGGATAAGGTTACATAATATTACATGCACTTTAGTGCCATTTGAGGTTTCCTTTTGTACTGTAGCACCCAAGCAGAGATCATGATGAACATGAAAACAACAAACGTTCACACATTTTATGAAAATAGAAAAGTGCTAGCGGACACCAAATGAATTAATCTGAATGGCTAGTGAGGACATAACCTCATGTTGGAGGTTCCAGGGCTGAAGACATACAGTGACAAAAGATTCCCCTCCTGAGGGGTTTCCAATGCACTGAGCTTTTAGCCCCTGGGTGTTGGGTGTTAACAGAGCCGGAGGTGGTCATGTTGGCCCTGGCTGTCCTCGAGATTGCAGGCTACTGAAATGGGCATTTCTAAGGATGCGATTGATATGACAGTAAGAGGAATCACTATCATTTAAGGAGATGGCATGCTCTTCAAACAAATGACCAGAAGAGCTGCAGGAATCCTTCAGGATGCAATTTTCCTTTTGGTCTGTAGACTGGTTGGTAGAGTTCGGTCCTGTCAGCCTCTCTGGAGTGCTAATGCCACTGCTATCACTGCTGGAAGACTAAGATAAAGAGGAAATAAAAATAAAGTTCATTAATACGACCTATTATACAATATGACCTATTATTAATATAACCTACTTTGTCTTTGTGTGTTAAATAAAAAACTTAACAAATCAAGGCCAATGATTAGCATCCTCACCTCAGAATCCCAAACATCACGGCCCAGTTCAGGGAAGAAAGGCTGGCTTGCCAACCGCTTAGCCTGGGGCAGGTTTTGTGCGTCATCTGCATCACAGCTGTTGTGACGCCGTTTTCTGTTGAGATAAGAAGTCATTTTCTGTGGTCAGTCAGCCCAAAGTCTTACCCACACAGGTTTAATTCAGCATGGTGAGCAATGTTATGGTGTATTTAGTCCAGCTAACAATATTAAGCATATTATTGACCATGTTCCCCGCAGAATTATAAATCAGCTAGCTGCTTCAGTACGTTTCAACTACCTACTGACATGGGCTGTCAATAATTTAGACACAGTCACAGATAAAAATAAGACTCATTGGTATTTTGTTATCTAACAAACCAAGCATTACACAAATGGTAAAGCCCTACACTCCTCTCACTGACTGATGATCTAAAAATAGCCAGCTGGGAGCTCTGTGTGTGTCGTGTTCACAAATCACACACAGTGCTAGTGTAACATGTGGTAGATAGCTGATAAAGGAGACGTCCACACCAAGAGAAATACAAAACAGATTTAAAAGGTAGGAAAGAAAAAGAAATATAAGTGAAAAATCCTACCTGCTTTCTGTAAACATGGGAAAGCTGTGCATTGTGCAGTCAGTCAGGCAGAGGGTGGGAGGTTGTGTGCTCACACTTGCACGTCTTCAGTAAAAAGCTACAGGATCCAACTGAGCAACGCTGGTGGAGATGGTTAAAGATCTAACAAGACACATATACATGCATAAATTTAGCATAATACAAAATGCCCATGGCTATAGCAAGCTGTTTTAGCCCACAACGTCACCAGCAGTAAAAACCCAAAATACAATCTGTTATATACATTTTAAAAGTAAAAACTCTCTTTTCAGATATCAACTCTGAAATATCAGATCTACAGACCTGACACCACACTGACTAGTCACATCACCTGGATGACATATACGTAATGTAATTTTAACAGGTCATATGTCACTATTAATTTATATGAAATCTACAATAACAGTTTAACTAGTAGAAATTGTGGTTCCAGATGTCCACACTGTAATTCTAAATAGTACCAACTGTAGTTTTTGAAATAATAAAAAAGCTTGAATTGTAGATACCAAAAAATACTGTTTAGACGTAAATGTGCACTTTACAACTAGTCAAAACAACATTAGAGATCCCTTGAATTAGCATTTGTACTAGTCAAAATTAATTCATTAATATGTAAACCCTGGCTATTTATTAGTCCTAATTACAGTGTAGATATTTATAATTACAATTCCTACAATTTAAAAGTAATTATAGTACAATAATGATCTTTGATATTTATTCTACTGCAGATGTTTTTTTAATTCTGTATATTACTGGCTGCTCTCACTGCTTTTACAGTTCAAACCACCTTTGGCATTGATGCTCCCAATACATGCATACTGCATTTCTCTAATAACTGTATATATTTAAATCACTAATAGGTCTGGAAAAATGAATAGACAACTTTAGTTTCTCTAAATTGTCCTTTAGAACATTTATTTGCATTAGGCGAAATAACAAAAAAGATGTAGAGCTTTCAGACTTCAAATAAATAACCCTGGTCTTTAATCATATTTTTATTGCATCTTGGCATGTTCTCCTCCACCAGTCTTACACACTGCTTTTGGATAACGTTACGCAATTCCAGATGCAAAAAATCAGCTTGGTTTGATGGCTTGTGATTATATATATATATATATATATATATATATATATATATATATATATATATATATATATATATATATATATTAAACATGTACTTATCTGTTTTGTTTGTTTGTTTGTTTTTTCAAATGAATTCTGCATGTGTTGTTAAGGTCAAAGCAAAGAGACATGACTAGTCAGAATATCTTTATTAAACTGTAGACCTGTTATATTACTAGCACAATATGTTATATATGTTATAACAGGCTAAACAGATTGGTCAGGGAGGTAATGTCCAGTAAGGTTAGTTAGCGTAGCTAATGGAAATAAAACACCAATTTGACTCATTTCGTCAACACGCCCAGTCCTATTTATATAACAGCTGCTAAATATGCAGCTAAGCTAATAAATTAACCATGTTATTAATTCAGTTCGCCGCCCGGTCAGTTAGTTAGCTAGTTATCTGGATCAGTAGTTGTTGTGTGGGTGTTAGTTTCTGTAGGAAGCTCGTTGCCTGGCTGATAGAGCTAGGTTAGGTTAGCTAGCGTTAGCTAACGCTATCTCCCTCTTTGAATGCCCTTAAACTGGCTAAATTCGCACTCCTGCAGAAACCGTCCACAAAAACTAAGGTAGTAGCTTCGACTCAACTGACCGGCTCGGACACAGACAGCCTGGCAGCTCCTGACAGCCTTCATTTTCCCCACAGCAGTCAGTAGTTAGTTAGCCAGCCGGATCTGCTGCTGCTGCTGCTGCTGTTTACGTGACGTTCAGGTGGTTTCAGCTGAGACAGAGAATCAGAGCCGGTTTACGGAGAGCTCGCCCACTCCCGATCTCCCCCCGTTATATACCAGAGTATCACTGCACACCGAGAGAGGGAGCCCGCGAGGGAGACATCTATGAATGGGGTGAACGGAGATAAATGACTTTTAGTAATATTAATAAACTATTTTAATATTAGTAAAGTACTTTAATATTAGTAAAGTCAGTGTAACATTTATTAATTTAATAATTTTGAGGTTAAATGCAAAAATAGACAATTGGATATATCGTTATTTCATTTTTAATGAAGTTTAGTGTACAAGAAATAAGTTTTCTCCATTTTTCCAATTTCACTTTTTCATCTCTGCCCAAATTATAATTTCAGGAAAAATGAAAAAAAAAATCTTTCCTTTATTTTCTGATTTTTCAATTTTAGCATTTTGCAAGTTGGATTATTCCATCAGTTTTTTGTTGCAAGATACAAAAATGGACAAATCTGAAAATTGAGAGAACATTCAACTACATTTTTCTTCATTCTTCATTTCTTCATTCATCTTTATTCCTATTAATTTTTTCTTGAAATTCTGTTTGTGAAAGGCTAAAATGAAAAACTAGATAATAAACAAAAATTGAATGAAAATCCATTTTTTCTTTATTTTGAATTTAGCTTGATACAGTCAGAAAATTAAAGTGCAAAATGTTACACTGGCCATCTAGGATATTAAATATTATAAAGTATTTTGCTAAAAGAAAAAAAAAAGCCAATAAAACCTACCTTTATGATTCTCATTCTTCGGCGCTAGCAAAAAAAATTAACAGCACTGGTCAAGTCCTTACATTATATACATTATATTACATTATTATATATATATACATACATTCTTGACTGGGTATAAGAAGCAGGTTCGAGGGTACCTCCCTTAAATTTATTTTTGCAACTTGGGATGTAATGTAATATATATATATATATATATATATATATATATATATATATATATATATATATATATATATATATATATATATATATATATATATATATATATATATATATATATATATACACTGCTCAAAAAAATAAAGGGAACACTCAAATAACACATCCTAGATCTGAATGAATGAAATATTCTCATTGAATACTTTGTTCTGTACAAAGTTGAATGTGCTGACAACAAAATCACACAAAAATCATCAATGGAAATCAAATTTATTAACCAATGGAGGCCTGGATTTGGAGCCACACACAAAATTAAAGTGAAAAAACACACTACAGGCTGATCCAACTTTAATGTAATGTCCTTAAAACAAGTCAAAATGAGGCTCAGTATTGTGTGTGGCCTACACGTGCCTGTATGACCTCCCTACAACGCCTGGGCATGCTCCTGATGAGGTGGCGGATGGTCTCCTGAGGGATCTCCTCCCAGACCTGGACTAAAGCATCCGCCAACTCCTGGACAGTCTGTGGTGCAACGTGACGTTGGTGGATGGAGCGAGACATGATGTCCCAGATGTGCTCAATCGGATTCAGGTCTGGGGAACGGGCGGGCCAGTCCATAGCTTCAATGCCTTCATCTTGCAGGAACTGCTGACACACTCCAGCCACATGAGGTCTAGCATTGTCCTGCATTAGGAGGAACCCAGGGCCAACCGCACCAGCATATGGTCTCACAAGGGGTCTGAGGATCTCATCTCGGTACCTAATGGCAGTCAGGCTACCTGGCTGTGCGGCCCTCCAAAGAAATGCCACCCCACACCATTACTGACCCACTGCCAAACCGGTCATGCTGAAGGATGTTGCAGGCAGCAGACCGCTCTCCACGGCGTCTCCAGACTCTGTCACGTCTGTCATGTGCTCAGTGTGAACCTGCTTTCATCTGTGAAGAGCACAAGGCGCCAGTGGCGAATTTGCCAATCCTGGTGTTCTCTGGCAAATGCCAAGCGTCCTGCACGGTGTTGGGCTGTGAGCACAACCCCCATCTGTGGACGTCGGGCCCTCATACCATCCTCATGGAGTCGGTTTCTAACCGTTTGTGCAGACACATGCACATTTGTGGCCTGCTGGAGGTCATTTTGCAGGGCTCTGGCAGTGCTCCTCCTGTTCCTTCTTGCACAAAGGCGGAGGTAGCGGTCCTGCTGCTGGGTTGTTGCCCTCCTACGGCCTCCTCCACGTCTCCTGGGGTACTGGCCTGTCCCCTGGTAGCGCCTCCAGCCTCTGGACACTACGCTGACAGACACAGCAAACCTTCTTGCCACAGCTCGCATTGATGTGCCATCCTGGATGAGCTGCACTACCTGAGCCACTTGTGGGGGTTGTAGAGTCCGTCTCATGCTACCACGAGTGTGAAAGCACCACCAACATTCAAAACTGACCAAAACATCAGCCAGACAGCATAGGTTCTGAGAAGTGGTCTGTGGTCCCCACCTGCAGAACCACTCCTTTATTGAGTGTGTCTTGCTAATTGCCAATAATTTCCACCTGTTGTCTATTCCATTTGCACAACAGCAGGTGAAATTGATTGTCAATCAGTGTTGCTTCCTAAGTGGACAGTTTAATTTCACAGAAGTTTGATTTACTTGGAGTTATATTGTGTTATTTGAGTGTTCCCTTTATTTTTTTGAGCAGTGTATATATATATATATATATATATATATATATATATATATATATATATATATATATATATATTAAATAACGTTCACATTTATTGTACACCATTTTAGATAAAAAAATACGTATTTTATACTAAAATACGTATTTTATACTAAAACATTATATTGTATCAAACGATCAAACATTTATAATCTATGATTTTGATCAGTTGCTCCATATGAACCCATTCATTTTGAGTCATGAGTTGGTGATCTCTTCTCTACAGACTCTCTGGTTTCAGCTTAGATCTAGCGAATGACGTAACGATATCAGACGCAGATATTATTTAATAAGCGTAACCAGCTCGCCTCGTGCTGCCATATTTAACTATAATGCTTACATACAGAAATCAGTGTATTTAAAGCCGGATTTCACACAAAAATATAACCTTACCTATTTATACTCAGGCACTGACTTTACAACCAAACGGGCCCTTCAAAGAAAACACACACACACACACACACACACGAGTTCAGCTCGTGCAGACATGCTGTATTTTAACTAGTGCTGTATTTTAATTCCGGGGCTGAATGCTCTCGCTATTTGTTATTTATCACATCACAGTCATTAAGAGTCTGAACTGACTGCAGCTGAGAATCTAGAGAAGATCTTTTGAAGATGAATTTAGGTGAGTAACTGTCCCAGGGGTCATATCAGGAGTATTTAACTTTACAGACTAGAGCAGGGGCTTCTTCTGGTTTCTATTTCTAAACAAAACTATATTTCTTATTGTACATTATATTTTTATAATATTTAAGCACATTATATATGCTTTAATTAACAGAAAAAATTGGACCTTGTATTCCATACAGATTTTATAGGGATGTTTTAACTTTAAAGACTAGTATTATACATGCCCATATATTTATTTTAATTCTTACTCTGACATACCAAAAAACTTATCAACCCCATATAACCCCTTATTTATTATCCAGTTCTTTCCTAATTAAATAATTATAGTTTTATAGTTTTGTTTTCAATACAATACATATATACAGCTCTGGAAAAAAAATAAGAGACCACTCAAAAATTATGAGTTTCTTTGATTTTACTAAATTGAAAACCTCAGGAATACAGGTGCTGGTCAACGAATTAGAATAATTTGAAATAGTGCAATCATGAAATTCTTTGAATGCATTTTTTGTGCAGAAAGCAAATCAGGTGTTCACCGCACCTGTCCTACTCGTTAGACTAATCACAGAACTCAGCTGAGCTTTCCAAAAGGCCCATTTAGGCCATTTAACTGTGACACTGTTGTTTTATTGAATTAGAATAATGGAGAAACCCTTTCATTGAATTAGAATAATTTTTATTATAATTACAATCATCACTTTCTCAGTATTTTGTGGATGCCCCCTTGGCTTGTATGACTGCCTGAAGTCTCCGCGGCATCGATTTGACCAGCTTGTCGCAAGTTTCCGCACTCACAGCTTCCCAGGCAGTGGCGATGTTCTGCTTCAGTTGGTCCAGCGTAGTAGGCTTTCTGTCGCGAATTTTCCGCTTGACGATGGCCCAAAGGTTTTCAATGACATTGAGGTCAGGCCAAAACTTCAAGCTGTTTTTTAGTGAACCAATCTTTGGTCGACTTTGCCGCATGAGCCGGTGCAAGATCCTGTTGAAATATGGAGTCTTCTTCGCCAAACTGTTCCTCAACAGTCGGAATCAGGAACGTTTCCAGAACATCTTGATATACGGCAGCATTGACAGTCTTCTTGAGGAAGCAGAGTTTCCCTACACCTCGAGTGGACATGCATCCCCAGACCATAACGCTCTGGGGAAACTTGACGGATCTTTTCACGCACTCGTGGTTGTAGGTTTCGCCACCACGTCGGCCAGACACGAGGACCTTGGTCACCGAAGGAGATGCAGAAGCGTGATTCGTCACTGAAGACCACTTTCTGCCAGTCTTCAGCAGTCCACTCGCCGTGTTCTTTGGCCCACTTCAGCCGCTTCTCCATTTGTTTCTTGTTCAGCATCAGTTTTACTGCTGGAACGCGAGATTTGAAGCCGAGTTCGCGCAGACGACGGTAAGTGGTTGATCTGGAGACGTCAGCGCCGGTCTGCTTGTTCCACAAGTCGGTGAGCTCGGAAGTGGACTTGAACCGGTTGCTGACTGCGATCTTTCTCAGTTGCTTGTTGTCGCGAGCAGAAGTTTTTCGGACGCCGGAACAGTTGGTGCGCTTGCTGCAGTTTTTCTTGAGAGCTTTGCAGACGGAAGACTGGCTGATGCCGAGCTGCTCAGCAATTTTAGTTTGGGTCAAGCCTTGTTGGCGAAGGGCTTGAATTTGAGCCACTATTCCGGTTGAGAGGTCGCGCTGCTTACCCATGATTGATTTTACAACTTAGAAATTCTACTCAACCCTGACTTTATACTGCACAGTGAACACTCTTCACAGAAAACAAAAATTCAAGCATTTATTCTAATTCAATGAAACGGTTTCTCCATTATTCCAATTCAATAAAACAACAGTGTCACAGTTAAATGGCCTAAATGGGCCTTTTGGAAAGCTCAGCTGAGCAAATTTTTTCTAGGTAACGAGTTCTGTGATTTAGTCTAACGAGTAGGACAGGTGCGGTGAACACCTGATTTGCTTTCTGCACAAAAAATGCATTCAAAGAATTTCATGATTGCACTATTTCAAATTATTCTAATTCGTTGACCAGCACCTGTATAATCAAGAGGAAGATGAATAATGACAAGCCATCAAACCAAGCTGAACTGCTTGGATTTTTGCACCAGGAGTGGCATAAAGTTATCCAAAAGCAGTGTGTAAGACTGGTGGAGGAGAACATGCCAAGATGCATGTTAATAAAAAACAGGGTTCCACAAAATATTGATTTCTGAAATCTTAAACCTTTATTCTGAAACTGAAATGGTCTCTTATGTTTTCCAGAGCTGTATATAGCAACAGAGGCTGCAGAAGGAGCAAAACACTTGGGAGGAACAAGAGCTCTTGTCAGATAACAGATAAATGGATGTTAAAGTAATTATTTTACATTTATTAGTCTTAATAAAGAAATAATTGCAAATTGTATGGTTATATGGTAGCTAAGCAAATGTTGTGGAGTCCAACAGGGTTACATTTTTGGGCCAATAAAACTGATGGTAAGTACACCAACAGTGTTAGTTTTGGAAATTTGGGTTTACATACAGGATTTAAGGAGTTTTTAAAAGGGAAGTAAGTTTAGTAAAGAGGTTCAGTTTAAAGTTTTACTTCGCTAGATTCATATGTGATTTTTTTTTTAAGTACCTACTAATAAAAGTCTTTGAAACATTTATTCTGCTGTGCTGTTTATGGTTCTGATACAAGCAGATAACAGAACAGCAAACTCTGTCTTTATCCGCTCATTCACACATCAGTAAAGAAATGCAGAACAGAAGAGGAAAGGTAACAGAATCCTTGATTAAATCAGCCTGCACCACAATGTACATTTTTAAAGTACAGTTTAGTATGCTCGGTTTATTTTATAATATCATTTGGTATCAGGCAGAGTAATACTATGTTTGGTATCACTTTATCACTTAAAACATTATTACATTATTAACATATACATTATTAACTTTTGGAAAGTTTTTTTATTATCTTTAATATGATCCAGGTTAATCTGTTCCTTTTCTTCAAATCTTCTCCTACAGAGCTGTGTCCGTTTTGTGGAAAACCATTCAAAAGGCTAAAATCTCACCTTCCTCACTGCAAAATGTCCCCTGGTTCCAAGACCAAAAAAAGCAATACTGGTCCTGAGGAATTACTTACAGCTACTTCTAAAGACACAACTCAGAAACATCATAAAAATAAAGCAAGTCTTTTTAGAGAAAACCTGAAGGAATCTTCCTCCTTAAAACCCCAAGCAAAATCCAACATGAAAGCTGAAAAGGTAAGTGTGGATGAAGACACTCTGGCCAAAGTCCCGTCAGCAGAGAGAAGGGATACAGAAACTGTGAAACCTAAAAGCAAGTGGCTTGCAAAAAGAGAACAAGAGATGATGAAGAGAGCTACACGTTTAACCCAGAAGGAAAACAGATCTACCTCAGACTCTCAGAAGGAGAAGGATAACGGCGTAATATCAGAAACATCAAAAGGCCAAGTCAAAGGAGGACTTCAAATAGAAAGAAAATGTGCCCAAGGCCAAAACCTGAAGAAACCTAAAGGGACCTTCTTGACCTCACAAGTGACCACCACCAAGTTTGACATGAGTGTCTCTGAACTGCTGCACGTTCCAGAAACCGCAGACTCCCAGACTGAGCGAAGCAGGCAAAGACATAATGCAAACGTCTTTGATGAGACACAAAAAAGCCCAAAGGCACAGAGCAAGACTCTAGCTTCGGTTCCAAGAGTAAAAGAAGATTTTAGTTTCTTTCAAACCAAGACCAGTGTGTGGGACCACATTAAACATGGACTTTATGACCGGAGATTAGACAGTGTACCAGCGTTACAGCCCACTGGGACAACACAAGAAGTTTCTGTGCACAGACATCCTACAGAGAAAAAACAGACTGCTGTTACAAAGGCGTCCTCCCCATCCTCAGGGGATTTGTTTGCTTCAAGCCAAACCTCAGTCCAGAAAATTCCTGAGGACCTGTTTACTTCAGTGTTAAAAAACAAGCGTCTCATAGAACCGTCATCTGAGAGGGTTACAGATTATGGTAGACCACCTCATTCAGGAATCTCCTCTAATGACGGTTTATTGACTAAGCATCAATCCTCAAGGCTTCCTCCAGAGAATCCAGGTAGAATATCATATTTATTTTTATGAATAACATTTATCCTTCTATTATACTATAATGCTGGACATCTTAGTTTCTCATTTTTTTTCTTATTGCGTTTTTAATTGCAAAACATCCTATTTCAATTTGGACAATTACTACTGCCATTTTACCAAGAATTTATATAAACCAAACATCCTTAAATTATAAAAGGAAAACTATACATGACTGCTTGGTTGGGAAGGACTATTGAGGTAACCATAAAACACTGAGGGCCACTTCACCAGACAGAGATAAATTGTAATCATCGTAGACTGTATTTTCCTCTCAATAGCTTAATCCCTGTCTGAGAAACTGCTTCTGAGTGACTAACCCCCTGTTTTTGTGTGTGTTGTAGGTTGTTATCAAGTTCAATTTGTCTTTCTCATTTTTATTTGTTTTAAATAATAATAAAATGTTTAAAAAAATTATTATGTATTGCATAATATAATCATATAATAAATTCATGTTCTGTATCCGCACAGATCCTGGGGCAGTTCAGAGACTAGGAGATGTGAGACTTGGTGAGCTTGCTGCCTGGCTTCGCACTCGGACCCCAAAGTCACCAGGAGGGGCAGTGACCATGTTCCACAGAGGTATTTTTATGTGTTTCTAACAGAAACATATACTTTATTTAATTATATACCTGAATACACAGTTGCAATAAAATATTTGGGCACATCGGTCATAATTTGCTACTGTAAATCAAATGTTGCTACCTGAATGTTATTAAAAACCAGTGGATTGATTCAAAAATACAATACAGTTACAAAAAGTACAGTGTCTGCAAAAAAAGCCAAGATCTTTCAGAATTACAAACCTGAATGGGCAAAATCCCATAAAAAAACAAAGTGTTTATAAGCTTTGATAATTGCCAAAGAGGCAGTAACATATTCTAACCAGCAGTGCCCAAATATTTGCATGCTCCTATAAGACATCTATAGGCATTATTTCTTCTCTGGCAATTGGTCATGCATTCTGTTGACAAGTTAGCATCAATCCTGACAATTAAGGATGATCCAGACTCTTCCAATAACTTTGTCACAACTCCTGGGTGCATAGGATCTAAATTCAAAGCGTCCCATATTGAAATCCAGGCTGAATGTGAACCTGAAAGGATTAATAACCAAACCAGATATTATGAGAGAAATGATGAATGCAGCTTTTTTTTCCAATATCTTTAAGTTGCCTTGTTTATATTTATTTATTTTCTGTGTATATGCTCTGTTAAATGTGTGGTCAGGTTGGCAGTGGTATTACAGGAAGTACATTGATGTGCAGAAAGGAGGAATTGGTGGGATTTCGATGCTGATTGCTGGCTACTGTGTGCTGAGTTACATTTGGTCTTACCCTCATCTCAGTAAGTTCAGTTTACAGATCTTTCTTCAGTCTTGAGTTGTTTTTTAGAACACAGGTTGTTTATAATGAGCGTAATATGTGTAATCTGTTGTTTTTCAGAGAAAGAACGATGGAGGAAATATCATTAAAACAAATGAATGCAGATATGATTTTCAGAGTATTTCAACAATCTACTTCAGGGTACTGTTTTTAGATTTTGAAGAAATGCAAAAAGTGACATGTACAAACAGAGTGCATATTTAAACGGTCATTTATTTATAAGAATAAATGAATAAGAATTTTCATTTTTCAACTAACTTTAAAGTAAGCTTGAAAGTATTTTACAGTTTATTATATTCTGTATAACTAACAACTTTATACTTTGGTTGAATTCATGAACTGCATCTTTAGAGTTTGTATGTATTAGAAACCAAAGAATAAAAAATTGATTTTTGTACTTTTTAGTGTCAGAGATTCTTCTTCTGGCTTGTGCTGATTTGAGTGATCCATCAAAATTCTTGACATTTTGGGACATTTTTTGGTTACATGCGAGTGTTTACTGTGAGTTCTAAAACTCTAGGATATTCTAGTCATAGTAACTTACTTCATTAAATGTTTTAGATTATTTTATCCTTACTTAAATGAAAGGTCATGTTAAATAATGCCCTCTCAGAGAAATAATAATGATAAAAACATAGATTTAAAAGTTATGTAAATCAGACACATCAGACAATGTGAGGTACTACTGTATTCCAAATGAATTTAATATTGATTGATCTTTGCTGTAGTGAACAAAAAGAGAGTAATCAAGAGCTGACCATATATTTCAATTTGACAAACGTGGTATAACCAAAATAATAATAAAAAAAAAACTTCCTTTTTGTTTCATTTTTGCATTCTTTTCTTTACAAAAATTATAAATATTTTGTGTTTCACTTTTACATTTTTATATAAAACAAATGTTACAAATAAACTGAATAATGTAGAAAATGAAATGTTCAAAGACTGGGGAACATAACTTCATTTTATAACCAGTGGGTTTTAAGTGAAGGCCACACTCACACAGTAAAATAAAAAATATTTAAATCTGTGTTTTCACATACACTCTCCTAAGGCAAAGAAGCCCTTCAAACAAAAAGGTCTTCAGAGAGAACCCCCTCCACACACACACTTACACACACACATATAAACAACAGCTTAGTTCACGCAATAGTTATACAGATATATAGAACTTATTCTGTCCATTATTTTTGGTTGAACTGCTGGGAAAGACATGGGTGTGTAGTGTTGCTGATGACTAACAAAACAGATGTTCCAGATGCAAACAAGCAACATTTCAGCATTGAACTGCTGGCGTGATCATGTACATATACTTAAATCACCCTTCATCAGATAATATTAAACATTGCGCTGGTCTGACTCTTACCAATAAACTGTCTGATTTAAGCTTAAAGGAATAAAGCCATAATAAAGAATTGCAGTGCAACAAACCACTAAAATGCTAAAAGCCATTGTTTTCCTGTATCAAACTCATGCGGTTAACAGATCCAAACAGTTTGTTGTATTATTTTCTGAAAATACTAAGACTTGACAATTTATGATTTTGCATTATTTTTGAGAATTAATGCAAATATATAAATATACATACAAACCAGATTTCAAATTACGGATTATGGCTTTGCTCTATATTCTTAGGTAACAAAAAAAAAAAAAGGTTGTGGAGACCAAAAAGCCAATCTTTCTCAAACTCCTCTATAAGAGAACTACTGGCTACAGGAAACAGGGCTATCTAAAATAGACAAAATTATGAGCATGTTCAAATGTTAGCTGCTACTGAGACTGAAAACCAGCTGTCACTGAGAGAGCATAGCCTGACCAGCAGGGGACACCATCCACAAGGTAAATTTTGAATGTATTTGACTGTATCTCTCTGTGGGCTCACCCAGTACGGTTCACAATAGAAGTTTAGGAGCTAGGAGTAGCACAGACTAAACAAAATCTTTAAACAAAAGGAAGATTTAAAAAGAAAAAGTAACATTTGTACCCTCAATCTGAGGACTTTAAAGTTTCTCCTGCACAAAACCACTCAGAATGAGCTTATTTATGAGGAGAGAAGGTCACATACCTGTAAGGTACAAAACTAAATGCTAAATAAAAGAAATACACCGGCACTCAATTCCCTTAGCTAGACTGTACAGTTTTGGGTTTCCATCTGATTCACTCATTAGCTAATATCTGAGCCCTTCTAGAACTGAATCAGGAATGTAAAGGCAGGAGAACACACAACTGTATAGTGGCCAAGGTTGAATACCACTGCTTTAAATCAAAGAAACGTGCCTGTATAACCTCTTTTGATTAAAACCTACTGCAACAAGCTATTTATTAGAGGGTGTATAGGCGTAAGTGCAAGAAAGTCCTGCAAAAAAGCTGCTTTTCCAGACACATCTGAAGCCTAGTATTCAACTACAATGACTAAAATACAATGATTATAATTTTCTTGGCTCTTAACTTGTGAATATGGTTAAAAGGTCTCAACTTCAATTGATGCTGGCCAATTGTGGGCTATCTATGGTGTTGCAGGTCTAAAACTAGGTACCTTGTGTGCATCTTAAAAGGATTAAAGTAACTGGCAAATTGTCACTGAGGAACACAATAGCCCCCACCAGCCCACAATGCTAGCTACGCTATGTGAGAATCATATCACATAATGGGATAAGATACAGAAGCCTCTACAGACAGTGGAATAGGCTAATCTGATGCTTGAAAAAGCAGATCTATGAATAGGGCTGTTTAGTATTGTTTAGTAAGAGCTACAGATTTTAGTATCAGTTTGTTTTTCTATAACATTTCAGACATCCCTGCCTCGTAGCATGTGTGCGTACGTGTGTTTGCATTGTAAAACAAGGCTTTCTAACGTGAACATTTCTGGAACGATAGGCACAATATAGCATCACTACCATCAGTCTAATTATTTTCTTCCTTAATTACCACTCCCCTAAATGTACACTTTGTGCACAAACCCTTGTTCTGCTGAAGTGCATTTTCCAATCTCACACATCACTGGATTCAACTCGTACAGTCACTGTGATGGCGTGAAATCTGATCTGTTAAACACACACATACACAAAACAAAAACCAACAAACAGAAAAATATGGCACTAACATTCTAATATGCTGTTGACTGCAGCTTCAAGCACTGAGTCTGTGTCGGCCAACGAGACATGACCATGATCTGAGGACATGGGCTGTTCAGGAGGATAGAGCTGGTCAGAGTGTGAGGGGCTGGGGGATGTGGAGTATGGAGCATGATGAAGGTGTTGGTGGGATTCACTGCTACTGCAGAGAAAGTTATTGGACCGCTTTTTCTTCAAGTCTATGGTGATTTTAATGGAAGTTCCTCCATGTTCCACCTGTTTCCCACCCCCTGGATCCTCAAAAGCCGAGTAGGGTTCTGTCCTATAAGCCGGCTCCATATGTATACTCCTCCCCTCTTCATCACTATCTTCATTAGAGGTCATGTCTTGGCAGGGAGATGTCCCCATTAAACTGGGGAAATCTTCGTTGGGAAGTGAATCTGTAGCCCCTGAGCTTAAAGTCTTCTTTTTAGGACCACAGCAGAAGTCCTCTAGGAAGCCATCTGCAACAAACACACACACACGGTGGACGAAATATTTACTATAGGTTGTGACGTTATATCTTGTGAGTGAGTTTAAGCAATGTCTGATAATGGGTGCATCTGATAATGGGACATTCCTTTTCTGAAGCTGTGAACTTAACATTCCTCAGTCCACAGTGTCATATGTGTACTGCAAATACATCATAGAAGGCTTTATCACACAGAGCGAACAATGCAGTGGTTGGTGATGATTGTGACCAGCAGCTCCTAGCTATAATTGTTCCCATTCAATAAAGGATGCCCCGCATGCATATACTGCAGGTTAGTGCAGAGTTCTTGAACTTCCATGAGATGTGGAAAAATTCATGGGAAAGGACACTAGTTCTGGTCCAATGGCATTTGGCATGTCAGTGTAATTAGTTTAGCTTTGTTTTTACCTGGATCTACAAGTACCGTTCGTTTGTCCTGGGTCAGGGTATTCCTCTCTTCTTGGTTAAAGGTCCTGTCAATCATCACTATTTCTGATGATGGGCTAAACCGCTACAAATTAAATACAAAGATAAAATATTATCATAAGTGGTGCAGCTTTGTAGATGCCTACAGTAATTGTGTGCATTAGGCATTGTGTGTTGACTTTTTTGTTCAGTGTACACAAACAGAGCATTAAGGTAAACCTACCTCTGCCTCCACCATGAGCAAGCGTCTGTATTTGTTCACCATGGCTTGTGTTCTTTTCAGCACTTGTGTAGCAGCTGCCTGAAATTCTTCATCCACTTTAAGTACAAAGAGCATGAAGAGTTTGAATTAAGAACTGTCTCTAAATGTGTTTATATTAAGTTACAATTAAAATATATCATACCTTTGGTGAAATCCTCCTCGCAAGGTGGTGCTCCTTGAAACACGTGATAGGGAAGCAATCTTTCAATGACATCATTCAGTGATGTAAAGGGTGCACGGTCTGGAGACATCACTCCGGTATGATCCCTTCTTAGCTGCTGGAGGATCCTGCAAAATGAGGGAGAAATACATTTCTAGGCAAGGATCCCTGACTGTTAACACCTGTTAAGACAAGTATTATATAAGGAATGTATAAGCCAAATGGAAACATTAAGTAAATTTTAATCTACTGGGTTACGCACATTCCTCCTCTAGTGAGCTGCTGAGTTGCAGGTCTCTTCGGAGTGGATGTAAGGACAGAATCCTGGTTAGCAGGAGTTAGCGTTTTCACACCTGTGAATTTTAATAGCATTAATATTAGTTCACCATTTAAAATTGATTGTGCAAAAAAAAAAAAAAATTGAGTCTTACCTTTGGTACCAAGAAGATTAACCAGCTGTGTCTGCCCTGCCCGTGTTGATAATGTTGAGTCCTAGAAAATGTTATAAAAAAAAATTATGTTTAGTGATACCACACGTTTTTTGTACAGAATAGGAATGACAAAAGTTATGGAGGAATTTTATAAAAACATTAACATCTTGCCTGGTTGAGGGGCACCTGCTGTTTTTCACACTGCAGCTCTTGACCGGCAACATTTATAGAGTTTGTGGTGTTCTGGGCCACAGGTACTAAAAGCCGTGGTCCTGTGTTGACAGATAGCTGCTGGTGTGCCTGAAATGCCTGGGCCCCAGGGTTAACCATGGTAAGACGGCTTGGGCCCTGGGATGTCTGTAAAGCTGCTGGACTGGGCGATGCTTTGGCAGTCCACACTTTGCCTGCGACACCTGGCCTTTGGGAGACCTGCACTACAGCTGTGGGAGAGGCTTGCCCTATCTGACTTGCATTAACCATTCCTTGGTTCACTAGAAGTTGTCCCCCAGCTGCAAAATTCTGCCCAGAAATTATCTGTACTGCAGCATTCTGGTTGGTCAAGATGGAGTAGGTAGTAGTGCTAGTTAAAGATGGGTCACCTACTTGTGTGTTTGTTTGAAGAACCTGGCCATTCACTGCCTGGAAGCCAGGGACAGTGTTGCCAGTGCTGAGTGCCAGGGAACTGGGTAGTAAAAACTGCCCCTGAGTCTGTGGTTGTCCTTGCTGTCCTAGTGGAGAATGCACTACAATGCTGGTGCCTTGACTTACTACTTTCAATTGTTGGGATGTCTGAGGAGACCCATTGGCCGTGTATGCGATATTGGCTGGATTTGCAGTAGCAGTAGTGCTGTTGGGCTGGATTCCTATGTTAGTGATATTATAAACAGCTTGTCCACCTGTCTGAAGGGGCTTGGGCTGAATGGGCCTTACAAATGTCTGTGGTGCAGGGCCCCTTTGAATGATAATATTTTGCAACGGTATTGCACCTTTATTGAAGGGAACTGACACCTGTCCAGGTGCAGAAGGGCCGAAAGCTGCACCGTGACCAGTACTGTTCGTCATTGCATTTGTTCCAGGCCTCAAAAGGATTTGAGGTCGCTCTAGGCTGTTAATAGTCATCATAGATGGAGCACCTCCATTAAATGAACCCACTAACTGAATATGTCCTGCTGGTCCGTTTGCCAGTGGCAACTGGGGAACTTGTTGGATAAAAGCCTGAGGTTGTGCCCCAGCAAGGGGCAATGGGGCCATTACTCCAGCTCCTGTAACACCACCAAATCCCCCAGAGACCAGCTGTTGAGGGTAGGTGGTAGTGACAGGGGCCATAGTGGGCTGGGAGTCCAACAAGGCCTCTTGAGCCAATGTCTGCTCTGTAATATCTGCCTCCAGCAATGACTTCTGAAGAATGTCAAATGGTTGGTCCTCTCCACCAAGATCAAGATCACTGGGGGATACATCTCCCTCAAGTTCATCTTCAATGAACTGAAGACTGCTGGACAGCTGAAGTCCAGCTCCACCACTCTCACCAAACTCTTCCAGGTGGCCGTGCCCATCTTTAAGCCCATCGTCTGAGCCGCCCTGTACAAGAAAGTCAAAGGCAACTATATTTTAGTGATACTTATTGTGGAACTAATTGATTATCTGAGCACAAACATAAAACATACTCACTGTATCATTCGCAAAAAAGGAGCCTGCAGACCCATATGTTGTGTTTGCAAGGTCATCCTCGTCTAACTAAAAATAAAATCACCAGATTCCAAACTTTAAAAAACAGTTACTACACAAAAAATCCCAGACTTCTTATATCATTAAATCATGAAGGTGAATTAAAGTAATCTGAATATTTTAATAATAATAAAAAAAAACAATTTACAGCATCACAGGATTAACAACAATTCTTACAAACTTACCGATTTATTACTGGAGCCATGAAGACAGTCATTCAAATCAGGCACATTTCTGCATAAATAAAAAAATAATAAATATGCAAGTCACGATAAGTATATTTTTAGTATAATTGTTGTTAATGCTCTACATATTCTGCACTTCAGCATTATGTTTATGTTACTAAAGATATGTGCAAAAATATATCTTGAAATTATAGATTAAAGCATTAGGACTTCAATAATGCACCTCACCCTATAAAATCCAGAAGATGGCGATCGTCTTCATCATCCATGACACCTGCGGTCAAAAAATAGCACATTTACAAATTCAATAAATGACAATAAATAAAATATATAAATATCTTTTTTATATAAATATTTATATACAACCAAAAAAAAAGTATCTCTTAAGGGTACCCTGATGAAAAAAATGCATGGCCAGCTTAAGCTGATAGTTTAGCCTGCCTACAACCATAATCAGCCTCACCAAGCTAGTTGCTCAGCAAGACCAGCAAGAACAAGCTGGTAAACAAGCTTGAACCAAATGGTTCACCAGCATGACCAGCAAAACCATGATGGCTGACCAGCATGAGCAGCAAGATCATGCTGGTTAATCAGTGTGGCTAAGCATGACCAAAATCAAATGCACCATACATTAAGCTTATCAGAAACTTTTTACCTAACTATCTAGTTTACCAGCTTAGGGTTTGTTTTGGCTTGAATGACCAACTTAAGCATCAAAGACCAGCACAGACCATCAGAAGCTGGTATAGAGCTGTTTTTTCACAGACCACTAGAAGCTGGTATAGAGCTGTTTTTTCAGCAGGGATCAAGCTTGAGAAAGTAATTTGATTTCAAGAAGTATGATTGGCATCATCAATAAATGTGTATTTTCTGGTCTATTTTCATATATAAGGCGCACCGGATAATAAAAGTTGCATTAAGCTACAATAGTAAAAATGCCTTTATGGAAGTGACCATGTTTCCCTTCTAATGGGGAAGCTGGGGGAAGCAATTAAGTAATCAAAAAATAAAAAAATAAACTGTTTATTTGGGTGAGTATAGTTCTTCTGTTTATTTACGGTAAGCTTACATTTCCAATAATTTACATTTAGGTGAGTTTAGCATTAGCCACTAACCGCAATGCTAGAGGGATGTAAATGCCGCTCAATAGCGCTAGACTGAGGAACCCAGAGTGTTTCGGTAACCCAGGGTGCCATCTGCTAGTGCTTTGTTTCAAGTAGCTTGATTTAACACAGCAAACACCCAGACTACAGTCCAATATACTCAACTTAATGACGAAAGAGCTAGTGCTTTAGTTTTCTCAGCCTTAGTGCTGGAGAAACTTCACTGAAAACTCACCCTTATAACTCTGTACTTTAGTGGAGGGGCGTTACTGCTTCTTAATACCTGACTGGTAGAATTCATAGATAAGGCGCACAAGATTATATATTCACACTGTCTTTTTTGGGGGAAATTAAATGATTTAATGATTTTACAGTCCGAAAAAAAAAAACACTGTAATAAGTATTATATTTGACAGTTAAGAATAAAGAGTGATGTATGGGCAAGGCCTAACTATGTTATGATAGATAGATAGATAGATAGATAGATAGATAGATAGATAGATAGATAGATAGATAGATAGATAGATAGATAGATAGATATAGATAGATAGATAGATAGATAGATAGATACTTTATTTATCCCGAATGAAATTTATGTGCTAGGAAACCATTAATGGAAAAACTGAGTGAAACAGGGGCTCTATATGCACATAGAATATGTAAAATAATGTTTAAACTCTAAGTTAGTGCGGTAAGTTTTGGCAGGAATTGTATTGTAAAAGATCACAGAATCAGAACCATTACCTTTTACATTTCAAATTGCATTACAGATATATTGAGGCATTTTAAATGAAACTAGCTTGATATTTAAAAGCATATTAACGAGTATCTGTAGTGGGGCAGTGTTTATTTTAGCATTACAGCCACATGTCAGACACAATACACGGAATCGCCATGCTGGGTGTAAAATGGCGACTGGGAGCTAAAACTGCGCCACTCTGTTAGTCACAGGCACAGCACAGAGAGCAGCACAGCACACACAGACAGCTCACACACAAGAACAAGAAACAACCACAGCATTATATATGTACTGCATTCTGGGGCTAAAGTAACGTAGGCTATACTTGCACATAACTAAACGACTTTCACACCCTTCACAAAAAAGGACATAGCTACATAAAGGCATATTTGACAAGGGGCAGGCGTGGGGGATGGGCAAGACCTGCATGGCCATTATTTGTGATTCGAACACGAGTTTAGGAGGCTGATTTAAGTTAATTGTGGGACGAAAACATGATTGTGACAGTACTTATCGATCAATACTCAGTCTCGCCGACTGAGAATCGACTGATTATGTCGCAAATGTGTTTTCATGTTGATGCAGTTAACCAAGCTAATACATGATTTAACTATTAATTAATGTTTAATGCATCACTATTAGTATTGATGTACACAGCAAACATCTAGCATCAGCAAGCTTCTATCTATGACAAAGTGAAAAAACCCTGATGGGGATTATTAAAAGCCTAGTCTTAGACTAGTTAGCTAAGTTACATTTTTTGTTTCAGTCTAAAATCTCCACTCAAAATGTCAAAATGCTGTAGTTACAGTCCAAAATTAGGCTTAATAATAATCCTTGTTTATAGGAAACTGGCCATATATTGTGTAATGGACTGAATGTTTTGTAGCTAAAAACAAGCTCAGGTTTTTGTCTGTTTTTTGGATCACCTCAGCACAGAAAAAGGGAGAGTGAAGCTTCCGGAAACAAGAGTTTTTGCTAGACTAGTATAGTTAACTAGTAACCTAACTAGTTTTCTGCATTTTGGCAGAATATAAAACCCCATACTGGCTGATCACAGCGTAAAAAACTAATATATGATGTAGGCTAGCTGACCCTAGCCAGCTAACCTAGGTTAGCTAGCTAAAAAAAAATCATTCTTCGTGTTGAAATGCTAGCTAATGTCAAAGCAGTGAGTCAGTCGTGCATAAATATGACTAGCTAGCAAGCTTTAGCCAGTGCCAGTTATAAGCTAGCTTACTTTACTGGCCAAATAAGGGAGGAGAAATGTGTCTTTCCCTTCCTCTCTGAAAGACTAGCAAAAGGTTAGCCGTGCGCTTCGATTGTTGAGGCAGGGGGGCGGAAAGGAGACGCAGCAAAAACCATCGACCCTCCATGTACAGTCTAATTTAAACCGAGCCCGAGAGAGGAGTGTTCATTGAGAAGGAGCAGCAGCTTTAGCTAGGTAGACTGGACGAGCTCTGAAAGAGGGGCGGCTTGATACTAGGTTACTTTATATAAAAAATAAAGGCTTTGTTGTTGTGGTTGGTTTAGCTAGCTAATGCTAGCTAACGTTAAGTTAGTTCCTATTTCTCTGAGCTCTGGTGTAGCTAAAAAATGGATTAAAACGAGCTAAAATCAGCAGGTTTCTTTTTTTTTTTTAGTTAAAAAGGGGAGTAAATAGAGAAGCTAAGTTACGAACCAGCAACTGTAGGTAGCTAGATTTTGTAGGTTACCCTAGCTAACCTAGTTGCGACGATTCCTCGCCACCAAGGCGGACATGGAGGACAAAAGGCTCGGCTCTCGTGTGACTAGCAGCCGTTCAGGAGGCAGATGCGACCTGGCAGCTCTAAACAGCCGCGGTCTGCGGGAGGACAGCAGATCAGCAGAACACTTGGAGCATTTTAAAGCCTCCAGTGACCTTTTCCTCCTCTTCGTCTGCTATGAACGGTGGTTAGCTAGCTTGCTACAAGGACGTTTCCCCCAGAAACAGGTCGAAAACGTCGAACAAACACAAACGATTAAAACCGGTGTCGAAGCATAAATATTTATTTCGATTTGCATAACATAAAGACGACTGAAAAACAGGCAAACCCTTACTCCTGTCTCACTCCTCTTGAAACTCAATATCTCCATTTGGCAACTTTTAATTTGCTCCCCCTCCTTCTTCTTCTCCTCCTCCTCCTTCTTCTTCTTCTCCCTCTCCCACTCATATATATATATTTCTCTCACTGTCCCTCGCTCTGTTTCAGATAGCTACATTTTCCTCTTCACGCTCTCGCTCTCTTCCCTCCCCGAAGGAAGGGGAGGAAGGAGGTTGTGTGTGTTTTTTCCTTGAAATTTTTATCACAAAATTATAATACACTCAAAGGGAAACTCACCGTCATGAAAAAGCAGTGCCTTGTCAACGGGGTTTCCTCGCCATCTCTGCACGGGCCGGCGGAGCAGTGCCGCTCCAGCAGAAGGCAGCATCTGCAGCCCAAGGGAAACCACCACCGACTGTAGTGCATTATTACAGGCGACCCTCTCAGGAGCAGAGCAGCACCTCGGACACACAGCCAGGCACAGCAACACATATCCAGCTGTAAACGAGGGCGATTATGACCTTTTAATACACTGTGGAACGCACGGTGCTGTAAATCAGTGTACACAACACACTTTCATAATTGTTGAATTAAAACAAAGTAGCAGGGGGCGGGGTGTTAATTGCGACCACACCCAAAACCACCACTGGCTCTGTAAAACAGAATTGTACATTATTACAGTGGTCATGTTGTATAAGTTTTTATTTATGTTCATGTTTTAAGATGAATCACAAGTTTTTTTTATGTAGAAGGCTTACCAGTAAAAAAAAATAAGAAGTTGAATACACTTTAAAAGGAAACCCATTCCCTTTTTTTTAGATTTTCATAGACAAGTTCTTCTTTACTGTAAGTTAATACAAATTGTTTATAAACACAGTCTACATCCCAAAATATTCGATTATAATAACAACAATCTGCTATTTACAAAACAAAATGTACATTTAATATTAAAGATATTGAAGCTATACAGAAACACATGCCACATGACAGATTTGCTAACTCTTGGTTGGGTTTAGGTCAGGGGATTGTAAAGCCCAAACACTTTTTTTGTTTACTACATAAATCCAAATGTGTCCCTTAATTATTTTCATGTCTTTAACATTAATCTACACCGTAGAAAATAAATTCAATCAAGAATAAAGAATGGTTAAAATGGTAGTTACTCAGTTGGTATTTTGATAGGAATACAATGAAATATGAAGTATTTCTGGTTGGTTCTATTGCTCAACTGTATGATAAGATAATCTGTTACACCATTGCTATTTTTAAAATTGCCATAACAATTGTCATAGGTTTTTTGTTTCCTGAAAAACTTGAAAAATTTAGTTAGGCAAATAATTTTAGGAAGGACACCAATGTATGTAGCTTCTGTCATACTAATAGTAATATCAAACTCATTTCACCATCTGTTTTGCCTGTGTACGCCTCTCATCCCTTGATTTCCAAATGAACCAATTGGTTTTATATAATATTCTAATTTTCTGGGACACTGATTTTTGAATTTTCCAAATCATTAGCCATAATCATCAACAATAAAAGAAATAAACGCTTAAATAGATCACTCTGTGTGTAATACATCTATATAATATATGAGTTTAACATTTTGAACTGGATTACTGAAATAAAGTAGCTTTTCAATTATATTTTACATTTCTGAGATGCACCAGTATATCTCTATCGGGTGCTTGAAGAGTTGTCCCAATTCTTAGGAGGAGGATTTAACCAATTTCCCATTGTAGTAAACTCTGTTGCATTTTATGTTTTTCCATTGTGTAAGGCAACATTTGGACTTCTTTTTAGAAATGGCTTAAAATTAAGAAATACAATCTTATTCATAACTGACATTTCAATTATGCCTAAGATTTATACATTAATAATGCCTATTATGTTTAGATGTGAATTTAATATTGTATATAAGTTATATATAATAAGTAAATATATATATTTTAATTATATTCTATCACATTTTGAGAAGTAGTTTGTGTGAGCAGCCCCTGCCTGTAGGAAACACTATTTACTTCTCCCTTATCTTTTTTTTTTTTCATGTTGTCGTCAGGCTGAGTCACGGGCTTCTGTGGACCAATAAAAACGTCGCTAATATGCGCGAATCTTTTTTGGTCCAATCACTGAAGCGTTTGTTGAGACGCGCTGTTTAGTTCCTGTCGGGTGACATGCTTAAACAGCGCTCCGCCGGTGTTCTGTCGAGTTTTTCTACCCTGTCAAACTATGCTACCCCAGTGTATATTTAAATGTAAAAACAACCAGAAAAGGACCCATATTTAAAAAATGCCTTCGGTTGGATATTTGGAAATCCTAAATCAATATATCAGGAAACAGCTTAGAGTAAATGGGGTGGCTATGACCGTATTTTTTTATTTTTTCACTGCTCACTTATTATTACTTTTATTATTATCAACGGTCATTTACACATTTGTAATACTCAGACATAATAACAGGGGCTCCAGTTGTTTAATGCACCCAAGAAGAACAGAATAAAAAAAAAAAAGAATTCAAATAAAAAAGTGGTTCCGCGCATGCGTACTGCTGTTGAGAAGCACATTTCGATGGATAGCACAACTCGACAGAACACCGGCAACATGGAGGTTTCCACGGTGGAAGCGGACTCCAGCGAGCCAGTCCGGGTCCCTGAAAGTGTCCTGCGACGGGACCAGGAGAGACAGGAGGAGTTAGAGCGCCGGAGAACCGCAAAGGAGAGCCAGTCTGTCTCTGAGGAGAACGTGGCTTACTTCAGCGCGACTTTCAGCGCGGAGAAGGCCGCTATAGAGGAGCTGATCTCCGGCTGTTCCAGCGCTGAGCAGGGGAAAACCACCACCGCAGTGTTGGAGGAAGCCATCCTTAAAACCCAGCAGCTGCAGAAGTTCCTAAACGACAGCACGATGTTCCTCACGCAGTATGAGCTGAGGCAGGCACAGGCCTCCCTGCAGAAGCTCCAGGCTTCTATCGCAGAGCTGAAGCCTAAGAAGAAGTTTGCTTTCAGGCCTCGTAATGTTGGGAGCGGCTCAAGTCAGCAGCCAGCAGCCACCCCAGTGTCCTCTGGCTGTACAGAGAAACCAGGCACAGGTTCTGGTGGTAGTGGTGGTGCTGCTGTTGCTGTGGTGGATGGTACTGTTAGAGTGGATACTGGACAGTGTGGCTTCTCTAACGCACAAAATGAAGTTTTGATCAGACGCTCAGATGAGATCCAGCAACGTGACGTGCTGCTGTCCCACCTAACCAACTGCAAGGTGAGGCTGTTTGGGTCTCCAAGCACCTTGCACATCAAGAACATCCAAAACTGCCAGATCCTCAGTGGGCCAGTGTCAAGTTCTGTGTTCATTGATGAGTGTTCAGGCAGCATTCTTGGCTTTGCCTGTCAGCAGCTGCGCACTCACAACACCACAGACTCTCAGATTTACCTCCATGTCACTAGCCGAGCCATCATAGAAGACTGTCAAGGAGTCCAGTTTGCTCCATTCAGCTGGACATATGAGGGCATGGACAATGATTTTACAATATCTGGACTGGACCCCAACAGAAACAACTGGTCCCAGGTAGATGACTTCAACTGGCTTGCTGCTGGAATGCCCTCACCCAACTGGAATGTAATTCCAGAGGCTGAGAGGATATCTTCATGGGACACAGCTGAGCCAACTTCATAAAAACTCTTTCTCTGTGTTTGTTGTTCTTCAGACTAAGTGATGCAACCAAATGCTCTTATTCTACTCTTGTAGATCTCTCACTAAATAAATAAAACAACACCTGTTTAATAAAATAACAACGCAGACAGTTATTTCATATTTACAAGTTTACAAATACTTTTCTGCTCGGACCTGAACTGCACTGTCAACAATAATTGCCTGTCTTCACATATGTGCCACTGGAAGCTAAACACTAATACAGATGTTGCACTTCCTACCAGTCATGTCTCCATGATCCTGCATGATTAATATTGAATGAATCCTGACAAACTAATTCAAGGATTCAAGGAGATTTTTGTCATTCGCATCACATGTGGTACATGAGGTGGAACGAAATTGTGATCTCACGATCCAGTTTTACACCCAAAGAGCTGTTATTAATAGATATATAGATAAAAAAAAAGAATACAATAAAAGAAATAGAATATATAATATATACAAAAAAAATAAATAAATAGAGAGTAGAAGGTTCAGCAACATGAAATCCAGAGTGCAAGTATGCTATAGCAGCATGATAATGTGAATTAGAGCAGTGGAGATAAAGTGTCTCAGTGCAAGTAAAGTGACCATGTTCGTAAACAGTAATTTGTCCTTAGTGTCATTGCAGTGTGTTGTTAAGATGCAAAACTGACACATTTCACTTAACTTTGTGGTACAGTGGCTTATGATAAAGTACTTCAGGCTTCATTTCATTTTTTAATTCAGTCAATATAAAGAACATGGGCTGTTACACTTTCATTCTCAGCCAATTGATGCTAAACAAAATAAAATGTTAATTTTCCAAAATGTGACTTGGTTCTTTTTTAAGCATGCAGGGCCTCTCACTGATAATTATTGTTTCATGTAATACTGTGTCATCGCTGTCCAATGGAAAACAAATATCTCCATTTTTTTGTAATTTTTTTTTTTTTTTACTACATAGTTTGAGCACACTGTCCCTTAGACTGTGTAATTTTTTTTGATGAAGGGACCAATAGAAAGTTTGCTAAATTACCTAAAGTAAACTAATTTTACAATAACTTCGCTTCTTAAAAGTTAAGTAATGTTTTTCTCCCTTTCCTGTAAAGTTGCTGTTGTCAAGATACGTTTTTCATTGGAGAGCGATGATTTAGAGATATGAAAAATACTCATGTTACAATGTCAAATGATACGGAAGAGCAGTATGTAAGTTCATCATGAAGAGTAAGGGAAAGATTTGGAAACACCCATGGGTGTAAAAGTTATAAGGTGTTCAGCAAATATATTTAGTAAACGTCATATGGTGGAGAAAGGGTCCAGTCTAGTAGCAGAGCTATGGCAACCTCTGAAAACTTATGAGAACTGCACTAAGTTGCTGTCATGTTGATGACGGTACACTCATATTGGCAAAACAAAAATAGGTACATCTTCGCATTTTATTCCAAGTTTGAGCTTATATTTAATGTAAATTATGATATTATGTAATTTGTTTGTTTCAATAAATCATGTAAGGTCTTATGCTTATAACATTACTCAGCAATCTTATGCCTATAACGTTTTTTCTTTCTTTTTTAAACTATATTGGACACTGGAAAACAGTAGTTCAGGTAATGTAAATGTAAACTTTCTGCATCAATAGACCTGCATCAATCTCTCTCATAAACTTAACTAAGTAACTAAGCAGGAATCTACCACTAAGATACTGTCATTTTTTTCTCATGCACTCCAAGACCCTTCAGTGGAAGAGGTGTGGTCTTAAGTCCTCCCTAGGTTCTTGGTCTCTGGTATCTTTCGACTGGGGCTAGCCTGACCATGTGACCAATCAAACCAATCAAATACTACGACAGCAGCTTACTGATAGGCTCATCTGCTGGCGAAGGATTTCTGTAAATGGGATAATGCTGATTAGCAGGGTTTAGGATGACGTAGAGTAACTTTGGGTTTAATCATTTGAATCCTTGGCCGTCGACTTCCCTATGCAGGAAAAGGGACATTAGCATCCGTACCCGTCAACACCACCGCTTTCTTTGTTGGAAGAAACCCATTTGTCAGGTGAAAGGAGGAGAAAACATTGCATCTTATTCCCACCTTTACATCTGGACTCCTATCATGGGTGAAGCAAGGACCATGAAAATACCCAACATGACCCCACTTTACTGGAATGGATTACAAACTGCTGTTTGAAGACCTATTTGACAATATACTCCTAAGGAAGACCAAAGCTGAGTTGAGACAAAAAATTTGGGACCTAAAACCTGTTGGTGAAGGTTGAGGGACATTGAAAAAGACAATAATCAAAAAGTGGACATTTCTTTCCTTATTAGTGTTTAAAACTATCTGTAAAACATGGCTCTTTTGAAGGTGAAGTTTGACCTGAAAAAACGTGTAAAGCTGGCACAGATGCTATGGCTTATGTACTGGTTCTCCATAATGGCTGGAGTCCTGGTCCTCAGCTTGGGCCTCTTTTTTAAAATTGAACTGCGGAAACGGAGTGAACTTATGGACAACAATGAAAGCCACTTTGTGCCCAACCTGCTGATTGGAGTAGGCTTGTTGGCCTGTGGCATCAATGCCTTTGGTGGCAAGATTTGCTATGATTCTTTAGATTCTTCAAAGTTCGCCAAGTGGAAGACGGTGTTGAAGCCATTCCTCATCTGTTGTTTTCTTTTTAATGTTCTTCTGTTCTTTACAGCACTTTTGTGCTTTACCATGCGCATCCCTCTGCAGTTTACTCTGGCAGAAGGCCTGAAGAACGGCATGAAGTACTACAAGGACTCGGATGTACCTGGCCGCTGCTACATGAAGAGAACTCTGGATCTAATGCAGATGGAGTTTCGTTGTTGTGGTAACAACAACTATAAAGACTGGTTTGAGATCCAGTGGGTTAGCAATCGCTACTTGGACTTCAGCTCTAAAGAAGTCAAAGAGTAAGTGCTTCTGAAACATTAAATTAAAAACTTCTCTTTTCCCTCATAGGAACATTTGAGAAGTTAAGTTAGTTTTGTTATGGTTGACTATAACTGATTTTGAATGAAGGTCACATTTTATTCTTAAATATTTTTTCACATCTTAGTGTAAGTGATTGTAAGTAGTGAGTTGACAGTGCAGAGCTGATCTGACAGTGTAAGTGGTATCAACCGTGTGAGCCAGTTCAGACTTAGTTGATAATCTTCTTGGATCACATTTCGACGTCCTTTAGAGCTTAATGTCATTTCCAATAACTTGAAGACCAAGATGATTGACTGGGAATAGATCACAAAGTCACAGGCAGAGCCTTTATGCCTTAATGTAGATTGAATGTTTAATTATGTTTTGATATAGTGATGTTTGGTATTTAATCTTTGGTGCACTGGTGTGTTCAAAACGTTTACTGTTCAGAATACATTCCTAATAAGTAATGAAAGATATTTTTACGGGACCTGCGTCATATATATAGGCACATTATATATGCCCATAAATTATGAATGGCCAGTTCTACTTTACCAACAAAATATTAATTACGGTTTGCTTGTCTGCAGCCGAATCAGCAGTAATGTAGATGGGCAGTACTTGCTGGATGGAGTCCCCTTCAGCTGCTGCAACCCCAGCTCTCCAAGGCCCTGCATCCAGCACCAAGTGACCAACAACTCAGCCCACTACAGCTACGACCACCACACTGAGGAACTGAACATATGGAAGCGTGGCTGCAGGGACGCGCTAGTTTCCTACTATGGAGGCCTGATGAACACTATTGGTATACTGGTGCTGTTGGTTACTATGCTAGAGGTGAGTTTAACCCTTCATACATTAAGATATACATTTACAGTAACAACAAGATCCCCAAACATTACAAAATCGTTATAACATGAACAATTCATGCTTTTAAGTCTTATTTAACTTTCAAAAGATAAAAAATACATACATTTGATAAAATATTGGCTATATAAATTAGGTAAAAGAAGTTCATCTTAAGGGCAAGATATTTAATTCCTATGTACTTACTGGATATTAATATGATAAAATGTGTATAAATGTTGATAGACCTAGTTGCCAAGATAAATATGCTTATAAAATGTAAACATTGATAAACATAGTTCTGAGAAGGTGGAGTATCTTTATTTTACACAAACAATTGTCAATGTTAAAACTGAATATCTAAATGGAACACCCTCAGTGTTGCACATTTTGAATTAACACTGGCTAATTTGTTATGTAGGGTACAGTACAGTAGTCAGGCCATTTTCCCTGGTTTGTCCAAAATATGTCCAAAAAATATTTAAGTTTAAACAAATAAATCTGAGATACAATGATCAAAAATCTGAGATGCACACTTATTTCCTTTCTCATCTCTCTCAGGTTGCTGTGATGGTGGGATTGCAGTATGTGAACACATCTTTGTCCACACTGGTCAACCCAGAGGACCCAGAGAGTGAAAGTGAAGGATGGATCCTGGAGAAAACTGTCAAAGAAACCTTTACTGATATCATGGCCAAAATGAAAGCCATGGGCAAAGGCAATCAGGTAGAGGAGGGGGCAGAGGATCAGGCTGTGGCTACGGTGAGCTGAGCACGTCCCACCCACTAGAACTTTGGCCACTTCTGCCAAAGGTAGAGATCGGAAAGAGAGAATTTCTCTCCAGCACATCACTGAAACGATACAGCATGAACACCCAGTCAACCAGAGCGCTGAAGTGGTTTGGTAAAAAGGCACACAACATGTTTCAATGTTTTATTTTTTTGTTTTTTTTTGCTGTCATTTTTATTTGATATTATTATTTGACATTGAAACTTTAAACAGAAAATTAATAAGTCCAACATTAACAAAATCCCAGTCTCTTTTATCAACTCTATATTAAAAATGAATTTAAGGTTATCACTTTTTTCTAAATGTTCTTTGACATATTCTTAACTGTTTTGTAAACCAATAAATCCACAGGCTTTTTCTAGTTAAAGTAAGATATACTTTTGTATCATGTCTTTTCATGGTAACTATTGCTGTTGTGGATTAGTCCAGTATAGTAACATACTTACTGTAATTGTTTTCACTGAACTGAGCTACTCTTCACACAGTTAATAGAAACACTGACCTAAAATAGAGTTTATTTAATCATTTATGAAATATCTATTCTGCGCCATATTGTTCTAGGCTTAATGAATTTTGACATTCTGTAATTCAACACTTGGTATTTTGTCTGGGCCAGCTTTTTCTTTGTAAGTAGCATTATTTCAAGATGCTAGGTAAATGTATGCATAATTATAATGTAGGATTTAAGGCATGATAAAACATGGTCATGGTCATGAGCAAACAGGTCAATGTATAAATAACGGCTGTAGCTGATGGCCTTCTCTCAGTAATGAGTGTATCATGGCATTCTTCAGCGGTTCTCTGTGCTGTTTCTTTAGAATACAGTAATGCTTCTAACTACTGTGGGAAGATGAATTATTTAAAGAGTATACAAGATTGCATGTGCAGAATATCTTTACAAATCTCTCCAAATGTAGTTTAATATATTTAATATCCCTATGCTGTCACCACTCAAGTAAAATTGCTTAACATTGACCATGGAACTCTCCACCTCTGGCCCACTGGTCACCAACTATCTGCTCTTCATTTTTTATCTTCATATCATATCTCCTCAAATGGTACACCACCTAGCTCTACAACCAGCTTGTGCCATTCTATCTCTGATTTTACTCTGGTATGTTCTATTCTGTGGTGAAACAATGCTCAATGCTAACACAGTTTATGTTTGAGTTTCAGTGTACTGATGGTTTTTGTCTGACTCACAGAGAGACATCAGTCAGGTTTTTTTCACTTTTTTTGAATGAATTACAACAAATGTCTTTTATAAATGTATTATCATATTTTTGGAATGATAAGGGGGCGTTAAGTCTTTTGGATTTCTTGGAGATATTTTCATTAAACTGAGATATTTTTATGAACTTTATCAGATATTTAGCTATTTAGCGGCTCTGCAGATTACACAAACCAAAGACATGACAACAAACATGAACAGATAGAAGTTTCAATAAGAATAAGAAACAATCTGACAGTAATGGGAAGATGGGACTTTTTTTAAAAGTGGGACAAGCTAAAACATGTTTAGCAGGTGTAATTAGCATGCGTTTGAAGCTGCTGATGTGACGCAGAGGGACTTCCAGTGCCAGAGCGAATGGGATGCCTGCGAAGACCCCTGGAGTTCGTTCAGGAGGACACTTTATAAGTGGCAGCTAAACCCTGACCTCTGCACTGCGAACGGCTCACCTGGGTTTGGAGTTCTCTTGCTTTAAAACAGCAGAGTCTCCAAGGCAGTACAATACAAATTACTCTATATTAAACTATAAACATATGTAAGTGTGTAAATAGTATAGAATTGTTATATATTTTCTTGAATTGTTTTGTAAATAATCATGTAAAGGTTTAAATGCTTTATGAAAGTTTATGTGTGTAGCACTTACTACATTTATTACTGTAAATAAAATGTAGCAGAGTTTATGTTATAATAAAATACCATAAGAAAATGTTTTGATTCTCCTATCATGATTTCATTCCCCGTTCGATAACCTGAAGATCAAGGGCCTAAGCATTCTGGGAACTCCGCAGGAGGTCTGATTTACTCATTGGATCAGCGTGCGAATTATGAGATTATTGTATTAACATGCTGGCTGTCCTGCTTAGCACATGGCAATTAGAATAGTAATGTGAATAGGGATTTTTCACCTCATTTCTTGTGTTTGTCTGTGCGGTCTGTTAATGTGTGGTTTTGATAATATTTTCACATCACGATTAATTGTAGCATGACTTAACTGTAATTTTTATAAAGAATAATTGCATTTTACTTTTAAAAAACATCTGATTGGTTCTATAGGGAATTATACAGGGCTCCTTTATAACATTTATTTAAATAGTTACATTTTTTCAAGTAATTTATTTTTTCCCTTTAGTTTCCATTAGAGTTTCCATTACACTAGTTTCATGTGTCTGTCTATAGTCTTTCCTGAAGCATGTGAAGAGTTTTAGTGCAGTACAGTAGTGAAGAGGGCTAAGGAGGACAACTTTTCTCAGGTATTTTAGTTTGCAGCAAAGCACATAAACAGCGGATGAGCTGATAAAGACAGTAAGCAGCTTTCCAGTGTGTGCAGCTAAGCTTGCTGGCAGGTGATCTGGAGACATGACCTGGAGACGTGCCACTGGATTCTACCTGAACACGATACTTCTAGGGATACCTTAAGGTCAGGACAGGTACGACACAGAGATATTCCAGTACCTCCTATGTGGGTCCTGTAGAACTCCATGTAATTTGATATATAACCTTATTTGATCATAAACACAATTTCCTGTCTTGGTTTTGTTATCATTTGGAAAGCTTTGCTACAGAATCAGACAGTGAAGTCTGAAAGCACTGATCTGAACACTGTGTGGAAGCTGATTGAAGACTAGCATAGAAACAGATGCTGTACAGGAGGACACAGGAATGCATTAGGGATGCATATTAATTATCTTTGTACTGTATGTTAATAAGACACTATGTCAGAGCATGTTTAATGAGTATATTAAACTGTTTAAAGGTCATTTATTTCTCAGAAATGCTATAAAGAAACAATGTTTTAGCTTAACTGTTATGTGCACTATATTATATATTGCCCTATACATTATTTGACAATCGTATAAGTGGGTCAAACACTTGGCCTACAGGTGAGGATTCTCAGGTTTATCTGGGGTTAAATCCTTCCTTCTGTGACCTGCACACCAGGAGTCAGTGACAGAATTGGGCCAGAGAGAGAAGAAACTTCCTGGAGCTCTAGAGATGTTCCTAACTTCAATACAAACAGGACTGTGTAAAGGGAAAAGTGGCGGGTGCATATTGGGAGGGTTTTATTACATTAGTCTAATGTTGCATGTTTTTGTTTTCTGTGGTTATATCCTGTTCCTGTTGAACTGCTACCCTCGGCTGTAATGAAGGCGGGTGGGTAGTAATCTGTCACACCATCCCGAGTGCTTTGTGCCAGATGAATTCCCAGATTGCCACTTAAGCAGAAGTAAAATTACACACTGAGTGAAAATGAAAACAACATGCAGAGGTCTGTGGATTCAATTCCCAACACGATCACTTTCATTTAAGCTTTCCAAATTAGTCTTAAAGTGTCCTGAAAGTTTTCTCTCACTTATTTCTATAATTATACTTTGACTATACCAGTTTATATTGTGCTTACAAGATAATCAACATATAAATGTAACATTTAAAATTGATTAAAAGTGCTCTTAACTTAATCCTAGCTTGCTTTAGCAAAATACTGCCACCTGTGGGAAAACCCAGTAAAACCCAGCTTAATACTTCTTGTTATATGATTAGTAACAGTAACAGTAGTAAAAGTAGCATTAATAGTATTAATATATTACTATTAGCAGTAGTAATAATAGTAGTAAAATGATAGTAGCAGTAGTATTACAGTAGTATTAGCAGTAGTAGTACAATTAGTGGTGTTAGCAGTATGAGAAGGGTAGTATTAGTAATTAGGAGCAGCATATTAGTAATATAGTATTATATTATAGTTATATAAAGTAATATGTTTATCTCAGTATTATTGATTTAACTACTAGTAGAACAGTACTTAGTAGTGACAGTACCACCACTAACACCACCAGTATTGTACATCTACCACTACTACTAACATTATTAATGATATATAAAAAAATGTTAATACATTTTTGGACACTTTGGACATTACATTTTTAAATTCGATTAATATTAAAGTTTGGAAATGGTTGTGTTTATGATTCAAAAAAATTCTAAACATTAATCCACGTTCTCCTCCTAAAGCATATATTAGTATTATAATTAGTATGATTAACTATGATTATAATTAATATAATTAGCAGAATAATTATTATTATAAAGTAGTAGTTTTAGTAATTAGTATAATAGTAGCAGCATGTTAGTAGTAATTATAATATAATTATAATATATTAATATAAAGTGATATGTTTCTATCAGTATGATTTATTTTACTACTAGTAGTACAGTAGTTAGTAGTGACAGTACCACCACCACCACCACCAGTATCATACAACTACCCATACTACTACTATTAATAATATAATAATAAAAAAATAAATAATTCAAATTGTTCAAACTGTTAATACATTTTGGACACTTTGGACATTTCATCCTTAAACTCTATTAATATTAAAGTTTTGAAATGGTTGTTTGTTTTTGTTCTAAACATTAATCCACTTACTCCTCCTACAGTGTATTAGTATGATAATTAGTGTGATTAATTATTATTATAATTTGTATAATTATTTTTTTATTAGTATTTTAATGTAGTAGTTTTAGTAATTAGTATGATAGTAGCAGCATATTACTAGAAATACAGTAATATATTATAGTAATATAAAGTAGTATGTTTCTGTCAGTATTATTGATTTTACTACTAATATAGCCTACAGTACAATATCGTACTATTATTGTTATTGTTATTATTATTATTATTATTATTATTATTATTATTATTATTATTATTATTATTATTATTATTATTGATATAATAAAATTTAAATAAATTAAATAATTTAAATTGTTTAAACTGTTCATACATTTTTGGACACTCCATAGTTATATAGTTACATAGTTCCATATTTTAACCATTTATTCCTTACTCCTACACTTACTCCTCTCACAGAGGTTAAACTCCTTCCACCATGACTGAAGTTATTAGCTGTGTTCCACTGCTTCTGGACTACTGTTTTATGAAAGAATACAGGTAACACAGCACTGTACAGTTAAACAGTAACAAAACAGGCTAAAAAAACACATAAAATGATTAAACGTCTTCTGGGGATGCAATAATACATTTTGGACACTTGTATGCTTGGAAAGCAGAGTCTATATGTTGGATGTTTCTTCTACTCTGAATACACACTGCTCTCTCTCTCTCTCTCTCTCTCTCTCTCTCTCTCTCTCTCTCAGTATAGGCAGTGTTATGATGAATTGTGTGCTCTCTCTTTGGGGAGCTCTGAATTTTAGGCGTTTCCTTTTTGCTGGAAAATTGCCTCATCTTTCCTCCAGGTCCGCCGCCAGCACTGAACTCCATTTTCCTGCTGCACCCTCATGTACACAGTCTGGATGTGTCTTAATGCACACACTCCTGTGCTGCTGCTGCCATGGCTGAAGTTTTCTCACACTCAGTCAGTGTACACACAGTATTAGTCCAGGTTTGTGAATGATATTCAGTGGGGTTTCAGTCAGTGATACACTCGTGATCATGTTTAGTTTATTATGTATACACAAAATCATTTACTCTGTTTGGCAGCTAATAATGCAGAACAGCAAGTCTTCACCTCATCACACACACATCAGTTAGCTCTCACAGACAGAGAGAGAGAGAGAGAGAGAGAGAGAGAGAGAGAGAGAGAGAGAGCAGCCTACTCACACACACAGCTAAATGGGATCATGATCTCTGTCTGTTTGAATGATACATCAACCACTGAGGGGTGTGTGCTTGCCTATGTGTTTGTGTGTGTGTGTGTGTGTGTGTGTGTGTGTGTGTGTGTAGCTTATCTGTACACACACAATGCAGTATACATAATGTCTACATAATCTACCTTCATAAAAAACAATTGAAACCATTGCCATTTAAATTTTTAAATACGAAGCAAAATTAAATATAGTCTAAAATTAATAGTGTTATTTCTCGTGAAAAAGTGACAAATCTAAATATAATATTTTTATATTTTACAAAATGTGTTAAACTTTCACTGGGGGCTTTTTTGGAGGACTTTTTTGTGTGACAGTGATAATATACAGTATTACAAATTAAAATACTTATAAAATAGAGTTGTATGTCTGAAATATACACCTGAAGTACAATATATACCTAAAACACAATAATATTTATGTAAATAGGCTTATTACAGGGAATACAATAACTGATATTCTGAGCATGTGATTACTGAGCACACCAGGGTTTTTTTTTTTTACCTTATCTGTTGTAAGCATTTAATCATTCAGCTCAGGCAATTATACTTAAATTGTGTTGGGGTTTTTTTTTTAAGTGTAACTTTTTAATTAAATATTAGTAGTGATGTAGTACTGAATAAAAAAAAACATAACTGAGGTACAGAACTATTTCAGCACAATAATATTATATTTGTCACAAATATTATTTTCTTTAATTGTTCAAAGAAAAGTGAAGGTTCTGTATAGTGTAGACTGCTCTTTCTGTGCATGGACGCGATAATCACCAGAAGATGGCAGTATTGCTGCTATATTCATTATTTTATTATACTGTAGTTTATATGTGTTTTATGGTAAAATGCAGTGTTTCCCATTTCTGACCTTAGAGTACCCCTGTCCTGCACATTTTAATGTGTACTCTGCTCCTAACACACACACACACACACACACACACACACACATACAAATCAAGAACAACATTAACATAGGTTCTGTAGTTGCAGTCTGTTGTCCTTCCATTTCTCTGCATACTGTATTATCTTCCTTTCACCCTGTTCCTCACCCCGGACCCCACAGGACCACCACAGAGCAGATATTATTTGAGTGGTGGGTCAGTTCCAACACTGCAGTAAAACAGAAAATGTAATAAGAACGTTCTGAAAACCTGTGACGTAACAATGTTTTGCATCACAATGTTATTAAAAAGATTCTCCCACAATAATCCCAACTCATGTTATGAAAAGGTTAAAAGTAACAATTAAAAAAAAATAATAATAAACGCGTTGACAGAAGTGACGTTGCAGCAACATTACAATAACTTTTTAAAGCATTAAATAAAAATATTCTAAGAACTTCCAAAAAACTTGATGGACAACAGATGGGACAATTGTAACCAATTAACTGTAAGGTTTAGAAAATGTTCTTCTAACCAAAAAATGTTATCTTGGACAGTGTGTGTTGTGCTGGTACAAGTGAATCAGACACAGCAGTGCTGCTGGAGCTTTTAAACACTGTATCCTCTCACTGTCTGCACTATTACACACTGCTGTCTGGGTAGGGTCCACTTTGTAGCGGTAAAGTCAGAGAGACAAAAGCTTATCTGTGTCTACTATTATAGAACTACAAAGTGCTCCTATATGCCCAGTGGAGCTAAAAAAAATGATAATGGGTGTAAAAAAAAAAAAAAGGAAGTGGTCATAATGTTATGATTGATCGATATACATGTATGCACATAGCTGTTCCAGCTGATGTGCAGGGTATGAGGTACTCCAGGACCAGGGTAGGAAGAAATAAAGGCTGTGGGTTCAAACGCAGGCTAAACTGCTTTCCCGCTATATAAAATCTGTGGGTTGTGTTTAAAACCTATTATATGGGGATCAGGATCAGGGGTTACACCACATGACCCATGCTGACTGAATCTAATAAAGCTATCAGACGTGGTGTTCATAAAGCCCCGGTAAGAGCGAGCGCTGATCTAGGATTAGATTCCTTCCCAGAGTCTGGTGGTCTTAGTGATAGAAACAAATCACATTCACTTTCTGAATATGTGCTTATCTTTTAAAGTTTTCTGATTGTCTGTAGTAAATCAGGCTTTTACAGTTACTAGATTAAACACGATTATACAAAGACTATATTAAGTAAAATGTGTCTGCTTGGTGAATGAACTAACGGTGATGAATATTTTAAAAACATTTCTCTTTTACACTCTAAGAAATATAAGTACAGATTTGTACTTAAAAGAGTACAAAGCTTGTCGCTGGGGCTGTACCTTATATTGAGGTACAAAAAAGTACCTTTCAGTGAAAGTCCTTTTTTGTACCCATGGTTTTTGTGCCAGTATAGATTATAAAGATTATAAACATTGTCATCAACTAAAAATGGCTCAAAAACTTGATGATACAAAATTGTCTGGCTTTCAAATAAAAAATGTGCTATTTAAATATATACTGTTCATTAGTACAGTGATGCAGAATACTGAATGTACCTTTTGGCTGGTTAAATGGTACAAATTTGTACTTATTGCTGTTAGAAATGACTTTGTACTTCAGAGGGAACAAATCTGACCCTGTAAAGACCAATATTGTACCTTTGAGGGTACAATTATAAAGAATGTACCTTCGAGTACAAAAAAGTACTCATATCGTACCTCTGTTTTTTAGAGTGTACAGTAAGTAACATATCCAGTTGAATTCACTTAATTAAAACACATGCATTTATTTAGCTGTTTTTGAAGGTCTTATATTACCCTTCATAGAAAACCTTCATTTTTTTCTATTTCCTTCTATGTAATTTTTGTAGACTATACATGGAATTTAACATTTTATTTTATTTATTTTTTTATGTCAGACAATTACAATGCATTTTGCATTTTGGCCTAGGACAGAAATATCTACATATAAAATGATTGTACAGCTTGTTAATGTCAAAACCTGTGTGAGTTTTGAGGTGTTATCTTATAGCCAGATGTGGTGAATTATGGAGTTCTATGAATTCTAGCATGGCCTGATAGTGGATACCAGATGATTATTAATATTTTTATACTGATTAGATTCTGGGACATTGCTGTGAGGATTTGATTGCATTCTTTGGCAAGAGCTTTAGTGAATGTTCAGAATATTGGAAGATCACCACCCTCAACCCTTCTGGAGAACCCAGTCCAGTGCTGGGGGTTTTATACCTCTCTTTGCACATAATATCATGTGTTTGGTATATTTGATAAATATCAGCATAGCCTTCCTCAGGGGGGCAGTGTCCACATGGTTTCAGTTGGATATCTTGGCTTGTGTCTGGTGGAACACACACAAACACAAACACACACACACACACACACACACACACACACATACACACACAAGGATGTCTATAATTCTGTTGATTTACTTAGTACCTCAAAGTGTCAGTCCTAGACACCTAATTTCATTCACAGGTAAATCATATGACCAGACAATAATTAATTTTGTAGTCATCAAATATTTACTTGTCCCTGACCCAGACGCCTTTCCCTCTGGTCTGCACCCTCTACTTGGCCCGAGTTCAGGGCTGCTCTCATTCTACGTGACTCAGATGCTAAAGCTAAGCAGGAGACACTGAGTGACACTGAATGAGACTTCAGGGGAATGCTTCATTAAATGATTTACAGCACGGTTGTCTGCGCTGTAGTGCTGACTTAGGCATAACCAGGAGGCTACAGCAATGATACAACAGAGGTGACTCCTGCTTACTGTTTGCCTGGTGCCCAGTGAATGTGCTTTCAGAAATCCTCTGACTTTCTTGCATTGGTTTTAGGTGCAGTGAGATGGGTGGTGTGCTACAGGACCATCACTGAAAGATTAACATCAAATTTGAAAAACAATATAATTCATTCATGAATTTATGGGCCAAATGAAAAAGATAAGCTGTAAAAACAGTTACTTCTGATGTTATAAACCAATCTACTCACTCTACCACAGATTACCAGATAACAAAATATGATAGGCTAGTACCAGTATTGCACAATAATGGCACTCTGACCAAAGCTTTTCGAGTATGACTCCACAACCTGCAAACAATGCCAGTGCTTATAAGACAACACCAGCCATAACAAAGCAGCAATGATATAATTCTACAATATTAATTGTATTTGATATTATTGCCTTTACTATATGTTTTCTTGCTTTATAAGTGGCAACATCTCACATTACAGCACAACCCTTGAGTGTAGTATTGCGTATTTATTGTTTAAAATTGTAATTGTTGTTCTTTTTGGTTAAATGATCCCAAAGTAATTTCAGGTAAGCCTCATAGAAGCAAAAAAAATGAATTTGCTTGAGATGTGCCTACCCAGCTGGCCCCCAATGTCAATAGACGTTAATGTCAAGTTGAATGTTGGTCATGACGTAAAAAATATCAACATATTTACACCAGTATAATATCTAATACTGTTACATGCCTGCAGGGATAAGTTTACATGTGTACATATATATACCATATGTATACCTATTTACTGTATTTTAGAATGTACTTCTTTGTACTCCAGTTGTACTAGGATTGGTTTACGACAAAATAGCTCAAGCTCAATTTTACATAGTATAATGAAAAAATGCATTATATACAGTATATGATATACAAAAAGATTATGCTGTTGTAATTCACGCACAGAATTCTAAAAAAAAAGTGCAGTGTGCTGTATGTAACAGTATATAAACAGAACAAAGAGTCTCTTAAGTCACAATAAGTCTATAAGCCTCTAACCCTGGAGTTTCTCTGAGGTGCCCAGGAGTGCCCTCAAATTCTATTGTGGTCTGGGGTGTTAAGTCTTCCACTTAGCTTGTTGACCTGTCCAAATAAAACGCTCGGCCTTTTCTGACTGCCAGAAGCCGGGTGGGACTCAGTGGCTGGAGAGTGAAATAGCTGAGGAGAAATGCCTTGCGCAGACAGAAAAGACACTGCAGTCTGTCTCAGGAATCACTCAGGTAGAGCAATAAGTGACAGAATGTTGGAAGACTGATGCGTCCTCCTTGGAGAGACATGCATCTCCGCCCTTATTTCTTACATTGGTGTCCAAACAGTGTTACCCATCTGAAAGGCCACGAGATGCTCGCTGTGCGTGAACATCCCTGGGAGTTGTTATCTGGACCTGGACAGCAAGAGGGGCACAACGATCAAATTCCACCTAAGCGCACACACACACACACACACACATGCACACATACTCCATTCTCATAGCTCCATCAATCAATCCCACTGGCAGGCTATATGTCCTATTTCACCACCCACATAACTCAGGTTGCCAAGAAAACAATTTCTGTTTGTGTTAAATGGATTGAGAAACAGAGGATTGTTTGGAGGGGGGTTGGGAGGCAGCGACAGTTACAAATGTATGTAGAGAAAATACTGAGTGAAAGGCTTGTTGGGAGACAGTTTACATTGTTTGGAATGTAAAAAGGCTTATTAACAAAGACTTATTTAAATGACTGGTAAATAATAATATTGCTGCAGTGGTAACAAAACACTAAAATGGTAATTTTATAGGGAAACCACGGTACAAGGTTAATTTAAATGTATGTCTGTTTTATATATTTTTTACTTTGTCACTCTCACATACAACATCATTTGGGCACCCCTGCTGATATCTGTTAATGTTACTGTAGGTTAGCTGAAAATTAACTGATTTCTGAAAAGCACACATTTAAATTGATTCATGTATCAATTTTGGTACAATTTGAAAGTGAAAAATATAAGCTTTCTAAATACAATTCTCAAACATTGTCCCAACAATCAGCAGCCATGTTTCCTCTGAGCAGCTGCTTAGCACTCTGAACATTAAAATACATAATAATAATAATAATAATAATAATAATAATAATAATAATAATAATAATAATAATAATAATAAAGGCAGTAATAAAGGCAATAATAATGCAACTTAGAAATGCTTCACAGGAGCAAGGAGTATTAAAGTTGCTAGAAAGACAAATCAAATCCTTGTTTGACTGCTAAAAACAATCAGTAATCACCATCATATCCTGTCAACTGATAAAGTTATATGTTTTCTGGCTGAAATTAACAAAATATGGAGAAAATATAATGCAGAATTTCATAAAAAAATGACCACTTTTCCAACACCAATCTTGATTTGTGTTTGCGCTCCAGCCAGGGACATTTCACTTCTAAAGGAAATATGGCTTTTATAACATTTTGGAAGCAGCCCATCTGTTAAAAATGAGACAGCGAAAAGAGAGTTGTTTTTAAAACAGGATGATCAAAAGTTTATGTGTTCTTTAACCCCTTAACAGGCCAGGATTTTTGTCAATTGTCTGCCTGACATTGCATCACTAAATCTTGAGGATTTCTATTCAGGCATTACCTAAAAAGCTTTCATGTTTGATAAGGAACATTACTGAAAAGCACTGTAATAGAAAAAGTAAATTATTTAAGTAAATCTGCTAATGTAAAAATTTAATAAACAAAATCATAAAATTGGCTATTTTCTGATCTTTATTTTAAAATCAATATTTTTCTGAATACAAATCAAACAGTTCATGTCCTCCAAATGTTTAGTTTTGTTATGTTTGTCTAGTTTTTATGTTCATTTTTTTTAAACATGCAGGATTTGGGTTGATTTCTGTTACTGATCTGGAATTATTAAGTGGAGTAGAAAGTGAATAGGCAGCTTCTCCAAGTGTCCTGAAGGAGATTTTAAAGCCGCCGAATTTTCAGAGTGTAAATAAGTTATTTTACTGCAAAAAAAAGGATTTTGTATCACCTACACCTGTAGACTGTATACGGGACAAGACATTTTAAGGGGTTAAAAGAGGAAGAATTGGCATGTATAAGGACCTGACCCACTTTGACATGGGCCAGATTTGATCATTCCAAAACATCAGGCAGTTTTAATGTGGTGTTGCCAGTATGCAATAGTCAGTATCTACCAAAAAATAGATGATTATAAGAAAGGACTGCCAGTGAACCAGCAACAGGGTCACGGCCACCTTTAAAAGATCAGCTGCTCACATCATGGTGCCAGATACCGTTTTCCAGACCTGTTGTGGAAGCAGAAAGGGAATCTGCTCAATCTCATGCTGGTGATGTTAATGTTATGGCTGATCAGTGTATGCATTTGTGTGTGTTTCAATACACTGACAGTAAAGTTCAATGGCAGGCTTTTTCAGCTCCACTGCATTCACATTCGACGGGCAATCTCAGGCAACAAAAAGGCAACATATTTATCTGAAAATCAATTTCCTGAAGTTTCCTTCTGATCGCTCGGAGAGCGGGCCGGTGTGTGGGGGCGAGGAGGGAAAAAGTAGTTTGATGAAAATAAAAACACAAGGCCCCCAGCCTGCAGCTAGAGAGTGCTAATGGGAAATATTGATCTGTCTGCTCTACTGTAGACCTCCATTGTGTCTTATTAGTATGAGACACCATAGAGCCTGTGCTCTACAAGTGAGTGAGTTTATAGAGTGACTGCATGTATGTGTGTGTGCTGCTGTCTGATTGGTGGAGAAAACCGTGCTTCTGCATTAAACGTTCACAGGGGCCCCAGTGTTCAATGCACATACTCATACACAATCTACTGTGCATTGTTTGAACATACTGCTGCTGCTTTTATAAAACCTTGAGTCTGTGAAAGCATTACTAGGTTACGAAGAAAAAAATATTTTTAACGTCATTCTATGAAATTGTGACCCATTTCTCTTCAATGAACCATAAAGTTTTCACACAAAGGCAGATGGTTCTTTCAGATGTAAAACGGAAATGAATAAAACAAGGTTTTAATATGACATCAGCATCATTCTTTAAGCAAAAGTACTTTCATAACCAGATTCCTTCAGCAGTATATGAATGTTAAATAGTTAATTTAACCAATAGAAATTATCTTAAAATGGACAAGAATACAATGGCATAATAATCTCTTCAGCAATAAAATATGGAAGTATATTGTAAGAATGTTTCTACTGCTAATTGTAAAATGCTGTCATCATTATTTCTAGCATGTTTGCAGCATATATACTCAACAATTTTACACAATCTACTGTACATTCTTTGAACATACTGTTGAATCTAAAATCTTAATTCAAAAGATTTTGATCTATTTATTATGGTCCATTCATAGTGAAATGTTTGCACAAAGGCAGCTGTTTTTTCAGATGAAAAAAACAAGGTTTTAAAATGACATCAGCATCATCCTTTAGCAAAAATTGTTTCATAACTGCTTCAACTTTTACAAGTCTGAATAAGATATACACACTCTCATCCATATTATTTCATGATGGCCTGATCTTCTTGACTGTAGGCCAAACGGGCAAATACTGGAAACACACCAAGGCAAAGTGATGACAGAAAGCCAAAGCAAGTATCAACAGCAGTCCATTGTGGTCAGCAGGCCTGAATCACATGCAGTGTCTGCCTCTCTGACCTTCCCTCACCGTGCTCAGAGTGTGCCTTGTCCCTTGGAGACAGTGTGTCCTTCTCAAATGTACCATTGTTGGAACAGCAGAAGAACAATAAGCCTCCTCCACCCAGAGATACCCTCCATACCAGCTGGTCGTGACGAACCCTATCGCCACCCCTAAACCCTCCGTACACCCGTACGCCCAGCAGCCGCATAAGACCGCCGTTGTCCATAGCTGGTCAATGGACACTCGGATCGATTGTTCACACAGCAGCCGTGTGCGCTGTAAAGCCGGCTCTGGGGGTGGACAGCGGCCATGATGAATATTCACATTGCCACATATTTGTCCTGGCTCACACAAAAGAAGTACACACTGAGACGCAGTTGGGCTGGACAAAGGCTGGACAGTGAACAAATACAGGCTCACAAAAAGCCTGAGCATGTATACATCAGACCATCAGAGCCTTACAGTATAGAAAAATCTTATCAGGAATGGTATGCATGCATCATCACGCCTTACAAACCCTGAATAATGGATGATTGCACATTACGCAGTCAGAACAATAAGAATTTGGACAGCAACACAATTTTAGCATATTTTTCTTTGTACTCAGTGGATGTAGAAGCTGAATGATGCAGTTTATATGTTAATAATGTTTCAGCTGTATTAAAAACTGTATTAAACTGTATTAAAATGACAGACAATTACATTTAGGTCCATAAATATTTGGACAGTGATACACTCTTTATAATTTGAGCTCTGCGTGCCACAACACTGGATTTTGAAATAAATAAAATAAAATGCTGTTGAAGTGAAGATTTTCAGGTTTAATTTGAGGATTGAACAAAAATATCCTATCAAGCATTTAGAAACTGCAACCACTTGCAGCCTTGTCATTTCAGAGTCTCAAAAGTAATTGGACAGATGAACCTTACCATAAATAAAATGTTATTTTTAAATACTTTGTAGTCTGGAATCCATGGATTGTCACCAAACTCTGGGTTTGCGCCTTTATAATGCTTTTCCAGGCCTTTACTGCAGCTGTCTTCAGGTGTTGCTTGTTTGTGGGTCTTTCTACCTTTAGTTTTGTGTTAATACTGTTTGATAGGGTTAAGATCTGGTGATTAGCTCACCAGTGCAGAATTTTCCACTTGTTTACCTTACAAACTCTGTCCAGTCAGCACTGTTCAACCAACCTTGCTGCATTTGGTTGAATCTGAGCAGAAAGTAAATACCTGTACATCTCAGAATTCATCCTTCTGCTTCTATCTTCTGTCACATATTTAATAAACACTAGTGACCCACTGCCACTGTAAGCCATGCACGCCCGTACCACAACCATGTTTTACCCTTCTCTGTAGTTTCTTTTTGCCATCATTCCGGTACCGGTTGATCTTGGTTTCACCTGTCTAAAGAACAGTGTTCCAGAACTGGGCTGGCTTTTGTGTTTTTTGGTCTGATCTGGCCTTTCTGTTAATGATTTTTACCTTGTGGTGAATCCTCTGTATTTGCTCTCATGACATCTTCTCTTTCTGGTAGACTGAGATACTGATAAACCTCCTTCCTGGAGAGTGTTCTTCACTTGGTAGATGTGTTGAAGGGTTTTTCTTCAACATGGAAAGGATTCTGTGATCAGTGCTGCCCCAACCTCTGGCTCAGGACTACAAACTACTAATAACTGTCCCAATATGTTTAGCAAATAACAGATATTTATCTTAAAATATAACAGTTATCTTTTTTGACAAGAAGTTTAAACTGTTTCTCCCATGACACCATATACAGCTCTGGAAAATAAAAGTTTTACTCAAACTAATTAAAACTTATAAAAATACCAAATTAAAAACCTCTGGAATATAATCATGAGAAAGATAGATGATCACAAGCCATCAAACCAAGCTGAACTGCTTGCATATTTGCACCAGGAGTGGCATAAAGTTATCTAAAAGCAGTATGTAAGACCATGCCGAGATTCTTAAAAACTGTGATGAATAAACATGTTTATTCCACCAAATATTGATTTCTGAACTCTTAAAACTTTATGAATATGAACTTGTTTTCTTTGCATTATTTATTTTTTGTTATTTCAGACATTTCTTATTTTCTGCAAATAAATGCTCTAAATGACAATATTTTTATATGGAATTTGGGGAAAATGTTGTCCATAGTTTTTAGAATAAAACAACAATGTTCATTTTAATCAAACATATAGCTATAAATAGTAAAATCAGAGAAATTGATTCAGAAACTGAAGTGGTCTCTTATTTTTTTCCAGAGCTGTATTTTGCAGGTATCTGCTGTAATAATCTGTTTCTGTTCTGTAAGTATCTGTGAATTGAACCTTAACTGTGGTGTAAGTGTTACAAGTGAGATTATGGGGCTACGACCGGTAGCACACTCTGGAACAAAAGAGCTTCAATATGACACTCACACAAAGCCAAACGCCTGAATTACAAACTAGCCAAGTTTGATTGCTGTGGGCTGTGACATTTGCTCTTTGGAAAAGAGTCTGTTTTCTGTGACTCATGTCTTCTAAAGGTTGAGTATTAATTCTGAGTCCCCAACAATGAACCCCTTACAAAGTGAAAATGCCATGCTCTGTTTCAGAAAAGTCCACTGTTGTGAATATTTTTCATACACCCCTTTTCTTTCCCATTTATTTGTGATAAATATGTTACCAGGATCCCTGTCAGAGTTTGTGAATGTTGTGAAATGTTTATTGAATGACGGTCCTTATTAAAATCAGGTATAATGAATGGTAACTTAGCAGTTATAGGATTTCATATAAATCATAGGTAGAACCACATGTTAGGGTAAATACAGCACTGGCTTGGAGTCTTTAATCCATATAAACCAGCACTCATTCAACCTCTCCCACCATGTTTTAATAATTATCAGTAATGCAGTTAAGCCTATTTCCTCTTACACCCATTCGCAGGCTGTGTTCCACACATGACCTCAATATATAAAATCTCCCTGTCTGCATGTGTATCGCATGGCAGCATTTTCAACACAGTACAGAAATGCATCAATCAACTCTTTTCACAATCAGCTGCCACTGTGGCTGACCACAGTAATTGGGCCTAATTGAATTAAAAACTAAATCTTGAAATACTTAGATATAGTTTTGTGTATTATTAATTATTTCCTTTTTCTTTCCTTTAAAATGAGTATGTGACTTAGAAATGCTCAGACATATGTTTACAAGCCTATTTACAACACTGTGACACCTTTTTTCTTTGTGTTTTATTTTATGTGATGTGCTGTTAGCAAGCTAAAGAAAGTGTAGCTTGTTAGCATTTAGCCTCACCCCTACTTAGTTGGGAGTTTTGACATTACACTCCCTTTTGATGTGTGTTTATCTCTAGTTTGATAGTCAGCTGAGGTAGTGCAGTTTGTCCAAGAATGAAAGATAAAAGCCGGTTTCCTAGCATTAGCTTTTAGCCTCCATCAGCATTTACTTTGTTGTATGCCAAGTCTAAGCTCCCCTTTTACAGACAATGACACATAAATTCTGCATTTGAAGTACTGATTTGGTTTACATAGCAACACATACTCCCAAAACTAGCAAAGTCTGGTGCCCCCCCATTTTCCTAAAGCAATAATGACTATAATGTTGATATTGAAAGGCTGCCTATTTCAGCTGCATATGTGTCCACTGAAAATGAATGCATATTCTGAAATAAAATAGGAGTCATGAAGCTATTTTTAAAATGTAAGAATTAGAAAATACAAATAACTAAGAGAATGTAAGGAGTAGGAGTAATAATTTGCCTGAAAATATTACTATAGTAAAGTATAGATCATTAGCATAGAACTAAAAATTCTACTTAACTAAGGTAATAAAGTATTTTTGTATTTCGTTACTTAAAACCTTTATTCTTTAGTTGGTTTGGATACATTTATTTGAATTTGTCGGGTGTAAATACGTAAAACAAGGTGAGAGATTATCCCAGATTTTCCTTTTTAAAACTCACAGTATATACATGCATCAAATAATTATTAATCAACGTTGCCAAGAAAATGATAATTTGACATTTTGCAATTTAGTCTTTAAAATGCATTTATCATTATTTTTGATAGGTACTTATCACTTCACCAGCTCTCTGTGCCCTGCATGCTTCCCTACATGGTGTAACATGTCATGCTGTGCACCCATGTAGGCTAACACATAAGTGCTATAATGTGCCACGGTAATGTTTTATTAACTGTAATGTTCATATGAGGTCAGTACTGTGGCATGAGAGAATCTGACTCTAGCAGATGGCTATGACGTATTGGAACCTAGAGATATTTCCTTCATCGAGTGTGTGTAATGTGTAACACCCCTCCGCAGAGAGGCAGCTCGTGCCAAAACTGCGCTGAGCCTTGGATTAGTCTTGTGATTCTGAGAATGCCCATATGTTTCAGCTCTGTTGTTTCAAAGTGAATAACCCTGGAGACAATGCAGATGTAACACAGAGGAGGAGGCCGGATGCAAATGCAAGTCATATTTATTTTTAGACATAACTAAAAAGCAAACCAAAAACTGAGACAAAAAAAACACTTAAAGTAAACACTTAAAGACTATAAAACAAAAGATAAACTAGGTCTTGAGAAGCAAGGAACAAAACACTATAAAGATAAACAACCAGAACTGTAGACCAAAATAACAAACACACGGGACAAGGTCAAACAAATAAATAAACTAAAGAAAACAAACCAGAACACTGCAGACAAAAAGGCTCAAAGGCGCAAAAACACAACTAAACAAGATTCTGACAGAGAAACAGGACTAGATCAAACAAAGCACGACACAGAACAAGGAGCACATGGGGTATTATATACAGGCAAACATAAGGGACACCTGTGGGAGCTAACAAGGGGGCGGGGTTACAAATGAGACAAGAGGTTACAGCACTAATGGCTAGGGCAGGGCTAGGGCGGAGACAAGGACAAAAACACAACAATAGCACATGGCCGGGACACATGACAGGAAAACAGAGGGGCAGGAGCACAATAGACCAGGAGAGGGAGACACAACGAGACAGACACGGGCTAAACTGTAACATAACCCCCCTTCAACGGCGCCACTACCAGGGGCGCCGAGAGAGAGGGAACAGAGGAAGGGAACATAGACGGGACTAACGACCGAACAGGGGCTGAGACTGGACATGAGACTGGACACGAAACGGGGACAGGACCTGGAACGGAGACGGGACAGGGGATGGAGACTGGGACTGGACAGGGGACAGGACACAGGGCTGGACAGTAGACGGAGACTGGACAGGGGACTGAGACTGGACGAAAGACTGGACAGGGGACTGAGACTGGACGAAAGACTGGACAGGGGACTGAGACTGGACGAAAGACTGGACAGGGGACCGAGACTTGATGAAAGACTGGACAGGGGGCTGAGACTGGACAGGGGGCTGGACGTTAGACTGGGACAGAGACTGGACTGTGGAGGAGAACATAGACTGGGCTAGGGGCTTAGACTGGACAGAGGACTTGGGCTGGACAAACTGGGTCTGGACAAGACAGGGCGATGGAACCGGGACAAATACACTTACTGGGACTGACACAAATACGGTGACAGGGATGGGAACAGAAAAACCACCGGGGACAGGAATGGGAACAAACACAGACACTGGGACCAGGACAGGGAGAGACATGGGAACAAACAAAACTTGGGGATGCCCAGGACTGGCTAAAGTTAGAGGGGCCAGCCTGGGCACAGTTCTTGGGCAGAGGTCCGGGGGCCTTGGGGCGGGCCTAGGAGCCCGTGACCTGGGAGCAGGCCTGGGGATAGGCCTGGGGGCATACAAAGTTCTGGGAGTGGGCACAGGGTCAGAGACGGCCGGAGCCGCGGGCACAGGGTCAGAGACGGCCGGAGCCGCGGGCACAGGGTCAGAGGCGGCCGGAGCCGCGGGCACAGGGTCAGAGGCGGCCGGAGCCGCGGGCACAGGGTCAGAGGCGGCCGGAGCCGCGGGCACAGGGCCAGAGGCGGCCGGAGCCGCGGGCACAGGGCCAGAGGCGGCCGGAGCCGCGGGCACAGGGCCAGAGGCGGCCGGAGCCGCGGGCACAGGGCCAGAGGCGGCCGGAGCCGCGGGCACAGGGCCAGAGGCGGCCGGAGCCGCGGGCACAGGGCCAGAGGCGGCCGGAGCCGCGGGCACAGGGTCAGAGGCGGCCGGAGCCGCGGGCACAGGGTCAGAGGCGGCCGGAGCCGCGGGCACAGGGTCAGAGGCGGCCGGAGCCGCGGGCACAGGGTCTGGAGCAGTGGGTACCACGTGGGCGGAAGGCACTGCTGGTGCTGGAGCTGAGGCTTGAGCAGCGGGAGCTGCTGGCGCTGGAGCTGAGGCTTGAGCAGCGGGAGCTGCTGGCGCTGGAGCTGAGGCTGGAGCAGCGGGAGCTGCTGGCGCTGGAGCTGAAGCAGCGGGAGCTGCTGGTGCTGGAGCTGGAGCAGCAGGTGCTGGAGCTGGAGCTGAGGCAGCAGGTGCTGGAGCTGGAGCTGAGGCAGCAGGTGCTGGAGCTGGAGCTGAGGCAGCAGGTGCTGGAGCTGGAGCTGAGGCAGCAGGTGCTGGAGCTGGAGCTGAGGCAGCAGGTGCTGGAGCTGGAGCTGAGGCAGCAGGTGCTGGAGCTGGAGCTGGGGCAGCAGGTGCTGGAGCTGGAGCTGGGGCAGCAGGTGCTGGAGCTGGAGCTGGGGCAGCAGGTGCTGGAGCTGGAGCTGGGGCAGCAGGTGCTGGAGCTGGAGCTGGGGCAGCAGGTGCTGGAGCTGGAGCTGGGGCAGCAGGTGCTGGAGCTGGAGCTGGGGCAGCAGGTGCTGGAGCTGAGGCTGAGGCAGCAGGTGCTGGAGCTGAGGCTGAGGCAGCAGGTGCTGGAGCTGAGGCTGAGGCAGCAGGTGCTGGAGCTGAGGCTGGAGCAGCGGAAGCTGCTGGTGCTTGAGCTGGAGCTGAGGCTGGAGCAGCGGAAGCTGCTGGTTCTTGAGCTGGAGCTGAGGCTGGAGCAGCAGAAGCTGCTGGTGCTTGAGCTGGAGCTGAGGCTGGAGCAGCGGAAGCTGCTGGTGCTTGAGCTGGAGCTGAGGCTGGAGCAGCAGAAGCTGCTGGTTCTTGAGCTGGAGCTGAGGCTGGAGCAGCGGAAGCTGCTGGTGCTTGAGCTGAGGCTGGAGCAGCGGGAGCTGCTGGTGCTGGAGCAGCGGGAGCTGCTGGAGCTGGAGTTGAAGCTGGAGCTGGGGCAGCAGGTGCTCTTGAAAATCTGAGCTTCAGTAGCTCAAAGAATCCCTCCACCGTCTTTGCCTTTTCAGGCCTTTGGTCAGACACTATGTCTGCCCATTGTGAAGCCCTACCCCTCAGTAAAGTCTTGATAAAAAGTACCTTTATAAGTTCTGGAAGGGTAGGGCACAACAAATGGTCGAGGTAGAGGGAGCACTGCATGATGAAGCCCTCACAGGTCCCGTGTTCCCCATCATATTCACAGGGGGAAGACATCAATGAGGGTAATACCAGCGGCTGTCCGTCTTGAAGCGTGGAAACAAGGCTCTCCAAAAACTCCTGCTGTTCCTGCATCGCCGAATAAAGACTTGCTACATCCTCAGTTGGTCGTGCTTTATGTAACACAGAGGAGGAGGCCGGATGCAAATGCAAGTCATATTTATTTTTAGACATAACTAAAAAGCAAACCAAAAACTGAGACAAAAAAAACACTTAAAGTAAACACTTAAAGACTATAAAACAAAAGATAAACTAGGTCTTGAGAAGCAAGGAACAAAACACTATAAAGATAAACAACCAGAACTGTAGACCAAAATAACAAACACACGGGACAAGGTCAAACAAATAAATAAACTAAAGAAAACAAACCAGAACACTGCAGACAAAAAGGCTCAAAGGCGCAAAAACACAACTAAACAAGATTCTGACAGAGAAACAGGACTAGATCAAACAAAGCACGACACAGAACAAGGAGCACATGGGGTATTATATACAGGCAAACATAAGGGACACCTGTGGGAGCTAACAAGGGGGCGGGGTTACAAATGAGACAAGAGGTTACAGCACTAATGGCTAGGGCAGGGCTAGGGCGGAGACAAGGACAAAAACACAACAATAGCACATGGCCGGGACACATGACAGGAAAACAGAGGGGCAGGAGCACAATAGACCAGGAGAGGGAGACACAACGAGACAGACACGGGCTAAACTGTAACAGCAGAATTCCAAAGTATCTTACTAAGTCTCAGTCTACCAGCAGATACTGAAATCTGAACAACATCTCACAGGAATACACTGATAATTGTATAGTCTGTTTCACAGTTTACATATTAATCCTGTCTGATCTCTGAAATCGTTTTTTAATTCTAGAAAAAAAGTGCAATGTTATTCTCGCAAACTTTTGGTTTTTTTTTTTGGATCTTTTAGTTGTTGTTTTTTTTTCACTTTTACACAGAATAAAGTGCAGCTGTGTCTTACATATTCACTCATTTTGATGACCAAAAGTATTAACAATGTGCACAGATGATACACTAAGTTTTCATATTTCTTTTAGTGGATGATCAGTTTGATCAATTAAAAACTTAATTCACCAAGGCTGAATACTAAATGACTTGCATTTTAGAAATGTAACTCTTACCAGTATGTTCAAGTAATATTGTGACCAATGATTACTGTCCGAGGATCCTCTTTTTTAAATTTTTAAATTTCTGTTTTTTTCCCATTTTCTCCCCAATTTACAAGGCCTCACATTAACTCACTCGTTAGAACTTCCCCTATCACCAGTGATGCCCCAACACACCAGGAGAGTGAAGTCTAGCACATGCCTCCTCCGATACATGTGAAGTCAGCCACCGTCTCTTTTCAAACTGCTGCTGATGCAGCATTACAGAGAAGCATCACAGCGCACTCGGAGGAAAGCGCAGCGACTCTGTTCTGTTACATCAGCTCACAGACGCCTTGTGATGCTGATGTGTGGTGAGAGTGCCATCTACCCACCCAGAAAGACCAAGGCCAATTGTGCTCTCTCAGGGCTCCGATGGCAAGTTACATGTAAATACATAAACAGGATTCGAACCGGTGATCTCCTGATCATAGTGGCAGTGCTTAGCCTGCTGGACCGCTCAAAGCCCCCAAGATCCTCTTAATATTATAATATCTTTACAACAAATCTTACAAAATTGGAAATACGGGACATAAGTAGGCACTTAAATGACTAGAAAGTGGTCTAGAAAAATACACTTTATGGGTAAAAGTATTGGTAAAATAAAGTGTATTAAAATAGAGTTCATGCTGCTATTGTTGGGGTAACTGGATGAAAGTATTGAATTCAGCACCATCATTTCAGAGAACACAGTTCCACTACTCCACAGTTTAGTGCTGGGGGGTTTATACCCTTTTAGCCCTCGCTTGGAATTAAGCATGGCCAATAGGTTAATGTTTATCAGAGAGTCCTATACATTTATTACTTTTAAACAGGATAAATAAACATTTGTGAGTGTGCACATCTGTTTTAGTTAGGTTAAAGTAGCTGAATACATCCACTAGAAGTGGTGTCCAAAAACATTTACACATATAGCGCATCTACTGTTTGGGGTCTAAGAATATTCAGCTATGAAACAATTAAATACAAGTACAGTCCATTTCTGCACACACCTTATGATAAAATAATCTTTTATTAATCCTTACAGTAGCATAGAGGAAAGGACAGAGAAACAGGTCAGGAAAATAGACAAACAAATAATTATAAGTCTATATATACAAAAAAATACAAAACAAAGAATACAAAAAATATATACATCTAGTGCAGCTAAGATAAGGTCAGAGGAGATATGATTATGGTAGGTTGTGACCAGTATTATTGCACATGGACTAACAGTGAAAAGATAGATACCTTCTTTACCTCTGTAATTTTCAATAAACTGCACTTGACCAAAACCAAAATTTGAAGCCTGAATAAAGGAAACAGAAATGACTAATATTTCTTATGTTATACAGCACTAGTTTCTCTGGGCATCAAACAACGAAGACATAAAGCCAGTCTCTCAACATATGCAAGAGTTATGATGCTTTCACTCACCAAGGTACTATTGTTGCAGTATATGAATAGATCAATAACAGCCTGGAAAACTCAGCTGGGTAAAGTTTTTGTTCTGGTATGCTTAAAGAAACATGAGAGCAGTGGCGTGTCCACGGCCAAACTGCATGTCAAATGCCATTAATGACATTAGCACAGTCTGAACATCTACACCACTCGATTATCTGTGACAGAGTAAGCCAGGCTCTTTCAAATGCTTGGACGTTATTTCATGAGTCTTCTCCAAGCTTCTGGTTGAAAAGACACATTAGTTGTGTCATCCTGAATAAATCCTTCAAAGGTAGCATAGTTTGCGGTCTCTAGGCTATGCAAAGTGAAATTATGTTATGAATGATGCTATAAATAATAACAAATACCTTAATTTGCTATTATGATTCCACTTTTTTTCTTACTGCAGGACAGCAGATTAACACAAAGGAAAGATTCATCGAGACTTCTTCTGTCTTCAAAAACTCAGCATCATTACAGATTTACAGTCTGTTGCAATATTTCTTTATTTCTTGGCAACCGTTTCAGATGAGGAATATGAGAGTCTTGCATGAGAGAGTAACTGGGTAGAGAGTTTAGGGAGGATGATCTATGGTGCCAGATCAGTGTGTAGGCTGCGGTAGTGATGTCATCCGGTGAGAGCGTTAATGCAGTTTAATAATGCAGTTCGCTATGAGGCCTGGCTTTAAATAGACTGATTATGTGGAGCTAAAGAAAGACAAAGTACAAATTAATTAAGAGAAGATGTCTTCATCATAATGTCTATGCTTCATATAGACATAGATGTTGTATGTAAATATTGTTATGTTTGTTAAATATTCTCTACACTGCCCATATTATGGACATTATAACATTTAAAGTGCAATTAAACATAAATAAAAGAAAAATATTTTACATAAACATATATTGTGTTTTTAACATGATGATTATGTTAAATAATGATTACCATAATGCTGCACTGATCTGTAAAAGGGAAAGTAGTGCCACTATGAGGCCAGTGTGCCTGAATCTGCACTGTGTAACTTTGGTGTAGTGGGAAGGACAAAGCTTACAATAACTTTTTAACATAACTGGATTAATTTTGTGTAAAATCCCATAATATATCTCTAATGCCTTTACCAGTTTGTCCAAAAAATACACCTGTAGCATGTGTCCTTCAGTCACTTCCTGGTTGTATGAAGTGCCTCATCTTACATAATGCTGCTTTAAAAATAAAAGCTGTCATTTAAAAAAAATAGGCGGTGAAAAGCTTTTGCATAACAGCAATTAAATGTGTTATTGGATTTGTTTTTCCCTTCAATAGGTTCTGTAATTAGTCCTTTAACATATGTTAAGCATCATTTTACTTAAAAGGGTTAGATAATCAGAACTGAGCCCAAGTGCAATATCATACATTTTATGTATTTTAATATATTTCACTGAGGTCCACCCAGTTTTATGGGGTAGCATACAAAACCAGTCATCATTCCTTTCAATTTACGGTTTCCACTCTCCTCTAAAACCAATGAAATTAAACAGACTGTCTGTTAGACTGATATTCAGCATGTAAACGTTTACTGTTTTGCTTGGCTGTCCTGGATTGTGTCTTGTTCAAATATCCCTACAGATTAAGTGAATAGTTTGGGCTAAAATGCTGATCTGTAGCATTATAACATGTGGTATATAATGTATACACTCTACACCCTACCGTATAAAACTGTATTTTCCTGTAAAATTTGTCTAAAAAAAAACTGAGAAGAATAGGCTGTTTTTTTTTCATTTGTCAAGTGATTTTATTTTTAAAAAATGATGTAAGTGGAATTATCTGAATTATTCTCTTCTATATATAAATGCTTTTACCTGGAGATTTTATGGAAACTAACGGCAAAAGAAAGTGTTTTAATTATTAAAAAAGTAGGAACATTTGCTTTAATTGTACAAAAACTGTGAAGAATATTTTGTTAAATTAAAATTAAATTAAATGTACAGTAAATCTACATTTAGATGTATTTCTTTTTTAAGTAATTCAAGCATTGTTCCTGCATTTAAATCTTGTCACTTGGACTTTTTAATCACAGACAATGAAATCCCAGCAGATCTTTTACATTGATTTTGATACATTTATAAAAGGCAATCTCAACTCTTCTGAAGGCAAGTTCTCTGCCTTTTGATCAACTTGTGGAAAGTTGAAATAATCAGCACCTCCTCTATCAGCCCTGTCTCTGACTGATATCTCTGGGTGCATTGTCACATTCTCCCAGCCCCCTATTAACAGCCATCTGTCTCTCATTTGGTTTTGTGACAAGGGCAAGGGGACCTTCGCTCTAGTGTGACGTGCTGCAGAGGTCAGGTGCTGATGTTTGGGGAGGTTACCAAAAGCTAAGTATAGACCCTCAGTCAGTTCTCCCCCAACTCTGCTCCACCTCCCCTAACTAGCCAAACTGTCAGCTGGGACATTCTGAGCTCTTCATTCTTTTCCACTATATCTCCAGTTATTGTTATGACTTTGGCCACACTTCAGTAGAGGCTTCCTCTCATAAAATCTGCGTAAAATTAACCATCAAGTTAACAAGGAATGGGACAGTTCATATCCATGTTCACGTTTCTTATTATCTACAAAATATCATATATCAACCCTCTAAAAAACACCATCTGCCCTTTATATACATGCATACAGTGGCATGCAAAAGTTTGTGCACCCCTGGTCAAAATGCTTGCTTGTGTGTGCAGTTTTTGGAGTAACTAGATTTCTGAAAGTCATAAAGTTAAGGGTCAAAATTAATAGTAATCGTTCCTCTTAGTAGAGGTGCTCTTTCAATATAAATGTTACAGTATACAGTAAACCTCTACCCAGGACAACGTTTGGATGCAGCTGTTTTCAATACTTGGTGAGACTTGTCCCACCCATTCCAACACTAATACATAGTTAAAGTTAAAGATGGCAGATTTATTTAATATTTTAAGCAAGATCATTTTTATTTCCATATTTTACAGTTGGAAACAGAAACAAAAAAGGACATTGGCCAGAAGAAAGAGTGTGGGAACCATGCATGGCCAGTATTCAGTAACACCCTCTTTGGCAGGTATCTAAGCTAGTATATGCCAGTTTGTCCGGGGAGTTTTTCAACTCTTCTTTTCATGGGATTCTTGCCCACTCTTCCCTGCAAAAGCCTGTTTGCATGCACTGTTCCTCTGAGGTCTATCTCATATATTAACTTCTACCAAAGGTATTGAGGTGTAGGCCAGAAGAACACAATACAAAGAACACATTTTTGGTTGCTGACTCCCCTCTGAACTGCTGCCACTGTATGGATTTGTTCAGTTTCACCAAGAAGGACTGATTAGATAAACTAGGTGTTGGATGATAACTGTAAACACTGGCCTTCTTTGAGGAAATTTTTGGGAATGATTGAGCTCTCACACTCACTCAGAAAAAAAAAATACAGCACTCTACAGCTGTTTCCCAGTCTAGGCTGCAGTGGATATAGTAGCATGTTTGTTCCCACATTTAAAACAGTCTAATGAGGTTTTGTGGCAACAGCACGTGTAAACATCTCTGAGACTGAAACTTGTGTGCCTTTTTTATTTCTTAACAGAATAACTGTAAATAATTTTAAAACATTTTAAAACTAACTCAGATAACTTCCAGCTATTCTCTGCCAATCACGGTGCTGTTTTTATTGTCTCCTTCGCATTGGATTTGCACAGCGAATTGTGGGTAAATGAGGAACACAAAGGATACCTCAGTTGCGTACTTTAAATCAATCTGATCGTCAGCTGCATTTCTTGCCTGTATGTGTTGGATCTTTTCCTTTGGAACAGCCTTCTATTACGTACATTGCAAGCCTGGATAAGATGATTTTATTTAAATAATTTGTGGTAATTTGATGCCTCACATTTGTTAAGTAATGTTTGCTGAAACATTGCTAAAGTTAATTAGACTTTTGTGCTTTGCTTAATAATGTTACTTTGAATTTTATTGTCAGGTAATAAATTAGATTTGTATTTAGCTTTCTTTATAATTTAATTTAAGTTTGAAATTTTCTTTTTTGAAAACTGATGGAGAGAGTAAATGCAATAGAGTGAACAGAATGGCATACAGCCAACACAAAGTTAGCAGCTCAGAAAATTATGTCGCTCTTACAGTTCATAATCATTACATGTAGTCTTCAATTTAACCCCAGTTAGACTAAAGGTAATCACTGCATACTGATGGTGAGTGACCCTTGGCGGATACAGCGGGTATTGGCAATGAATGAATGAATAAATATTAAGAATTGATTCAACTCAGAGATCTCTGTTTGAATGTCCATATGGTTACAAATGTTAAACTAACTCAAAAGAGTTGAGTAATGTTTGGAAATGTTACATAAAACAGACTTAATATATTTGAATTCAATTTAATTGGGGGTTTACAGGGTATTGGCCAAGAAATGCTGCCTACCTACAATGCAACCTACACTATGGAACACAGCTAATGTGCTGTACACTCTGAATATTTATTTAAATACATATAACACTTACTGCACAGACAAATAACTTTACATAAATATTGTATTTTCCACACACACATGAACCTCCACATAGCCATACAGCTTAATCTCATTCCAGCATTATTAGCATTTAATGAACTTGCTCTTTTTGGGAATCACTCTGGGGCACTCTTGCCTTTCATGACCTTCTGTTTTTTTTTTCTGGAGGAAAAGGGAAGAAGTGGGCTGTGTGGGGATATAGTTGCAGGGCATGATGGTGGTGTTTCTATTCCAGTGTGGCGTGTTGAGAGGCCCGTGGGTTCCTCTCCTCACCCTGCCTCTCAGCCTAATGTTCAATGCACTTAAATTCTCTCTCCTCCCGCTGTGAGCCAGCGCATCAGATATGTTACATTACCCACTATGCATAATGGATTAGCAATAAATCTATTTCTGTAACGGGGCTATGTCTCCTGCATTATGTCTCTGCGGTCTTTATTAGTGAATACCAATGATTCTGTGCACAGAGAGGGAAGGAAAGAGAGAGACAGAGGTAAAAGAGGGTGAGACAGAGCTAAACGGGGTGAGAGAGGAGTGGAGAGGATTTTATCAGATGAGAAAAGACATCAGAGCAGTGTTTTATTGTTCTGTAGATTACTCGACACTGAGTTTGTGTCTACATTCAGCATGTTTTTGTTTTGTCGTGTCTAGATATGACTTTTGTTTCACTTTTCAAAATCTGTATTAATGCTGCTGCTGCGGTTGTTTCTGCCATCGCTTCTTAAGTAACTCATAACTCAAAGCAGGGGCACTTTAAGGTTTCTAGGCGATGCGAATGCGCCGAAGGAAGAATCCAAGCTTCAGCCTCACAGAACAAACACAGCGTAGATCAATTTCATTGTATTTTTCATTAGGAGCTGACAGTAGTGGCAGTGTTTGAAGAAAGGGTGAGAAAACAATATCACGGTATAACAATATTGTTTGCTTCATCAATAAAAGTGTCTACGTAAAATGATTCACCAGTGCCAGTTTATTAGACATCTGACAAATTAATCACCTACATTGTTCTTTATATAAGGCCAGGCATTCCAGGGAATTCTGGGTTCAGGTAAAAGTCCAGCACTGTCTTTAGAGGTTACAGATGATGACAATGTAATGGCAAGCAATTTAGTTTCTTTCATGTGGAAAACGCAGCGGCTGCTGTTGCTGTTGTTGTTGTTTTTTTAGATGGGAGATGGAAGTGTATTTGTGCAGGACAAATTGCCCCACACCTTACATTACCCCAGAGAGAGAAGACCACCTGTACTGTGCTTTCCTGAGTGACAGATGACGCACAGCTGTACCTACAACTGAGGTCACTGAAGGAGGCCTTACCGCATGTTTACTTCACTACCCATCCATCACTCCATCTCTGCTGTTACAATATGCATGATAGCATGTATTTATTATGTTGTCCAGAGATTAAGATAAAAAACTATGAGATTTTGTAATATAAAACTATTTCAAACATATACTACATGGACAAAAGTAGTGGAACACCCCCTCCTTCATGGTTTCTTCTGATTTCAGGGGCGTTTAAAAACAGTCTATCCTGCTTTGCTTGGACAAATTGTCTTTCTACCTATGAATATCTATAAATACATCCCACTTACATACTTCAATCAAGTATACAATCATGAGCATGTCCTTGTTTCTACACCCATTACCATTTCCAGCTCTATACAGTAGTTCATTAATTCTAGTTCTACAATTACAGACTGTAGTCTTGTATCTGTTTCTTTAAAACACTTTATTACCCTTCTTTCACCGTGTTTTTCAATAGTCAGGACCCAACAGGACCACCACAGAGCTGGTATTTGTTGTGTAGTTTGTCATTCTCAGCAGTACATTGACACTAATATGATGATGGTGTGTTAGTATGTGTGTTGCAGTGTGTGTATGAGTGGATCAGACACAGCAGTGCTGCTGGAGTTTTTAAGATGACCAGCAACAGCATCCTGTGGGCAGCATCCTGAGGGCAGCATCCTGCAGGCAGTGCCCTGTGACCTCTGATAAAGGACTAGATGATGACCAACACCAAAACTTTACATCTACAAATCAGAGCACCTAGATAGGAGTTTCTAATAGAGCGGAAAGTGATTGGACATGGTGCTTAAAATGTCCAGCAGCACTGCTGTGTGCAGCAGAACACATATTAGCACTCTCTCTCCATTTCAGTGTCACTGCAGTGCTAAAATGACCCACAACTAAAATAATACCTGCTCTGTGGCTGACCATTAAAGATCAGACTGACAAGAGAATAATACACTATACAGAGAAACCTAATTATATGACATTAATTACTACATCACAGTTTTAATAAGCCTACAAAGTTTTTCTGTATGCCTATATGTAGCTGAACAAGGTTAATGTGTATAGGAACAAGGAGATCATGTTATGATTATAAAACACTGTAAGTCTTTTTTTTTCATCTTTATCTATTATGTATTATGTGTTAAGTATGATCTAATGCAGATGAAGTATTAAGCCATTCCATTATATATATAACCACTCAGAAATGGCCTCTGCAACCTCTACTTAACATACAGTACAATGCAATATTAATGAATCAGTAAGAAAGAGACAAATAACCCTCCTGAAATGGCCCAAAGGGTCATGACCTTTGAGATATACAGTAGGCCTCATGTTGAACAAGTGTGACAACAGTGCATAACCTTCCCCAAGACACACATACACACACACACATGCAGACTAATATCCAATCAAGCTCATGAGCATACACACAAACACAGTCATTACATGTAAGTACACATGTTCATACTGCAGTTTGATGAGCCTGAGCAGATAACAGCTTGTCTACAGATGAAGCTGAAATGCTGAAGCAGGTGGGGACATTTCTCACAGGCGTGTGCGTGTTTGCCTGATAGTGCTGCCATCTGTCTTAGCACCTCATGCAAGAGGAGGCATGCAGAGGATCCCACCTCTCCATCCTCCTCATCACTGCTTATCTCAGAGCCCCTCCATATGGGTGGTAATTAAATCAAAGCAAGCTTCTTAAGTGGACATTGTTCAATGTAGGATGCTGTGAAGAAACTGTTGTGTGATGAGTTGTTAGTCAAGTAATTTGCGTGTAACTGTGATATGCAGATGTGTCTTATGCACTGTATTACAGCTGTATTACCTGAAGGGAGTATGAGGGTTAACTCATTCATGCCAGGCAACTATGTTGTTTTGTATGTCTTTTTTTTTCTCTTTTATTTTTGCTTTTACTGACATTTATATTTCATGACATGGAAAGATTGAACCCACAGCTTTTGGAACTGTCCTTCACACTACCTGCAGTGTATCTACACCAATCATTCGTAACATTAATACCACTGACAGCTGTATTGAAAACCATTGATTATCTTTATCTACAGCAGCATCTGTCAAGCAGTGAGATACATTAGGCAGTAAGTGGTCAGTCAGTTCTTAAAATTGATGTTTGTTAACAGCAGAAAGAATGGGCACACTACAATCTGAACCAAACTGTGATGACAAGATAACCAGGTCGGAACAACTGCAAACTTCAAGTCTCACCTCAAAAGGTTCTACTGCTGACATCTTGGTGCCAAACACCTTCAGAGTCCTGCAAAGTCCACATTATAAGGAGTCAAAACTGTTGTGTTTGCACTCACATCAATCACCTATTAAATATTAGGCAAGTGATTTTATTGTTATCACTTATTAATGTATGTGAGTGTTTGCAGTTAAGTCAATCGAATTGTAAATTAATTAAGGTATATAGCACTTTTCATAATAGAGGCTGAGCTCTACAAATAATCAGGGGTCGCGCCTATTTTGAGCAAGCCAATGTTAAATGAGTGTTGGACATAAAATAAAATAAAAAATTGAGTTTGTGTTTGTATACATTTACCAATATTACTTGCAACTGACCAGCCATAACATTAATACCACTGACAGATGGCATAAAAAATCTGTCCTTTGAGATATGCTGAACTAAGAAGGTTCATGTAGGCTCCACCTCACAACTTAAACCACAGAACACCTTTTAAAATATTGCCATTAAAAGGTCAGATCTGTTGTGGTGGCAGAGTGGTGGCATGCAATCTATTGCATTAGGATGTTATAATGTTCTGGCTGATCAGTGTATATACAGTAACAGTGGGCTGGAATAATTAGTGCTTCTTCATTTATGTACAAGCACATTCGAATCAAACAACACTGTCACAGTTACAGTATTCTTTGAAGTTCTTATTTGGGTCTGCCAGGAATTGTAACACTGTAATTCAGTGATAATTCAGCACTGATGATTTTGCTGTGTATATAACATGACAGTATGGTGTTGACTTCACAGCTACAGAGGAGGACTGAAGGAAGGAAGGGGGAAGAGGGGAAGGAAGGATGTGAATCTATTCATTTGCTAATCGTTGTCACTTCAGCCTGTCAGCTTACAGTAATTGCAGAGCATGAAGGCCTGAATAGGGAACACAGCTCAATGACTCATAGATATTGCTCTTCTTTTGTGTCTTTTCAAGCCTCTGATAATCTCTGTCAGAGTGAAGTCTGCTAAATAAACATCTTCTTTCTTCCACTTTTACGCATCTTTAATGCAGTCACTTTGCGCTGGCATTGTCTCGCTGACTGAAATCTCTGTGTATGGTTGTATGTCTCTTTCTCTGTCTCGCTCTCTCCCTCTCTTAGAAGATGCAGCAGTAATGAAACACTGCCTGTCTTCTCAGTCCTCTGTTAATTACTTCTCTATTTATTTAGCAGTGGTGCTGTGGTGGCGGCGGGGGCTCGGGGGATTGTCTAACTCTTGTGTTAAATAGCCTGCATTCCGATCCTCTGATGCCCAGCCTAACACCATCCCCTTTTTCATCTCCACAGCCCAGCAAATTAGCGCCCAACTGAACCCCCCTTGTGAGTCTGTGTGTGTGTGTGTGTGTGTTTGTGTGAGAGAGAGAGAGAAAGAGAGAGAGAGAGAGCGAGAGAGTGTCCATGAGAGTGAGAAGACATCATCTTACAACAAATATTGTAACCACTGAGAAATCAGTTTGGTTTCTGTTGGAGCCCTGCTGTGTCTGTCCTGTGATGGCAGTGTGTTTCTTGGCTTGTGAACTGACACACTGTAACATAGATCAATTTAAGGGAATACATCCCACATTTTTCCTGGCTTTATGACTTTTATGTGGGTTTATGTATCAAAATTAGTTTAAATTTGTTTTACACTACATCATCTAGGCTCTGTCAGAATTAAGTGGGTTACTTTTGTGGTTACTGTGCCTTTAAGCTCTGTGTTGATTGGCTATCATAACACAGTGTCATCCCAAAAGGTAGCACAGGCTGAAACTCCACTCATAATCTCAATAATAATGTCAATATTTCATGGGTTGATCAAAACTTTTTTGTCACATATTGGTACCATGTGTAATGCAACACATGGGCTAGATTTAAGATGTGGGAATGATGGTGCTTCATTCAACACTTTTGGGATGACCTCACGAAAAATCTTGTCATATAATGCCATTAAATCCTCACATACAATGCTACAAAATCAAAAGCAATAGCCTTTTCTGGATAGTACAGACTCCAACAAAAGTAGTATAAGCTTTCTTTTACGCCCTTGGTTTCTAAAGAAACAATTAATAAGCAAGTGTTCCAATACTTTTGTCCATCTATTGTTGTTTTACAGTATTGGTTTACGGTGTTCCAGAAAAAGCAAGATCAATTCTAGACTATCTAGAACACATACATGAGGGAAAAAAAATTCTCACAAACTCCAACATTCACATCCGGGTACGGATCACCCCAACTTTTGGATTTGTGGGCAGAACATTTGGTCAGTGTGCTCTGGCCCTTAGTTCAGGTCATGAATGCTGGCATGCACCAACTGCATGGAGGTCCTACGGTCTCCCACTGTTTGTTCCCCTGTCACAAAGGCAGGAGGTTCACCAGGGCAATGAGGCGGATCCTGCTCAGTGAATTCAGGCAGCCCTACTGTCACTGTTCTAGGATCAGTTCTTCAGCTGACTTACTTTGCTTTAGTGGTCTAAGAAATCTGCATGGGGCAAATCTGATCCAAACAGAGCAGCAGCGGGGTGGAACATTTTCTTGAATGGAAGCCTCTCACTGACAGCCAAAGCCAAAAAACAAGACGAGATGTAAATGAAATAAAACCCTTTCTTTCAGCATTGCTTTCTTTCTGCTTCACTCTTGCACTTTAGGGCTGGGTGGATTTACACATTATGTACTAATTTTACTAAAACTTACACATTCACAACTCAGTTTTTCGAGAAACACCAGCAAGAGACCAGCAAGGCAATGTATACTAGTAATACAATGAAATCTACCAATCAATAAAGCCATTCTGAACAGACATATTGCCTGGATGACATACAGTACCAGTCAAAACACACTTTTGCATTCAGTGTTTTTCTTTATTTAAATTATTATCTACATTGTAGGTTAATGTTAAAGCGTGAACACAATTAAATCACACGTATGGAATCATGTAGTAAACAAAAACAATCTCCACAAGTCCTCCAGAATCTCCTGACCTAAATCCAACATAGATGGTGATTTGGGATGAGCTGGACCTTCACAGCATGAAGGAAAAACAGCAACTCTTATTCAGCACATTCAGGAACTCCTTCAAGACGCTGAGAAATCTATTCTAGGTGACTCTCCCTCATAAAGACTAGACATTTCTACTAGGTAATACTACATTATGAATATCTTGAATTAAAAATTGTACTAGTTTTACTAGTCAGAATTGCAGTTTAGGTTTATAATCTATTAATCCTATATTATAGGTACCTTTTAGTGGATATTGTAGATTGAAGTGTAAATCAGTGTTAGCATAAGACAAGTCAAAATTAATAATGGATAAGTTCTGTCAGTGTGACTATGTGAAATGATTAAAATGTTGCTTTAATTAGTAGTAAACATTGTATAACTGATTGTAAGAGTAAAATGAGAGTTCCTACTAGTTCTACACCACGACCTACCTAAAGACAGCCTTGCGTTAAAGAATGAAAGAAAGAATGAATACTGAGACATAGCCCAGACTTATTTAGTTACATGTTTAAAGTGTGTTGCTGCAATATGAATCAGTTTGCGGTCTATTTTTTATTACATAATGTTAAAGGGAAACTAAACATGTAATGTATAGAAAGTGAGAGTGCTTGTGCTTGCACAGTGTTCTCCTCCCATTCTCTCACTCTCACTCTACTGTACTCTACAGTATGACTGATTATGAGAGTAAAATGAGAGTTTCTATTAGTTCAACTATATTACAGAGATCTTGTAATTACATGTTGCACGCCTTGTATCGCTGTTATTGTTGTGTCCTTTTAGCTTTTTTTTTATTAACACCACAACCTACAGAGAGACCAAAGCCCTGCATTAAAGAATGGAAGAAAGAATTAAAACTGAGACATATATCCCAGAGTTATTTAGTTACATGTTTAAAGTGAGTTGCTGCTGCAATATTGATCAGTGTGTGGTCAAAGGGAAACTAAATGTTTGTAATGTAATGTATAGAAATGAGCTGTTGTTGGGAGAGAGAGAGAGAGAGAGAGAGAGAGAGTGTGTGTACAGAGTTTTCTCCTCCCATTCTCTCACTCTCTTCTCTCGTGCCTGTGTTGAGATTCACTCTGCTGTGGTCATGTGACTCTCTCTCTGAGTGTGTGTGTGTGTGAGAGAGAGAGAGAGAGAGAGAGGGACTCACACACACACTCAGTTCAACTTCAGCCTCACTCAGTCACTCAGTCAGTCTCTCTCTCTCTCTGTGTGTATCAGCGCGTCTCTCACACTGAGCCTCAGCGGAGCCGGAGCGCAGCAGCAGCACGGGGCGGCGAATGGAGCGGGAGTGACCCAGACTCAGAGCGGGCATGCCGGAGGGGAGTTCACTCAGTGCGGGGAGTTTTTCTGACCTTTAGCGAAGAAACTACGAACTGAGAGATTTACTGAGAGTGTGCGCTGTATCTGGGAGTATCCGCCTGTAGTCCGGACAGCAGAGGGGGTTTGGTAGCTAGTTTAAATCAGTGTGAGGAGAGAGAGAAAGAGAGAAAGAAAGAGGAGAGAGAGTTTGTGAAGAAAGCAGAAGGAGAGAAGAGGTCGCTGGGCTGCTGGGAGCAGTTTAAATTTGACTGCTGCTGAACTGCTGTGAAGAAACAGAAAAATAAAGAGAAAAGAGAGAGAGAGCTGCAGCCGTCCTCCCTCTCAAAACTAACTAACCTAGTTAACTAGCTAAACATCTACCTAACTTAACTAACTAAACACCTGCTTTACGAGGTTTTTAAGCTGCAGTGTTTAAAGCTAGGGTTAAATATGGTGGGGGAAATGGAAACGAAGGAGAAGCCCAAGCCCACTCCTGACTATCTGATGCAGCTCATGAACGACAAGAAGCTGATGAGCAGCCTGCCCAACTTCTGCGGGATCTTCAACCACCTCGAGAGACTACTGGACGAGGGTAAGTTAAGCAGCTCAGAGCGTATTATTATCATTAGCTAGGTTAGCTAGCTAGATAACTAGTTAAACAAGTGTTTCAGAATTATAGCTAAGTGCTAAAATAATACAACAATAACTAGCTAGTTAGCAAGCTAACAAGTTGATAGATTTGGTGTGTAACTCATAGGCGTGTCCCAAACAACTAAATTGAGACCAAGCCCCTTAAAAATAGGTGTAAAAAGTAATTTTGTCTGTTTTTTGTCCATTTTATCAAACCATACTTTGTCTCTGATTAGCTAACACATAAAAAAACAAAGAAAATAAGTTAACTAGCGTTAGGTTAGCATGATCGCTAAGCATAACTTTAATATTTTAACAACGACCATAGCAACAGCAGCATGTAACTATGTTAGGTTAGCTAGCCTTAGCTAGTTAGCTAGGTAACTAGGTCTGTCATGATACCTATTCTAGTTTAAACGATATGTCCCAGAAATTATTTCGAAAAACTTTTTTTTGTTATAATTTTAAGATAATTTATTCCATTGATGTAATGAGTAACATATATATTAGCATAGTAAAATTACCATAGTGAAGTTAAGTTACCTCTTTTTAAAGAGCAATAAACATTTTATTCAATTAAGAGCATTCAGATATTGAAATTACAAATACAACCCAATTAAAAAAACAATAGCACAAAAGCTTTGTTTTTGTTGATAAAATTGTTCCAGAAATAGACCCTTTAAAAAGGAATAAACTCTAATTACTTGTTCTAATTCTTAAAATATTTAGACACTAGACGAGAGGTTAAATATTCTCCAAAATTCAACCGAATTAAATTTTAAACAGATGTAACGTTACCATATACACAATCATATAATTGGTTCTCCTCACTATGAGGTCATGTCTTCATTTTGTAAACTAAGGTGATAACATATCCTTTTTCTAAACAGAAGTTTGTTACAGGTTATGTTAAACCCCCTTAAAAAATATATGGCTAAATTTTTGAACAACTGTGTGTGCATGAGAGAGAGAGAGAGACTTTGGTGAACTCATAGACGTGTCTAAAAAAATGTTTTTTGGTGTTTGTTCCTTATTCATAAACAGAATAATATTCATAAACAGTTATAATATGTTTAAAAAGAAAGAAATGGCTAAACATCATATTTTACCAAAGCTGATAAGCAATGTTTTTGTCAATTCAAGAAGTTTTTTTGCCAGTGATATGATGGTATAGAGAATAATAATAATAATAATAATTATTATTATGCAGTAACATCCTATCATTTAATTACTGAGAACATTTAGACACTGAATTAAGAATGTAAAAATGTTTAACCATACTTAATAAATAAAACATTAAATAAAAACATTAAAAATACAAACAAATTAAAAGACTGTTTAACAAAAAAATAAATGTGGACATACTGGCAATATGGAGGTCATGCAATATTATTGAGGTCATAGTAATGTATTGTACAATTAATTTAATAACGCAATTCTCGTGAAAGGCCTAGTAGTATGTGTTTGTGTGCCCAACAGTTTCATTACCTTTTTATTTGTTAAAAAAATAATTACACACCGGATTATAAGTGAATCTGAATTTAATCCAATCCATTTTATTCTATTTTTTTCTGACATACACACTCAATTCAACTCTCCTCTCCTGAATTTCATTGAAAGTCATTAAGCTGAGCACCTTTAAGGCTCTGATGCTAGACTCGCTCCTGAATGAACTCCTGCTCTTGGTGGACTATTCTCCTCCTCAGTTCCTTACTACTCTGTTTCCAACACTGTTTCCAAACTCTATTAAGCTATGTTCTCTTCTCATTGTCCTGAAAAACAGATTTAGGAGGGGTCACACATGTCTCACACACATATGCTGGTGGATAAGGGTGTGTAGGGTGAAGTAGATGGATCAATTTTCCCAGATCACAAGAGCGGCAACACCCCAAACTGCTGCTCTGTAAACTCTAGCCTGATTTACTTAAGAAGCAGGGGGGGTGTTTTTTTAGTATCCCAGTGAACCCTCCACTGGAGAACAATATGAGCTGACTCTAGGGGTCTTTTAGGCCCCTAATCTTCTGAGGGAGTTGCCTAAATCAGGGTGGCCCATGCTGGCAGCGATGAGGGGCTCCATGCGATGGCAGTATGTGGAGAATGTGTGAGGGCGGTGTTTGCTGTTTGGGAGCCTCCAACCAGAAACTTCTGCGCCTGCGTTGGGCCTGTCGCCAGGGGGCTCTAGTCAGTTCAGATGAAGAGCATAGTGCCTATGGGCCCCTCACATCAACCCTAAAGCCCAACAGAGCAAACTGGGAGCTTTTAGAGGAAGATGTGGACTGGGGAGGTTGATAGTCTGTGTTAAAGGTTTCAAAAGAATGACATGTAGACCCGAGAGGTTACTAATATTGACTTAATGAGATGAGCACTAGGCCAACTTCTAACTGTATAAATAGGGGATAGAAATAGGTGGTAGTATAGAACCCAAACATGCCTAAGAGTACAATCTGTGTGTATGTGGGAATGCTTTTTTTATTTATTTATTTATTTTATACTGTGAGTTTACTTGTTGTGTTCATGTGGGTTTCTGTACTAAGTTTAAAAAATGTATTAGAATAATACAGGTTGTTACAGCAATTTTAGGACGGATATATCTAATGACCTCTGTTATGCTCAGCAAACACACCAAAGTGTCTGCTTTCTTATAACGGTGGCCAAATATGTACTGTTATTTTGTGTTTTATCAAAATTATTAGGAAACTTGTCTTTTATTAGGTCAATTCTAGTCCTGAATTTCATTATTCCCTTATCCACATCCTATATTTAAAAACAAAGTGCATTTCAACATTTAAACAATGGTGTGCAGACCAAAACAATAGTTTATCATGGTTTTACAACATAACATTGCTGGATGTCTGCCAAATCTTGTTTAATTTTCAGAAAGCAGTCTTCTTAAAACATTTGACTGTGTTTAAATAATATATTGAAGTTGTTGTTAAAACAGAACTTGCAGATTCCTTCTTTCAATCACAGATTGCTGAGGGGACTAAAAGTTAAAGAATAGAACTGTGCATTTCCTTTTCTCCTTTTTACTGGTGTACTAAGCATACACAGCTTCTGGCTACAGCTTAGCTGCTTCTCAGTCCATTGCTGAAGTTAATGTATCATAAACAGTTCCTCTGTATGCGGTGGCCTGCAGAGAACGGTGCTTGGGCTGATTTATGTCGTCAGTATTGGTCATAAGGGTTGGAGTCTATTCAGACAGGCTGTTTGAAATGCACAGCGTCTAGCTGACTATTTTTACTAGCTCACAGATTGGGCCACACTGAAGTAGTCAGATAAAGCTGTGTGTGTCACAAATAACTTTACTAAGCTTGTGTTTTCACTTCCCCAATTTGATTCTAGTTTTAGACTGCTTGCAACACTGAGCAGAGGGAACTGGAGGATGAAATGAGACTAAGCTCTTTAGGAGGTGAATTTAAAGTATGGTCTGCAAAACGAGCTGGGGAAGCATTCCCTAACTATCTTCACACAAGAACAGGACAACCTAGGTCTTTTAATTAAGTCAATATTTAGCATTTAGGGTACTGGTTTGGAGTTGATGTAGTTTTAGTCTGTATTCATTTATATAAATTGATTTAATTTTCATGCACATGTAATGTTTATTTTTAAATCAGGTGCATTAAAAATGTATTTATCCTGATTTTGTAGGAGTAACTGTTTTTACTGTGCATGGAAGGCTTTCTAGTGGAGTTTGGAGCATTGCTGTGGTTGCATTTTATTGCATGCAGCAACATCAAGAGTTACCTATTTCAGAGTTAGTGAGGTCAGGGTGGCACCACCCCACCTCATCCCCAACTTCACCACACATCCTAAAAGTAGTATTAGATAGATCACCGTCATTGCATAGAACACAAGTCAACAGTCTTCGCAGTTTTATTATAGCGGCTTTATACCCCCGTGGTGCATCTGGAGAATGTACTCCAGAAAGAAATTTTGTGCATTGACCAAACCATCAGTGTGAAGAAAAGATGCACCTGAAAGTAGAAACATGTATTCATTAGATAGAGTGCTCAAAACATACAGTGTATTGTGATGAATTATAATTCTCACAATTTGTAAGCTGTAAAAGTGTAATTATCATCCATGTCACATTTGTTAAAGAATATGGGACTTTTATAGGTGTAACATTTCTCATTGCTGATTATCAGGCAGATCAAGGTAGACAGAATGTCCAGGGTGCACAGCCTGCCTGTTTTGTGTGCATGTCTTTGTGTTCCCTCATAGGAACACACATTCTGCAGCTAATTGAATTATCTGGGTAATTAAGCCAGCAGGGAACCTACTATCTGGGACAGAATCCAGAGCCATGTCGAACCTGTGCATGGAAACCCAGTCTTATCTGTCTTATTTAGATAGCTTGGAGGGCCGCAGGCAGCATGTAAACCATGCACATACAGGTGGCCTTGCTACCAGCATTGGGTTCAACAGAGGTATTTGACATCTGGACAGACTGAAATGATTTTAGAGCTCAGTGTTAAACATAGAAAGTATTGTTGACAGAGGTTCCTATGGTTTCTTGTTGATTGATTTAGTTTCAATATGAGTATTGTTTTGTTGTACAGAGGCATGTTGGTATATGTACATACTGTAATCCACGTGTTTCTTTTAAACACTGGATCTGTTTAAAGTTCAAAGTTAACAGTCATTAGGATGTTCTTTAGCATATTTTGCACATATTAACACTTGGTGAGTTAAGGACAAATATTCCCACTCAATGAGACCTATGCTTTCTTTTTACATTTTTCCCCAATATTCTATTTTTTCTTATTTCTGTTTATTTAAAATTTAGTTTTTCGTGTTTGGATTTTTAGGTAGATTTTCTTGATTGTTTTGTTTTTCCATCATCAAGAAATGCGGTAGCAGAAAAGCACTGTATTTATTGAAACAATTTTATTACTAAAATACTAACAAATAAATATAACAACTAAATATGTTTGTTATAATTGTAGAACTAAATCTTTGTCCCGTTCAAACTTGAGTTGAGTTATGTATTTTATTTTGTGACTGCCTGTTTGATTGATGTGTTGCCTTATTCAGATTGTAGTGGTTTATCCACGTGCCTCATTCACATGACAGAAAGCTGCTCACTCTGTTTGTTTAGATGTCTGTATGTCCAGACAGGTGGAATTATTACTGTAAAAAAATAACAGCAGCAGTAATGGTTGAACTGTGATGGGGTGATGTAACTGTGATGTATTTCCATTAAAAAAAAAAGCATGTTGACATCAGTAGTAAGGTGCTAAATTTTTTTTTTGTGTATTTTTGTCCATCTGTGTTTCCAAATTTCAGAAATCACAGGGCCCTACATCCACTCATTTAAAATCCATTATTTGCAGGCAGTTATGTTAGATCTGAAATAAATAATGACGGTTGCTGTTGGCCTGTGCTCATTTTACATAGAGACACAAAGATTGTCACTTCTGTTTTGGTATACTATTTATTTAGATTCAGCAGGTGTTGTAATGGTCATCTTGTTACTATTTCAGTTTTTTCTAGCTTGTGTGAGTTTCACACAGGATGTGAATTTATGTGCACTATGGCTCAGCACACTCTGACCAGTGCTGTCACCAGAGCTGCATTGAATAGAGGTTACCAAAGCAACTAGTACAAAGCTGAACAAGCATATGTTTAAAAAGGTTGAACAAAATGTTATCTTATAATCATATAAGTATTCATGAATTTCCCACATTTCTATAGTTTACAGCAGAGCTAAGCAGTATGAGGATATTTTATCATAGTGATGATGATTTAATAAGCATATCGAGGATAACATTAGGTGCTTCAAGAACACTGGCCCAACTTTACATTTAATTTCAGAGAGTAATATATTCAAATTGTATTTGAATAGCAGTTCTTAAGAATCTGCCACTGCTGATGCATTTTGTCTGTGTGTCAAAATACTGCAATATATATGTTGTGTATCATGAAAATGTATATAAATATTGTGGTATAATAGTTTTAACATATTGCCCAGCCCTGTCAGTGTGGGATTATGTACCCAACCTACAGGAGATAGCTTTTATACTGTTCATATCGCAATTATATTGTATCTTTCAGCCCTAGTTTACAGTGCAGATGAACCTTCTGATGCTCTGACGAGAGTGCTCTAATTTTAGATCTGTGTTTAAGTGTGCGTTTACGCATGCACCCATGTTATTTTTAAAGACTTATCTGATTCACTTTACTTAGAAACCAAGAAAACATTGAACGATAAATAATGTTAATGAACCAAACTAGATTCAATGGCCTAGATGGACTAGATCATCATAGATGACATGGTTTTTAGCATGTGGATTCCATTTACTCTAAGAAGTAGGTCCGTCTTTAGTCTTTGGATCAGGGACCACTTCTGATCTATTTCAGAGACACTTGTAATCTATTTCTGAATGGCCTCCGATAAACAAAGTGAAATGTGAGCATGTCTCTGATGTTTTGACCTTTGATTGTCCTGAGATGTCCTTTTGGTTAAGCAGAGCTCCAGCTGGTCTTCATATTCCTTCCGTAACTCAGTCTGTACCCAGTTTGACATGACTGACCAAGACCACCACTGACTTGAACACATCATATGACCACTGTGAGGAGATACACACGCAGAGTTGGTGACAGATTGCATAACTCATCAATCAGCACACTGTTACTATAAGAAGTGCTCAAGGTGCCAGTGAGGGAGGAAAAAGGAGGGCAACTGTACATGGGTGAGGAAGAATCAGTAACAGTGAACTGTGACCCCGTTTCTTTGCTGTTGGCATGCCTTCATCCACTTCCTCTCATGACTCATAGGTGCGTGTCAAAAGAGTGGTCAGTTGAAGGACAGGGAAAGAGCATATTTTTAAATAGGCACACAGTGGGCCGTGGTGTCCAACACAGTTCATACAGCTAAAGAAATTTCCTTAAATTAAAAAAAATTATAAAATTATTTTAAAAAATCAATTGCATTAGCCAGGGCTGCACAGTGTATTGATTTTGCATTGTCAGTGCAATGTAGTGCACAATAGTCACTTTACTGGATGTGCAATTTTGCACGATGCAAACTAAACCAAATGCATCATGCTACAACTTAACTGATGTTTTATCATTTTTTTATCCAAACTGTTTCAACAATGTAATGCACATTAACTTGTACTTAATTAATTTAATTAATGAATGTATTTATTCTGTCTAGGGATATAAAAAGGGATAGGGATTAAAAATTAGACAGACATGTCCATTCTGAGGCAGGTCTATGAGTATGTATTTTTTATTGTTGCTTAAAATTACACAACAGCTTTTGACAAAATGTTTTCTCAATATACTGAGATATCACAAGTCAAATGAAAAAGAGCACTAGGACACAGACCAACTACATATTATAAGTAATTTTGGAGCATTTATATTGGTCCAAAAGAACAAGCTTGCATATTTATTTTACTTAGAGATGCACCAAAATGAAGTTTTGGCCAAAAAAAAAACTGTTGTCCAAAAACAAATACTCTGGAGAGTATGGGGGAGGTTAAATAATGCAATATTACTTAATAAATTAGTTATTGTTTGATACATTTTACAGTTTTTACATTCTACACTCTTTTTAAAAAACATATTCCAATGTTATTTTTTTTTAATTATCGTGCAGCTCTAACACATGCTACAATTTCCAAACAAATCTAACAGAGTATCAAAATCTTACCCCAGCTTTCTTTAGCTGCAGTAGTTTGGATATAACAAACTGGACGCCTGAAAAATGAAGTGTTGTATTGTTCCTGGATATAAACAGCTCTGCCATTTTATCATCTTTTCCCCACTATATCATAAAGCCTTCAAGGCAAGCTCTACTACTGGATTCTACGGTTTTGTTGCTTCAATTCCGTGGCCTTCCAAGGGGTCATCAAACAAGCTTCACTTGAGCTGATGAAATAATGAAACAGCTGTTAAAATTGCAACAGAGATTCTCCCAAAGGGAAGAAAGTGAGGGCAAGTCAACGGGGGCATATTAAAACAGTAATGAAATGGGGCCTGTGTGCATATTCCAGTGAGCTTGTTCGGTGTGTGTGTGCCTTATTCAGTGCGAGAGACATTTTGACCTTTTGGTCTGTGAGCACATGTGACATGAATGCTCTTTGATTTGAATTGCATTAAGCCATTACCAGGTCCTGTGACACAGCCTGAGAGAGAGGCCTTAAGAGACAGGAGAACATAGAGAGCGATGAAGGAATACCATCCCAACAGTCTTCCTCAAACAGGGATAAGGTGGAGTAAGAGCTAACATAAGGAAATATATTGTATCTTCATAAGAAATACTTATCTCTTTTACAAATCTTATGCAAAGATCAGCTTTTTTAATGTTTTCTCAAATCACATTAAAAACCTGATGGATTTGTTATGAAAGCGGCAGTGCTAGTTAGGTGTGTGGTCCAAACCATTACTGTAACAGCCTCTTATTTAATTAAGTATATAGAGAAATATCACATTGATTAAAGATTTGATATCATAAAAAAATAAATCCAGGCCCTTTTTTAACAAAAAACTAAACAAAAACAAATATACTGTCTTGATTGATTAAAGAAAATTGAAATCATGTTTTAATTAATTAGATTAGTAAAAAGATAAGAAGTAGTTTAAGTAGCAACTTTAGATCAGTGCATTTTTATACTGGTATTTAAATGTTTTTACCAATTTAATAACCTAAGAAAACAAAAAATGCCACTCATATAGTTCCTTGACTTATACTGGATTAGTTAAACTTTTTGTAATGAAACATCAGTGTTACTCAAGCACTGACTATGTTTTTGATATGCTCAGAAAAGTGTGTTGTGAATCACAAAAACAGAATTTGTCACTAATTCTAAACTACCCAGATTTTTTAAAAGGAAAAACTGCCTCTCGTCCTGGACCATTAAAACTTTTGATCCTGACCTATCAGCACCTGATAAATGCAGGCGAGGTCGGGTGGCGTAGAGACTTGAAGAAAAGCATTGTGAAGTCTGCTTAAGTCAGACAGGCTTTGCTTACCGCAGTGTTTTTGTAAAATCAGGTAAATAAGATTGTTTTCAGTTGTCGTCAGTAATGTCCTCCTGAAAAACAAACAACGTCGCCAGTCAGCGACAGATGTCAGATCCAAATATGCAAGCCAAGAGCCATGATGCCATGGCTATGATGTCATCCCACAGCCTGTAGCTTTCTGTTATGTTGTTAAGCTGCGTCATCCTTATCCCTTCGTGGCTTATCTATTTGATAAGATTTGCTGTGCTGATAAGCCAGTGTGCCAGTCCTGTCTCTATGATCACATCATCTCAGTAGTCTTTCTGTCTCATCTACAGATGGGAGTGCTTTTCTCTGAAAATACTCAACATTTATCTCCCCCATTAAATACCACCATGCTAAAGGCTTGACAGAGGCTTTCTGTTTGAGCCAGTGCTGCCTTATAGCTGCTCAGCCTAAAGGGAATCCCTGTCATCCGCCCACAATCCCATACATCACCACAGCTCTACCTCTGCTGCCTTTTCCAATCACATCACATATGGTGATATCACACTGGTCACAAGCACAGAGGCTCGGTTTCATTCTGAGAGTACAGCTTGGCTATCAGCAGGCACATCCTCTTGATGGCAGAAAACACAGCTTGGAAATGTGGTGGAAAGACACAAGCAGAGGAGAAATGCTGGAAAGCAACCAGAAGAACCAACTTTTGATTAAAAAGTTTAAAAAAGGTGTAATTCCCTTCAGACAAATGCAGGGCCAGTGTTTTTTCCATGTTATGAAGGTAACAGATATCTTGGTCAATTGTGTAACTGAAAAAATAAAGCATTAGGTTTTCTGGCCTTGTCTTGGGCGTGGAGATCTGGGTGGGCTCCAAAAGTGTGAGTGTTAAGAGAGGGAGCATTTTCTTGGCAGTAGAGTAGTACCCAGATGGTTTCCCTGTTTGAGGCCTGCTCTTTCATCCCTCCAGCAACCTTTCCATCCTCCATTTTACCTTTCTTTAGCATACATTAGCTCCCTTTTTGTGAACACACTCTTTTTGTGTGTGTCTTTCAAAATGGGGTGGTCATACTGTGCATTGTAATGAGTCACCACACCTATTACACTCAGGCTTGGATGTTCTTAACAGTAAAAATCTCACAGACAAACTCTCAGTCTCTGCTTCTTTATTTTCCAGGTTCAGCACAGATGGTTTATGTAAGGAATGCGTAGCGGAGATGGAGATGGCTCTGTACCGTTCCAGAGTCTTCATACTTTCAGTCTGGGGCTCTGAGCTCTGTGCCATGGACAGTTTTTCAGAGAATCCACGTCAATATGACAAAAATTTAACAGTAGCTATATAACTCAGGGCACACTTATAATTAGCCTTGTGGTTGCAGAAGAAATACTTCACTCTGGGACATGAGTCATTCTATTTCTCCATATACAGCTATTTACAGTAAATGGTAGCATTGTTTTTCGATTTTTTACTCTCACTCTTTCTCTCTCTCTCTCTCTCTCTTAAACTCTCTTTTGCCAGCTTACGCAATACCACCTAGTGCATGGTGGTGTGGGGTTCAGTGACCTCTTTGTCTTTGCTCAGAATGCCTCACTGTCATGATGGTTGTCAGTCCTCTCTGGCAGTGGGAAAACTTCTCTACACAACTACGGAAACTGTCCGACATCTCGCATTAAATCATCAGCTCACTCTGCTGCCAATTCTGATCTCCGTCTTCCAGTCATTTAGATACTGAGAATGGAATTCTGGAATGAGATTCTTTCATTTTTCTACAGAGCTGTTAATTTTCTTGGGATTTTAGCAAAATATATATATTTTTACCTAATGCAATAAATAGGAAGTCATTTAGACATCATTTACACAGGTCAAGGAGAATCATGTTGTGCCAATGATTCTAGGAAACGTGGACAGTACAAAATCTCTTGAGAGTGAAGCCACCACCTGTGCTGTCTGGTTCGAATATGATGTGCAGGTCCACTCAGATTCCCATATGTTTCAATGGCAAAACAGTCCTTATTCCATCTCAGTTTTTCCACTGGATGGTCTTTCCATATCCAGTGTCAAAGTCTAACAATTTAGTGTCCATGTGTTAATATCAGCACACTTTTTTATTTTCCCCCAGAAATCAGTTTTAAGAAGGCAGGAGTTACACATAGGGTTGGAGTGATTGATAGCCCTTACTGGAACAGACTACAGGACCTTTCTGTTCATAACTTAAACTAACTAAAACCAACCAAAAAGTTCATCGTAATGTTGTTGATCATGTGCTGTTGTGCTGTTGATCATATTTACAGAAACTCTTTGCAAAGTTCTTTGCAGTTTTTCCAGAGTCTATTATGATCTAATTAGTAGTTAGCTAGACAGCTGAAATTAATGTAGTTAAAAATGCTAATATTGCTAATATTTGTACTCATTCTTGGCTAACACTCTTGTCAGATTTATTTTGTGATTCTGTTTTAAACATTATTTCTTCTTTTAATCATCACTAGCAATTCAGGGGTTAAATTGTCATCCTACTGGCTTTGGTTCTTCTTAGCAGCAAACACAGCTGAGCTTCAATACTGTAATGTGATGTAAAAGCAAATAATTTTATAATAAAACACATCAAACTCACTGTTACTGTTGCAAGTGTTCACACATTAGTACCTGCACACCTTTTATATAAAGGTTCAAAACATGGCAACATGTAATTATCCATGGAAATACAAAGCCTTATCAAAAGATTAACGTAATTGAAGAGTTCACAAGTTAGTCTGTATTTTTAGAGCACCGGACGCCACTCAGGATTATAGAGGTGATATTTATGTCTTTTGGCTTAATGATGTAGACATTACACGATGGCATACCAGAGCCACTGTATCATGATGGAGCATTGGGCTGGTGGATTCAGATGGCAGTAAACAAACACAAACTGTAATTGAGAGGTCTGCGCTCTCTCTCTCTCTAATGATGGTCTGCAGTAGGGAGGACTGTACACGTAATGGCTGTGCCGTGCTGACCAACAGTCTGTAATGTTTGTTTTTAGTGCCACTGAAGGCTGCTGTAATGACAGCTTGAGTGGACGTGACAATTATTTCACCTTCGCTCTGCTAAGGACAAAGGCTTTGACACCTCATGTAGGTGACACAGACAGTAATTTCTGTGTGGTGAGTTGTGTTGGAACGCTCATGTGCGCTTCCGTACATTAGTCAAACGGCTGCTAAAAGCTAGTTTGGAACATTGGCGCTGTTGGAATTTTTAGTTGGGCAACACTAAATATAAACCTTGGAGTGACAGCTGGATCACCTTTTAAAAAATGTACATAGTGATTCTCTATAAAAGCCTCCTGTACAAAACCACAAAATGGAAGATGTTCCATCATTCTTTTGCACTGTGTTTAAGTGTTGTGTAATTACTGTGTTTTTAATATTTGTTATTTTTAGAATCTAACTTTTAAATTCTAAGGGCATTGGTAAACTGTGTTAGGTGGAAATTGAAGTAGGTAAAAGATACCAAACAGCAAGTAGATTCGAATAGAGTTGCGTAAGTACAGTGGAACAGAAAATCTCCATTATGAATACATTAACAGTTATAATGTTTGACTGCCTGGCCTTGGTCTTGAAGACTCTAAGAGCAAGTTACCATTTTATGTGTTGCTAAATATATGTTTACTGCAGTGGGGGTGGTGGTAGTTGAGGTTTTCTGACCTTAATGCATTTGAGTTGCTATATAACATTTTGTATATACTTTTACCTTAAACTGTTTAATTTGTTCAATGGAATGCAACTTATTTTAACTTATTTGAAGGCAGCAAATTTAGGTAAGATTACAATATATACCTGTCAGTGAGCTGTAGCACACTTAACTTTCTGCTAATTCCACTGGTAACATGGCTCAAACTGTTATCTCTTAAGCAGCTCTATTTTATGTTTATAAGCAATTTGCTACATTTGTTTAAGAACTGGTTTGGATCCAATCAAGAACTTTCTGCTAGTACTGGTCTGGAAGATACTGATACTGAGTATTAATGCTAATTGACTGCTGGTGCATGTGTTGATTTATGTGTATGGACATTTGCACAGCTATGCTGGCTAACGTGAGATGCATGTGAAAACCTACACTGTACAGCCTCTTCTGATTGTCCCTGAGGAGGCAGAAGGGTCTGAGAAAGAGGGTCAAATTAGTGCTTATGCAATATCTCATAGCAGGATACTGTTGGTGTAAGTTTGCTCAGGCCTCATACTTACTGTAGCTGGGAGAGTTGGATGAGACCCCTCAGGCGATGCCTGACTCGACATTAAGATTACATTAATCGGCTGGGCTGGGCTTTGATGTGTTCATTTCAAACCTTATTGTATGACGTCGTAAGTCCGTTCTAATATGGAGTCTCTTTTATCCTGTAGTCTACAAAGAGCCTTTGTTAAATAATGATCATTGTCTTTGTCTTTTGAGCTGGTCTCTGGTGAATTGTGTGTATTTGAGCAGAGAGCTTTCCGAGGGTTGGTGTCTGATTGATTCTTTGTGCATTCTTATGATAGTTTGTATTTGCATGACTGGTTTGGCTCACTTGCCCTCGGGGAGCTGTTTGAATTTAGAAGTAGCGCTTATCAAAAGTAACATGAACACATTTAGCAAGAGTAATATTTTGTGAAGCTGAGATGCAAATCAGTCAACCTGTTTTGCTTGTGTATAATTCAACTTAAAATGTAAATAAAAAAGGGTATTTATTGTCTGAAAATATGTGTTTTGTAAGAAGTGAAGATACACTAGAGCTTACATAAGAAGCATATACCTGTCAGCCATAACATTACCACCCCTTGTTTTATCTACACTTATTGTTAACTTTTTTTGCGGCACTTACCATATAGAAGCACATTATAGTTCTATAATTACAGACAGTTGTCTGTAATACTTTATTTCTCTACATACTTTATTATCCTCTTTGCAGCATCCTGTGGTCAGTGTCTTTTGACCACTGATGCATTTGTGCAGCAACAGATGAGCTTCTGTCCCCTGACTTCTACAAGCTGGACCAGCTTAGTAGGAGTATGTAATAAGTGGACAGTGAGTGAACACAGTGTTTAAAAACTCTAGCAGCCCTGCTGTGTCTGATCCACTATTATCAGCACAACACTCACTAAAGGCTGATTTATAATTCTCCATCAAGTCAATGCGTTCCCTACGTGAATGTCCTACGCTGCTGCTGCTGCATTGAGTATATAGTATGCGTTGCTCTGCAGTTTAAACCACAAAGGCAGGACGGTGTGGGTGGGAACACAATGTACAGTGTAGACTACACCATAGGCTATGCTTAGATTTGACTCAGTACTATACATTTGCCTTAACACACCACCACCATGCCAGTGCCACTAAAGCCCTGAGACAAAAATCACTCACCACCCAAATAATAGTTGTTCTGTGAAGCTCCTGTGAGCTCCTGACCATTAAAGAACAGGGTAAAAGTATGCTAAAAAATCAATAAAAATAGGCAATTGGTGTTGTGTGGTATGGCTGATGGGTTTATATGCTGTACTCAATTTAGATTTAGCTTTACCCTAGAACCCATATTCAAAAAAGGAGAAGTGCTGATCCTATTGTTTTTTTTATTTAAGATTATTGACAGGAACAGATCCTGCATCAACACTCCCTCTCTAAGTAACACTATGAGTACAAGCCCAGATGCTGAGAATGTGCTTATCCTTTCAGTAAGTTTGACGGAACAAGTCTGCGTGAACGTACAACATGACTCTTGTGAGAACGCTGTGTGCCTTAAGTAAACGCTCAGTGAGTTGGCCTACATAACCCTTATAGAGATTTAGCCCGGGCTGATCTTTTACCTGAAGCTCTGAGACTTTGTCTCCTGTGAGTTCTCGCTCTGCCTCTTTGCTCCTACCAGTTCATTTCTCTCAGTGCCTTTGTGTAATTGGCTTTTTTATGACTCTGTTTGGCAGAAATTGGCCGGGTACGGAAGGACATGTACAATGACACACTGAACGGCAGTACAGACAAAAGGACATCGGAGCTGCCAGACGCTGTGGGGCCTATCGCTCAGCTCCAGGAGAAACTCTACGTGCCTGTAAAAGAATATCCAGACGTAAGTGGCTTCATTACCATTGCTATTAACATTTACACGTGCATGTAACATCTTCAGTTCAAAGTCTCTTTAGAAGTGCTCAGGGCTTGACAGTAAGGGTTTCAGAAAATATTGACATATTGACATAAGTATTGCGATATTTTTTGTTGAAATATTGTATCGATTTTTAAACCCACAATAACGCTGTTTAATTATTAGTTTACATGTAAAAATTGGTGGAAACCAATATTTAATGTAGTGATGTTCAAATCTGGACTACTAGATACTCTGTCGTTAGATCACTGTTATGATTGGATAAAGAGTAAACGTTTATTTAATCAGATTTTATAAAAATGATAGTTTAAGAGTTTTCCTAAAATTTGATTTAAACATTCTGAATATATCACCTTCCTTAAACTATCACAATATATTGTGATATATTGAATCATAAGCTCTGTTTAATGATATATCATATCATATCGACAAGTTCTTGCCAATACACAGGGCTACTTGGAAGCAGATGTTTGTAACAGAGAGCACAACCCCAGGTGTGATATTTGTTTTAATTTAAGATTCAGGCATGTTCTCGTCTGCTTACAATGTTTCTAAACATTTGAAGCCATCCGGAAAGTCAGAAAAAAACATAACCTGGAATGTCATGGAAATGTCAGGGAGCGTAAAAAATCAATAACTTTTGAAAAAGTCAGAGAAAGCTTATGTGATGTGTTTTTTTTATGATTTGTAGTGCTCCCTTTTATTTCTCAGATTGTTATACAACACTGCAGTTGTGGACTTGGAAGTTAATTCTAATTTATAAGGGCATATTTTTTTTATTACATAGTTAGGATAAAGACAGTTTTTATTCATATTTATTTTAACTAAATTTGGATTGGTTAAACACAGGACAGTTTGACCTGGAAATGTTACGGCTGTTGAGCCATGTTAAAAACATGGGTCTGTAAGCTGTCTAAAACTGTAATGGCAGTTATTACTACAGACAACTTTAAATGTCTTCTGTCAGATGAGTTTTGTGTGTGTGTGTGAAACAGATGATGCGCATTGGCAGGCTTTGCGGAGGAGGCAGCAGATTGCAGAGGCTTATTTTTTACAGAGCATTCTGAAAATGTACATGTTGTATGCCTAGAACTCTGAGAAATGTGTTTCCATATTCATTTTCATGTATTAATTGCTAATTTATTCACTGATTTATTTCTCTCTATTAGAAGTTGGAATCAACTGGCAGAATCAGCGCTGGAACTGTGTGATATTCAGCCTGTGTTCTGACATGTTGTAGAAAAAGTTTCATTTAAGTGGAACCCTGTTGTTGGGCATCTGAGTAAATAATTACAGCACCTTGTAACTGGAGTATTGGCATTTTCTTATATGCCATTAATTAACTCACTCTAGACCTCTTTATTCTGAGGAGCATTATTGGTGCAGAGCTGATTGATCCAACTAATTTATTATTTATTCCTGCCAGTTGAGCACTAATCGAAAGAGAAGACACACACTTACAGCCTCTTGTTGGTCTTTCATTATTGTGTGACAATGCTCATGGTCTTGTCAGCAGTTAGTGCGGCAGACAGACACAGCACGAAATATCTTAGCTAAGCACTCTACTCTACCTTTATCTTTCTAAACTGCATTCAGAACTGTGCTTTCTGTCCTACATTATCAGAAGGACATGCAGAGACAGAAACCAGGCTTTTAATCACTGAGGAAGTGCTTGGTCTGCTGTATGTTTAACATCTATTTAACATTGTACTTTTCATGAAGACAGTGTTAGTGCTTTGTGTCTGATCATGGTAATGAGCTGATAAAGGTGATAGTGTGGTCAGGGCACTTGAATGACAACTAGCATAAGCTCCTGAACTCCCACTGTTATCTTCTTCTTATCAGTGGCTTATCAGGGTAAAGGCTAAAAAAGAGTATCATGATATTTAAAGAAATTTTCACAATACACAACTATTATTGCGTGAAAGCTGCTGTCGAACGCAGTCCAGAACAAAGGACCAAATTTTTGTTCTGACCAAACCAGGCAGTTTTGTTCATTTTCAAGTGTGTAACCAATTACATGAAGTTGAAGCAAGCTATAGTCACCCATTGAACGATAGAATAAGACCAGTGACAGATCTTGTATCTACTGTACCTGTAGATTAACCCTTATTTATAAACAGAAGTAAAAAGAATCGGAGGAAAATCTGTTTAACTTGTTCTGCTTGTGTGAGGCACTTGCGTAGGGAGTCAGATTCTAGCAGAGTTGCAGAATACCTGGAAAGGCATTTACTGAATTGACAGCAAGCCATTGTCAGATGTACGCCCTTCTACAAACCAATCATTGTCAAGTATAGGGAGGCGCAGCTCATGTCTTTAGTTTAGATTTGCGAAACTGCATTGTTGTACCAAATCTAGTCGGACTGCGTGTACACAGTGTAAAAATATGGACCTTACTTTGGATTTTCAGGTGATAAAACGCCGCAACACACCTAAATATCTACGCATTCTGATGTCTTTAAAACTCGAAATCAAGACAAACAATCAGACAGTAACTTAAAATACAGCTTATGGATAAAGGAATAATAAGCCGGCTATGTTTGATATGCACACTCACTGTGGAGCTTCTTCAGGATTTGTTTTCTGGGATCTGGTATATTTGTACATTTTGACAGCTTACACAGAACATCACATTGTTATTGAGTTATTGAGGTCAACTATAAAAACTATAAAAGTAGCAAATTGTGAAGAACAACAAATCAGGGCAGTCCTAAAGGGGCCATATACTTGAATTATCTTTTTTTGTCTTCTTTTTTCTGAATATCAACCCCATTCATTCAGCCTTATTTTTGTATCTCTCTATTTTTGACCCTGTCCTTCTGTAGATCAAGTGAAGAAATACAAATCCACAGTGTGAGATCATTAATCACTGTGCTTGTTGGGAGTGTGACTTCTCCCTCCTGAAACACAATCAGCATTCTGATAATCCCACAAAAATCTGACAGGCCTCCCACAATACTCCAGCAGCGACGAGGTCACATGCTGTAAGAGTGCCTGAACGCCCAGCCTGGGGAGGCACGTAGAGCTCCAGCTCCTGTGTCCTCGCTGGCCCGGCTAATTAAAGAATAACGATCTAGAAAGTTATTACTGCCACTCTGGCACCTGTCCTCCACGGAAATGAAAACAAATGAGAGCTTTGAAGGAAAAGAGAGCTAGAGAGATGAGAGAAGCAGCGATAAGAGGTGTTTACATTCAGCGTCTGATTATTTTTCCATTCTGCTTTCGTTCTTTTTCGCACTTTGTGATAAAATCATTGTGAGCGATTTTGAGACTGCTGCCCCCTGCCTCTCGCTTGCTCTTTCTCCTCCCCCTCTCTAACTCCCTCTCTCTTCCTGTCCTCCTCCTCCTTTTCTCTCTGTTGGGTGGTAATGAGATTTGTCCGATGCTTTGTTGTTGTTAATTGAAAGTTGCACAATTCGGATGAATTTTGCAAAACTAGTAAACATCACAAGGAAGAAAAAAAGTCCTGATGTGATGAATTCAATTATGAGCATGGTTATTTGCTTTTCATTAATATTCTCTGAGCATGTTTGTTTGTGATTCTGCCAATGCTAAGGGCAAAGGAAAATGCTTAAGAAATATTTTAAAAAGACAGTTCTAGAATCTCAGAAGTCTCGATAAAGTCGCTCTGATTATATTTACCTCCCCAAAATATACATACATCCAGCTCACTAGCAAAAATCCCTTTAAGGCTAATACATAATGTAGTCACAGTCATGCCAAATTCATATAATTGTGGATGAAAGAGTACGCCACATACCACCCAAAATTTTAAAAAGGCAGTCAGTAATGCCTTTTGATCTTACACTGGCTGCATTTACACTGCTGCTTCATAGGGTTGTAGAGGATGTAGGCAACAAGTCATACAGGAAATAGTTCACTAACGTATAAAAGTAAGAAATTAAATAAAAACTGAAATGTTTTTTGTTGGTACAAGAATATCAAACTGGCGTTAAAGAACACAGTCACCAGGAACAATGGCGCAAGAGGTAAAAACATTGAGCAAAAACATTGTCCCATGCTACGGTGTGCACGCTGTGCCATATCTGTGTTCACAATAGCTATGAACAAGCCGTTAATTGTAATCAAAGCTGTAAAATAGCTGTAAAACACAACCACAAAACGGAGCTTTTTGCCACTTGTTAGTATTCAGTGACAATCTTTAGCATACTGTGCTTCAATAACACCACACTCTGCTAGATATCGGAAGACAGGTTGCAACACAAGTCAAACCTTGTGACCATAGCCTGAGGTCTGATCTGGGGAAAGGGGAGTGAGAAGCGTGATGTGAGGAAGTGAAAGCCAGGAAAGCAAACGGATATCAATGCTAGGCTAAAAGCTAACCCAAACTAGCTAAATTTACAAAATTACAAAATATAACTATTTTTGCTTCAGTGCTATAAAAAATCTATGTGATGCTATGCTATGTGGCTGTTGCTCTTTTTACACTAACCAACCAGAGCAAACTTTATAATCCTGAACAATTGCACAATTCGGCACCTTTAAATAATGGCTACACAAACACATTAATGCACATATTTGCATTGTACACTGTAAATGCTGAGCTTGTGATACTCTAGTGTGATTAATTCTGCACAGGACACTGAACAACAATAACAGCGGGACACTAACAGTCCGTTTTGCCGCGAACACACAGTAGTGTGATGAGGTCTGCTCTAAATATACAACACAGAGGCTCCGTGGCCACAGCAGCTGTGATCAGGCAGAGAGGAGATGGGCTTTAAAAGGAAGAGAATGCATTGTGACCCTGAGAGAGAGGCAGCTGCTTGGCTTATCACTCAGCCCTTGTGACAGATAAGGTTAAACGCTTCAAGAGAGGCCTAGCCGCCAGCCTGCAACCGCCAAAAAACACAATGTATTATTCCCGGCTCCGCCGCTATTGGAGATGCAGCCCACTAAATCACGCCAGGGCGCAAATAACTGCTTTAACTTTGGTGACCGGGGTGATCGCTCAAACCCTCTGTATTCCCTTACAAATCCCTGCTCTGAGCCCTACTGTTCGCTCCCAGGAAACAGCGGTTAACCTGTCTGTCAGCACTCTGCTACAGTTATATGTGTCCTTTTTCTCCTGCTAGGTCATTTATAAGCCTTTGGCAAATATCTGTGTATGGCAAGTATCTGTCAGAGTACAAAGCTTTTATACATAAAATAGAGGGTTACTCATCCTGTTGTCACTGTTATAACTACTCTGTTTATTCTTTCTACATTTCTAAATTGGAATGCACCCACTGGATGGAATTTGTCATGACAGATGGATTAATAAAAGTTTGTTACTTTAACATCTTTGGAGGTTAAGAATCGTTCTGGCCTTCTCTTAAAAAGTAATACCGCAGCAAGGTTACGCCAGTTAAATATTAGTATTCAGTGTAGGAGTCTCTTGGAGTCTCTTATATTTAAAACGTGAGAGCTGATGCTATACATGGTGCCAAGTTTGTACACGTGTCTCTGGCTCATTGATTATGCTTGCTTAGTGCCATCCTTTTTTATATGTATAACTTTGTACAAATGTGTCACTCATGATTTGTGGAGCAGTAGTCCTTGCAGTGCGCGTCCACTGGCACTTAAGCCCCCACTCATCCCATTCATTTCAATAGAGAGCCACCGCATGTCGCGGGGCATGCTGGGTTACGTTGCGCTGAGCGCAGCCCCGCCCTCCGGCACAAAAGTTAAACAGATCTCAACTTTATTCAAATGAATCCGGCCGCCGTGCTGTGTCCAGCCAATCAGGGAACAGCAGGCTGCCACGCCACACACAGACGAGCCTCACACACACAGAACAGGCACCTTTCAAACACAGAGAGATAAAAAATGGCGGAATATGGCTTCATTTGGTTTACTACAAATGTAAAATCTTAAACTTATGATTGACTACGTCTGTTGCTTCATTTGAATTCAAAAACATCACGGACACGCCCATACGCGGCGAGCCGAGAGATCCAGGACAGTGACACGCGTTGAAGAAAAGTGCCAGTGGACACGCACCGTTATAGTAGCACTTGTTTAGATGCCCTTTCGCAGTCAGCCTTCTCCCATATGTGCGCCCCTTGTCTTCCCCTTCCTCTTCTTTTTGTCCTTGTCCTCTTGTCACATTCATCTGTAATGCTGCACAGAAATTGTTTTTTTTTTCTGAACCTATATTGTGCCCAGGAACTGCAAATGATGCAGTAAATGAAAGTGGGTATGCGATGTAGGTCAAACAATCTCATTTGAATTAAAATGTGTTCATCATTAACTTCCAAAGTGAGTGTGTAAGTAATGGAAAAGCAAGTTGGCGTTATTTGTGGAAAGGCTAGCCCGCTGTTCATTTTGCTATGGCGAGATTCGCTGTTAGGAGAACATGTTGCTCAGCACAAATACCCATTTCCTGTAATTCGGAGTTAGACGTGAAATGAGTTAGGTGTGAAATGAATGCTCTGTTTCTCTGCTGTCGTGCCCTGATGTCATTCTCTCAGAGACATGAGGAATGTTGCCAATAGAGTGTGTTCAATAGCAGAGATGCTGTGTTAGCACATCATTGGCAGCTGACAATGGCAGCTATAAGTTGAAGAAATGTCCTAAGCTGTATGGAAAACCATGAGAAGCAGGGCTAAACTCAGTGCTTACTTTTTAGTTCAGCTACACATTTAATTTACAATCTACATAACAGGTGATACCATTTCTTTTTAGCTATTGAGGTTAATGGAAAGTTCAAAATACATCTTATATCATACACAACAATATCATTTGTTTTTTAAAAATCTATTTTATCAGCAGGATTATGCACATACGTATTGTGGCATTTTTAGGAACATTACATTATTTTTATGTTACATTGTTTACTTCCATTATAATTATTTTATACAAAGTTCAGAGTCTTGGTCCGTTACTGTTGTTTACAAAATATACAAGTTTATAGTTTTTTTCTATTAAATGTTTAGATCTTATGAATGAATATTTATTTTGTTGTAATAAAATATTTTTTTTAAAAATAATTAGAATAATCTTTTGGGATTTTATCATATCTCAAAGAATATTGTTATACAAATATAGAAAAATTGTGATATTATTTTGGGACCATATCGCTCACTCCTAATGGAAAGTTATTATTACACATATATTTATATGACATCTGACATTGTATGAAAACAAGTGTGACTATGTGTGTGTGACTTTTTCACCTTCAGGGTGGGAATGGGGTGGAGTCATGGCTATGTGCAAATGGTACATTCCAAAGGGTCTTTGGGTTCTGGATGTCCCCCCACTAAATAAAAGGGGATTGAGCATTCCTCACATTCCTCCAGAGTTTCCAAATCTCTTTGATTGGATTATCCAGTTATGTTACCGTGCCTGAGTTTACATTAGAGCTCTGTTACTGCTTCTATGTACGAGACCTATGGGTGCAGCTTGTGTGTTTTATCAAGTTGTTTTTTAGGGTTTGTAATATTTCTTTTTTACTGCTGCAAAAAAGCACAAAACTGTCTGTAATGGGTTTAAAAATATATTATTCTGCTTTTGTTGGAGTAACTATATCTACTGTCCATGGAAGCTGTTCTTCTAGATTTTGGAGCATTGCTGTGTGGTTTTGAATGCATTCAGTGAAAAGAGCCTTGTGGGGTGTCCACACACATTTCACATGACCCTGTATCCAACTTTCTGACATTTCTATAGCTAATGCATTAGAAATTACAAAGCTCAGACATGTGCTGACAGAAATACATCATCCTGTTACTTCAGGATCTCAGGCCAGTCTGTGGCAGGTGTTTTCTTCCCATTTCATCCACAAAGCTAAGATGAACTGCCGAACTGTTGCAACAGCAAAAGCTGTGTGGTGTGGAAGTGTGTAATACGTGCATGACATGCAGATGCGTCTTACTGAATTAAGTCCTGTTTTTTCTTCCCTTTTCATGGTGTCTGTGCAGTTCAACTTCGTGGGGAGAATCCTTGGGCCCCGAGGGCTCACTGCCAAACAGCTGGAAGCTGAAACAGGCTGCAAGATTATGGTCCGAGGAAAGGGCTCCATGAGAGACAAGAAAAAGGTGAGTTTTTGTTTGCTTTATTGAATTATAAAATGCTATAGATGTTTTGATACACCATTTATGAATTCCAATCTGATTTCGATCTGCAATTGCATATATTAAAATAGATTCTGAAACAAAAGCTTCTTTTACATTAATATTATCACTGGTAGTGTTTGTATTGTTTACACTGTAAGGCTAAAATAGACCAACAGCACTTTTTATTTGTAGAGCAAACAAAATACAAACATGCATTGATTAAAATTAATTCCAAATTAATCTGTTTATGGAAGACTGTACTCACACTCTAAATGCTTCAACAGACTGTGAAATCCAACATTTTTCCACTAAAGACAGTAATTGGTCATCAATTAATGAACTTTTCTGTTATCCCTTTAGCCTTTGGGTTATGTGCTGGAAGTTTATCACGTTCCTGGAAAGCATCAGTTAGAGTCTGCTGCCTAATGATATATTTCTGTATGTTGTTTGCCCAAACTCCTGGTACTCTTTCATGTGAAACTTGATTAAACTGGTTAAATTGAATTACACGAGTTAACTTTCACCTCTGTGACTATACACAGGTTACAAGTAGCTGGTGTTTCCAGGCTAAAACTTAAAACAGCTTAATTCAGTTGCTCACTAGTAAGAAATCTGGACATGTCTCATGTTATATTACTTAGTATTTTATGGTCCAGCACATGTTGTGGATCGGTAAGAGGATCAGCCTTGTCTCTCTGATATCCAAAGTGTGATGTTTGATATCTGATGTGTCCAGCACATTTTTGTTATTTGTCCAGCAAAGTTGTTTTTCTGTGATAAAAAAGCATATTTTTGCACCAGTGCATAACTAATACATGCCAAACGGCAAGGGATAAAATCCAGGCAGCTCCATTCTAATGGAGTTTCTGTTGGAGCCTGCTTGGCTTGCACCACTCTGGGACTGGGACAGACATTCTGCCTGCCTCCAAGGGTGCCTGACATAGAGGAAAAATGACTCGCATTAAAATGAAAATGAGTGCCATTAGAGAAAGAGGGAGACATGGGAGGGGAAGCTCTCTGCTTTTTAGAGCTGAGCAAGAGGGTTGCTACGCGTCTTCAATATATGTCCCTCCCCAGACTATTTAGTCCCTGTTTTTAGATTAAAGGACAACTTCAGTGCTTTGCCACATCCGATTTGACTTACCAGCAAAATCGAGAGCGGAACAGATTATTCTGCTAAAGACAGCAACACTCTGCAAAAGCTGCATGCAGCTATTCAGCGAGTGTTAGTAGTTTTCCCAGTAGCGTTTGATAAATATGCCAAATAAAGTCTGCGCAGTTATTCCACTCCCAGAGTCTAGAGTGCCTCTACTTTATTAACTGACTCTAGAGATCTCCACCAAATATTGTGCACTATATAGACAAAACATATTGACATATACTTCTTATTCTTATTCTTATTATTATTATTTATTTTAAGTGAATTAATTATTTAATTATATTTATATATTTTTATTTGTATTAAATAAAAAATACATACTAGTATGTATAAAATATTAGTAAATAATAGTAAAATAAAATTTCATATTAATAATGATAATAAGACTACCAACAACCCTTACAGCAACATCATAATAACAAAAATAAAAATAACAATAGACAAATTAATAAATTGTTAAACGTAAGACTTACAGAGACTGTCATTTAATTCTTACCTAGGTGACCTCCAGTGTCTTCGGTGTGGATTTCTAAATAGTTTAATTAAACATGGTTTTCAAGTTAAGAATTAGTGCAGAATACATACAAATCGTATCAGTAACCGACTTTGAAATATCTCAGCTTGTCAGAGGCCTGATTGTGCAGTGTATGACTATAAATCTGGTATTCTGGGCTCTGGAAATTCACTTGTTTTCAGCAGCACATATTCTGCTGCCTGTGGTTGCGGCAGAATGACAAATAGAAGCATATTCAAAAGAATACTGAGTAGCAATGTGGCAGATGAGATTCTTTGCTGTGCGGTGTTGCTAATTCAGAGTGATGGGGAATTAATGAAACACAATGAGCTGAGATCCCCCAGGCGCACTGCCATGTTCCTGCAGTGTTACACAAGCTGCACCGCCACAAATTTTGCCCGAGCCCTCAGCGGACACAGTAATAGAGGGCATTTAATTGGACGGGATGGAAACCCACTCTGGCGGGTCTGTGTTTGGAGCCGCGTTTGCTGTTGCATGTCTCAGAAATATTTAAAGAGGATTTTAACAGTGCCAATAAACACTGCCTCTCCAAAGCTGACATCACCCTATTCCGACAGTAGCCACCAGGGAGCTTCTCCTTATCACGACTGTTGTTGTGAAGACTTGTCAAAATCACTTCACTGTGTGCCACTTGCGTACGCACACGAATGAATATTCGGCGAAACTCAGAGCCTTTTAGAACACAATACCTTACAGCTATGTTTTTGAATTTCTGGGCAGGTTGACATTGAATAACTGAAAGAAAAGACAAATAAGTAACGTGGAGGGGTTTGAAGAAGAGCGCTGCAGCCAGGAGTGAACAAGTCAGGCATCAAACTGAGGCACCATCTGGATCCATGTACTCTCTTACTTTCATTTAAATTAGATTAACAGGCGTAGTAGTATCTGGGATACTCACATACACACACACACACAGAAGAGTGTGAATCTTTACAGACATAAATTTATGCAGGAATACTGTGCATGTATTCCCAAATGAAAGAGAAGTCTGTGTGATCCATAAACGGAATCTAGAAGGAATTCTTTATTTGGATGTGGATACGAGTGAATCATTACCTGTTCTAACAACACAGGAATGACAGCATGCAGGTCTTATCTGTGTCTGTAAATTTAATAAACTAAAAATAACTAAAAAAATGTTGCTAAATTAATTTAGATCACTTGTCTGCAGCACCCTGTAACAAAAATGTTAGAAGTCTTACAGTGGGTGATTTACAGCAATTCACCTGTTTTACAGCCCTGTTTTGACTCCGCTCACTGGAAAATTCTTTCTGCACTTCAAAGTAGCACTTGCTTTTAGCATGTAACTAGCTCCCAGGAGTGTTAGACTGTATCTTGTTATTGAGTGCATATATTTGATCAAGTAATTGCTCGCTTGTGAGAAGGTGGCAGCCAGTAATTAGCTAAAACAGTGCCCCCCTACTGTGATCTAACACTGAGACATACAGACTCAGAGCTGACTAAAACCTGACCCCAGATGTCTTTTTGTCCACATACTGAATCTTCGCCACTTCTCTGTGTCATCTAGCAGCGTTTGATTTATGTTAGCAGACTTGTGCTCCAAAAATATTCTGAAGAAAATAGTTAAAATAAGTTAAATATTTTATTTGATGACAGAAAAGATCCAGTGCACATGCAATTACTGTGTTTACTTTTCCTGCTTCTTCCAAGTTAGGGTCAAGAGTTTAAAAATAGAAAAATTATTTAACTGATTTGTCAGAAGCCAAAGCAGATGTCTTTAGAGCAATATGAACTTTACCACCACTGCCAGGTATTATGCAGTGTCCTGTAGAAGAATTAGCTTAACCGTTTACCCACAGATTCCTTTTATTTCTGTGTATATATAAAAGTAAATCTAGAGATAGTAGATACAGTCAAGAGCATAATTTGTTGGGTCCATACAACTACACATGCACATAAAGGGGAGTGACGCTGTTTCCATTTCTTCTTCTATTGTTTAATGGGGATGATAGCTTGCCTCAAATTCAGTAATCGGGCCTTCTAAAAAAGTGTTTTTATGATCCCTAGGGAAAGTTAAGTTGTAGACACAGGTGTATATGCCCTTCTGTTTAAAACTGTATTATTTAGGGTAGCTGAATAACAATTACTGACTTTCATTCATAAGGGAAATTAGATTCATGTGACCTAGTTTGTATGATCTGCGGAGTTGCACCTTAATTTAAGGTGCAAAAATTGTTATATAATATCTGAGAAGTGTTAGATGCCAAAGCAAAATGTGAAACTCACACTTTCCTGACACTGCAGATAATTAAGTTTTAATAACTTTTCATTTAATTAAATTTTTTCAAACAATTAAATCTGGTTCTGGCATAGATACGCACTCCTGTTAAAGATAAACTCTCTTCTTAATTGTAAGGACATGTAGGTCAGACCATACTCACTTCCTATGTCTGTTTTTACTTAACTTGCAGCTACTAAATAATGTATAGTAGTTAAGAAATTATATGATCTAATCTGTTCTCACACATCCTGAACTTCCATCCTTTTGTCTGTGTGTGTCTGCAGGAGGAGCAGAACCGAGGAAAGCCAAACTGGGAGCACCTGAACGAGGACCTGCATGTTCTCATCACAGTGGAGGACTCACAGAACCGTGCTGAGATCAAACTGAAGAGAGCTGTGGAGGAGGTGAAGAAGCTGCTGGTCCCTGCAGTGAGTCACATATCTCCTCTCTTACCTTTCTACCCCTGACTCTGCGTCTACTTATCGGTACACGGAGTAAGAAAAAAGGACATAAAAATTTGTTGAGCGGCAAAAACACATTGATTTGCTTCAACAAACAAGACTCGTGGGTTTCGGTTAAAGAAGTGCTGCATAGGCACTGATAAATGTATTTACTCAGAGGGAGCTAACTCAATCTAAATAGCTGTCCTCAGCATGGCTGCCATTTCCACTCGGCTCTACTGGGTCCTTAGAGAAAGACAGGAGAGTGTGGTGCGAAACACAGCAGAGCTGCCACTGGAGGGATAAGCTGCCATGCGCACTTGCAAGTTGCTACTGTGCAAAGGTGAGCAGCGTGGGCAGTTTTTAATGGGCTTAATTACCTGTGCTTAAAAATTTAATGAGGGGCACGAGACAGAGGGGTCGAGACTCCAGGCCCCCACTGGGGCCTCCAGAAGCCTCTGTGTTGCAGTCGAGCTCAGAGCTGAATGGTAATGAAGCGGCGGGCCTTAATGAAGTGACAGCAGGTTAGCAGGAGATGCCAGTGGAAACCCACCGAGGTCTAAAGACAAAGAGAAGATATGCAGGGCCATGCGCCCTACTGTACGAGCTGTGGGTCGTTCTGAATTCCACTTTCCGGTCCTAGGAAAGATTCACGTGTTTGTCTGAAGTTGTTCACAAAGACAACGGCGGTAAGCAGAAGACTTTGGAAGTCAGCGGCAGCCTTCGCTGTAGGAAGAAAAGTGCAGTATTAAATGCTGGAGATGAATAGAACAGAAAAGATGGGAACGTTTGAACAGTCTGTAATTCTGGCTGGATGTGAAGCTCCGCCGCCAAAGGGGGAAGGGGAGCGCACTCTAAACGCTGCTGCCATGGAAACCAGCGCGGGTATCCGCTGATCCGTGATTGACAGTTGTGCCCTTTCTGTGGCACAGTAGTTCTGAATGGAGGCTAAGCTCTCTCTAAAGTTTAGCACTGTTGACACCGGGAAGCGCTGGCTCCCGATAAACACTCTTATACTCGTGTTTTCTGAGAGAAAATCATTCCTGAAGATACATCTGGAGACTTTTGAGTTTCTGCATTCTTGATGAGATCACAACGCAGGCTTTTATTAAAACAAGCAAAACAGTTTTATTCTTTCCAGGGTTTTTAACAGAAATAGGGTATGGTATAGGTGCTATATATATAGCGTCATCAAATGTTTACACAAGCCCCAAAAGTAGATAAAGAGAACCCGATTAAACAAATGAGACAAAATTATTCATTTAGTTATTGAGAATAAGGCCTGAATGTGTACGGATATTAAAGTTTATATTACTAACATGTTACATATTAGATGCATTGTACCAATAAAATGGCAAAATAATCCAACTAAAAAAAATCTATCTAGATAACTGAACAACAAGCCTAGATATAGTCGAGTTGACACTGTGGTGCTAAGTAGTAATGAAAAAATTATTAATAACAAAAAACTATGTGATCCTCAGTTAGGTCAGCAACAACTAATCAGCTTAATCTGCTAAATTCAGTAGCCAAATTTGTTGGAGCTTAATATTCAATCAGTTGGTGACTTTTTTAATTAATCTTTATTGTCTTTATGGTTACTCATTGTTACGGCCTTAAGCTTAATTTAAAAGCTGATAGCTACTTAGCTAGTTATTTGGTAATTGAGTGATTCATAATTTAATAACAACTGTTTCTCAATCTTTTTCTCAAACGTGTTTCTTAACATGATTTTCACTATTTGACAGTATGTGGATGTGTCAGGGCTTCTTTCATGAAAATTTCATGATAAATGGACCAGTCCAAAATTACTTTTATTTCTTCTCCTGTAAAATTGCAATTTTGAGGAAGTTACATTAGACAACCATGACAATGATAGGATAAGTTGAAATGATCAGCTGTAATTCTTATATTGCACAAAATACATATTGCCACTATTTCAGTAACCTCTAATCAACCGGAAGAGTATATCATTTACTTTCAACAAAAATAAAATCCCATATTTAAAAATAAGTTTATATAACTACTATCTGATGACTGTTCATCTTCCTGTTCAATTTCCTTCTATTTGTGCCCACTTGGTATTTGCTTCTTCTTAAGCAGACACATTTTCTTTTAAGAAATGAGTTATGCTTAAAGAAACTGTCCAAACATACACACATGTACAAGCACACACACACACTGGCTTGTTTAACAATACTCTTCCACCACCTCCACCCAAGACTTAACAGGATAGGGGTGGATTCCTCCAAACAACTAAAAATAACCAGCTGTCTATTTTTGCAGCCTGTCTGTCTGTGTGTGTAAGTATGTGTGCGTGTGTGTGTGACCATGCCTTACTCTAGCACGAGTGAATGTCTTTGAAATGGCTTCACTTCTAAAGGTTGAAAATCTTCATACATCTAGGTGAACCATTATAATGTTGTTAAGCTCACAGTCACACGTAAGCTGAGCTCTAGACTTAACGGAATTCTCTCATCGCGGCTCATGCTTGACCATATCATGGCCCGGGGCCATTTGACAAGCAGACATTAGCAGTGTAAGCAAAGGGCATATTCATACACATACACACACTCACACATAAACACAGACACACACGTACACAGACTGATCCTCTCTGAATGGTTCGCTTTTCTTTTGCCGCTGTGCTTGCTGACATAGTTTAGATCATTCTGTGGGCTGTCTGCTCCAGCGGACCCTGACCTGGCCTGAACTCCGCACTGCAATATCCAGCAGCACATAAAAGCCCAGCTTAGTGATTCAGCTCTGCAGCACAGCAGCTGTACATGGATAGCCAGTGCTGTCATAGACACTTTCACGTAGCAAGTGGGGTGACCTACTAACCGTGAAATTTGGTAACAGCAATTTTTTTTTTTTTTTTGTGGCTGTCTTGACAAAATCTGGCTCTTGAAATGGGAATTCTGTAGGATAAGGAAAAAAGATGTATATAATATTTCGGAATCAGTTATATAAAAACAGTACAGTAGCAAATAAATATAGAAATTAATTTTCTAAATAATTTTGTGAGTTTTCTCAGTGTTCATCACTGTCATTGTTTCTCAGTTTTTGCTGGTTTTCACTTTTGAACAATAGTTTTTCATTTTTTCTTTACATGAGTATATATATATATATATATATATATATTAGTGATGATGATGAATTGAGCAGTATAATGCTCCTAAATGTTCTCTTTCACCTGTAAAGTCGGCATTTGTGAAATAAATATGTTAGATGCTGTGGATGATTCTAAAACAACTTAATGATAAATAAACAAATAAATAATAAAAAACAATATCCAAAAAGCCATACATTTGAAGTCACAATAACATTACAAATATCATTAAATATTAATTATAAAATACATTTAGTTGTGTAAAGTATTTAAATCTGCAGTGTCTGCGCAGATCAGCCATAACATTAACACCACCTGCATGTTCCTACCATCACTGTCATTTTATCAGCTTCATTGACCATATAGAAGCACTTTGTTGTTCACATTGTTTTACAGTGTTTAAACCAGGGGTCACCAACATGGTGCCCGCGGGCACCAGGTAGCCCGCAAGGACCTTATGAGTAGCCCGCAGGCCTGGTCTAAAAATAGCATTTTTGTTGCTATTCTTTTTTTTTTTAAATCACAGTTGCATTGATGTAATTTTAGATTATATTACATTAATATTAGCTTAGAGATAGCCTATAGTTTATATATTATTATACAATATAATGTAATATAATATGTAATATTATATTAAAATATAATATAAAATGTAAACACTTGCAGAGATTTATAATAATAGTGTTGCCTATTGATATCTGTGTCTTCACATAGATGAATGTCATTAATTATTAATAATAACATATAATTAAAGGTAAATTGAGAAAATTTGTAATTTCACGAGTGTGTATCAAACTGGTAGCCCTTCGCATTAATTGGTACCCAAGAAGTAGCTCTCAGGTTCAAAAAGGTTGGTGACCCCTGGTTTAAACAGTCCAGCAGCACATACCAGTGCAACACACTCTTATCTGCCACCCAAATAATATTTGCTCTGTGTCTGGTCATTGAAAAACAGGATGAAAGGAGGATAATAAGGTATGCTGAGAATAGGATGGACTACAGTCTGTATTTGTACAAGTGTAAAGTGCTAATGAGGTGGTATTGGCATTGTGCAAAAATCGCTATTTCTTTCTCTGTATTTCTTCACAGGAGCAGATAACTTTGATTAAATGATGAAAACAAATATTTAACATTATTAAATTTACCAGTGCTGAAAATATGTTTTAATAATATCATCCCCTTTTAGTATTATAATCGCTAGAAGAGATTCATTTTAAAGTCAGTGTGGGTGACACTGAGAAAACACTCATTATTTGCACTGCTTATTGAGAAACAGTGACAGAAAAAGATTTGGGGAGCAAAGAGCATGAGAAAGAGGAATAATCTGATCTGAGTGAAAGAGAGAAAGCAGACTAAGAAAGAACAAGTGGAAACTAGAATATGAGAAAAAGAGAAAGAGAGAGAGCAATTGAACCAACAGAGAGAGAGAGAAAGAGGGAGAGAGGGTGCTGATTTCAGACTGCTGAGGGGAAACGTGATCTGTTTCTTTAACCCCTGTACTCTGTGTGTTCATTTGGGCTGGCTTGTTTGGACAGTGCTGAGTAACTCATACTCAGTCTGTTAGCAAGTATGAAACCCTAGCTTGTCTACACACCGCTAGCCTAACACCGCTAAAACCCAGCACCACCCACTGCAAGACCCAGATTACAGCTCCGCTATAAAACACACAGCTGAACTGAGCCGCTGAAGGTATTGGACCACACTACTGTCCCAAGAGTAAATACTTCATGGCTTTTGCAGAACATTCTGTTTATTCCTTGTTTGGAAGAACCTTAAACTGTGCCCATGTTTGTACCACAAGCACCATTCCTTTTAATTCTGTTTTGTACATTGTGTTACAACTAATTAAAGTTTATTTTGAATTGATTTCTGTATGTTAAAAAAGTAATTAGTGCATGTTTGCATAAATGTCTCTCTCTCTCTTTCTCTGTGTGCGTGTATGTGTTGGCAGGCCGAAGGTGAAGACAGCTTGAAAAAAATGCAGCTGATGGAGCTGGCCATCCTCAACGGCACATACCGGGATGCCAATATCAAGTCACGTAAGAACGACCCCCTTCATAACTCAAACACTGTACAGCTAGCCTGTGTGGATTGACCTCAGCTCTATTTGTCTCCGTTTTCACTGTGTTAAGCACTATTCGAGATGGATTAGCTGTACTACAGGATGTTCTGTAATGTAATTTGCAAGGAATCCTTTATTTAACAGGATAAAGTATCTGTGTAATTTCCCTCGAATTGCCAGAGATGGCCTAGACCGAAATATCATAGGCCTGGTGCACAGCATTCTTGTACACAAGAGGCTGAGTTACAACACTTCTGCATAAAGCTGTGTGTATTAGCAGAATAAACTAATAATATTCCTAGTGTTACTACTGAGGAAGTTCCAGGTTAGGTCAGTTTTTTGAAGGGCAATCACTCAAATTGTTAATGTCAAATAGTTTAAACTGGAATATTACACTATACAAATAAAAAAGGCACTACAAATGGTTCTTTGTGTAACGTCACAGAAGAACCAGTATTGATGTTTGTTTTAAAACCAAGGAACACGGCGCTGAATGTGCACTGAATGTGGACAAAATTTTAGTTTTTGGTTCTTCTATGACATTGCTCAAAGAAACATTTGCAGCACCTTTATTTTTAAAAGTATACTGTACATTCTTCATTCACTTATTTGTTACGAAAGTATTCTGGAGTACTTGACTGATTGTATCAGCAGAATTGTGCGTGCATAGAGCTTTTCCTTTGTCTCTCTGTGTTTGCCTTTTCTCATCAAGATGAGGTAAGGTGTTTGTTATCCTCTCATTGTCTTCCTTCCTTTGACATCTCCTTGTACTTGTGTTCTCTTGTGTGTCACTCCTCTTCCCCCTGTGTAGCAGCCCTGGCGTTCTCTCTGGCCGCCACTGCCCAGGCTCCCCGCATCATCACCGGCCCCTCCCCTGTGATGCCCAACGCAGCTCTGCGTGCCCCTGCCCCCGCTGCCCCCACCCTCATGCCCCTCATCCGACAGATCCAAACATCCGCCATCATGCCTACGGGCACCCCGCACCACACCGCCACCCTGTTGCCTCAAGCCCCTGAGTCGGGCATCATCTACACTCCATATGAATATCCCTACGCCCTGGCCCCTGCCACCTCCATCCTTGAGTATCCCATCGATTCCAGCGGTGTATTAGGTAAGTAGATTTAAATGTACAGGTGTGCTGTCTGGAGTAATATATTCACTGCTGTTTAAAAGTTTGGAGTTTCTTGATATTAAATAATTCGTTTTTTGGTACATATGCATTTTGTACATTTAAACTGCAGACCAAATAGGTTTTCTTCAAATCAAAACAGTTGATTCCAAACTTTTGAATGCTTATGTATAAACACTATATGTCCACAGTGTATAGACACCTTTTCATATTAAAGGGAATAATATAGTACATACAGTACGTATATAATATAGTTCTTTATATTATATATTATAGTTATTATTATTATTTTATTATTATTATATTTGATTGTATTCAGCCACAATAGCATTAGTGTGGTGATTAGTTTAGGAGTTCAGGATCACTAATGGTCCTTCAGTTAATCCTAATGGTATTAGAAGCTGGGGGGGCTCTATGTTTGAAGGATGCTTGGGCCATCTTCTTTGTTCATTGTTCATCTGCTTATAATATAATATATTAGTAGTAGTAGTATTAGTTTGTAGTAGAATTACCATTTCTTTAATTAGTCTTAAAACCTTTACTATGACTATATCCGTGCCACAGGCATAACAACTGGCTTTTACAATAACACAGCGACTTTTTACCAATAATTCTGAATTATTAATTGACCAGAAGGAAAAGGACTCCCTTAATTGTGAATCTTGGTTCCTTCCCAGGTTTCATCCAGTTTTGAGGGGGTTTGTTGCAAACATACTTTGTTACAACATCAGTTGAAAAAAATGCTGTACAATTAAATTAGATTTTAAATTTAAATTTAAAACACCTGTATTTAAAATTTATGAAATTTATCTAAATGAGCTAATTGGTGTCTGTATACTGTTGGACATATAATGTATTTGTTTGCTAGGAGCTCAACTTAAACATTCTTGAAATCCTGTCATTGAAAAGAAATGTTATGGGAGCAGCAGCATTTATTTGTATGTATGTATTTATTTATTTTTCAGGCACCAAATAATTAATTTCAGCACTCTGTCTCATTCTTTTAGGTATGGCTTTCCCAACAAAGGGCTAGTAGTGTTCATGGACAGTCTGCATCCCTCACAAGTGTTAACATGCTTTGTTTCCTAGCTGCCAGAACAACCGAACATAAAACAACAAAAACCCCTAACAGTGTGTTAACTAAAGAACAGACAGACCAATAGAGAAGACCATTACTACTGATGTTTACACTGGTTTTAACTTCCAGAATTTATTACATTTTGTTTTATTGGCGCATCTTTAACTTACAAATTAAAATTAATCTAAATCTAAAAATATCTAGAATACTGATGATTAACTAAATCTGTCGCCGTCAGTGTTCTTTGAATAATATTGCAGTCTGTAGTTTAAGCCCAAGTCAGTTTCCATCCCTGTGCTTGCTTCAACTCTGAGTACCCTCAGTGAACGATCAGTATTAGAACTGACTTTGTGTTATGAATTGGAATAATGGGATGAATGAAGCACTCACAGTGGCCTAATGTAAATCTGTCTAGTGGGATACGCCTGAAATGAATCCATCTTATTAAAAGCATTTTGTTTGTTAGGGCTGATTTGGTGGGAGGATTTAAGGGGGCTCTGTTGGCATGGTTAAGATAAGTGGAACAATTAAACACTTGTGGTCTTAGGTCACTTGCTTCTTGAAATGATAGATGTATTTGCAGGTTGCAGTGGCAGGTTGCTGCACTTTGAAAACAGAGCTTTTGGGCTTTTAATAGAAAATGATTTGGGCTTTTCTCATCGTTTTATAAGAACTTATTACTGGGTCTTACAAGCTTGATGTTTTGATGTTTTTTTCCCTTCATGTGAAGATGAAACTGTTGTATTGATGTGTTGTAATGATTAATTATCTGATGTTGATTTCTGTTTTATTGGTAATGTTGCGCTCTGAGCAGGTGCAGTGACTACTAAAGTACGAAGGCAGGATATGCGCGTCCATCCTTACCAAAGGGTAGTGACCGCAGAAAGAGGTTAGTTTAGCCCCGGTGTTCAAACAACACTGTTTGATAGTGTGTATGTGTGTGTGTGTGTGTGTGTGTGTGTGTGTACTTCCGATAAAGCTTCTTACACTTTCAATTACAATACAAACTGCAAATTGAACGTTTTTAAAGGTCATTTTTAAACATTATCACATCACTCACAGATTTAGAACTTACATAGCACTACATGTATGACAGTATTGATTTTGAAAGTGTAATTATGTATGTATGCATGTTTGTGTGTGTCTGTGTGTGTGTGTGTGTGTGTGTGTGTGTGTGTGTGTGTGTGTGTGAGTGAGTAAATGAGTGAGTGAGTGTGTGTGTTTGAATTAAGTATTTCTGAGCATGTTCACAAGTTTTGGGGAGGCACTGAAGAAAGTGTAGAAACACGTGCAACACTTTACAGTTTATTTAAGCTTTATAACACATACATAAAAACGTCACTAGGTGGTTATTACAGTCGTTAGAATTAGGGATGTGTGATTGAGGTCACAATACTTATTTTCTGCTATTTCTATTTCTTAAAATATTTAGGAATTTGCACCAGATTTCTCCTAAAGTCAGTAATCCAACATGCCTTGTGATATTAATAATGCTTTTTGTGTATCTTAAGATCAGAGTAAGCCAGATAATATTCAGAAGCTATAATCTGTTATTGAAAATGAAAACAGTGTGAATTTTTATTTTGCATCAAGCAGCAAAACATTGTATCTTTAAACTAAATTTATCTTGGTTGGCATCAGACATCATGCAGTGTGACTATTGCATATGTCTACTAGGACTGCAGGCAAATTTAATTTATTGAAGTATGGCTATATTATGTTTTGCTATTCTGTATCAATGTTCCAAGGCACAGTATTGATTATTCTTAAATATATATATTTATATGTAAAGTTAGGTGGCAGACAGATGTTCATTCTGTGTTGCGTTTAAATCCCTCCCAATAAATAGCAATGCTGTACTCTGCCATTAGATCTTACTGGTCTGATTTTTTTAATTTAGGTTTTATTATATATGATAGCATGTTCTTTATATTAGGAGAGTTTTCCTAAAGCCAGATTAAACAACTGTAACATATCTACTTGCTTACACTATCACAATATATTGTGATATATTGGATCACGACCCCTGTATCATTATACATATTGTATCTCCAAGTTCCAATTGCCAATACATATGCACATATTGTGGTGGCAGTGCTGAAACAATATATTGTGCAGCCTTATTCATAATCATTACACTGGAACTGAAACACAACAGTTGTTAGCACTTATTCCACATCAGATCTTAAACATAAGCATAAAAGAAGACTTTATATGAAGCTTATTGACACTCTTATGTAGGTTTTATAATGTTTAATAATGTAAAGTGTTGCATCCAGTATGAGTTCACACAGGTGGGTTGATCACACTGCATGTATTGAGTCTCTCACTAATAGAGAGAGTTGTTTGGGTTGTGCAAAGTTAAATGGACTGTTCACTTGAGCTCCATTATACTGATGACCGTGGGATAGCATTACGACTCCTAGTCCATGAAGGGTGATGGAGCTCAGTTATTAGCCTCTCTTTTTTCTTTTCCTCATTTTGTTGATGTTGATTCCACACTCTGTGTCTTAGCTGTTAATTGTTTTGACTCTAATGTACATTCGCGCCTACTCTATTCCATTCAGCCATTATGTATTTGGCTTATTTGGCAACTGAGAAACTTCCTAAGTTTGTTTTATTATTATTATTATTATTATTATTTTGTTCATGACATTCTATTCTACTTTTTCAGATTAATTTATAAAAGAAGGGGATTTATTTTATTGATCATGTTTACAAGAACAAGTCTGCTGGTATTTAAAGACCAACAGAGCGTAACTAATTTAAAGCAATGTATGTTCACCACGCAACAATATTTCCAGTACTGTATTTAGGTAACCCAGTGTTGTCTCTCATGCTGTTACATCAGGTTTGTAGAGCATGTTAGATCCATGAAAATAGTTTTCTTCTAATACTAAGAACTTAAGCCCCACTATGTGTCATTCAGAACACAGCAGTCATCATTGTCTTAACTCTTTCGTTTCACATATTTATAATTTTACTGCATTTCATAAGCCTATTGTTTGTGGTATATATAGTATATATTGTTTGCTAATTGTCATTCAAAAGTACTACTTTTATTAAGTTTGGGCCAGGACTATATATAGATTTTATTTTATATTGATGATAAATGCCTTCAGCGAAAATAAACCATATCTAAGGGAAATTACAGAACATCACCTTTCAGAGATGGCTTGTGAAATTACAACACATTAATGAAACTACACAGTATTAGTTATATTGAACAACCTTGGGTGTGTCAAATCTGTATATATAATAGCAATTATTCCTCCAGTAAATGTGAAATTCTACTGATTCGATATAAAGTTGAAATTAGCACTGTAAGATCTTAACACGTAACCGACAAACAAAACTTACCAGATTAATGAGAAACAATTGTGAAATTGCACAGAAAGTCACTTCGTTTTATCTGGCCTACTGACCATGACGTTATAAAATGTCTGTAAACCCAAATTAAATTTAATAAAAAAATATTAAATAGACTGACACCAGGAATCATTAGCATTACACATAACCTATCATATTGCTGTGATTTGGAAGGCTGTTTCAAAGTGAAAGATCCATAATATACAGCTGAGAAATGCAGCCTATATTAGAAGTGATGGATCCTTCCAGGTTTTTGGTTACCCACAGTTCTGTGCACACATAAACACAAAGACAAAAAAAGCATTAAGCACCCTCACAAGATTTGCTCTGCAATTGCAAAGGGGCAGGACTTTTCTGGTGATGTCAACAGGCATCCTCGCTAGACAGTAAATTTGTGTGTCTTATAGGGGACCTGTTACACTGTTACAGATTCCTACAGAATGTCAGTAATTCGTGCACTTTTACTTCTAGAAACTGAAGAATATTGAGTTATTTTGAAGTAGTGTGTTCAGCTGTAGTATTAACAGAGTAATACTGTTTGAAACCATTAAAATAAAAAAGGTCTTGGTCAGTGCCACATAGAGACGATTTGACACAAAATTATGAAGGGTATGACTGTTTGAGGAGGAGAGTAAATTCTAAATCTGAGCAAAATTGCTTTTCAAATGATGTAGTTGCCCAGTGCTGCTGATAATCAGAGAGCATCTCATTTCAGCAACCATTAGAAAAGTGATTTGCAGTTCTTATAAGCTCTTAATTACTCCCCATACAAATATACCTCTTCATAAATACAGCACAAATAGTTTGCACTGAATCTTTTAAATCGCCAGGCAAAAAAAAAGTCAGAAAAAGACAAAAAACGATGAAACCTCATGATAATAGGTTAGAGCGTGAGCAGTCTATGTCGGACTGAACAGGGCGTGGTGTGATTTTTCTGCCAAACGTTATATACATAAGATCGTCATCTTAATTTGTCACACATGTTGCAGTTAAGATGACTTTGTACTGCATGTATACAGTGTTTTGGGGGAAAATCACACCCTGTTGGCACAATATGAACAGATGAACTGAAGAAATGTTCCATTTTCTATATGTTTTGTTTTATTGTAAGCTCTTTTTTTGCTCTTGTCATTTTTCCATTGTCTTGTTTGAAAGAAAATAGTATTGTGTGGTCTTTTTTTTTTTAAAGTTTATGAAAACAGTATGTCTTTGAACATTTATAAAATTAAGATTATATTGTATATGTGAAGGAACAGGGAATATGTGCTAAAGGAAATTACAGTAAACCATGTTTCTGAAAATTTTGGGGATACAGTTTCAAATTTATTAAAGAGAAGTCATTGTAATTTCTATCTTTCTCTATCCTGAGATTTTATTAGTGGTAAATAGTAGTTTTTGTATTGTTTCCTCTTCATTACTCAGCAGTTGTTTTAGTGTTATTCTGTTTCTTTAGCATTGTGTTTTCATATTATTGTAAATAGACAAATTTTAAGAACAATAAAGTTTGACTGAGTCAAAAAAAATGAACACACTTTTTTATTCTGCAAAAATAGATGCTATCTTTTTACATCTCTCAATTTTCTGCAATCACATCTCTTTTAACTACTCATGAATTCAACCCATTATTACTAGCAGCTTCATTGCTTTGGACTGGACAAGCACTGTAATGCTTAATAGCAGTCAGAGAACAAGCTTTCATTTTATATTCATTTACCCTGTTTAATCAAAACTACCTGCCACATCAAACCGTCTGTTTTTTGACTGCTACTAACCATTACGTGGTGTTAGTCTAATTTAAACTCTGTAATTGATTTGCCTCTTCTGCTTCTTTAACCATTTTCACCTGGGAGTTGGGCTCTTGTGTGAAATCATGAGGCCTTCATGATTTTGCAGTTTTAATGTAGATGTTGAGCAGTTTCTCTGACAGTAGCTCTGATTAGTAATGTCATGTTGTCATCCGACCGTCACTAGCTGAAACTAATCTCCTTCTCTATCTTTTTTCTTTTGTGTCCTCCTATATGTCTTTTTTGTTCGTTTTATTTTCCCCCACTCTTTGTTTCTGTCCGATTTCTGTCTGTTTGTTTCCTAACCACCCAGCCGCCACCGGCAACTAACCAATGACCCTATGAGCTCTCAACTCTTCACCCAATGATGACCTGACCATTGCCTGTCTGCTGACCAGTTCTCTGGCTCTCGTCCTTCGCTTGTCTGTATTTGCGGCCTGCTGGTGAGCCCGGACGCAGCTTTAATTCGCTTAACACAGCGCAGAAGCAGTGACGGCCCCACTACGCCACCCAGCACCCCCCTCCAAACCAACAACTGCCCACTTCCACAAACTGAGGACCTCCGTGGTCAGGTGATCTAGTCTCCACGATCTGCACTGAAGCGTCAAAAAGCAATAATATGGTCAATAATATGGAACAACACCTTCAATTCTATTAGCATTCTCACTCACACATGTAAACACAAACACACACACACACGTGCACAGCAGCTCTCACTCCTGCTCACAGTTCTACTAGCAGACATTAGAGATTAGAGAGCATTAACTGACATGTTTGCTAAATTGTTGTGGGGACCACCCTGGATTGAAGCATTGACTTCAGTACGGTTGTGTGATGTTTGAGTTGGTGTGGATCGCATGAAAATTTGAAGATGAGTGAGAAAAACTGCAGTTTTTCCCTTTTTTTTTGGAAGATAACTCCAAGGCAAAATGTACATGGGGGAGTTAAAGCCATGCTTGCCTGTCAGCTTCTTCTTGTCCACAAAGATATTAAAAATGCATCCAGTGATAAGAACAAAGACACTGAACACTAATTAATACCTTTTTGATATAAGGGTGCTGCAAGGGAAATTACTATATTTTTCACGGTAGATTCTTTTTGTACGGAGCTACAGTATTGTCAAAATGTGACGAACAAAGAAAAACATTTATTTCTTTACAACAAAGGAGATTTTAGAGACCAAAACAGCGTCTTTTCTTTTTTTAAATCAAAACACTTTAACAGTAAGTGCCTTATTTTACACATGATCATTGAGTATGAATGATATCCATCAGTGTTTTATGACAACATATCAGGTCTCTCCATATCTTAGTAAAAGTGTGAGGAATCTAAAAAATTACACTGATTACAGCCAGAAAGTAGTTTTTAATTACTCTATTGTTTTTAAATGTTTAATTATTCTTTACCAACTCAGCTGTGCCATCTGTTAACATACAGGTATATTAGTTACTGTGTTTCATTAATGTGTCTATATGCTAGACGTTCGATAACACAACTAAGGAGCCTGCACAGTGTCAGTACAGCCATTATTATACTTTACATCACCGCTTAGCCTCTTCTTACAGTGGCCATGTGATCACTATTTCTGAAAGAATAAGTAAAGCAAGATGTAAGGATTCAGCAGTCCACACAAGGCCTTGTTTTGTGTAAAGATGTGCTAATGTGCTAACGTAGGTATTTTTTGTCTCCTGAGTTTTCCACTATTAAGAAGTGAACTGTGAACTAATACTTGACAAAATGGCATCTCAAAACTAAAAACAAAACACTCTATGCAATTGACTTACATACACATGCCGAGCTGACTAAATCAAGAAGTTTCTTCAAGTAACTGTAGGTCTTCCACGTTACAGAGATTTAACCGAGCCAAGAAACTTCAATCTCAAACAATTAAAGATGAAAAACAATCGAGAACACTGAGGTTGTTGTGGTTCTATAATTTGTAAGATGATTAACAAGCAAGAATCAGTTTTCCTATGAGGTTAATGTAACTGGACTGTCTGTCGGAGGAACGTGTTTCTGCCGATAATATTAGTCATTTGTATGTAGTGCCATATATGCAATAGTTTTTAAAGTGTTAGCGATTCCAATAGTGATTTGTCTCATTTTTTGTTCTACTCATTGGAATCACCACAGGAAAATATAGTGCAAATACAATGACAGACTGCTTTGGTTAAAAAGGTTAAAACTTTTTTTTTTTACCCAAAAAAAGTTTGTCAGCTTCTCAATTAACGTCAAGAACTGGAGTGCTGTGTTACAGAGTGTTTCTTTCAGTTTAGTGTTGTTTTTATATTTGTTTTTATCAGCAGTATTATTGTTATGTGTTTGTCTGTTGTGTGGATAAAGCATGCACAGGTGTGCATAGGAGCGCTTAGAGGGGTGTGTGTGTGTGTGTGTGTGTGTGAATGTGAGAGATTTTTGTATTGTCTTTGGTATCATGCATATGATAAAAGCCTATGAACTGCAGCTCCCTTTTTTAAGCAATCTTGATTTTTTTCCATTGGAAACATATGGTCCTATTTATAACCATTGTAACAACTTTATAATGTATTTTTCTATCATATTTTGTATGTATGAAATAACATTAAATCATGTTTTCTGATATGAACTCTATGCCTTATTACAAAAACTGATATTTGAGAGTTGTTTTGCCACTCACATGACCATGACCTTTGTGTTACTCCATGGTAAAACTCCAGCATTATGATTTAATGCTCAGCATTAAATTAGTGTCAACTGTAATTTGCTGGGAAATTTAGTTTGTCCTTTTGAGTTTCAGTGTTGCTTGACTTCTGTGCCTTTTCATGTAAAGTGTGAGCTATTAACCATTTTACTTTATATAATTGGATTAATATTTTCTTGTCTACTGTACTAACATTTAAATATATCTTTACATTAACACTTTCAATAATTTTTGTCTGCTTTGAATCGTTAAAAAAAGGTGTGTGAAATTAAGCAAAAGAGTGTTGAACTGACAAATTTAAGGATGCTGGACTAAACTCTGTACTGAAAAGCAATAGCAGAATATTAAAATCATAGTTTTAAAAGAAACTAACTTTGTCGCTCTTTCTCTTGTGCTTTTATGTGCCAGTACACTTTGCATACTAATCTTAGAAAGGGCTACAGCGTAACGCCATAGGTTTAGCACTTAGCAGTCGGTTCCAGTATCTCATGCAGTACATATCTTAAGGCGGCCACACACTGAACGTGCCGCGAAGCTTTCTAAAAAAAATGTAACCATTTGAAAGCATACCACACAGGATTTTTAATTATGACATTAAATAAAAACCAAAATGAAATCAATCAATAACAAATGTGACCTGTTAGACCTGTGACCTGTGAGTTGAAATTTCCATAAAATGCAAGAAATCCAATATTTAAAAGAAACTTTTCTCTGGCTGTCTCAGCTCTGTAGAACATCACGTGTAGAAACTCCCTTCTAGTGATTATTGAGGAGAAACTGAGCTTATTAAATAGTAAGTAATAAGTAAGTAGTAAGTGTTTATGAAATGTTGTCAGCTTTCTTCACCTGAACGTGTTCAGTATGGTTCAGTGTGTGGACGCCTTCACACTGTCTGTGAGACTGCTGTAAAATAATGTATTGCTCGGAACATCAGGAGAATTTTTCTGTTACAGAAAAGGATAATCATAATGGACAGATTAAATGGTATGCTTGAATGTGCTTACGAGAACAATCACATGCACTCAGCACAATTTTGCCCTCCTCTCCTTTCTCTTTTTTGCCACCTGTCTATTGTGTTTGCTTGTTTTCTATCATTACTCCAACATCTGTTGAGAAGTAAGTCTTGCGGTAAGACTACAGAGTACAGCTGTGAACAAAACTTTCCAGATTTTGGGAGAAGAGATGAGGGAATGAGGGACTGCAAATGCTTTCACACACATTCAGACATTAGAGTACTTTTCAATCAGGGCAACCTAATACCACACCCACAAACTAAATGCCTTACAATCTGCTGCACACTAACTGCTCATCACTACTGAAATAAAACCATGCATTTACTCAGAACTGCAACCTGTTTAAAAATCCAGCTCAAGTCTGCTCTTTGATGACCAAAATACTAAAAAGCATAGAAAACATTGAGTAAATTTTGTTTAGCAGCATGGTCAACTCAACTGAGCTGATAGTTAAAAAAAAATACTGGTTGACTAGTGTGGTGAAGATGGTGGACCAGTTTAATCAAGCTGGTTAAACTTGTGGACCTCTGTGCTCAGGTTTGATGGTCTAGCTGGTCCAGAAAAGAGAAAGGCCTGTTTAACCATGCTGGTCATACTGGTTACCTATTTTAAGTAACACTTGTATGACTCAAGCTTGGTCAGGTTGGTCATGCTGGTAGACCTGCTAACTCAAATCATAAAATCATATCCTTATACTCATCACTGTGAACACACTCAACAGACTACTTTTCAGCCTGGGGAAAAGTGAGTGTCAAAAAGCTTTGAGGAGTTTAAAACATAATTTATTGAACTTTCCCATCAATATTAGCTTATCCATCAGTGTTATTGCACAATAAAAGGTTGTCCTTGTTGTATATCCCTACTTTATAGTCTGTACACAGAGATGTATAAAGTACAAGAGACCCAGTGCAAGTGCGCTATGAGTAGACTTGAGTAGAAGCTGAAAGGTTTTTTAAGCATATGAGTGGAAGTGCTTTGTCCTTAAGTATTGAATTATTGTTGATTAATTATAGTTGATTCTAAAATTCACTCAAATACTGAAAGTAAAAGTACAGTACTGTGTTCTGCAGTTATTACAGAAAGCAGAGAAAAGTTCTCTGAGTGAAAGACAGAATGGGAGCGGCGCAGTCTTCTTATTAGGCAGCCTGGTCACTTGATTCACTCAATAATAAGAAGCTTTATCAAACCCGGTGACAGTACATCAAATTATCAGAGTAAAAACATTAAACTCATAAAAAATTATGTAGTAAAGTAAAAAATAATACTCCAGTAGATATAGATACAGCAGTTTAGTACTAAAGTACATTAGTGAAGTAGTTTTAAGTTGTTACTATACATCTAGCTCATAGTATAAATGTGCAGTATATTATTGGGATGCACTCACACACTTGGGGTGATATAAATAACTAAATAACCAGTGTGAACACAACTGGTCAGGAACAAAAACAGTTCAGCAGGGAACTTAAAAATAGGTTTAACACTTACTGTTTAGTGTAGCAAGTTGGTGTTAATGTACTTATTAATCATGGACCTTTTATTCTGCAATTTTCACACAGTGTAAAGAGTGAATGGCATATTCAAAAATGGAGTTTCTAGGTTTTGATCAGGCAAATAAAAAATGTATTATTAAATTATAATTTAATTTATTTTCTATACTAAATATTCAAATAGCTAAATCAGCCTTTTCCCTATAGTTCAAATCTCTCTCTCTCTCTCTCTCTCTCTCTCTCTCTCTCTCGCCGTTTTTTTGGTGTAGCCATCACCATTTAAAATTTTATCTTGAGGTACAAAGTCCACAAAAGAAATGCAGGACTGTTTAAAAAGATTCCAGTATAATCCTCTCAGCTTTGTCTGTGTTTGCGTTAGCACATTTTTGTTTGTGATTTGAAGTTAGTGGTGGTCTGTTCTCCACTGATAAGGTTATTCTCACCAAGCTCTTGTGGCTCCCCCAAGACCAAAGCACCACAGTGCCTCTACGCTGGGGCTCGGCTGCGTGTGAACTTTTAAAGACTAGCACGCACATCCACAGGAACGACATGAAGCTCTGGTTTTGGTGTGTGTGTGAGGGAGCGGATGGGGTGGTGTGCTTAGGAGGGGGCAAAATGGTCAATAAGATCATATTTGTGATACATTTACAGACAATGAGGAGCAATAAAAGAGAAGGACAGAAAAACATGGAGGATAGTAGAATGTGTGATTAATTTGCTCCTACAGAAAGAAAACGGCACTAAACACCACGCTGTGTGGCAAATTATTCCTGTCTAGACCAAATTGCTAGCTGCCGTGTAAGGAAATCATTCCCTCCTCTGCCTTTTCTTCCACCCTTTCTCCATCTCGATAACCTACAATTAAAAGCTCAGTTTCTTTCGCCCTTTTCCGTCTCTATCCTACGCCTCCTCCTACTGCTTTACCTCTGTGTTCTGTTCGAGACCATCTCCAACTCACCATGTCAGAACCACACACACAAACTAATGATGCATAATACAGTAGGGTAGTTTAATGACTGGATAATGGGCCTAGCTGAAGGTTTGGGTGGAAAGATGAACTCGGCACAGTCCCTATAAAGAGCCCTCGGAGAGCGTGTTGTGTCTACTACACACACTCACACACTTCCGCCTGGATGACTCCAGCAGCCTCTGTGACCTTCATACCCACAAACAAACTCAGGAGCCTCTGCCCCAACACCCTCCGTAAAAATAGAAGCCGGTCCTTCCCTCCTTCCTCTTCCTTCCTTCCCTGTCTAATGATCTATGTTAGCTAGCTGACTAAGAACATCATCATAACTCTAATGTCATAAAGTCTTTATTTGGGTTTAACGTTAGTATTGTTAGCATTAAGACCATATACAGCACTGGAAAAAAATATAAGACCACTTTTTCTAAGACCTAAGATTTTCTTTGAATTTACCAAATTGAAAACCTCTGGAATATAATCAAGAGGAAGATGAATGATCACAAGCCATCAAACCAAGCTGAACTGCTTGAATTTTTGCACCAGGAGTGACATAAAGTTATCCAAAACCATTGTGTAAGACTGGTGGAGGAGAACATGCCAGGATGCACAAAAAAGGGTTATTTCATCAAATATTGATTTCTGAAATCTTAAAACTTTATGAATATAAACTTGTTTTCTTTGCATTATTTGATGTCTTAAAGCTCTGCATCTTTTTTTTTATTTCAGCCATTTCTCATTTTCTGCTCTAAATGACAATAATTTTTCTTATTTGGAACTTGTGAGAAACATTGCCTGTAGTTTATAAAATAAATCAACAATGTTCATTTTACTCAAACATATACATATAAATAGCAAAATCAGAAAAACTGATTCAGAAACTAAAGTTGTCTCTCACTCATGCATACACGCTCTAAATGGCAACCAATGTCACATTTTCTGTGTTCAGGAGTATGTTATTTTTCTAAAGATAGGTGCACATGATGTTGATATGACATTTTTAGATAAATGTATGTTTTTGAGTGTTAAAAATACTATCTATATTTAAGATTACTCCATTAAGAACCCACCACACTTTTAGGCAATGATGATGATTCTCACATGCAGTTTCACAAGGCTAGTTGCAGTATAAGACTCCAGGTGGACCACTAAGGAAGCCTTCAGGCACCAAATGTGTCTTGGATGATTAACAGTTTTTAAGGAAAGTATTGAGTAAATAATGATTTTACAGTGTTCTTATCTATTATGAAATACTTTCACTTTGAGTTTTGCATAGTTGTGCTATCAGATGATAGGAGAAGTGTTAATACTTGTGTGGTTTACTGTGGCTGAATAAACTGCACATGATTTGAAACAATGAGGACAAAGAAGGCATGTCCAGCAGGAGGATGTGGAGTGGGTGTGGAATGTCCTCCTAGGGGCTCACACAGAACACAGGAGACTTCGAGGAACACTTCCCCTCCGCTGTGCGAGACAGCTGTTTCCACACACACACACACACACACACACACACACACACACACACACACTTTCATCAGAGTTTATGTAAGGGAGGAAACTATCAATGTTTACTCACATTGTCCAATTGTTGTGGTCTCAAGATCTGAGAAGCATCAATGAGTTGTAGTGGCGCAATGTTTACCAGATCTGTGCTTATAAAAATCATCATTATTATTATTGTAATTTAGCCTTCCCAAGTAAACAATTACATATACGTTCAAAACTGTTTTATTTTTGAGGTTGTCATACACACATCATCACAGATCCTTAAATCCTTATTTCTTATATTTGCTTCCTCTAATTAATCAAATTTAGAGCAATAAATTAAAAGGAGCACCACACAAACATTTGGGGAGCCTTGGAGAGGTTTAATTAAACCTTTATTAAAATCTAAGGCCTTAATTGATGCCCACAAAATTGAAAAGAGCTATAAGAAGAGTTCAGACGTGTTTTCATGCAGCCGTTTCGTCTGTGTGCAGTTTAATTAAGAAATGGCAGTAAACAGGAACAGGTGGAGGACAAGTTGGGGTCTGGAAAACTAAGAAAACTTTCAGAGAGAACTGCTCACATAATCACCAGAAAGGCTAATCAATTCCTCCATCTGACTGCAAAATTCCTACAGGAAGAATTAGCAGAGTGTGAAGTAAGAGTGCACTGTTCTACTGTGCAGCAACACATGCACACTGGCTACAGGGCCTGTGTTTCTACTTAAATTTAATTAAAATATGCCATTTTGACAAGAGTATAAATATGTGAAAGTTTTCTCAGCACTGCAGTGACACTTGCATGGTGCTGGCATGTGTGGATCAGACACAGCAGTGCTGCTGGAGTTTTTAAACACTTTGTCTACTCACTGTCCTCCACTTTATTACACACTCCTGACAAGCGTCTCCTACTTGTATATAGATGTAAAGTCAGAGACAGAAGCTCATCTGTTGCTGTAAATGACCCACCACTCCAAATGTTCTGTTGTGATGCTGTTGGGTCCTGATCATTGAAGAACAGAGTAAAAAGAAGAAGAAGAAAATATGCAGATAAACAGATACAGGACTACAGTCTGTTATTATTGATCTACAAAGTGTCCTATATGATCGGCGGTGAAAAAACAGATAATGGGTGTATAAACAAGGAGGTGGTACTGATGTCAGGCTTGATTTGTGTTTATATATATTTAACAAAATGTTTGAGGTCACGCCCCACCTACACACTCACATTGTAATGCTTTGCAGCAGCGGAATCCTCAGAGCTCTGCTTTATGTCCCATTCCCCTCTGTCTATCCTCCACTCCTCTTCCTCTCCTCCTCTGGACGCTCCCTACCCTTCCTGCCTGCTCTCGGGGGGATGGGGCCTCGGCTCTGGCTCCAGTCTGACCCCCCACTCTGGCTCCTCAGGCCTGGACACTGCCCAAACCTGGTGGGAGAGGAGAGACTGCCTGCCAGCATCCAATAGCAGCAACAGCACTGGCCACCAGCCCTGAGGAGAGTTTAAATGAGATGAGACAAGCCACTGCATCAAGGACTGCATCTGACTCCTACTTAGATAAAGAAATCTTGTTAATAAAAAAATCAAGCAGAATGAATGCTGAAAGGGTCTTCAAGGATATGTTTGAGCATTTTTCTTCCAATCAATTAACGAAAAAAGATCTACAACAGTACTGGAAGAAACTAAGATATCTATATCTCTTTTTCTAATTAAATTAATTTTTTTGTAGCTTTTGTAGAAGTGTTTTCAGTAAACTATAACATAAATACTTTTTACTAAAATGTTTGTCCTTAAGTGAAATATAGTCATTTACAATTATGACAGAATGGAAAATGCAGGTAATAACAGAAACAGTGTTTCTCACATTTACTTTCATTACAGACAGTATGAACCCAGTATATTGCATGTTTGGTCACATCACCTTATTTATGTTTGTGAATATACATTAATCCCTGCATTTCATGGTTGTAAACAGGTGATGTGAACGGGTGATTATAATCATGGTTTGATACCAAAGCAGCATCCACAAAAGTGGAAGGAGCAAAGATGGGCAGATGATCTGTAGTATAACAGATCTACAGTACATTGTCAATACATACATATTAGTAAATGATTTAAATGTTTAAAAACAAGGTTCTTTAAAGAAATATTGGAATGAACTATTTCACCCTTTGCAGTGCATGATATCAATAAATGATTCAAGTAATCACTGAACATCTGTGATCACTGCATCAAGATACACTATGTTGTCAAAAGTATCCATTGGCCACTCTTGCCACTCTGGATTTATTGTATTTGTCTACATTGTATATCCATATTTAATACATCAAAACAATTAAGGGACACATATAGGATCATGTAGTAAACAAAAAAAGAGGGTTTTTTTTGTCCTCCACAATCTGCTGACATACATCCAGTTTAGATGGGTGATTTGGGATGAGCTGGAGCTTTACAGCATGGAGGAAAAGCAGCAACTATTGATCATCACCTCCAGAAACTCCTTCAAGACGCTGAGAAAACTATTCCAGGTGACTCTCCCTCATAAAGACACTGAGATTAAAATACCAAGAGTGTGCTGATCTGTCCTCAAAGCTAAATGTGCTACTTAGAACAATCTAAAGTATAAAACATGTTCTGTTTTTTTTTAACACTTTTTGTTTACAGAATAATTCTGCATGTGTATATGTTTAATGTCTTCAATATTAAATTTACTATGTAAAACAAATCATAAACAGAAAGAAAACACATTGAACGAGAAGAGGTGTGTCCCGACTTTTGACTGGTACTGTATTTTACAAATGGAGTGAGGTCAACAGACAAGAAGAACAGACAAAACATGAGATGGATCATATACTGTCTGCAATGAAAGAAGAAGCAAAGTTGATGCAAGAAAATCTGTATTAGTTTTTGATTTGCATTTATTTCCAAATGATCATTATTTCTGATTTAAGATTGCATTTTTTCCCATGAGGGGGCTTATAACTTTTTAACACTGTTAACCCTTGTTAACCCTGGTGTTCATATTCTTGTTACTCGTTTACTTTGTTACTTGTATTTAATTCAGCAAAATTAAGCAATTTTACATTAAAATGCTTTACACATGCTCGCTTCACCTAAATTGCAAGCAATATAAACAGCTTACATGGTTAATATTTGCCCTTTACCTTTCTTATGTTACATTTCTTTCAAAAAGTGCTACTCTTTTTTTATTAGTTTTTTAATAAAATGTAAAAGAAAATGAATTAAACTCAAGATATGGGTAGAAAATTTGTTTAGGTTCAAATTTACAAATGAAGCAATGTTTATTAGCCCTTGGCTAAACAGACTGTATGTAATATAAATGTGTGTGTGTGTGTTGGGGGGGGGGGGGGGGGGGTGTATAGTGTGTGTTTATTGAAAATGTGTTTTGATATATGTTTTTCACAAAAAATGAGCCAATGCCAATGAGTTTGAGTTAGAAAAAATATTTTTTTAGTATCATTTGATGAAAAATGAAAACGGGTCCCACAGACCCGAACACCACACAAGGGATAAAAAAAGGGAATCAGTTCAGAGGATTTAACTGGGGTAAAATGTTGCTTGTTTGTAACTTGTTTCTTTAACTTCTTTAATATTTCTTAACTATGAATTAAACTGTGTATGAATATAGTATAAACATTAGGCTTGGACATTAGCATTAGAGTTGATCAGCGTTTTGTTTTCTCTGAATTAACCACTGGAAGAGCTGCAGAAGTTTGGCCTGTGTTGCTGTCCTGCTGTTAAGTCGTAAAAATAAGTTATGCCTGTTGTTCAACTTTTCTGCTCCTTCCATAAAATCATGTTTTTTGAGAGTTTCCATATCTCCGCTTGCAGAGTGAAGCCGGGGCGGCGTGTGTTAGTGAGATTCAGAAAGCTGGGAAGTGTGTGATGTGTTTAAATCCTTATCTGAAAGATTTGGGAGGCGCTTTGTAAAAGGGCTCTTACGGCCTCCTCTCATCTCTTCCAAAACCAGTTTTTTAAGAACAGAGGCACTGCACAGCTTTCATATCTCCATGGTAACACAGTCCTTTGGGGTGCTACTTTGGGGTGTGTGTGTGTGTGTACTTATCATGTTTGTGCTGGAGTTCTGGAATGCTGAAAAATCTCAGGAAAAAAAAACAAGTGGCTGAAATAAAACACAGTGACACAATGAAAGAGAGAGAGAGAGAAAGGGAGGGAGAGAGACACTGGAGATAAAAAGAGACATACTGGGAGATTCATTATGATGACATCACACTCATTTCCCACTGCGGCCATGTTCCACAGGGAGCCCTCAGTCTCTGTTCTGCTGCTTTAGTGTCTCTTCAGCACTGTGGGCTGCCTATGGGAGGCCATCCACGGGCTCTGAATGCCCTTTTTGTTGGGGAACAGTGAGCCGTTTCTGCTCCCACAGAAAGCCCTGGATAATTTAGTGTGGATGCCAGGAAGTCTGAGCTCACAGAATGACAACAATGGCAAACGTTATTGCTCCACCTCAAGGGGTGGAAAAGAAAGAGAAAGAAAGCACAAGGGGGAAAACAGCCATAGTGACTGGATTCAAACAGGCCTTCCTCCCACAGTGCAGCTCTGCCAGAGTTTATCACTTATGATCCCAGAGGATGTGGACCAGACCAGACTACAGGGAGGAGTGCAACTATCAGCTTTTCTGGATGTTTAAAAAAAACCCTGTTTACAGGTAGAGTTATGTTCCCATTTATATGTACATGTAGAAGAGCTAGTTCTACAGGTCCTCCTTAGATAACTAATAAACTTGTTAAATGCAAATTCATACTATAAACCTATAATCAGCCCTTTACTGCCATCTAGTGTAGCACACAACATACATCAGCTCCACAGAATAACCCTACTGAACCAGCAGGGTAAAAACATGTGTTTTAATTTTAGCAAATAAAATATTAACTCTGAAAAAAAACTACATGTTGTCGTATTTTATATAAATCCACATACAAAGGACAATTTTGCATTAGAGCGAAAAAGGATTAAATAATTTTTAAACTGAGCTTTTTGTATTTATACCATATTATTATATATAATTCTACAACTATAAAAAAACTATATATATATAATATAATGTATGGCTTTATTTATTTAAAATAGATTGATGAACATATATTAATAAATAAATAAAAATAGATGCATCTACTATACAAGCATAAATAGACATATAACAAAATATAAAATGTTGTAATAAAGAGATTTATCTTCTACATATTTATTAAATGTATATATACACATTTTAAGCTACCCTTTCTAGTATAAAATAAGCATTTAAATTATAAATATAGTTTAATATATTCAATCTTTAATACTTAATTGAAAAATAATTGAGTATGATTTTTATTGGAAACCGCATTGTCTGAATTTTCCATGTAAATATTTAAAAAGAATTCTAAAGATGGGAAACTTGATATTTAAGAATATAACAGAATTATGTGCTGATGAAGAGGTTTATTTGACCACCAGAGGGCGCTCTCGAGTGAGTCTAAAATGAATGTGTTTATAGAGAGGTATTGGCTTCATACTGAGTTTATAAATGTTTATTAATTTTCACACTGATAAAATGTACTATTTTTCTCAACAATGAACATCATCAAATATATATTATACCAACACATATTTTTAAAAGCGTTTAAACTCCAGATATAAGCCTTTAAATCTTGCTCTTCAGCATTAGCTCACCAACCAGTCAGAGCAGATTAGCGGCACTGCTAGCACATTTACTTCATAAAACCTGTCTGCTATTGAATAAAAGAAAATTTACCGGTAAGTTTTCTTTGCTTTTTTAGAAAAACAATTCATTCTATTGTACCTAATTTAAGAAATATTCAGCCCAAGTAGTTAGTTAATGATACAGTTTTTTATTTGACATTTTAGCTGCTTAGCTCCATTCACCCCACTCATGGTGGAATTTTTCCCTCATTTATTAATTTACTAAAAGACAACATAATACAAGTAATGTTAAGTACCTTCAAGATAAATTAAAACAAACAGCCATTAAAATTTAACAAAGTAGAAAACTGGAAAAAATATGTAGTTTGTTTTAAAAAAAAAAATTCTGGGTGAATAAACAGTTTTTAAATGTACTTCTCTGACTTTATTATAAATACAAACATAGTCGGCTTAATGAATACTTGAGTTAGGGCCACTTAGAGCCCCCAAAAGCACGTAGATGTCATAATAAATAAAATATATTTTATTTTTTATTTTTTCTAAAAGCCACAGTGACTATAATGTCGTATTAAAATGCTAATGTTGAAAAATGTGGGATGCACAAGGCTGTGTGTTTTATGAATGCATTTTAGTACAATGCAGATATCAGGTCTCTGCTGCTGTGCTCTGAGATCACTTCAGTGCACTGTAGTATTAGCTTATGGTTAGCATTTTTCTAGAGATGGATGGATGGATGGATGGATGGATGGATGGATGGATGGATGGATGGATGGATGGATGGATAGATGGAAACTTTATTGATTCCAGAGTGAAATTCTGGATATCCAGTAGCAGGTATACATAGTACACAAACGTTACAAAAGACATGTATGATATGTCTTGACACTAGTTGCTGTGCATATTGTGAGGATATCTGATGTCAGCCATACAGAAAGTGTAAGTGCGCAGTTATATAATAATTTAAGTTAGCAGTGCAAATTTGTGTCGGACAGTGGACAGTAAATAAACTAGTAGTTTAATTATGGCCTTTAAACAAGGTTGTAATTCAGAGGATCCAGTAATATTCGGGAGGAAAATACACAGAGAATAAAACATGCAGGGTTCTGAACATATTTATTCACCACAGAATGTGATAGAGGCGAGTTTTTGAAAAGCCCACTCATTTCAGCAATAGGCAAAAACCGCTTAGAGACACGGAACTCCACATATGAACATAAACTACAAAATGACGACACGACTGTAGGCGTGGCTTTAACTTCACGACAGAGTTGCGTCAGCACTGTCCTTCAGGTTTCCGGCAGCAGCGCATGGTGGAGGTCAGGGATGCTCTATCTGACCGGTGACAGAAACACACAGACCCCCTCATTTCGGTCTCTGTACAGATCCTGCTGTTTTATAAGCTGTACAGGTAACTTATTCAGGACTGCAGTCTGTGGCCGTTTCTCAATACTCAAGTACACACGTCTGTACTCAATTCGAATTGGAACAGTACTTGGGCTGCGACTCAGCGGCGGCGGCTCTGTTCAGCAGGATCTCCGCTCTCTGACTTCATATCAGATTCACAGCAGTGAGTGACAACATGGACGACAACGCGGCGGGATCGGGGTCTTTTAAAGGCGGAATGGGGGGCCTTTTCGGCGGCGGAGCTCCGGAGTACTCCAACAACGAGCTCGCTGGGGTGCCTCGTAAGTAACTCTGGTGTCTATAGTAGTCCTGGTGTTAGCATAAGGGCTAACTATGGCCTTTTTCAGCATGTGAGGGTAACTAGCTTAGCATAGCTAGCCTACTAGCTAGGTGTCAGAGTGGCCTTCAGGTTCTGTGACCCTCTGTGTTTATGTTTTATAGTTATTTGAATGGTGAAATGTTAGTTTGGTTAGCTAAACGTTAAAGGGGTTTCTTGCTTTTATATTTTGCCTCCGCGCTCACTGGGGGTTCTGTATTTTCTATGTTTAATGTTTTGCCTGATTATTTGTCCTGTAGTCATGTTTCTGTAAAGCTGCTTTGTGCCAACACCAGTTGTAAAAAAGCGCTATACAAATAAATTTGTTTTGATTTGATTTGATATTTTGCCTATAGCTGAGGCACACACGTAATCCCACGTAATGGTGATGTAACCTGTGTGTCACAGGCCTTTTAAAAGCAGTGTAAAGTTCCATATTATATCTACTTATGTAATCATTCAAATTTAGCTAAATTTGTAGATATCAGAACTGTTATTTTTCTAGAACATTTTTTTTAAATGTTCTTATTCAGAGTATTTTTGGAAAGCTATAGCTAAATTCTTTTTAATAAAGCGAGTTTTAACTGTAAGGATTCTACTGCCAACTTTACTTTGACTAACGTTACTCTGTGTTTGTTTATCTGACATTATTTACAAAATGTAGGAGTGCTGGAGATAAAACAAGCTCCTTTTAAAAGCGTACATTTTTATTCTACAGCTCTTTTCCAACAAATTAACCGTTCAAACACGTTAATGAAATGTTTTACTAGTTCCAACCTGATTTCTGGAACAAAATGTTAAAATGCAGATTATGAAATTGTTGTTGTGCCATTTGTGTTGCATCTGGATTTTAACCCTGAAACATTAAGTCATGTTTTTTATCACGTGAATGAGCTGCTCAGTTATTTTAACTGATTAAATTTCTAATTTTGGTCAATATTCAGAACTGGGTCTTAATATCAAAATTAACTAATTGTATCTGTCAATAATTAAGCTATTGAGGCTGTCTATTACTATTGGTATATCAGTCACTGTTTAATAGTAATGCTGAATATTCTATATCTCTATTTGGCCTGTTCACAATTTTCATCCCAGAAATTATTGCAATATATTGTAACTTTATAGTATTGTGATTCAAAAAAATATTTATTGAATCGACAATATGTGTATTGAGGATATCAGCACTGCATGAGATTATCTTTAAATACTCAGCTCTATCAGTGCTTGATTACTTGCAACATGAGGGGTTACAACATGATTGGAATTAATTTGTGTTGACCCAACTTTTGGCCCTATTGTCCAGCACTACTTCTATGCTACTGTATGTTGTGAGAGTGTGGTCAACTGTACACTCTTTTTTTCCCCACAGTGACTGGAATGAGCCCACTCTCTCCTTACCTTAATGTCGATCCTCGCTACCTTGTTCAGGTCAGTGTAAGAATACAGTTTTATAAATGGTCTGTCTTTCATTGGAGATATAAATGTTTAAACTAGTTATGTGCTTGTTTTAAAGTGTAAAAACTTAACGCTGTACTAAATATAGACTTTTGAGAGTACAAAAAATAGAATCAAATCTTGGCACAGAATAAGAACGAAATGTGCATATTGGTATAACAAATAAGGCATTGTTTTTTTTTTTTTTTTTTTTTTAAATCTTCACATCAACCTCTCCAGTAGTTAGGTCTAATTTGTCTGTGTCTTATGTTTTCCACATCTCTTAGGACTCTGATGAATTTATACTGCCAACTGGAGCAAACAAAACCCGTGGACGATTTGAACTGGCATTCTTTACCATAGGAGGGTCTTGTATAACAGGTAATGTTAAGCTTCTCTGGGTTCTTTCTTTATTAACTAATTATTTAGACCTGCAGTATCTATCTCTAAAGCTTTAGATCACCCTAATCAGTTTGCTTTGTTTTAATGAGTTTCATAACCGCAATGCTTTGTTGATTAAAGGACTGTGTTTGATTTTTGCAGGAGCTGCTTTGGGAACACTTAATGGGCTCCGTATGGGCATTACAGAGACCAGAGACATGGCCTGGTCAAAACCTAGAAACGTACAGTAAGTGTTTTTCTTTTGTTGTTTTTTTTTAAAAATATATATATAAATATATAATACTGTGAAAAACCTGAAGTGAAATGAGAACAAAAGTTGAAGAAGTCTTAAATCAGCTCTTATTTTGAATCCCTCTCTTTTTGTTTAGGATTTTAAACATGGTCACACGACAGGGTGCATCATGGGCTAACACACTAGGATCAGTTGGTAAGACATTCCCTTAAATGCTTTTGAAAGTGTGTCATGTAACAGAGCACTGCTATATAGAATGTTTGGCTTACTTTAATTTTTACACTTCTTAGCCCTGTTAAGATTATTATGTTATCTACGTATTCTACAGTGCATGGCCATTTTTTGCTGACTCTGATATTGCTTATTAGGTTATCTTAGCAAGGAGAGGCCAACACGTTTAAACAGAGGTTTTATTTCATTTGTTTTATTTATAAAGAATATTTATTTAAAAATATATACCAATTCTAAAATCCGAACATTTTTAAATAACATTTCATTGCACTTCAAAAGGATGCAATTGCTTTATGATGATATTACCTTTTGTAATACATCAGTGAAATATAATTGTTTTGCTATTGTCCTAAAATTACAGTAATATTGTTTGTCACAAGTGTTTTTGGGACAGTATACCGTCCAAGCAAATAGTTATTTTTAACGGCCTATACACTCTACTTGCATAAATTAAATTAAATAAAGCATTTCAGCATCTTTTTGAGTTATCCAAAAAATACAAGCTGTACAGGGCTAGGATGGTAATGTTAGCTAAGATTACTTTCTCTAAGCAATTGTTTGTTTACCAAAAGACTTGTGCAATTTTCTATGTAAATTCCGAATCATATCTAATATACTGTGGCTTTCTGTGGTCTTGATATGGCTGTAATTTGCAACATTGTGCTGTCAATAATGCTGCATGGTGTGTTGAGGTAAACAGAGGAATTTAAAAGGATTTAGAATTTGTTTTCTATGCACAGCATGTTAGCTAGTGTAACCTAGCTGGGATGACTGTGTTAGGCTTTGTTACAGCTCCACTTTCTATATCAAACATTTAAAAACTACTGTCTGCAGAGTTTAGACATTTCACAAAACTTTTCTTTCCCCAGCTCTGTTGTATAGCGTGTTCGGGGTAGCCATTGAGAAAGCCAGAGGAGCAGAGGATGACCTCAACACAATAGCTGCTGGAACATTAACAGGGATGATGTATAAAGCCACAAGTGAGTATGAGTCAGCTTGATTATTCACAGTAGCTAACTTGTTTTGTGTGTTTATTTCATTTATTTATTTAATGTCTGTTTCATTAGGTGGCCTGAAAGGAGTTGCCAGAGGAGGAATTGCTGGGTTAGCTCTTTCAGGCTTGTATGCCCTGTACAACAACTGGGATCACCTTAAAGGCAAAACTCCTTCACGATATTGAAGAGGACCCTGAAGAGCTCAAACCATGGACATTTTGACTCTTAAACTTTCCTCAACAGCCTTGTCCTATTTAGAGGAGCAGCGGCCAACGTTTTGGATCCTTGGACCACCAACATTTGTTTTTGTTTAAAGCTGTGTTGTGTGATGAATATTATTAAAAGGCAGAAATCATCTGCCTTAAATGCATTGGACTCATCTTTAGCCATATTTAAAAATGTCTTTCAGTCATGAGAGCATATTGGGTAATGTTGGGATTAAACTGAAGTGTCATTTATACAATGGCCAAGCCCCAGTATAATATGAACCTGTTTCTTTCCAACATTGTCTTTCAATCTGTACACATTTTACTACCGAGACTTTAAGCAGTATCTGAGCCTACCAGGTTCATGCAGGTGTTCACAAACAAGTCTTGGGGAAAATATAAAAATGTACCTTTTATATGTGGTCAGATGTGTCTAAGCTAAGTTAATCAGCTCTGTGCTTAAATAAAAGTATGAGTTAATTTTTGAAACTCGTTATGGTGTAAGTGGATACATTGACATATTGTATTTTTTGGACTGGAACTAGCATGTGGAAGCTAAAAATCGCTGCAGATGCTTGAATTGGATGTGGATGTGATTTTCTGCCAGGGTTGTTTCTGTTCGCAGACCTCGCTTGAACTTGAAATTGAATCATGCAAATTATTGGCAACATACCAGTGGAATAATATTTAACCGTATGTGTATTGTATGAACAATGTTTTAATATATAGTATTTCAAACTAAAACTAATAGGCAACATTAGCCTACTGCTCTAAAATACCTTCATTTGTTTATTGTACTGTAATTAAAACCATTTACAGATCTTAAATGTACACTAAATGGACAGAAGAGGGACAAATTGCAATTGTAATCGAATTCAAGTGTTTCATTCAGTCTTACTGCCACATATTTATACAGTTAAGCACATAGGCATGCTGCCTGCCTTTACAAATATGTAAAAGTATATGTCCAACAGTAAATAGCTCAATTGACTCTAGTGTGGTATTGTAACAGAGTGCAACTGTTGTAATAAGTAGGTTTGTAATTTTTCCTACACTACATTGTATTCCACCATCAACTGCCAGTGATATTGTTGAAAAGTGGAGGTAGTTAGACTTAAAACTGCTGTTAGAGCTGCAAAATGGAGTGTGATTCTTTTGTCCATATAGTGTACCTTTAATGCTTAAAGATGCTGCACAGATAAAACCAAGTCTTTTTTCAGTTCCTATTTCAATTCCCTACAAAATACTGAAATCAGTTAATTGGCTAAGATGCTGCAGTACAGCTCTTGAGGTAATCTGTGCTGGCATTTGAAGAGGTGATTCATGATTCTCTAGCTTCATGAAGCTTTAACGCTTTGGTCTCTGCAATTACAGCATATTCCCTTCATCCCTTCACCCAGATGACACTAAATCTTCAGCTGTTATTTTGTTTTATTATGCTGGCGTACTGCTTTATGGAATATGTGAAAAGCAGAGCTAGGATGTATTTAAACAGTGGTGAATAATTTCAACTTGAACAAGAACTGTTTTCACAGATTTGTTTATTTTTTGACCGGATGTTTGAAGATACATCCAGTGTTTGCAATGTAGATAAGGCATATTATATTTCTCAATTTGGGTTCCTAATATTGCATGCAATGATGAGTTCAATCAGTTTCAGCTTTTATGCATCTTTTGTTTGCATCTGTTGGTGATCCTTTACAGAGGAGAAGAGTGGGGTATCACAGAAGCAGATATTGAGGTGTTCTTGCCTGGTGATGTTTGTACCCCTGTTGTATTCGGGGGACTTCAGAGGCAATCTTAGCCTTTTTAGTAGAACAATGAGAGGGAAAAGCGCTGTGCAAGCCACATTCCACAAGAACAACACTGCCTGGAGTCAGCTGTCTTGGGCCAAACCCATTTTTGAGAGTAGACTTTAACACCAGAATTGATTAAGGTTTTGTATTTTTATATAATAACACAGCTTTGGACTGGCCTAGTGCGAGTTGTAGGCCAGCCTGGCATTAAAAGAAGTAGTTAAGAACCTGGTGTCTTGTGTTCTCGTCGTTGAAGAGCATGGCAATCTTACAAGCGTAGCATTGAAGCAACCCACACTGTAGCATAAACTGTCCTAACTTTGGTGCCTGGTGGCGATGAGTGCTCTACCGGTGCTCAGTACACAGAGTACAGATGAATGAGCTTATGTATATCTGTGTATGTGTGTGTCTGGGGAACTAGACCCAGACCTGGTGGATCCCACCATCACTGTTGTCTCCACTGAGATGGAGACCACATAGAGGTCACTGAAGTTGTGGAGCTCAGTGCAGGAAGAAGTCCCTGATGCGGGTGGCCTCGATCCAGGGGATGTAAGCAGCAGTGCGGGTGAAGACGCTGGGCTTGTTCTCCACTGTGCAGCCAATCGGGCCAAAACTGACCACGCCGTGGACCTCCCATCGGTCACGGCCCAGCTGACACAGCAGAGGACCACCTGAATCCCCCTGAAAGAAGAAAGGCTTGTTTTAGTGATGTACAAGAAACACTGTCTGAAAAAGAATATTGTTTTCCTTATACAGGGCTGGAAAAGTCTTTGTTTTATACTGTTTTTACTCTTTTTTTAAAGATTTGTTTCCCAATTTTAAAGCATGGTCTGGGATTTAACCGCCTATCCTTGAATCATAGTGACCACTCTGAGCTCCTTGTTTTAAGGTGTTACTTCAGTAAATTCAGTGTTCAGTTTCTTTATGAATAATCCTACTGTAAGTTACTCAGTTCTCTATATAAGATATATTTCAGCTATACTGTTATTTCTACATATTGTAAAAGTTTTGGAATTAACAATGTTAAATGTTAAATTTTAGAGAATTTCTGAATCAGCCATGGGGTTCATGGTGCACTGGCCCACTGTACCTGGCAGGCAGCAGGAGGTCCCTCAGTGTCTCTGAACCCAGCACAGATCATGGAGTCCCTCACTCGGTCTCCCCAGAACTTCTTCTGTTTGCAGGTTTTGTAGTCGATGATGGGCAGACGGGCTTGGTTCAGTGCCTCAGCCAGCGACACATTCTCTTTCCCACCTGTAATACACACCTTTGTATTAGTGGAACAATGTCCTGTCATCTATACAGCAGGTGAGTATTTTCAGTAAAGTGTTTCTATTCATTATGTTCTATACTGAATGTAGAATATGAACAGAGTAAATCAGTTACAGGGTTCGTACAGTCATGAAAAACCTGGAAAAGTCATGGAATTTGAAAATAGTCACTTTCAGGTCTGGATAAGTTTTGGAAAAACATAGATACCCATAGAGTTTTGGAAAAGTCATGGAAATGTAGTCTACTAATCTCTGCATTTCAGTTTATTTATGGAGAAAATTTATCTTGATCTAACAATTACGCCAGCTCAGAGTTCATTCAGTAATTTGGCCCTACACAGTGAAGCTCTTAGGGCCTGACTCAGTCAGGTTCAATTTAGGCCTACTATAATCAATTTAGATTTTAGTTTTAGTTGATTTTTGATTTATTTGTCCATGTATGCACTGATTTTTAAAAATCGTATGGACATGAAAATTTGCCGTGAAGGCATGAAAAAGTCATGAAAAAATAATGGAAATGTATTGGTTAAAAAGTGTATGAACCCTGCAGTTAACTCTTCACCTCGTGTGTCGCCCCAGCCAGTCACCCAGCAGTAGTGGCCTGGTTTCAGGCTGGTCTGCTTGCGCGGCAGGCAGGCGTAGCGGATGAAGTTGCTGGGCTGGATGTCTGTGCCGGCTTTAACCAGGGCGATGTCATAGTCCAGCTCGCTGTGAGCCGGATAGCGAAAATGCTCGTGTCTATAGATCCTCTTCACAGGGAACATGCGCTCAGGTGTCTCTGACCTCCTCAGCTGATGCTTCCCCAACACAATCCTCCAGCTACCAGCATCCTCAGCTTTTCCCCTGCAGAACATGGTACAGTCAGAAAGAAGGCTTCAGTTTCACATTTTACATGAGGCTTTTTACACTGCAAAAATCTTGAGATTATCTAATTTGGAAGCCAGCAATATAATTGTTTCTCTGATAAGATTTTTTGTCTTGCCAAGCATGGTAAGAGTAAGATTATTTAGCTTATTTTAAGAAAATGGATGTAATCAGACTCATTTAGAATCTTCACTTTATTTTAAGTGATTTAAACACAAAATAAGCACAAGAGAGTCTGACGTTAAGGAGTTTAAGGGGTAATTTTACATAGCACTCAGTGCTATATCTGTTAGCCAATCAGAGGCAATATATTTGCATGTATGAATATTCATTAGCAAGAGCCAAATCCTGTCTTCAGAGACCACTAATTTTCAGTGATCTAAGGCAGGGCTAAATAGAAACACCAGAGTGAAATGAATGAGAAAAAAATGATGGAATGAGACCTGTAAAGGATTTTTTATATTATTTTGAGATTGAGCTTGTTTTAAGAAATCTTACAAATAAAAAAATTGCTCACCCCATTGACAGATGTTTATTGCTTAATAAAAGCAATTACCTCTCAATTTGTATACATTTTCTTCTAGTTTTTGCAGTGTATATATTTATATTTTTATAATTTTACTTTTACAGTCTTACTTCTGGAAGCAGTGTGCTGCAGTGAGCACCCAGTTCTTGTGGATCAGAGTTCCTCCACATACATGGACATAGTGCTTGCTGCCTCTGGGACGAACCTATGACAAAAAGTGAGAAAGTGTATAGGTCTCGGTTTACAGCATCATCAAATTAACACATGGTTCTATTTTGAAAAGCTCTTTACCTGCAGTGAGACCTGCCAGGGCCAGGAGTGAGGTCTGGCCTCGTTGCCTGATACAATGCGCTCAACAGTGTTGGGTTTGAAGTGAGCCAGTCCACAGTCCTTAGGCCAATCTGTGAATAAACAGAGCAATTTTCAGAATCAATTATAGAAATTAATTTTATGTATCATATATTTGTGTTAATTTTAATGATTTTAACTAGATTTATTTAAGGATGCTTGAAATGAAAATTTCTTAAATATTCATGTTCTGTTTCCCATTGTTTACAGACACAGAGACCTCAGTAAATAATATACCAAATTTAAAGATGAGACCCTATCCTTCCTGTTGGACACACAGTAAGTACACACATTTGAGAAATGTGAAAGTCCCATTTGTCCTGCAACCCAAGCTTTGTATTCTTGCAGAAAGTCCCTAGCTCCACAGGATGCTAATACACTAACGTCAAACGTACAGATCTGTCTAACAGCCACCTTTTCCAGCCTGAGGCAAGATTTTATTGAGTTTTCTGAGAATCCAAACATAATATCACAATATTTCTGTAGATGAATTCTAAAACATATTATCAAGTTAAAATGATGTTCAAAGGAGTTTAAACAGTATATAAAATTTCTGATTATTGTTACATTTTCTTTTTAAAATCTTCTATTTCTAACTTTTAAAACCACTTAAACATTAAATTAAATTAATTGAATTAAAATAATTAAACATTTGGCTACATTAGATTACATTAAATTGTTTACTCTTATTTCAGTAAGTATTTTGGGCATTTAGACCAGATTTTGTTATGATTCATCTACTACAGACCTTGCATGTTTGTTTTATAGTAAATAATGAATAACTAATGAGATCTGTGGTACAATAAGAAGGCAACAATTCTAAGACCTGATCTCAATTCAATACAGTGACTATGCACATCTTCAGATATGAAAGTTCACAGATCTATGAATTTAATTAATGAAATCTAATCATCTTCACTGAAATATAGTAATCTTTGGTGCCTCTCACCCAGGTGGAGAACTTTGTGCTGCTGCTGGAGGCGGCTGGGGGTGAAAGCGTGGGTGTAGGCCGTCTCCAGCGCCAGGCCCAGCAGCAACAGAAGCAGGGGTAACAGGGGGCTCCTCCTTTCCATGGTCCAGTTTACAGTGCTGCCACTCAGGAGAACCGCCTTTTATAGCATGTCCAGAGGTGAAGCCACCCTTTGTGCCAGCTCCACCCCTCCCTGCCTGGACAAAGGCTATCCACAGTGCCCCTCCCATGCTCCTGGATTGTTCTGTGTGTCAGGTTTGGTGTTTTTTGGTACAGGCTGGCCCCCAGTGCAGCATGAGAGTTCCATCAGCACTTTCCAACTCAACCTCCATCACTGCAGGCCAAAACAACTTACCCACAATACACTACCTCTTCTCCTGCCAGTCACGCCATGCCACTCACTGTTTGGATTAGAAGATCTGCTGACCTTCGCATGACCTTTAGGTACTACACAGAGCCAAATTAGGGACTTAGCTTTACCTGACTAGTCCTCAAAGCTATTTCATAAGGAGCTTGCATCCACAAATTACTGTAACATAGTTATAACCTAAAGATGAAACAGTATTAGGTAAAAAGTTAAGATTAAAATAGCTTTGCTTTTGAAACACTCAGCCTGACACAATAAACAAACTATAATTGCCATTAACAATATTATTGTCATTTAAATGAGACAATTTGACTATGTTTTAGCCCATTAATGTAATACAGTAGCATAGTAATGTGATTATGTTCACTTTTTTTTTTGAAAGAGCAACAAACTTTTAATCATTAAGACTATTTAGGCATTGGATTTGGAATGTACATTTTTATATCCTTAATAAATAAAATAAAATCACTGTTAAAGACATAAGAGCTTTTACACTTCAATTGGCTTTGCTTCCTAAGTAAACACAATATACATTGTAATAAATATACTGAGGTCAGCAAAGATTATTGAGGTTGTGTTTATATATCATGCAGTAAATTGATAGAGTAATTATCCTGACAGAACTATTCAGACTAGGTTACAGAAAAAAAAAACAAATATGAAAAAATCCATTGACCTTCGGAATGGTCCAAATGATATAGATGACTCAAATCCAGTGTTAAAGTGGAAGTTTTCCGGAAGGGCAGTGACTACACAGCATTTTGAATGGACATTTTCCATTGAAAAATAAATATAGACTACAACTATGCTTAATCTCTGTGTAAGAAACTGATCTTAAGTTCTTAGGACAAAGATTCTAAGGCTTCTAAGTTAAAAAAAATAATTGAAACCTATTTTTTCTTAAATTATCCAATATCGATTCCTTTGATTCATGTAAAACTTTAAAATAAGTATATTTTGGCCGAAAGCAAATTAATTTAAACAATTTTGTAAGTGCTTTGGGTTCATTCTTCAAGTATTTTAGCAACGGTATCTTAAATGTTTCTCAAAAAATCTCTTTCCACATCCAAACAAAATCTTTTATTGTAACTGAAATAACCCTAAATTAATTAAAGTGATTCATTAAAAGTAGTGATTCCCAGCCCTAAAAGATTCCACAGGTTAAAGTTTGGTAGGTCAGTTTGTGTTTATTTGAATAACTACAATAGTAAGCACCACTGTTTGTGGTAATGGAACAGTTATGGTGCTGTACAATCTCTGAATGGGGCTTTAAAGATAAGGTGCTGAACTTGCGCATTACCAGCAGGTGGCGTGAGAGGAGGAAAAGTAAACAGACCATTCTTTACTTTACTGAATGGGTTTTGTCATGCTAGGGATATCAATTCTGACACCATACAATATGTCCAGTACGCATTGTAAACATATGTTTATATATTCCTTCATGCATGTTGTAGAGGTCAGATGTTGCCATTTAGGGTGCCAGACACTGGCAGTAGGGAAGTAGGGCTAACTGGCACCGGGGGTTGTTGTTATCTTCTACTGTACCATGTCTCTGTTTATGCTGTGTTGTTGTGTTCATCATAAACAGTGAGACACGGAACAACAAGCACAACAGAAAAGCAGTGAGATGAGGAGCTCAATACCAGAGAATGTGCCTGATCATCCAAACGCTCAAAGGCGGTGGAAATGTCCAGGGCATTTCACCAGAGCACAGTTCACCAAGTTTAGCAGGACCCTCTGTCATGTGTGCTTTCTCTCTCTCATACACACATGCAGCTCAATATCAATATAACATGCCTTTTTTCCACAGCATAGTTGTTTTGTTTCACTTAAACACTGTATAAGAATAAATTTTTCAAGAATTACTCTTAATGAAATTACACATATAGTTGAATGTTAAACTGTACAATCTATACAGTTTTCTATGACGTGACTGTTGAGTTTTTGTTATGTGTGTATGTGTATTTAAAGTTTTTATGTTAAAAAAACAAACAAAAAAAACGCATAAAGCCATAAAATAACCTTTTTGATTATTTATGTAGCTGTTCTCATCTTAAATATGATATTTAAATGTGCACATTGTTACGACCTGGAGTCAACCCTGTCATCTAGGGATAATCCAGCCCCTTTAATCACAACCGTCACACTGTTTTATTTTCAGGACTAAAAACATGTGCAGCAAAAATAATATTAATTTTATATTTCTAATTTTGTCTTTATACTTGGCTGAGGTACAGCCTAATATTAGGAAATATTAAAGTAATTTAAATAATTAAAATAAATTAAATGTAACTTTAAAACAAATTCAGGTCAATTCAAAATGGCTGCAAATCTAGGTGAACCATGTTTCATTAAATGCCAATTTTTGCTAAAGGTGTCCATCCTGTTGTGTAGCTTGTATGCATACAAGTGAATATAAAAAGTGAGTAAGCTGAAAAATAAGATATATGTGTAGTCAGAAGTCTTATAAATATGCTACCGTAAATAGTATAAAGGTTATTTAAAAAGACTGATATACAAAATATATTTTCTTTAATTATGAGGGACAAAAGGTAAAGTATTTTAATAAATACCCATACATATACACAACTATGCTCCCTCTCTCTTAAACAAACAAATTATATTACAATTTGATATTGTTTACACATCTAGAACAAAACAAAGGAATGATACTGTTTATAGAACAGTTTATTGTTGCCCACACATTATTAAGACATAAAGCTATTGTGAAGCATTTTAATACACTAATATATGTTTTATTAGAAATTGTACAACAAAACCTTTCTGCCCTCTACGGTAATGTGTTTATTAGTATCTATTGACAGTCAATCACAATGATGTGGTCAAATAAAAAGTATGAATTTGCTTTGGCAAAAGAACAAAGCTGTGAAAACAGCCTGGAGATTTGACCAGAACTGGCATAATACACATTCACTCACAGAAACACAGTAAGTCTCTTCAGTGACCTTTCACCTGTATACTTTCAACTGATTACATCAGTCAAATGTAGAATCACAATAGATTCTATATTTAATGCTTCCTTTTACAGTCCTTTAAGTTATAGGTATGTAGCAGAATCTGTGATTAGACTTTTCTATTACTTATAAAAATAATCAATTTAAATTGAAATACTTTTATTTAATTTTTATTTAACCCACATATGGATGTCAGTGATGGGACGAGTGTATTTGGGTTGTACACGGCACACTGGGCCTAAATGGAACCCATGTGATATAAGATGGGTTGAAACAATGGGACCATTTGGGAAGCCAACTGGATCCCAGTAACAAAACATGTAGATCCCCCAGTCGGATCACATGCCCACCTAGAACCCACCTGTTGGCTGGCAAGCTTTCAGTTTTACAATTGTGTAAAATCAAGCAGGACTGTAAAAGGAAGCCAGTTTTACTTCCACAGTAATATTTAAGTACAATACTGGCCAAATAATAAAAAATACAAAAGCATAAATTACTTGAGAACAAACATCTATTAGAGCTTAACTGACTGAATTTAATATAACCCTTGAATGTTATTTATACAGTATACTGCAAATTACTACACTACTGTAACTGTAGTTTCCCTGAACAGAATACAGAAATCTGTTGAAAGCATGCAGTTGAATGTAAGCAAGAGGTAAGTATTTGGTTTATGATAGCATATGATGGTGTTTGTGTTATAATGTCTTTGTTCTTTCCATGATTTTACCAGCAAAAATGATTTTGGTAATTAATTTGGTTTAAAGATACAAGGCAAACTATTGTAATGGACATAAAATACAACTATTGTTATTTTTCAGACATTTGCTGTATACAGTGAGCTGTGAGCAGGAGGAATGAAGGTATGAATTCTTGCATTTAAGAGACTGCATGAGTAATGATGGTGGCTATAATTTTTGTCTAAACATGTTTTGTGTGTCTGTTTTGTTTGTGTCGGTGAAATTTTTAAATTGATGAAACTGCTGTTAAATAATGGTACACTGTATTCTGTGTATACAGTAATGTGCAAAGGTTTTAGGCACAGAATATTTAAAGTCTTCTGTTAAAGTGTTTCAGTTAGAAACAACATAGTTTAGATTTCCAAACATTCCTTTAGCAGAAAGGAAATTAAACTAGATTGGGATTTTTTTTGTTGCGGGGAGCAACCATGACTGTGGCACATTGTAGCAGTTAAGCCTTAAAATTTTACATCATGGCAAAAATGAATGTGGCATCAAATTATAAGTTGATCATCATTCTTGAGCAAGATCTCACTCAAGCAGACATTTTACAGCAAACAGGTGTTTCCAAAGTTGAGGACAATCACAGTGCAGAAGGAGCTGTTTGGAGCTGCATTCAGGATTCAGACAGATTGTTATGTATCATGCAGCTCCATCAGGCAGGTCTCTGATTGGACCCAGATTTATTCTCCACCACGACAGTGACCTTAAATAAACAGCCATAAATAGCAGATGATTCTCCCCCATAGAACCCTCCATGCAAAAACTGAAGCAAGAGATAATATACTAGCTTAAATAACTGAAATAGCAGAATGACTGAGAAAGTTTTTAAAGCAAATGTTTTGATTTAATTTAGGTTTATTCGTTTACTGCAGTTTACTAGGAAGTTATTAATACCTATGCAGCTCATTGCTTTTTAAGGTACAGCAAGCATGCAAGTAAGCATTGTACTGCATGTACCTAACATCTTTGCACAATACTGTATATATTAAGGTATAGACATCTTCACATTCATTTCTTCATCTCTTTACAACATTCAATTTCACTTCATCAGTTGAATTTGGCACAGTGTGTACATTTGGAATGTGCGTGGGCATGTCTGTGTTGGTGTGTGTTAGCGTCATGTATTGCCTGAAGTTGTCCCTGAGTGTAAGAGTCCAGAATCAGGATCTAACTCTTACCTCCATGTAGGACAGCAAAGCCCTCAAATTTCTCAGATATCTTTTAAGAGAAGTCCTTGGTTAAGGTAGAGCCAAACTGCAAACTACTGATTCTGCTTGTTTTTCTATAATAAACTCTGCATCCAATATGTTGGCAAGAGAAGTGCTTGGGATTTAAAGAAGGCCATTTACAGGTGTTAGAGGTCAACTACACTTTTAGTGTTCTTCATCTTCTTCTTAGATCTTAGTCCTCCACAGTACTGGAGCGAGAGCAGCACGCCGGTCTGCGCAGAGATTGTACCACACTTCCACCTTTCCGTTTCTTGCTCTGTTGTCTTGACCCACAATCGTTTTCCACTGATGTCTTCTTTTCGGCAGCAGCTGCCTCAGCGGTCTCTTTGATCTGCAGCTCTAGGTGACGCTGGATGGCCAGGCCGAGCTCCTCTGGATCCAAAGATGCTCCATATACCTCCCATGTCATTCCCTCTGCGTCCCATTCCACCTCCTTGATGGGGGTCTTTGTCCCTGCATCCTCTGCTGTTGGAAAAATATCTGAACTAGGACCATCAGTCAAACTAATCCCAGTGAACATGTCGGAGAGATGAGAAACAGGTGAGCTAGACATGGTTTGCACACCAACTTCTTTAAAGTCATGCTCTGATGTCATAGTGGAGGCATCTCTCATTGTCCGATGGCAAAACCCAGACTGGCTGGAGTGGTCTATTTTAAGAGCTGAGGGGTTCTTCCCGCCTAGTTCAGATCCACAGCAGTGACCTGCAGCCCGGTTATTTAGTCCTGTCTCGCTGACTGAAGACACCAGCGGTGGGAAACCAAGCAAGTTTGAATGGAGTAGAGATCTCTGGCCTGGACAAGGACTTCCTCCACAGGCTGGCAGAGATATCAAATGTCCAGGACAAGGTACAACAGTGCAAGAATTTCCCAAGGAGCCCGCATTCAGTGCATTGCTAACACAAGCAGCCCTGCATGTGTTGCTCCCAGGTAAATGGTGGCCATCACCTTTGAAAGTGCAAACCTCTGCATCTACTCCTTGCTGTGCAAGACTGTGTGCACTTCTCAGACAGGGTCTGGAGCTCAGAGCAGGAGACATCATGCCGCAGACCATTCTGGAACAGTTACAGGCTTTAAGGTTCTCCCCAGCCATTCTACTATGTTGGCAGCATGTCTCCCTGCCCTCCAGACACTCCATCCTTAAGTCCCTGTGCATGGCTGGGGAACATGGAGTGCACCTTTCACTAGTATAGGCCCGCTGCCGTCCAAGGAAATGCTCCTGTGTTGGTGTCGTTCTTGCAGGTGAATCTTCTGTGATGCTCCAAGGTCTTGTAGTTCCTCCGTGCCAGATGACTGTCTCCGGGGTGCTATTGCCACTATAAGTACTACCTTGCTCAAATTCTAAAGTAGCCTGCACATCTCTGACTGGTCCCCCCATGCTGGCAGGCCTCTGAGGGCACACTGCACTGCTGGCACTTTTGCGAATGTTCTGCCAGCACCAGGCTAGCTCCATTCTTTGAGGAGGTCCACTCGCCATGTCTGTGAAACTCTTAGATAAGGAGATAATGGGATGCTCACGGTCATCCTCCATCTCTGCTCCAGCAGAACGAAGATGGTTCCTGGTGGCATAGATTTCAGACGCAGGACGCTTTCCCTCTGTCATGATGAAAGACCTATTGAGAAAATAAAAATATATATGTAGTAACTGAAGGGTTTTGCAGGTTTAATTATTAGCAAAATCCAGAACATTCTACTATGCTTTCATAGATGAAACATCTATAACAAAATCTGCTACTGTAGGCTTTTTCTGATGCTATAGTGTGCTTTTGCATTTGGGTCAGTGATATGATGCCTTTTCAAAGGCATTATTTTGGCAGTTACAGAAAGTTTAAATAATTAAAATGATGATGCGTTTAGGTTTTTTAATTAGTTAATTGTCATTTCCTGTTATTTAAAGTGCCAAAATATCATGTGATGCGCCTCATAATCGCATTGACTATAATGAATTCTTAAAAAAATGCTTTTGCTGAAATACTATTTGCTGCAACAATCTGCTTATATTGAAAGAAATGTTAAATGTTTGCAACAGTTATATGTGATTTACAGGGACATTAAGTATGTTAAGAAAAGTTGAAAAGGCAACTGAGAAAATACAGTTCTGTGCAAAAGTTTTAGGCACCAAGACAAATTACACTTAAATCCAAGCAAAATCCATTTATCTCAGCAATATGAGTGTTTTTACCTGAAAAAAAGCACCACATATGATTTGAACAGATGCAAATATATACATACAGTAAAACATAACAAGGAATTCTAATTTTTAACTACATATGTTAAATCCTGTGAGCCAAGCTAAAGAACAAAGTGTAGAGATTCCAGATTTCTTCTGGATGCTCCTCAGCCAGCATGTGTATGTGTTCAGTTCGGTCAGCAGCTCACCTGATTTACCAAATTTACCAATTTACCAAACCAGTTGTTGATATGATGAGAACTAGAAACAACTCTATTAAACTCAGATGAGGAGAGATTAGGAGATGTTTTAAGGAACACTAATTAACACTTACTTCACAGATAAGAAATTTCCACAGGTGCCTAAACATTTGCACAATGCTGTATATGATAAAAGTATGAAATCATTTTTTACAAAACTCTATGTAATGCAAAAACTTTGTTTAAAAATACATCGCACTACTAAGAACCTAATACATATGTCTGGAAAATTAATTAATTTTAAGATAAATCACGGTTGCACCACAACATAAAATTAATATATGTATAAACAATTTCTGTTGTTTGGTCAACTGCTAAAGATATTCTTATTCAAAATTGTAAAAATTTGGTAAAAAAAAAAAGAACAACAGAGTTGAACACTGTGCACTTACTGATTTATCAGATTACTCTACACTAATACCAAGCTGAGCCTTAAGGTTATTAGGCACAACATGCCATTTGCTAACTTCACTTAAGAGCAGCTCACAGTAATGCAGGACCTACACAATGCCGGTCTCTTAAGGCACAGTCAGCAGAATAAGAAGCAGAGCATGTTAATCATAATATTTCTGCTTAAATTGTGTAACTGCTTTAAAGTATTAGATTTCTATAGTCCTGCAGCTAGAAACACCCAGTCTTCAGTAGTCTGATAGTTTTAACGTATTCTGACAGTTCTTAATGAGTGCAGGCCTAGGCTAGCTCTGTTTATATCACACTTCTGTCACTTGAACAGATTCAGTAGATGATTTTGGGACCCCTGCTGATGTGTCACTTTCCACTGTCAGCACACACACACACACATACACACTCACTCACACACTGGCTCCAATCATAAAACAGCCCTGAGCTATTTCTGTAAGATATGCAGCTATATGTTGTTAAAGTGAAGTACAGCACATGATGTGGACATGGTTTCCTTTTTATAGATTTTTTTTAATAGTATATGAAGTTGGTCTCAAGACCTTCACAAAGTCATGTGTCATTTATGCAACATCCTGACATAATAAATTTGCATACTCTTGGGTTTATTTTTATTTGAGAAACAGAGTTTCTGAACAAGCTTGTGTACATTATTCTGGTTAGCAGTAACAGACCTTTTTTAGGCCTCAACTCATAAGTTGTTTATATAAAACACATAATTTATTGCTAAATTATTTAAACCCCTCCCTTAGTGGCAATAAAATTAACAAATAAATATCTAACAGTAAGGGTTAGCTTGGCTAAAGTGTGGCATCCACAACACAGGGTTAGCATAGATCTCATGTCATGTTATTTAACATAATTATGTAACATTTTACTTCTAGGTTTGATGCAAACTTTTATCACTAACTAGAATGCAGATATTTTAATATATTTTAATATATTAATAATTAGTGTATTTAATTATCAGGTTCAGTGTTGGTTGAAACATCATCTAAGCAAAATTCAGTGTTAGGAATACGTCTAATATGAACATCAATTTGACATAGAATAGTGATGACAGCTGATGATAATGTTTTGTTAGGTTTAAGTTTAGGTGATGTTTAGTAAAAAAAAATCATAATGACAAGCCAACATCACATCGATACTGTTTTTTTGACATATTTGTGATTTTGATTTCCAACCACACTTCAACATCCCTACAACGTTTTTTTTTTTTCATTTTCAATTGAAATTCAGCATCTGTCCAATGTTATAGTCCAACATCTTTCTGATGTAAACATGACATGCAGTGCTTGTGGTGAAGGTTTGAAAAGCTCATTTGTTTAAAAAAATGTAATACTGTATACAACTACTTGTGTTTGTACCAATTTATCCAACATTTTAGCAACTGTCACAAATAGTTCCTCCTATTTTTTATAATTAACCAGACCTGTGGGGTTTGTTGTAATGTTTGCAATTTGGTGTTTTCATGATGAATTTTTCATAAACAATAGGGCCAGAAATAAAGTTTTCTAAATAAATTAATCTAAATAAAGATTTTCAGATGACTTATAGATACATTATTATTCTTTCTCAAATATCTTTTCTGCAATTAAAAAATGGGGATGTGCTGCATCTTCCTCTAATGTTTAATAGACAGATGTAAATTTGCTTTAAATGTATTAATGCAAACAATAAAGGAGATGATTTATTGGCAAGAGAAAAATCTAAACTAGCTTTGTAACCTGCATGAAAACATGTAAAAAATAAAAAGTATTTGTTCCATTATTCCATCAGTTCAATTATTACTTGAGAAAGTCAAATGTTCCCTAAATTCTCTGAGTATTTTCAACCCCTAAGCACTGTTCACAAATAAACGTGTTATATCTTTTTAATCACACAAATGAGTATCTTGTATCACTGGTCACATCATTTCAGGTCCCAGATTGTTCTTCACCAACAAGGTGAAGTAATGCTATTAATTGACAACTTTATGGCTTTAACTAGACACTACAGCCCATCCAGATAATTAGCCTTAGTTAAATATAGTAACCTCAAAATCAGTACTCTATATATTCCTATAAGTGTTTAATCATAATACACATTTTCTTAAACTTAAGCCTCAATAATTCACTGCTTAAATATACAATTTACCCAATCATTTGGAAACATGAAATCTAGCAATATGCAAGGAAACTCCTGTAGTAGACATGATGACAGGCTTTATCTCTGCGAGGCCATGATGGCAAACATGACAGTTGTCCTCCACTTCCAGCTAAAAATAGCATGTTAAGTGTTCCATATCAACTCACCTTCTACCTGCACCAACACCCACACCCACTCTCTGACCCTACAAGTGGCCGAAACCCTACACCTGTCCTCGCCACAGTCTGAATACACACCTACACACATGCACACATGCACATACAAATTTACATCTTTGACCTTACAATTAACACATATATACATACATACATATGTTATCACATAGTCTGCACTAGATAACATGCCTAACTGCTCTTATTAAACCTTTTATTCTTTCTTTTTTTTTTTCTTTACTTCTATATGGTCAGTCTCAGGTCACCCACCAGCTGCTGTGGTGTCTCTCAGGTCTACAGGTAAGTCAACAACTACCCGCCTATCTCACACTCTGTTTTACACACACACACACACACACACACAAACATACATGCATGCGTACATACCTTCCCACTATCCCCTCTTCTCTCCAACTGACCGGAAAGCTCCCACCTCGGTCCCTCTTCCCCCTCCTCCCTCTCTCCTATCCACTCTTCTCCTCCTCCTCCTTCTCCCTTACTTTGTGAAGAAGTGAACAAAGCAGAGCAATGGCAGTGTCAGATTATCGGCTCCTGTCATCTGATTACAAACCAGAGGCTCTGCCTGGGAGAGACAAATCCCCACTGGAGGGAGGAGGGGTGGGAGGGCTGTCCAGAGGGGGCGGGCATAAGAGGGAGTGCCATATGCCCCAGGCACACTGAGGACTGTGCAGGAGACCTGGGGACATCTCAAGACAAATAAATATAGACATATATATATATATATATATATATATATATATATATAGCCACCCCCCAAAAAGAAAAAAAATATATATAGATTTTTTGCCTTTCTCTTGTTTTGCCTGTAGTGTTTCCTGCCTGAAAAGAGGCAGTCCAGTATAGTGTATCCTTCTCTCTTTCTCCAGATTTCTGATTTCTCAGAAATGCACTTGCAGTCTTGCTGTTTCTTTCTCTCTCTCTCTCTATTCTGCTCTTTCCGTCTTCCTTTCCTCACATCCATACACTTGCACACATCGCTCGTCTCTTACTCATCCAATCTCCACCAATCTCTCTTGTGGTTGCTATAGAAACAGCCATGCTCAATGGGAGCCCAATGAATTTTCATCATGACATTTTTTTAAGGTTGCTGTGGGAACAATGAAAACAGCACCTTCAGAAAACAGGTTTGGAGAAGATAATGGTGGCTGTCAGGAAAAACATTGTGATCCACATCAAAAATGTCAGAGAGTCAGCTGCCTGCCTGATGAAAAGCATTAGGCCCGCTGATATGTTCTCTTAATAAGGTCCTTTTCCTCATAGATATATACCTTCAAGCTGCGTCATCCCTGAAATGTTACAATATATATGATATACGACAGGTATAATAGCTATGATTACAAATACAGCCATTCAAAATCATTAAAATAATATCGTTATAATATATATATATATATATAAATAAATAAACTCCTTAAAGTGTAAAAAAGATGAAACAAACAGTTATGCAGTATCAACATAAGTATTAATTAAAAGTTATGTGAAGTTTTGTGAAAAAATTAATGCTCTCTGTCTGATAAAAGCATTAGGTCTGGTGATATGTGCTTTAAATAAGCTCCTTTTTTGGTTAATAGGTGCATTTAAGCTGATCTCTAAAATAATATTAAAATAGATCTGATATGATCTCGAATTTACCCAAAAGATCAGAAAACATGCAGTACAGCTCTTAAATTGTTGGACATGATATAAGTAAAATTTATTAGAACATATCTTGTGGTTGACCATTTCTGAATTATAGATAAACTTAATAATAGGTTAGTCTCAGCAGCAATTTTTTTTTTAGGTGTTGTCTTTTTTAAATGAACACTAGAATGTCTAAGCTGGGAAAAATAAATAAAAAAGTATGTATATAGTTAAATATAGCACATGTTTTTGCACCTAATAGTTTTATTAACTTACTATTTGCTGAAAGATGCTTAAAGTTAAAGTATCACTACTGTCATGCCTGAGTGCATAATAGTTTTTTTTTTGTGTCTCAATCATTTTACCAAAATCTGTAAATGGCCTTCATAATATTAATAACAGATTATTAGATTTGGTGTCTAAATCTTTTTAATTCTTCTAACATGAGAATCTCACCCAAACCCTTCTGTCCTGAATTTCATTGATAGTCTACATTTTTGTTTAAAAAATCAGAAACTAAATAACATTAGTTAGGTTGTAGCACCACATAAATTCAATGTAAGCTGTGAAAAGCTTTACTCAAGTTTTGGCTTCAAAGCAGCTGAAACCATTTTCTGGCATGGAACACAGTGTGGGAACAACAGACGTGCTAACTGATTAAAATGCTGATAAGACTTCCCCTGCTATCCGGGTATACTAAAGTTGATCATTAACTTCAGTGAATGCAAAAGGCTGGATATATCAGGATATCATAGCAGTAACAGTGTTATACTGTTTGTAATAATTAAACCCTGGATGGAGGTCTTGCTATCACTGAGCTGTTGTAACACAGTAATCAGTGCATAATCTCACAGGGCCAGTTTTGATATGGCAGACAATTATATTACATTATTGGGAGGTTAACTAGAGAGATGACTTTAAAATTATTTACAATATGAGGCAAGATTGCATCAGAAAGTTCAAGCTTTTGTAATATTACTTCACATATTATTGATCATGGGGTCACATCATGCAAAATACAAAATAATTAATTGATTCTGATGAATAGATTTGATTTATATGGATTCAGTTTTTGCTATTAAAGTTTTAAACCACTTGTTGAATTTTCTTCTTTCCTTATTCTATCTTTCCTTATTCCCAGTGAAAGCAATAGACAAGCATAGCCTTGTGAGTGAGAACTCAACAGATGCCACTAGTGTGGAACATATTTCTGATATATTAGGAGCAACTGATTAGCTAGAGAGTTCATAAACTGTCCTCTTGACTTGTGTGGGTTATTCTGAACTTAAAATTATATTTAAAAAGACCAACCTTATCTTGTATTTGTATCCAGACTGGCCTGAAATGTGGTTTAAGAACATGTGCATTCATTTGGGCTAGAATGTGGTGTTGATTAACCAGACTAAGGGGCTTCGGGAACATTGGGGTGATTAAGTGGAGGCTGCAAACTTCTCCACTGAGACAGACGGCTGGGAAGCAAACCTGTGGGAGTAGCAGAAGAATGGGACAAATCAAGACATATAACCACTAGGAGGTGGCTTTGGCCATACATGGCTGGTAAGTAAAGTTTAAAATGATGTTGAAGGTGCTGTATCTGTCTTAGAAATAGGTCATAAATACAATAGCACTAGCAATGTTCACATTGTGATGAAAAGAAGGTGCCAGCAACGTGTTCAAGTTGTGCAGACCATGCATAGTAAATGACCATCTGTGATGAAATCAACAGTGTGTTGTTCACTTCAGGTAAACATAATGTATTTCTTTATTATGAGATGTTTAACATGCTGTCTGAAGTCTGTTTACCTCACTACCTACTTGTATAATTGTATGTGTATTAGAGGAAATATACACGTTATCAGGTTTTTAATACTGCAATTTGCTGTTTAAAAAAAATATGTCTTTTCAGTCTGAAATGTAAGTCAGTTCCAACTTTGAATATAAGATTTAACATCAGTTTTCATGGGGTGGCATGACACCACTTTTTCATGTCCAATACTGATACTGCAATCAAATCAATCAATTTGATTGATTTAAACTAAGATGTTAATAATACATTTGCTTAACATACTCAAACTGTGAAACAAATATAAAACCGAAATCTGGAATGTAGGCTTGGTATATGCAACAGTGTAGGCTAAAGGATTATATTAGATCTTACTTTACATTTCATCCAATATTTGAACCAGTGAATCAGCTGTATTTTCTTTGCTGTTTAGCTCATTTACATTTGTAGTTTGTTTGCTGTTTATATATTTTAGTGTTTTTTATGAAAGTACTATCAAATTAACATGATTATTTGTGGAGAAAATAAGATTGTGTATTTGATTATTAAAAAGAACTGACAGAATGGATGGAAGTTTGATATCAATATTCTATATTTTTTCTCCGCCCTCAGATAACTTGGTAGCTTTGGCCAGCGGTCTGTCTGCTGTGCTTCTGTTTCTTTTGCTAATTGTTCTGACAGTCTATCTGTTGTGGAAGAAGAGGCAGGACCAGAGACAATACCAACAACTGATCAGCACTAACCCCACTATTCCTCCATGCACTACTGTTCTCCAAACTTCACACTCCAGCAGCTATGGGTGTGTATCTGATCTGGACCCTTTTGTATTACCGTATATAACGACATTACGGCAAAGTATCGTATAAGTGTGCATTTTTTAAAAATCAGCTTAAAAATAGGCTACCACTTCAGTTTAGCTCATCTCTAGAATCTTTACTTGTTTTATGAGTAGACACTGTATTATGAATATTTGTAATGAATGTATTTATTTAATGTATTTTTGTTTTAATGAACTGCTTCATTATTATTATTAAAAGTAAATTTGATCTCATGTCTCATAGCTTGGCTGAAGTCCCCTTTTTTCTGCCACCAAGCTTCAAGAGATCAGCCCACGTTGAAGAGAATAAAGGGAGGGAGGAAGAAGAGCAATGGGAGCACCAGCCGCAGCTTCACAACCAGCGAGGGTCTCTGACTATAGGCAGTAGGTAGATTGCAAAGAATACATGTGTGAAAAGTAGGCTGGTCATGATAATATTTGTTTGGATAATATAGTGTCCCAGAAATAAATGTGATAAGCAATATTATTTCCCCTTTCAAAAATGTTTTAATTACAGCATAATAATTAATTTACATCCATTTTAAGACCAGTAAATTTTTAATTATTACAAATATTTAGACGTTGGAATTTTAATTAATATTAATAAAATATTTTATATATCATGTATATCAAGTATGTTTCTTCAACCTTAGATAAACATTATTAATAAAATCATGGCTCTGAGTGTTCCAGCGGGCTAAGTGCTGCCACAATGATCAGGAGATCGCTGATTCGAATTCTGTTCATGTTGCTTGGCTGCTGGAGCCCTGAGAGAGCACAGTTGGCCTTGGGTAGATGGCTCTCTTACACCACATCACTCCAAAGGGTGCCATCAGCAGCAGTTTAAAAAGAGGTGGTGGCTGACGTGTCAGAAGAGGCATGTGCTAGTCTTCACCCTCCTGATGTTGGGGCATTACTATCACTAGTGATAGGGGTAGTCCTAATAAGTGGTTTGGGTAATTGGCATTGGTGGGTTGAAAATAAACTTATAAATATAACTATATATATATATATATATATATATATATATATATAATAAACACCTGTATGTATGTATGTATTTATTTATTGCAGTATATGCCAGAGTTTAGTCGGCTCAGCAGAACACTCTCTGTTCTTATTTGTCTCCCTCGCCCTGTGGATAATCACCTCTGGCTGAATGCTTCTGAAGGCTGGTTTCCTCTGGGCAGCCTGAGGCCTGACCTGTACCGGCTGCCCGAGGAGCCCAGTGAGTGGGCAGAGCCGGGGGGCTCCAGCATGCGGCTGTGCAGTACTGTCAGGAGAAGGAGCAGCTGGTGGTCACTCTGCTCCGAGCTGCTAACCTGCCTGCCCACTGCCAGGCCTGCACCACACTGATCAAACTGCAGCTCCTGCCATCTGAAGACCGGCGCCAGCGGCAGGCCAAGGCCCGGGGCAAAGGCTGCCAGCCGCAGTTCAACGACAGCTTTGTGTTTCAGGTACAGCAGGAGAGGGGGGACATTGAGTTAGCTTGACAAAAAATGTTCTACATAGTTTTTATTTTTGAAACAAAATTTTTATTTTATTTTTTAACTAAGCTAACTAGCGGTAGCTAACAAGTTACTAAATTTGCTATCCCTTAGATACCAGTAGGCTAGCTATAGTGTTAGCATTGTGAAAATTACAAGCTAACCTACTCACACACTTTATATGTTAATGTCTTTTTGGACACTGTATAACCGTAAGTTACATATTGCCTATTGTGAAAGGTATGAGCAAAACAAGCTCAAAGATTGTTGCTAATGTTAGCTAGGTTAGCTAACAAGCTAACAATTAAATACACTATCCTTTAGCCTAGCTATAGTGTTAGCATTTTAATAATTATATATATATATATATATATATACACACACACACATACATTTTTTTTATATTGTCATATTTAACTGTTAGCTAAGTTAGCTAACTAGTAAAAAAGTAGAGATATTATGACTTAGCTACCAGAAGCCTAGCTATAGTGTTAGCATTTTTATAATTTTATATATATAAATATATATATATATATATATATATATATATATATATATATATATAAATACATGTTTTTAAATTGTCATATAACTTTTAGCTAATTTAACGTTAGTTAATTAGTGAAAAAGTAGGGATATTGTCCCTTAGCTACCCGCAGGCTAGCAATAGTGTTAGCATTTTTATAATATTATAAAACAGTTATATATGACCATTTTAAAAAATGTATATTTTATTTTAATGTATGTTATAAAAATGCTAATAGCGTTAGCATTTTTATAATATACATTATAATATAATATACATTTTTAAAAATTTGCTAAGTTAGCTAACAGATTGGCAAGCAAGCATTTGCTAATGCTTTTCCTATTCTAGTAGAAATACTAGTACTGTGTGAATAAAAAAATAATAATCATGCAGCCAAAGCAAATCCATCAAACAAATCAGCAATACAGCAAAAGATTATTCAGCTATCAAGGTTAAACTGTTATGAATCATATCAGCACACAGACTGAGTCATAGCTTCTCACATTTAATAATGTCTGACAAATAATGAATGACTTCATTCATTTGATTGAAACAGCAGCAGCACTGTGTGAGTGTGTGTTAAGTCCAGCTTGCTTTCTGCAGGTGTCTAATATCAGTGTGGGCCAGTGTACACTGAGCATGAGTGTGTACTGTGTGGACCGTCTGAAGAAGCACCACACAGTGGGCCGGGTTCTCTTCCCTCTCAGACTGTCTGATCTCAGAGAGGCAGCAGGAAAAGTGCTGTGGAGGGACCTGGAGACTGAAAGTGATTTGGTACTGATCCATTTTCCAGTTTTTAATATGTATTTTAACCATTATGTGATCTAATGCAGGAATATGCATAGAATATACACAAATATGGACAAAAATCTACTAACCCATTTATTTATTTTTTCTAAAATATAAAATATTATAAAAAAATGTTTATCCTGCTTTTGTTAAAGTAACTGTCTACACTGAATTCTTTCTAATAAAGTATTCTGGCGCATTACTGTAAGAATATAATTGCATTTAGTGACAAAGAGCATCATGAGGTTAAGATGTTGCTGTCCACTTCACCCCCAACTCCAATAATCATGTTTAAAAGCACATATTAAAAACCATTTAACCAAAACATAGTTTAATCACATTGAGTGCTGATGATGGTTGTTACAATACATGAATTTTGACTGGCACCAGATATAGTATTATAGTCCAAAATATTAGTGTGATACTGCAGCAAAACATTAGAACATCACAAATTGCTTGTTTTATTATTGTTGTCCAAAATTATTGTTTGACACTAAACTCTAAATCTAGAAAACTGCTTAAAAAAGTTGTTTTTTATTTTTCCTGCTTATTAACATTTTGTGGTTGGCCTTTTACACTTCTGTTAAAAATCATAATGCAGATACTCATGTAAGTTTTACTGTAGTACTGCAGTTATGAGTGCATAAATAAAGTTTAAAAGGAATAGTATAGAAATAATTTATGCTGCCAAATTACAGTTTTGAAAAAGTATATTTGAATAGTAATTTGTACTGGACTAACATTTAAGATTAATAGCTTCTGATGTTCCACATCTTTGTAACATTACAGGCCCTGTCAAAGCATGGCGATATCCAAGTGTCTTTAAACTACAACCAGTCCCTACAGCGCCTCACTGTGGTCGTTCTTAGAGCTCGAGGACTCCAGTGTTCCAGCAATGCTGGTGAGTTTTACAAACATTTGTTTTTACGATGATTGTGGGTGTGGATGAGTTATGGTAAAGCATTAACTATAAATTATTTTCCTGTGGTGTGAACAGGTGTTTGTGTCCAGGTCTCTCTGCAGATACACACTCAGGTAGTGAAGACAAAGTGGACTTCAGTAGCCAAAGGCAGTGAGCCCATCTTTAACGAGAAACTGACCTTTAGGCTTCATCCTCGGCAGCTAGATACAACCTGTCTGAGCCTGGAGGTCCAGCAGCCTGCCACAGAGGAGCCCTCTGAATGCCAACCAACTCCCAGAACCACAGCACCAAGTAAGGAGTAATATACTGTCAAATTCAATCTAAAAAAAAAAAATTATATCTTGCCAAAACATAATATTTTATTTTTTCAGTATTGTACATTTAAGGATAATAAATGAATAGAAGCACAGTATTCCATGTAATATATGTTTTAGCATGGTCTATGTAATGTGAGCATGTGCAGTAGTCACATAAGGCAAATTAAATCAAAACATCAAATCTATTTTTTTTTTCTGCTCTAAAAAAGGAACATCAGAGTTGAATAATATATGCACAATATAATGTATAATATTCCAGTCTTGGATATCACATTATTTGTCACAGTACATAATGCTATATATTGCAGAAAAGGAAAATACTGCAATGTATTTTTTCTATGGCCATGCAGCCCTGGAATTCTCTGAAATGTCATTAAATAGCATACATATATAAAGGTTATAAATGTTATTTTTATTTCTCCTTTAAATTTACCATATATAAGAATGGTGTGGCATGTCATTTACAAAATATATTCAAAAATATAAAAATGTATGGCATTAAATTTGCTCTGCTTTAAATTCATTAATTTCTACCTGCCTACAGTGTCACTGGGGGTAGTGGTCATTGGGCCATTCATGTATGCCAGAGGCAGGGAGCTGGAACACTGGACCGAAATGGTGAGCAAGTCACATGAGCTGGTGAAGCAGTGGCACGGCCTGGGAGCAGCTAATGCCATTCACAGTCCAACCTGAACCACACAGTTCACGCACACAATGACCACAGTATCTTTATTCACAAATCTACTATTTCTAAAAGAGGACAATGCTTCCTATTCTTCATTATCTGCACAAGATACACTTTACACGTTTTATATAAGGCAGTTTTATGGTGGTTATAAGGTGGTTAACCAACTAATTCCGTGATTGAGGTATGTTTTTAAAAACTGCTTTTTATATACATAAAAAAGGCTTTTAAGAAATGAACAGACATAACATCTTTATTATGACATTCATTCATTTAGATACATTAACCTCTAGGGTAGAATTAACTAAGAGTTGTATAATTGTATTTTTTTATTTCTTTAATTGTGCTTCACATTGATAAAATAGGACAAAAACAAATAATTGTGGCAATGTCTTGTCATACCATGTATATAAAACAGTTTATTAAAAGTTGCATTATCTAGCTGACTCCTTTCAGTAATTTTCTAATCATTCTAAAACAAGTTGGCTATATATATATATATATATATATATATATATTCAGTGTATTTCACATATTATATGTGAACATAAGGCTTCGTTTACCTTTTTTTAAACTGGCCTTGTGTTAGTTAAAGCCTATGTAGCCTTCAGTAGATCGTGGAATCCAATACTGTAAGGCCTCTTAGATGCTTAGCACAGAGTGTTACAAAGCTAGCTGACTGCATCTCTGGCTCTATCCCCTCTTATGTTCTGTGCAAAGCTTGGAAAGACTTAATCTGCCTGGACGCTTGGATCTGACAGACTTAGGAACAATAACAAGTGTGCCACAACTCCTTTGCCTCTGTATTTACAAAAAATGTTATCCATTTTTATTTTATTATTATTTTTCAAAAACACCAGCTACCCTTTGTGTCATGTAAAGCTAACACCCACTGGTCACTTAATTTTCTGCACTCAGCTCCATGGATCATGCTGGAGCACTTTGTAGTTCTACCATTACAGTCTGTAGGTCTTTTGTTGTCTTGCATACTTCGTTATCCTCCTTTTGACATGTTCTATAGTGATGAGGAGCCCACAGGACCACCACAGATCAGGTAATATTTGGTGGTTGGTGATTCTCTTCTTAGTATATCCATATTTATGGTATGTCAGATTGTTCCTTTGTCAGTCTACTAAAAGCTTCTTTTTCAAATACATTTTTCTTATACACCGATACGTCCTTCAATTATCCATCATCACAGTAAGGTGTGAAATACTGCAGTCTTCAGATTCCCGTTCTTAGGAATGTTCTTGACCGAGTACTTTATAACCTTGTAGAATTTGGGGCAGCAGCTCATGTGTGGTAAGCTCCAGCCGGTCTGCCGTCCATTATGTGCTCCCCATAACAGCGTGGAACATCTCTGAAGTGCTTCCACGCTCACAGAGTACTGTCCCGGAGACCACTGGTTCAGTCGGACTACAGTCACTGCTGACACAAAGCTAAAGGAGTGCTGGGAAGTGCCGTGGAACACTTGCTCTCCCTGGTCAAACTGACCGCTTTTCTCCCACACGAACTTGGAGTCGTCCTGTTCGCCCATATCAGCCAGGTTACACAGAGCCAGCAGGCATGAGCTCAGCAAGGGGTAGTTCTCACAGTGCTGCAGCAGAACAGCCACCAGCCGCGGAACAGCTCCCAACCTCAACATCCTCTCCTGCTGTAAATCTGAGCAGAGAACAAACAATATTCTAATAAATACAATTACAGCATAATAACTGTGATAATCACATGGACTGCCTGTTTTTTGTGGCAAGGAGGAAGGTCTTGCTAAATGGGAATACCTTGTTTGAAACATGAAAATATTTGGTGTGGGCTTACAGTAATACAGTTAGATGGCCTTTTCATATTTGGTTCTTTGAGATGGCTCTTTAGTTCTTAGTTCTTAATATGTTCTTTGGGTCAGTTTTCAACAGAAAGTTTTGTATCTATGTTTAAAATAGTTTAATAGTTTAAATGTTTATATTGATTAAAATAAATCTTCAAATATGATGCGCACTTAGCTTGTATAATCTCTATTGGAAACTATTTGAGTATAATGGGATGCTCTGGAGCAGCTGCACGATAAGACTAAGAAAATGTCAGTATAGAGGGTGTTTGGCTCAGTGTACTGTAATTGTTATCTGGAGTGATGGAGGATAATTGAATAACTAATTAGGTAAGTGAAGTAAAATATTGATTATCTACAGTGGCATCTGTGGAGCACTGGTATCCACTGTACATATTATGCAACAAGTAAGCAGTCAGTTCTTGATGTTGATTAAATTATTTTTAAGCAGTTGTTAAATTCTTTATTCAGCCATATTTCCTTTTTTTGCATTTTATATTAAAATATAAATGCCCCACAATAAGATAACAAAATGACAAACTGACCAGATAAATGCATACTCAAACCTGTTTATAATTAAGCTCTTCATTTTGCATTTTTGATAACTCTAGTTGTTAGACATTTTATGGTTGTTTTTTCCAGGGACATGTAAAAGATTGTGGCTTTTTGATAAGTAGTTTAAAAAAAAAAAAACTCTTTTTGAAAGTAGTGTAAAAAAAATCAAGTAGACTCACTGCTATCACAGCAGATTCTCGCTATGGCTCGGATAACATGCAGGAGCAGATCCTGGTCCTTACTGAGCAGCAGTGTCAGAAGGGCTGATATAATGCCAGTGTCAAAGCAGCTGTCTCTCACTGGAGCTGTGAACAAAACACAAAATGATAAGGCAGGAAAATTACTTACAGAAGCTTTATAGCATTATTCAATAGTAAACATACACACTAGTTTTATACTTAAAATTGGATTTGCTATGTTGGCAGTTTATTATGTGCGCCACCTTTGTACTTACACTCGATTCACAAAACAAACAACAGTAGCGGCCCGTTAGCAGGCATAGAGTGGCCATAGGAAGTATTGGGAGAATTCTTGGTGGGATGCTCTGTGTGTGGGCTGCTGAATGGGTCCTAAATTTAAGTTAATCTTAATTCTAGCAGGGTCCTCCTATTCTATTGGCAATACTTTGCAACAGGGACAGGACAATCTTTGTGTGTGTGCTTGTGTATGTGCACATCTGTGTTAGCAACGGGTGCAATGTAAGGTGACACAACATTTGGACATACAGTGTATGTCAGTATATCTGTCAGATTGCAGATTGTAAATACATATATCTGAATCATTTGTACTTGGCTTACCCTCCCTAGCGAGTTCAGCTAGCAATCTGGCTGTGTGTATAGTGAGAGAGCTCTTCCTCCTCAGAGCCTGAGCCAAAACAGGCAGAATGCCACTCTCTACCACCTGCTCAGCTAGGCCACGTTCTGATGGAGAAGCACACACACACACACACACACAGTAAAAACCTGTAAAAATCTCAAGAGATTATAAAAAATGGCTTAATTAGTTTCTGTACTTCTGTACAAAAATCAAGTAAAGCACCCCAAGGCATTTATTTCTTTTTCATTAGGTGATGTCTGATGGTCCTACCATATGCGTGGTGGACATTTCATGATGTTCCTGTAGAAACGTTCCAAAAATACTTGGAATAAAATCTTGTTACATGAACTTTAAATCTCAGAACATTTTCTCCTTTTACGTAATGTAACAATGTCATGTCCAAAAGACATTTTGCTATTTTTAACAATGACTTGAGCTTATGGCTATTCAGGAAAAGAAAAAGGAGAGAAGAGGGGAGAAAACTTCAGGCAGCCTCAGCTTGTCACAGGAAGTGAGATCCCCCTCCTATAAGTAGAGTCAGGAAGGAGAAATAACAGTTAAAGGGAGAAGATGGGGCAGTGGATGGAGAGAAGAGAAGTCCAGGGGATTTAAAGTATGGTAGATTGGATTGGATGGTAGTTTGGATTCAGGCATGTTCCCCCTTCCAGCAAAACTGCTACTGAATTAAGGGCATATCTTGGTCATGTTTACACAGGTGCCAAATTCCCTCACAGCTGGCCACCCGGCCGTTCCAGTGTGAAGTGAGAGGGAAGAGTGGCTAATCAGCCCTGTCAGTCAATGACTTGAACAGACTCAAATGCGGATTAGCAAACCTGTGTTTTCAAATCCACAAGGGTCACGCATTCAAATTAGGTAGTGTTAACACAGGCACTTTGGTATGGGTCAAAAACCCTTTGCAATGTATTTTAATAAGAAAAACACATTAACAGGTTTTTAAATTTTGATTTTTAAAAATATGAATGAAAACAGCAGGGGATCTGCACTAACCAACTGGACCTACTGAATCCAAATCTTGCCTATAAAATTGCTTTCCATTGCATTCTCCCAGATGTGTGGTGGATGTTGTTGGGTGACGCAGTGATGTGAGATATTTTTAGAGTCATTACTTGTCCTGTCTGGTGTCTGCAAAGAGCATATCTGTAAAAATATTGCAAATGTTATCAAAATATTTCAGCTTAAAGCAAAGCAAAGAAACTATCTATCCTGATCACAGTATTTTTTTGCAACCCTAGTGGATGAAACCTATTTTGCATTTTGCCAAATTTTCATATTTGCAAATAACTTTGCTAAACAGCGTACAGGATGGAATGTAATTTACATTTACTCCAGTATAGTAAACACAAATTGTGCTTTGAGATCCCCCTCAAGGTACTGTACATAACCAGCACTGACATATTTACTAGTAATGACATGATTTTACACAAATATCCAGTATGCATATAGAACATACTTGTAGAACTTTACCAGCATTATTAAAGTACCTCATAGGCATCAGCCAATGGGAGTGGTTTAGTTTAGGTCGGAGTGGTTTAGTCTGTAAGAATTCAAAACAATATTATTGGTAATAAGTAAAAACTTTAATTTTAAAAACTTCTGCTCTTATTTTTTTGCTGATAAACTTTCATGTTTGAGTAAGTTTTCTGCTCACCCATAACACTTATTCATGCTTTTGTTTATGCATATCAAAAATCTTTTGTGAAAGCATCCTTAGTCTCTTCTGCAGCCATTGTGCAGACAGTTTAGATAAAGCTATGCTGTGGCTCTTTTCAGGCGCAAATATTAAATTGACAGTTGTTGTTTAGTGGGTATAATTGAATACATGCTCAATAAATGTGTGGCTAGCACATGAAAGAAGATCTGTAAATCCGTCACTCACTTCTCTCCACAGCAAGAGTCAGCAGGGTGTCCAAGTGAGGTTTCAGTTCCTCACCAACAAGCTCTGTGGTCACACTGATGGCATCTAAAGCTGCACCAAATGAGTCTGCTTAAAAGAAACCACAAGCAAATAAAGAGCATTCTACAAATTTGTGCAATCGAATCGGAAATGGCAAAAACAAACACTTTTAAAAATTAATTACGGTTTGTAGGAACATACACATACACTATATAGTATTGACAGTCCATCAACAGTCCAAATCATCAAATTTAGGTGTTCCAATCACTTCCATTGCCACAGGTGAATAAAACACAAAACATAAGTGAAAGAATGGGTCGCTCTCAGAAGCTCAGTGAATTCCACAGTGGTACCGTGATAGGATGCCACCTATGCAACAAGTCAAATCGTGAAATTTCCTCACTGTATAAGTGGAAGTGATTGGAAACGGCAGCAACTCAGCCACAAAGTGTTAAACCAAACTTTATATGGCCTTCAGATCAAGAACAGCACATAGAGAGCACCATAAAATGGGTTTCCATGGTCGAGCAGCTGCATCCAAGCCTTACATCACCAAGTGCAATACAAAGCGTTGGTAAAAAAAATATATATATATCTTTTTTGGATTAATTAAGAGTGCAGACTGTGAGCCTGGCCTTCACATCCAACATCAGTGTGTGACCTCACAAATGCATTTCTGGAAGAATAGATTCAAGAAATGCTATAAACATACTTCTAAACCTTGTGGAAAGCCTCATAGAATAGTTAAAGCTGTTATTACTGCAAAAGGGGGTCCAAATATCAAATTAAACCCTTTGGATTAAGAACGGGATGTCATTAAGAAGTAAATATGCGCGCAAATGCAGGAGAGCAAATATTTTGGCAATATAGTGTACATTGATCAAAGATTCATCACAAAATTAGGAAATAACATGTTAACATGAATTTATAATCAGCTAAATAATGATGCGAGCACACAAAACTAGTTAACATAAAATAAATGCAACATAAGGGTTAAAAGATAAAAAGCTGTCTGTACTTCAGTTTCTCACTCTGCAAACTGCCAAATCTAGTAAATATTGACTAGTTTTATAGTAGTATGTACATTTATTTAGGTCTAAAGACTAAGAACTAACTAAAAAACTACGGCTACTCACCCTTTGCAGTGCTGGGCAGGGGGTGACCGGCTGTCCTCCTGTCCATGTGTATAGGAGGTAGAGTATGGGTCTCAGCATGAGGTGTGATGTGCATTACACAGAACACCCAAACTCTGATAAAAACACTGTAGACAGCATTCTCATTCTTTACACTTTAACCTAAAAACACTAATTTCCATTTTTTCAGTCATCCTTAACTCCTAAATAGTTGCTATTTCACTGTATGTACTACAGACGAGCAGTCCCTCTCTGTGCTCTTCTGTTTTTCTCTGTTTACTCAGTGCATGCATTTTCTTTCCAGCAATCCCTTGCCCCTCCCTCTCAGAGCTGCACTAATGCAATCCAAATCCTAAATCTCTCTAAAGCTCCTTGCTTGACAGGTAGCCTCTGGATGACACTGTTTCATGGTACACACAATGATGGCTCTAAAACAATGTTATTATGTTAATTATAATGAAAATGGACAGTTGAAGTGAATAAATCATGCTATTAAAATCTAAATGATGAAGACGACAGCAAAATAAATCATTAAAAAATGTACATTTTTAATGCACAGAAAAAATCCAAAGCACTTTTCTAAATACAGATTACAGTTGTATTCACTAGTTGTTCAGTACAACACAAGTATAGATTCAAGGAAAATATATAAATAATTCGCAACTTGAATAAAAAAAGAAGTCTGTCATCCTACATACACGATATGGCATACTGAAATTAAATTGTTCATCTATTCTATTACATTTTGTATTTAAATGATGTTTTAGACAAGGGTTTTATGATTTACCTTCATTACCATGTTCCGAATTGAACAAACACGTTCTGTCCTTTTATGTGATTTATGTTCTGTATGTTTGTTCTTCACTCAGAAATAATAAAAGAAATATGAATGGAAGATATGAAAAGGCCTATTTCAATTGAACCATTCTTGTTCATATAAATCCTTTCCGTATCAAATGAACTGTTTAAAGACTGACTTCATTATCTACAGCTGTTATGATTCAAAACCAGAACACAGTTTCAGATATCCAAAAGAGATTCTACATGAAAAAGAAACAATACAAAACTAAAATGTGCTCTATAAAGAACCTGTACGCCGCATGCACACCCTCTCAGCATCCCTCAGACTCAAGACTATGCCAGGCCTGCACTGGGAGCACCGAGGCCACTTGATATAGTCTCGTACCCCACAGATACCAGCGTCAGAACACTGCTCTCGATGTCTGTGGACTGTGGAACCTGTGGTACAGCAGGATCTAACCGCATCTGTTTGCCTTTCTTCCTTCCTCTTTTGCCCTTCTCTTTCGGCTTGCCATCTTCTGTAGCGGCTTTGGGTTTGCGGATGCGTTTTCGGATCCTCCGAGACGGTGGTTCAGGCTTGGGATCTGTGTTTCCGGAGAGGATGCGGATTTGCCGGTCAATGACATCATCAATAATGTCAAGTGCTACGTCCATCATGCCATTGCCAAGGCCGTGTGTGACATTGGAAAACAGACGGCTGTTCGCTGGGTCTTTGAAAACTTTCCGCATTTCTTCAAGGTAGTTCCTGGATAACAAAAACAAATAACTTCTTCAGTGATATTTTTGCCTACATAGCACTGCGAACTCTATTCTCTTTATGTAGTCAAAAAAAATATATAAAAAGAGCTAGTGTTCAGTGCACTGGGTGGGTTCTCAGTATAGGCATAATATAGGCTACATATAGAGCCATAAAATGTAGAAAAGCTTTTAAAAGATTTATTATTTTTTTGCCTGGTTAAATAATTCTTCATATACATGGAAAACCTATTTATAGTAAACTGATATTTTTCCCTCAGTATATGCTATGAAGAAACAAAGCACCAAGTAAAAGAATCCAATATTATTGTGTTAAAGATGACTTTCTCTGAAATATATATATATTTATTAGTGAAGTACAGTGTATACAACTAATGTTACCTTGTTTCAATTATTTTTGACCAGTGCTGCACCTGGTTCGTCTCAGGCAGTAACTGCTTTGCGATATTTTCATAATCCACATACTGTAAAGCAAAGTCCTTCATGTCTTTGCACAGTGCTGCTGTGTCACCTGTAAAAAAGATAAGGCTTTTTAAATCTAGCAATGTATTTATTTTGTCTACAAGCTATCTGAGTATAAATGATAAGGCTGATTCTCACCCTCAGTGAGTTTGGAGAAGGAGCTGGACACTGCCGTGTTGGTGCTTGGCGAAAGGCCGAAAACATTCAGCGATTCCAGGAGAGTTTTTTTACTGGCTGGGCCTCGACTCACTCGAGTGTAGGCAGCCAAAGACCTGAGGGACATCTTTTCAGGCGGCTCCAGCCTCCGTTTAACTTCCTCATAATGGATTTGATACTTCCGGGCCTTTGAGCTCTTCATGTTAGGATCCAGAAGGGAGGCGACCTCTGCAAAAGGAACTTGCAGGTTAGGAATGGTCCCGTCTTGAGAAGATGATACAGTTTGGGTCTCTGAGGTGCCTTGTGTTATAGCGTGGACTTGTGACGGACCATGGCTTTGTTGCTGACTGTGGCTTTGTGGTTGCCCATGGCTTTGTGGTTGTGTGTGGCTTTGTGTTTGCCCAAGGCTTTGCTGTAGGCTCTGCAGCTGCCCGAGGCTCTGCTGTTGCCCAAGACTCTGTGGCTGCCCGTGGCTCTGCTGCTGCCCGTGGCTCTGCTGCTGCCCGTGGCTCTGCTGCTGCCCGAGGCTCTGCGTTTGCACATGGGTTTGCATTTGGCCATGGCTGTGAGACTGCCCGAGACTGTGAGACTGCCCGTGGCTTTGTGACTGACCACGACCATGACCGTGTCCGTGTCCATGCATCGAAGCCTGGACTTGTGATGATATCTGGACTTGTGAAGGAACTGTATGTGGTACAGCTTGACAGGAGACATCTTGTGGAATGACTTGCTGTGTAATGATCTGAGCAATGCTTGGAGCCTGAGGCGGAGTTTGATACATGGTTATGATGGGATTCCCAATTCCAGCCACATGAACCACATCACTGTTTGGCGGAACTGTGGACATGTGCATTCCAGTAGACGGATCCATTTTCACAGTCTTTTTTCGAGATTATTGACTTCTGTTTGAATTGTTTTGTGCTCTTGTGTAAAACATTCACTAGATGATAAGTTTCAAAGTACCACCAAAATAAGGTGCTTCTTCACAAGACGACCAAACCCAGTTACTGTAGGAAAAACAAATAAAAACATAAATAAATAAATCAGAGAAACCTTTATAATTTTCCATTCATTCACTTTTAGGCATGTCACAATAATTACATTACTAATTTATTGTACAATATACAGACAGGACCTCAATTATGTTTACTTCTGTGTGTTATTTACATAAGACTAAATGTCATCTAAAAAACAGCATGTAAAAATAGGCTGCAATCTTTTGTCAGACAGTTGAAAAAAAGTCTACATTTCCCAAACTATTAATTATAAAACTCTTTGATCTTTAAAAGGGTGTAATTACATACATTTACATGTAAATGTATGTAATTACATACATTTACTTCTACTAGAATTATTCCTTTATTAAAAGTATTAAACAAACGAGAATATGTTTTATACTTTAGATAAAAAAGTAGCCATGTTTAGCTTTGATGACAGATTTGCACACATTTTTTTCAGTGGCTTCATGAGGTAGAGTTTCACATTTCATCCCAAATCACCCATCTCAGCTGGGTTTAGGTCAGGGGATTTGTTAACTCTAACTATAATTGTATGTGTGTCCCTTAATTGTTTGTGTTTAATATTAATCTACAATGTAGAAATTAAATAAAGAAAGAAAAACATTGAATGATATTCACTTTATTCAATTATGTGTAACTATTAGATAAGCTATAGATCAGTATGGTGGCACAGTGCTCTTTCCAAATAACAGTAAAAGTAGGCAAGGAATACTAAAGGGTCAGTGTAACGTTTATTAATTTAATTTTCTGACCGTTTGGGGCTAAATGCCAAAATGGAAAATTGCATGTAAAAATTCATTATTTATTTATTTTAATGTAGTGCAGTGTACAAGAAATAGTGTACAAGAATGGTTTTCATCAATTTTTTCAATTTTAGTTGCAATTTCAGGAAAAATAATAAAAATTAAATATTGCATTTTGCAAGTTGAATTATACCATCTGGTTTGTGTTCTGACACAAATATGGACAAATCTAAAAAGAGAGAAGATTTAGCTTGATACGGTCAGAAAATTAAACTGCTAAACGTTACACTCACTCTCTAGCTATATAAGAATAGCACATTTCATACACAGCGACACTTTAAAGTGGTTAATGTTATATAAGCAGAGATACAATACAAACAAATAAAAACAAAATAGAACAACGTGGCTATTACTGCTATTGATGCTTATTGTTATTATTATAAAAATACAATAAACACGTGACTTTATGCGATTTAAGCGCCTTCTTGACATCATCCATCGCCACCGTGTGGAAGTGAACTTTGGCTGCGTCCACAGGCTGGGCTAAGCTGGTGGAGTTGTTGTGTGCTGTGTGGAGCTCGGCTGCTGTTGTTACTGTATGTTCAGTAGTAGATAGTTAGATAGATAGTTAGCTGTTTAAACAGAGCTGCTCAGGCTGATTTATTATAGTTTGGAGAGTAACGCGTGACCAGGCTTTAGACGCCAGTGAAGCAGCGCTGCTGATGTGCAAAGGCAGACTTTAAGAGGAGGATAATCCACTTGTTTTGGTGAGCGGGAGAAAGGCTAGGCCAGAGCCTGAAATGTGATCCGGCTGGTTTTCTCTCCAGCAGCTCCTAAAGACCGGACCTCGGTCCGCTCCTCACCCTTTATAACTCTAACCTTGACTCGGAGGCGAGTTGCTGACAGTGTTCTTACTTACCGCTCTATGGTTAGAGTCGAGTTTAAACCCTACTGATCCTGGACCAGTCCATGGCGAACCGAGCGAAGCTCTCCTTCTTCCCCGACGCCGCTTCGGCGGGTTGCAAATCAGCAGACAGGGCACCGTCGCCATGCCGAGCTTTTCTCGCACTGTGATTGGTCTACGGGCCTGTCCGTCAAATGCAAGCGGACTTGTGACTCGTTGAACTCTGTGCCAATCACAGCGCGTCACTTTTCACGGGGCGGGACATCCGGGGCTTAAAGCTGTTCAATCAGACAATATAATATATAAAAATATCTATTCAAGGATTTAAGGAGATTTTATTGTCATTTCACATCACGTGTGGTACATGAGGTGGAACTAAATCGTATCCCCACGGTCCAGTCACACCCAAAGAGCAATTGTTAAAATAGATAAATATGAATAAAATAAAATACAGCTCTGGAAAAAAATTGAGACCACTTCAGTTTCTAAATCAGTTTATCTGATGTTGCTATTTATAGATATATGTTTGAGTAAAATGAATATTGTTGTTTTATTCTATAAACTACAGACAGCATTTTTCCCACATTTCAAGTAAAAATTCATGTCTTTTAGGGCATTTTTGCGGAAAATGATAAATGACTAAAATAACAAAAAAGATGCAGAGCTTTCAGACCTCAAATAATGCAAAGAAAATAAGTTAATATTCATAAAGTTTTAAGAGTTTAGAAATCAATATTTGGTGGAATAACCCTGTTTTTCTCTCCTCCACCAGTCTTACACGCTGCTTTTGGATACGTTTATGCCACTCCAGTTGCAAAAAATTAAGCAGTTCAGCTTTGTTTGATGGCTTGTGTTTTCAATTTGGTAAAACCAAAGAAACTAGATTTATAGTAAAGTTTTTTTTGTTATTAAGAAAATCTCTACAGAGTAGAATACCCACTTGAGAATGTCTACCGACTTTGTCATGCACTAGGGGGCGCTCCCGAGTGAGGTAAATCCAAAATGAATGGGTTCATAGGATGGATGGATGGATGGATACTTTGTTGATCCCTAAGGACATTTAGGAAAACATTAGCATTACATTAGCTAAGTTGTAAACATCATTTTACTAATTGTATTAGATTTCTTAATGTCTTTGTGTAAAGATAATATGTGATTGAAGGAGTAGCATCTGTAGATGTATTTAGCAGTTTTTATTTTTTGATTAAAACATACACAGCTTAACCAACATTATTATAATAAAAAAATTATTCAACATCAAAATGTTCCACTAGATGGCGGTGTGTGTTTTCAGTTGGCAGGCAATCAGTACTGTACAGCAGGGGTGGGCAACAGGGGCTGGAGTCACAGCACAGTTGGCCTTTGATTTCACCTATTAATTGTCAGACCTATTAAACTTGGCAATTAACAGCTGAGTTAAATCAGGTGTGCTTGAAATCTGGAGTACAAAGCCAGAACTGCATGCTTCTGGGCCTCTCTCTCTCTCTCTGGGTAAAACAAGAACACAAGAGCATAGCACACTTATTGAGTTGCTACAATAGTAACTTAAAAAAAATCTGCCTTTCAAGTGAGCCACTATTAACATAAGCTGTTATGCAGCCTGGTTAATGCTACCACTGGAGGTATATGAGCCTCCCAAGATAAGAGAACATAGTATTCCTGTATAAATCAAGTGAACTAAAAATGAGCAGGAACACATCCAGAACCAGTTGTTAGCAACTATTGTTGGTTGGTAAATGCGTTCTTTAGTACTGAAAAACGGGCAGTTGATCAGTGGAAAATGGTGATACAAATGTGCACGAGAAGACATATTGAGAATAGGCCTATCTGTATCTTTGTTGTTTAAGCTCCCTGCCATCATGAATTTATATTCCTGCACATCCTCTACTGCTAGGGAAGTGACAGCAGCAGACGGGGAAATGAGGAGTCAGGTGTAATTTTTGCTGGAAGAGCATAAATAAGCAACACTTCAGCAACCCAGAACCAGGCTTCTCAGATTGACAAATAGGGCAACGACCTGCAAGGACATATCCGTTATATTTAGTTCTGTTTGTCATGCCGACTGTACACTAGAAGACTTTGAAAAGGCTCTGAATGTTATCTAAAAAGACTGAAGTCTGAAGTACCGAAAGAATTGTCATTACTCTGCAAAAAAACAGAGAAAATCGCAGGATGACTATTTGCAAGACTGCAACCAGATTGCAACCAGAGTCATTTCATAGTATTCTCCTGATGGGCAGACAAACAGCATAGCACAAAGGGGAGCAGCTTTTGACCACAGCTGCCTTTATTTGTGCAGAAGTTTGTTCAGGAAATAGTCAAAAAGAAGGCACAAACTTTGATAAAAAAAATACTTATCCTGAGCATATTAAATAAGCTTATACAAAATAAGTGAGATGAGGGGAACACTGCAACTTTTTTCAAGATTTAGCTGATTTTTATTGGAACATTGAAAATGTGTCTGTAATGGTATAAATGCTTAAAATGTACAGTAAAAATGTTAGAAATTAATAGGCATTAAGAAATAGTTATTTAATGCTTTTGTGGGATTAACTATCTCTGCTGTCCAGGAAAGACTTTCTCCTAGATTTTGGAGCATTGCTTTTAGGTCTTAATTGTAATAAGGAGAAAAGGCATTTGTCGCAACACCATAATGCTGCAGACTGCCATACCAGTTTTCATTTTACAAACTTCAAAACCTTTCTCTGAGCTTTAGCCAAGATGTTTTTAAATTATAGAATTATTTACTTGAATTATGTGGCATTCGCTACCATTGACTAAAAAGTTTCATCTGTAAGTAGTTAGAATTCTTGCAGCTCATTCAACTGCTCTGTGGTTTGTGAGCAGTTGATGATGGATAAGCAATTGTGTTTAAGCAACTGAGAACAACTTTTTAGCGCTCAAGTTAATTAGCCTTCATAAGATAATGAATTCTTAAGCTCTGCAGGGCTGCAGAGACTGTATATTTTCTCATGTTTTCATTGTAAAGCCCTGCGCACTCCATCTCCATTTTGGACATCGTGATTAGTTAATGACATTAGTGTGGTGCTGATGATGCCGGCGGAGAGATCCTCAATTAGAGCGGTACAGCCTAGGATGAGGCCGCCTGTGTCTTCGACGGCACACCCCACTTCAAACACTATCTCACAACAGCCTTCATAGAGCCGGCGGCTCCCAGCGATAAACGATCTGCTTCTCTTCTGCTTCCAGGCTCTGGGGATAGATGAGGATAACGGAAGCCGCAGTACGAACTTCACACTTAACACTTCACAGATCACACAGCACGCTGTTCGCGAAGGAAACCACGCACATTAGCCTGCACTGCTGTATAGCAGCACATTCAGGCTACTGTACTGCGATCAGGCCGTAAGAAACATCTGTTTTCTAATAGTACAAACAACAGTAAACTAAAGCCTCGGGACACATTCTGAGATAGAGCCTGGTAAGAGGCCTTCATGCAGTTTAAATGAAGACATGATGTACATTTTTACAGTATTTCAGGGTGTGGAACTGTAGGAAAAGTTTCACACCCAAGAAAATAATGAATATGATATTCAAGACCTGAATTGATTAATGATTAAAAATTTTAATGAAGGAATAAAAAAACTATAAATTGCTAAGTGTGCAAAAAAAGGAGCAAGTTAAACAGCTTTTTTCTTACATTTTCTGTGGGTTTATTATATATGTTTTTAGCTTGTTCTTGCAATTTTCTGTGAGTTTATTCCAGTTGACTGCAGCATAATATCTAAAAGCTGCCTCACCATGTTTAGTTCTGGTTCTGGGTACTGTTAACAGATCTACCTCTACTGATCTGAAGAGTGTACTAGGCCGGTATTTCTCCAGCATCTCAGAAATATAAGCTGGTCCAATCCCATTTAGTGCTTTATAGACGGAGAGCAGTATTTTAAACTCTGTTCTCCAGCTGATTGGAAGCCAGTGTAATGAGCACTGGAGCGATGTATTCCTGCCTCTGCGTCGTGGTTAGCACTCTGCCAGCAGTGTTCTGAACAAGCTGCAGTTGTCTGATAGATTTTTTTTTTTTGCGGAACCCATTACAGTAATGTAATCTACTGGAAATAAATGCGTGAATGAGTTTTTCTGGATCTTCTGCCCTCGTAAAGTCTCTGAATGCTGAATGTTTTTAGGTGGTAGAAGGCCGACTCTGTAATAGATTTGATATGGCTGTTAAAACTGAGCTGTGAATCAATCTGGACACCAAGATTCGTCATTTGTGTATTAGCAGTTACACCCTTTGCTTTGAGATAAGCATTGGCCTTCTGTTTTTCTTTACTGGGGCCAAATATAATCATTTCTCTTTTGTCCCTGTTTAGCTGGAGAAACTTAAGATGCATCCAGGTATTATTGGCTTTAATACAGTTACACAAAATGTAAATGGGACTTTAGTCATTATTGTAACAGGCGATGTAAATCTGAGTATTGTCTGCATAGCTCTAATCAGCAGTTTTATTTTCCTGCAAGATTTGGTCTTGTAGGAGCAATTCTAAAAGCAACACTAAGTAGCATTTTCAGGTTAAAGAAACAATATATACTAAATGACAGCATACATGTAAAAATGGCTTCCACAGTCCAATTTAAAACTAAAGAAAAGTGACTGCCTCTTTTCCTTCTCCTCCAGACACGACACATAGGTTGCCAGGACGCTAAAAAACAAGTGCCAGACAAGGTCAAGTGTCAAACTTTTAGTTTCTGTTGGATATTTCTGCCACACTGAAAGCAGTTTAAGTTAGAATGTTGAAGCATGATGGCATGACACCGCACTACTCTGTATCTTGTACAGAGTACACACTACTCTGTCTGAAATAATCGCTTTCTTGATAACCCATTTGCACACATACCATTACTAATGGTCACACAAATGTTGCAATGACTTTACATTCCTATCCAAACTAGTGGTTGTTATGATGGTGAAATTACCTAGATATGGTAAGTTATCCTTAGCTAAAACTCAGTTTTACCTGTTCAGGAGAAAGTTAGCCAACCTTTTAAATGAATGCCGAAGCAGCAGAACACTGTGCTTGTCTGTTTTTTTTTTTTATACTTGGCAACCCGGGGTGTAGAAATAGGACTAGGGAATGGGCAGTTTATGGAAGCAGGGGCTAAAACACAATCATAATATATGCTCTGTAATGAACAATCATAGAAGAACATACTGACTAAAGTACTGCTCTAAAGTGATGACAGAGCTTAAATTTAACATGTTTTTTCTTAATATCTGTTGACAAAATTTGATCATTTTATGTGTAAGTACAAAAATATAAGACACATTGGTTCTTTAAAGACAGTTTCACAGTTATCAGAACACTCCACTCACTTGTAATAAAGAGAAAAGCATATCTAACATCTGCTACTTCACAACATAAACCTGCCAAATTGTGTTGGATGTGTTTAGATCTCCAGTGTGATGTACTGTATGTCATAAACTCTGTTCCTTTGGTTTCTGTAAGAATTCCCGTAATCTACATATCAGGAGATTCTATTTCTTTTTAGTTTTTATTTATTTATTTATTTTATTTTGCGTCAGAGCTGCTTGCTGAGAGATCCCGTCTCTGAGCTTCTTTCCATTAAAAGCAACTGCAGCTTTTTCTGGAAATCTCTTTTTATAAAAGCTGAAAAGTGGAGTTCCTTTTAAAAGCTCTCTCACCTCCTTTCCCATCCAGCATACCTCTCCACTGTGCACACTGACTTATTCTTATTATTTGATCCCAAATCAAACCTTTTTCTTACAGTAGTAATGAATGCATTTTATTGGTAGTACACAATTTTCAGTACTTATTAGAATGCTTGTATTCAATTTGGGACAGAATCTTTGCATTTACTGTAAGGGAAATAATTTACAATTGTGTGAATGATGTTTTTTCTGAAAACTGCAGGATTTTACAACATTGATGATAGTTAATCTAAGTTGAGCAAATACTGAATGCTTTATCCTTAACTATTACAGACATATTCCATGTCCATAGCTTACATTTGGAACCAGTTTTTAAAAATTTATTGGCAAATTACCCAATCCCTAATCACTAGCAATGCTCCCAACACTCCAAGGGTGAATAATACTCATTCACGTAATACTCACTAATAGCCATCCTGCTCTAAGAGGAAGTGCAGTGCCCCAGCTCCGATACATCAGCTAACAGATGCCTGTGCCGACCAACATCACATTAGGAGTGAATAGTAGAGAGAGTGCCATCTACCCACTCAGATGCAACGAGGGCCAGATATCCTGTCTCGGGCTCTGGCTGCTGATGGCAAGCAGCACAATCCGGGATTTCTCCTCAGATCATAGTGACAGTAAACCTCAGTCTGCTAAACCGTTCTATTCCTAAAAAATCCTTTAGGTGGAAATGTAGCTACTGAGGCTCTGTCCCATTACACATGAACCCTTACACCCCTTGTTTGTGCATGACCACTTGGTGTGCAAGGCTGTATATTATCACCTTTTTTTACATTTCCCCAACAAGGGAGCTCACAAGTGCCCCATATGCTCATTTTATGTTTAACTTGTATGAATATTATTGTTTTATTATTATTATTAAATTATACTCTTCTGCCAACCAATTTAGCAGCAGTACAATGCAAACAACCCCAACTGTAGTATTTGTGGTGATTGTAGTATTTGGTGTTTAAGAAGCAGCACTAAGCTCTCAGACACTTTGAACGCTCACACTTCTTGCACCTACCATTTAATATATTTATAAAAGGGCACTTAATGGCTCCAAAAGAAAGAAATGAAATTACAAAAATTAACCACAGATATTCCTAATTCCTAAATACTATATTCCTAAATGTTATAGAAAAAGAAATCACAAGAACAGGGCTATCTGTACTATATGTACACAAACAATAAAGCACAAGTAAAATAATAGATAACATGGGCAGTGCATAGAAGATCAGAGACAAACAAAGGGACAAGGCTGGCTGAGTATAATAGGAATGCATAAAAATTATAAGATCGCAGCCTTTTGGGACAGCAAGAATAAGCTTTTTAAAAAATATTTTAACCTGCTTAAAATTGTGTAGAGAGTCAGTGAAAATGTAGCTGCATGATGATTTTTTCTCCAATCCATCCATCAATGAAGTCTGAGCACCACTGACTCAATTTGAATGAAGACTAAAATAGGGAAATTGCAGACAAAGCTGAGGCATTTTCACACAAAGCCACTTTGGAACCAAATTATATAGGCCATGGCTCATTCTCGTCATCTGCCTCTAACCTGGGGGAAAAAACGAGAAAAAAGGGTTTGATGGTTCATCTCTTTCATTCGTTTCCATACCAACAGGCTTTGGTTGGGATTGGCTGCAGCAGAGGGGGTTAATGGGATTGGGAGCTGATGCCTTTGGGCTCGGCAGTTATGACAGACATCACCCCCGTAACGACTGTGTGCATGTGTTTGTGTGGGCATGAGCACATGTGTTTTTGCACATGAGTTCAGGCTGTGAGCAATGACTGGTAAAATTAGCTCTGATTCCCAGCAGACGTTTAAGACTCATTTTGGGATTTAGTGGCGACATTAAACACATTTTTTTTCTATCATTGGTTTTAAAACATATTTCACATTTTTGAGCTTTTATATGCCAAAAACTTTTGCATATCTCGCCTAGGGGTAGGGTGTCCCAATTCTTTTTGGTAGGATAGAGGGGTAGGGTGAAGTGTTATGGCTACATGGCCTCTAAATTGAGATTGGAAGCCAATAAAGGCACACAAGACAATTCTACACAAATTACTACTCAATACTACTTAAATGTATTATTTTCTTTGTTATAACAATTGCATTACCTAAGTTTAATGTAGTTACCAAGCCTAAAAATCGCTTGTAGCATATTACAGTAACTAGCTAGCTAAATTTCCCATTCCACCTTAAATGCAGTTACATTGTGTCATCTAAAACTGCTGCATGATTTAATTTAGAATAGGAAAATTAAAATGAGAAGCTAGTAAATAGCTAACTTTTGCTCAGTATTACATATGAATTAAATCTCAACCTCACACTAAGAATCCTCAAAACTATATTTCAAATACAACAAATATGGCAGTTTACAGTGAATCCATTGCTAGTTGTGAGTGTTTTCTGCTCAGAAAAAGTCAAGAAAAAGAAAAGGATATCAATAAAGTGAATGCACAGTTACTTGAAAGTCACGTTTGTGACTAGAGATCAGTGTCTATCCCACGCTACAGGATACAGGATGAGTCATAAATATTAAATTTAATATACTGAGTTATAAATATCATATTAACGATTCACAATTAGGGAGGCCTCGGCTGCTCTGGGGATTATAGACTTCACACACTACAGGATAATCTGGGAAGATCATGTTTATGATCACCCTGGAATTGGAAGAGTAGGGCCTTGTAGTGTGGGCCAGACATAATAAAGCAACATCCTTTTTTATTTATTTTTGGCAAACGGTCCCCCGTTTCTTAGAGGGAGGATTTCAACCACTTCCCCTTGTAACTCAGATGCACTCGAAAAAACAAGGGGTAAGGGGTACAAATGAAAAATAGGATTGGGCCCACGTCTCTCCACCACCCCAACCGAGAAAGACAAAGAAGTGTCTGAACAGGCCTGAAAATTTACAATGAGAGTTGAAAGGTACAGTCGGGAATTTAACTGTTGTGTTGCCATGACAACCACACCATAGCACCCCGGTAAGATCCTCATCTCCTCCTCTCTTCTTCACTCAGCTCCTCTCCGTTAAAGCCAGTGTTCAATGGGGGAGCAGATGAGCTGAAGCACTGAGGCAATAATGACTATAAAATTCAGTACATTAGTTCCAGTGAGGAGGTCAAGAGCGTGGGGGAAGAAAGCGTGTATTGAGAGAGTGTAATGTATGCAGGAGAGTGTGGGTGATATGACTCTACGGGTGGGTCACTGAGCGCATGCCACAAGCAGAAGGTCACTCATGGGGTTCCCAGCTGTTGTTTGTGTCTATTATAAGCAGGCATATTAGAGCTGTAGCCCATTAATTAGCTTTATGGGAATAGCCCTAACTAAACTAATATGTACTCTGTCACTTATAGCTATAGTTCTAATATGACAGGATATCCTTAAAAGATCTGAAAAAGGTCATTGGAAATTTCAGAATTTGCCTTAAAATTTCTTAAATCTCCTTCATTTTTTTTAAATCTCCCAAAAGATCTAAAAAAGCCACAGATAGTAAGTATAGTTTTGGCTTACTTTTTATGCATTGAATTTCACAGTTTCCAAATGTGACATACAAGTTGTCCTACTGATTCAACACCAGACTAAATACCAGCAGACTGCTATTTTTAATGGCTCAGAGAGGTATTGGAGATATTTTCATTTCATTCATTAGCTGCTCTAGCTATTTTATACAGTAGCTGTGTCTCAAAGTCAAGGCTGCATCCTAGGTGGGCTGCATTTCTCAGCCGCTACGTCATTGAAGGCTGTTCAAAAGTGAAGGACCCTTTGTAGGACCCTTATCTGAGAAATGTTCATAGTGATTTGAAGGGTGCAACTGATGTATCCTTTGTAGCCCTTGATTACCCACAATTCACTGTGCAAAGGTAGAAAAAGAAAAACAGCACCACAAAAACTGGGTGAAAAATGTGGGAAAGGAAAGTTAGACAGAATACCGGAATGCAGCTCAATGCTAGCTAACAGCCAAACTCAGTAGTACACATGGATTGTGTTAACTGCAGATTTTTGATATCGGAATGATTTTACTGTGGCGTACATTCAGCTGTTTCGATATGATATGCATATGATGTCTGGTCTTCAGTTATGAGCTGTTTCATTCTCCACCATCACATTACAATGACAGAACTGTAGCTACAATAGTCAAAGGGCACCAAGAAAGGTGATTAATCAGCTTTAATTTTATTAACTGGTTATTTTTTTCTGTGATAAATGAATCCAAATTAATCCTTTAATTTAAAGGTCCTCATTTCATTATTATCTCTCTCCTGCTTTCTTTCTCTCTCCTTTTCTCTGCTACACCAATAATAATTTGTCTCATCAGCGGAATAAGAACCAGCTCCTATTCTTTCTCGCTGTCTCATTTTTTCTTGCATTTTTACTACATCTTTGTTGTTTTCATGCTTAGTCTGCTATTTTTTTTTATTGCAAAGCCTCCAGGCTTTTTTAACAGTTCTAATTCAGACCTTAAATTAGCATCTTAACAGTAGTAGGGAGAACAAATATTTAGATAAGCTGTAACTTTTTAATAACACAGAGCACTAAAACAGCAGCGTGCAATTAGGAAGGTTGGCTCTGGTCCCATATTAGTTTCTGCAGTGTTTGCTTGCTGATGTATAGTTTCCCTGTTGTAGATAACTATTTGTTCATTTGTCCAATAGATGATTTTGTGGTGCCATTCATGCTTTCAGTGTTATCCTTGACCAAAAGATGCTATGTTGTTTGTATTATTTGAGACAAATGACTAGATCAGTGATTGTATATAATTAAGGCTGTTGTAGTTCAGTTCCTTTCTGTATGCAACCACTGTCTGAACAATTGGGACCAGGGGCGGAGCCTGGTTTCTTTAGTAGACCCTTCCACTTCTTCTAGACCTTCTCAGACAGTTTAGAGTGCAATATAAAGGACCTGATCGACCAAAAGTGCAGTTTATATTTTAACACCTGATCTTCTGCTGTGAGAGAGATTAAAATAAGGAAAAAATGCTAATACTATATGCTAATTTAATACTATATCGACTTTTCTTACCAGAAAATAAATGTAACAGGAGCTTTGACCAAGACCAAAGACAAATACTATACAGTTTAGCATGTCAGACTACACTAACATAAACTGGCTATCTAGTAACTATTTGAATCAAAATGGTCATTTATCTCTACCATCAAACTTAACAAAAAGAAACTGCAAAGAGCTTTGTAAAGAGTGTCTGTTAATGCGACCAACAGCACAAAAACCACATGATCAATAATAATATGATTGAACTAGCGGACTGACAGCTTGACAGCTCCAACTCCAGCTCCTCCATTTAAAATCAGATAAATAGAGGTCCAGCTGGTGTTCAGTCTTTAGCATCCTTACAAAACAATGAAAGGAATCCTTTGAAAAGGTATTTATTTAGTTACTTAAAATAAGATATTTTCAAATTTCAATGAAAAAGTGAGCTAGGTGATTCATTGTCCTTGATGTGATTTATCTGATATGCTTTGTATACAGCACATGTAAGGGTGCACAAGCAGATAATGCAGCATAAAACAAGCAAAGATATGTTTATTTGCTCGAAATTATTTTGGTATCATCAGAGGACTTCTTTCTGTTTACTGTTTTTCATCAGATGTGTAATATATGCAAATGAATCACTTAATTAGATGTCTGAGGAAAGCCAGCATTACGAAACTGGACCCACAGCTTGATATATTTATGCAAAGTTGGGAAGTATGACTTTGTTTTTTTATTATGACTTTATTAGTTATTTTTTAGATAATATTGGTCTTTAACTAATAATAGGGCAACTCTTTGTGCTGACAGCAGCGAGCTGGCAATGAGATTTTCATGAACTGCAGTTATTTTTTCTCCAGACCTACCTTTTTGGTCAATGCATGCAGTATAGTCACAATCAGTAACAAAAATGGCAACTTGCTCTTACAGCCTAAAACATTGAGACCAAGCAGTCAAAAATTATATTAAATAATTTGCGAGAAGGTAGCATATGCTGTAATGACTACATATTGGTGGTGATTGAGAAGAAAAACACCCAATATGCAAATAGTGGTGCCAGGAGAAGGATGTCAGCACTACCAGTTGTTTCGTTCATTGTATCTCAGTGTAATGTTTGTAAAAGCAGCTTTACACAGTAGAATGTTGCACTACCTCTCCTCTTTCAAATAGTCATATCTGCTAGTTTTCTTTTGCCTTTACTTTTGTAGTACTACTTAATTGCTGTTTTCTGAACACTGGAAATTGTGAGCTGAAAATGGTTTGGAAGTGTGTTTTTATATTCGTTCTCAGATTTGTGGGCTTTGTTTAGCTTTAATTTTTAGATACTCAGCCAGCTGCCTAAAGGAAAGCATGGTTGTTGAATTGTCTTCTGTCTACTCCCGACAGGAGTTAAGTAGACTTTTAACCTCTCTGTTGGTGCCCATCATCAGCGACTGTGGGAAAGATTTATACTTTCAACAAAAAGCTTCTTTATTCAAGCATTGAACAGCAGTCTTCAGATAATGAAAGCCTTCAAACAGTAATGTGCGAGGGTGGTAGGCATTTACAGCTGTCTGTTGACTACTGTGTTAGATGACCTGAATGACCTGGACGTTTCCTTAAACTACACTGGAAAAAAATAAAACACGACTGTTGGCTATTAACTAGCTAGTGAATTTAAAGAGAAGAACTGTGTTCATGCATATGGCAAGTAAACTTGTGCAGACCCTTTCTCATGGTAGAAGCATATGCTACACTCTTTGACATCAAATGTTTTCAGGCTAGAGGCAGCCTAATAGGGTACTAGAGCCTCTTTTAGTTGTGCAGTGTACCTCACAATTTTTTTCCTTTCATTCTAATGTTGTAATCCTTTACATATCACCATTACATTCACACATGTGAAGATTTGTTCCATTCTTTCTTTTTCTTTTTGTCAATGAGTATAATTGACATTGTCTTGCATGAATAAGCTTTAAAGTAAAGAAACCTTTGTATTGTGGTGGAAATACCTGTGACGATTAATAAAGACAAATATTAAGTTCTGAGTCGTGTCAGATGAGTAACAAGTTTTTATTAATGCAAATTATTGAGAGTACAATCAGTCATGAAATCATCACGCTCTGAAGGTGCTCTGAGAGTAACAGTTTCTCAGAGCCGTTATTTATCCCCGCTCCGCTGTATCCGGAACCGTAAACCATATATGGACATAGGGTTTCCGCTTGCAACAGCATCCTTCAAATCTCCCTTCTATCCCAAGACAGAATCTCCCTTCTGTTCCCAGACAGAGTTGTTAGGGTTGTTTCTCGTCAGAAATGTCAGCATAACCTCTTCACGTTCACATCCTGGTGTTTACCCAAAATGGTTATCAGACAAGGTTTCTCTGCTAGCTAGCATGTACACAAATGTCGGAATGACCTAAAGAGTAACTCTGCAAAACGAGCTAATATGAAGTGAATTACCACTGTGAATATTAAGTGTGATTAAGCACATCTAATAAAATAACCATGCATACAAATGATCACATCTAGTGAAATGAACATGCATAAAATTATTACATTTGTCATAACAAGGTGGTTAGGTGGTTATAATCGTAATAACATGGTGATAATGAAATTTCCCACGTCACTATACAACCAAGAAATGCAGCATTAGGATTTGGAGGACACAGCTGATGTATCCTTCTCAACCTTCAAATACCCACGATAAAATGCAAAGAGAGCAAGGGGAAAACCATGCACCATGAACATTTTGCAAGGAAAAACGTAAAATGTTCATTTTCATAATTTGTCTCTTCATAATGTTAAGAGTTGAAATAACATTAATTATACACAACAGTGTCAACACTTGAGGTAACCACAAAGCCTTGTTAGGTTGTTCCATAGTATATGTGACCAACAGTCACCCAAGGATCCAGTCCACTTTGACTGCAGCCTAGGCTTTAAAATGCAGCTAAAACCTTACAACTTCCACAGACCTGGGTGTTTCCAAGCTGTCCCTTGAGGTTAAACTTGAAGAGTCATGGATTGTATCTATCTATCCATCCATTCCCCCACTCCCCCTGCTGCCCACTTTTTAAAATTTGTCTTGATAATTGTGATTGCATTGGATGAAGATGAGGGACAGTGGAAGGGGGGATCTCACAGATGCTATGCCAACATCTAGCAGGTTTAATATCTGGACCAGTTGTTAACTACATGCAGCCAATCTAATCTCTAAGAGATCCAGTATGTGGATTAGGATGCTATCTGTCCTATCTTGACTGTCTAGCCTAGGCTTTGGAACATTGCTAAGACCAAACCTCACAACTTTAACTATTCACTATGGAAAGTAATGAAATGCATCATGATTTATGATTTTACTTTGCCCAGAACCCTTATTTCTTTCTTGCTTGCTTTATGCATCTATCACACACCCCCTCTCTCTTTTCTGATTTTGTTGACCACAGCAATCGTGTAGAGCAGTATGTGGATTGGGACACCGCCAGCATTTATGCTCAGCACTGGAGGAATATGAGGGAAGGTGGGGAGGGTAAGTGACCCTACATCACATCACACACATTAATGCCTGGTTCACACTACACAATTTTAGGTGGGTTTTACAGTTGCTGACTGTGTTAGTTGCCGGCTACTCTGAGGCATTCTCTCTCTGTGCTGGCTCAGTGGCGTAGTGTAAACTACTTAAAGGTGCCGTCGGCAACAATCTTTCTTCAGTCACAGATTCTCAGCAAACATCTGGCAGATTTAATATCTGGACCATACTTACTATGAGTCAAAAGCATTTACTACATACAATCAATTTGATCTCTTAAAGATCCAGTATGTGTATTAGGATGCTGCCTGTCCTACCTTAACTGTCTATCCTAGGATTTGAAACATTACTAAGACAACACCTCACAACTTTAACTATTATCCATGGAGAGTAATGCGATTCACCGTGTTTAATGATTTTAGTCTGTCCAGAGCCCTTCTTTCTTTCTTTTTTTCTTATCCATCTATCCCACACCCCTTCTCTCTTTTTTTGATTTTGTTGACCACAGCACTAATGTGGAGCAGTATGTGGATTGGGACGCTGCCAGTAACACAGTTAGATTTATGCTCAGCACTGGGGGAAGATGAGGGAAGGAGGGGTGAATGACCGTACATCACATCACACTCATTTACCTACACCAGGTCTTGACTGCAGCCTAGGGTTTGAAACATTATAAAAACAATACCTCACAACTTATAAAAAATATGGATGTTCCCAAAGCATCTCGTGAGCTAACAATTCAAGTACAATGGACTGTCACTGTAGTGTGGAGCAGTATGTGGATTGGGACAGTGCCAGTTACACAGTTAGATTTATGTCCAGCACTGGGAGGGGGGGAGAGGGACGTGGGGGGTGGGGGGTATTGAGTGACCCTACATCACATCACACACATTAACCTGCAGAAGGTCTGAGACTGAGGAGGAGGAGGAGGAGGAAGAGGCTCGCTTCATCACGCAGCGTCACTCACTTCTTCTTTGGCAACCAAAGCCGCGCCCACTACCGGAGCCGTTAACAGCGGCTAACAACAGCACAGAGCACGCACATACAGGCACACACACATACGCGCGCGCCACCCGGACCCGTACTCATACATACTCGCTCGAGTGGGAACCCAGGAGGAGGGCGCGCGCGGTACGCGAGCATGAGCGCGAGCCGCAGGGCGCGGTAGAGGATGGAGCGGAGCGCGCGGGAGTTGCTGGCGCTGGCCGCCCTCTGCTGCTGCGCGGGGCTGCCGGCGGTGCACCAGGTACGAGCTGCTCTATTACACCCTATATAGAGAAAGAGAGAGAGAGAGAGTGGAGGGAAAGCATGCTTTAAAACAATGCACAGCGGTCTGTACAGTGCATGACGCCCTCGAGCCTCGCTGCCGAGCTCACGAGCGTCCGGGCTGCACCTTTAAAACGCTCAAAGTGGCCCTTTTTCACGCGCTGCCTGTGGGCTATAGCGCAGCAGCTCGCGAGTGGCAGGCATTGTTCAGGGGGGGATAGGAGGGAACGTTCACGGCCACCACGCCTGTAATGAGGGAGGAAACATCGTGTCGCTCCGCGTTGGGGGGCTTTGCTGCTTGTTTTAACTGGCATGTGTGTGTTAAAGCTCTGATTTGGAGCCAAAACGCACAGTTTCTTTGTGATTAGTGGAGCCCCAGTCAGTTACTGCAGGTTGGAGACCATAATGAAGCCTCGCAATCATCACACTCCTTGACCCATATTTAAGTGCAGAGCTGGTGCATTTGATGAGAGTGCTAAATAGGGCTGGGCAAGATATAGTAAATTATAGTAAATAACTGTCTTATACTAGATACTTAAATTGTATATCATAAATATCATAAAATATCGTACCTGCAACACAGCAGTTACCATCTTTTTCTGTGTGTTTATTTTCTATAAAAAGAACACATATGGCTTTTTGTGTGGAAATGGTCTGAGCCAGAATGCACTCAGCAGAGTACAGTCTTTATGCAATTAATGGGATAGTAACATTTAAATTAAAAAAGCAGCAGGATGACTTTATTCACCATCTCAAACAGCACAAATCTAACGCATTTTACTGAGTCAGTGGCATAGCACATGGTATATTCTTTGTGATAAGCACCAGATAAAATCAAGTGTACACCAGGTATTTAGGGTGATCACCAGATATTAGGTGGCCCAGTGTCTGATGTTCACCACATAGTATTTGCTTCTCATCTGATACTACCTGGTGCTCGCCATAAAGTGTTGGGTGCTTACTGCTTAGTATCTGGTGCTCATCATATAGCAAACAAAATATCTCTTGCTCTCTACATAGTATGTGAGGCTCACCCTATATTTTCTCCATCTTACCAAATAGTATCTAGTGCTTACTACATAGTGTCTGGTGCTCAGCACATAGTATCTGGTGCTCACCATGCTAATAAAATTTGGTTCTCATAACTTAGCGTCTGGTGCTCATCAAATAATATCTGGTGCTCACTACTTCACTTCTGGTGTTAACCACTTAGTATCTGCTGTTCACCTCATAGTATCTTGTGCTCACTACATCTTATCTGGTGATCACCAAATGTATTTACCTGAAAAAAAATACACAGTGTCCATTCAGTGGCTTTTGTAAGAATACAACTGTTCTATGTTTATTATTTAAAAATATATGATATTACTATTAAATATTAATTTTTTATTAATTAATACAATTTTTATTAATAATTATTAATATTAAATATTTACTATTTATGTGTCTTATAAGATTTATCAGCTTGATTGAAAGATATGTCACTGAATTGAGTGATGAACACTAAAATAAAATGAAAAAAGAAGTGCCTAAGAAAAAGGTGCTTGTCTTAGATATTTAAATGTGCACAGTGAGTAAGGAGAATTGTATTATTATTATTAACTGTACCACTCAGCCTAGGTGTGTTTATGCACGGCACATCAGTAATGATATAATCAGTCTGATCGATGTGTGTGTAATCCTTTCACTTCGGCTCATAGAGAACACGACTGCTGTATCCGAACATCTGTTGGGGGCGGCGAAAACTACGGTAGTGTGTGAAGATATTAATAAGCAATATGCCTGCTATGTGCTGTTGAGTTAGACTTTTGCTCTTCATCCTGGCTGATTGTATTCTACTGATAAATCTACCGAAGGATTTGGGGGGACAGAGTTATTGCAGTTTAGAGAATTGAATTAATCCTACTATTTAAATTAGGGCTGCACAATATATTGGTTTAGCATTATCACCTCTGCAGTGCACATTCAGTAGTCACAAAAGGCAAATGACACACTTTGCTTGATACAAATAGAAAAAATGCACTATACTCATTTTCTACCAGAGACAGGTAATAGCTGTCCAATATAATTCATTTTATTACAAAATTGGATATACAGAGGGCAATTATTAATATGCAACATGGTCTGTTCAATAAATTGATTAACTAATTTGTTTCTGTATTTGCAGAACACCCAAATACTGCAGTTAGGGCTGGCCATCATGACTAAAACCTCATATCGCTATATATATATTTTAGTAAGGATGCACTAGAAGGATAATAGAATTACATCAGTATCGGCCAATAATTGCTTTTTTTTTTAATCAATGGCATCTGTCGATAAAGTCAATATTTCAAACCGATACTTACTGACATTTATTGTATACTGGAAAGGACCAAGTGATGCTGGCTGCCCTTCTACAATTGGCCAACGCTGGTCACACTACATTAAAGTTCATTGTTTAAATTATTTTTATTTATTTTTATTATATTTTTATAGTTCTAAAGTTATTAAGTTATACCAGGGTGTCTAGTCTCTTTGTTTGTCATAAATGTGTATGCCATATACAAAATGATCCAATATGATGAAGGCATTTACAAAGTACATTGTTTTATAAAGTATAAGTAACATCATAAATAAAATATATGGTATTTAAATAGTAAATTGTTGACTAAAAATGCTGCTCCTTTTATTATGATGTTTTTATGATATAGTTTGCACAAGATTGTATTCTATTTAGTGTCATCCCTCTGGAACTCTTTCTACACAGTTTTTGAAACCAAGTTGCTCTCAGATGATAACCAGGTTTTTATATACAGTTTTAAATAGTTTCAAATATATCAATTATATGTATAATATAGCCCTTATTGCAAGGTCATTGTTTTTCCGTTATTTATTATTTTGCCCCTTTAGTATAAAACATTACTCCTCTCTCTCTCTCTCTCTCTCTCTCTCTCTCTCTCTCTCTCACACTTTCTCTGTCTTTCCCTCTCTCTTTTTCTCTCTCTATCATTAAGTCATTAAGACTGCAAATTGCTCAAACTAGCTTTGCTTGATCACAACAATGAGCAGTAAAGGTGCAGAGATGTGTTTCATTAAGCTTCAAAGGCTAGTGGCTTACAGGCTGCTCTCTGCCATGCCCAATTTTCAGCTGTCACAGTCTCAGCTGTGAGCTTCTTGTCAGCTCTCAGTTTCCGCTGCTGTTTGGTCTGTATTGAATGACACGTCACGCTTTGGAAAATCATGCAAGAGGTTAACTCCATTATCACAGCTCACGCCTTTAAGGGCTGCAATGAGTTTGGTGATGAGATACTGAAAGGAAAGAAGGAAATATTAGAAATAATATTATTCCATTTTTTTCATCTCCATTTCTTTTTCATGTTCAGTATAGGACTTGGCAATTTTTAATCTTTCTCTAAAATTCGGCCCCTGAGAAACAAACCCTTTTCTCGCAATGATAAAAAAACATTGTCTTGACTATTTTGTATCTCACCCTAATATAAGCTAAATAATATTTTACTTCAGATCGGGATTTACATATAAATCTGTGTAGCATATATTTCTTTTATACATTTCTCTTGAAATTATTCAGCAGTCTGCAAGCAAAGAAGAACATTACTTTATTCTTTATCTCCAGAACATCCTAGAATGAAATGCTTACGTAAAGCTCCTCATTTTCCCCAGGACAAAAAAGAATCCAGAAATTGAGGATGTGTCATTTATTTCTTCTGAGAGAAGGATTAGTTTATCTTAAAGCCTCTTTTTACTGCATATTTTACAAATTCTGTGATACTCTGGGTTGACAGAGGGGTTAAGCCTAGTTCTAAACTACATATCCCTTTTAATGGACATACTCCAGTCATAGTGCTGTAAAGTCCAAGACTAGGCTTAATCCCTGCCTGGGAAACAAACTCTACACAGTACATTGGCCAATGTTTAATCACTGCTATTTTGTGTTAAATTAGCCATTTGAGGTATAAAATTTAACACTCACAGTATTTATTTAATTAGGCAAATTTATACAGCTCTAGAAAAAAATAAGAGACCACTTAATGATGATGTTTTTCCTTGATTTTACCAAATTGAAAACCTCTGGAATAATCAAGAGGAAGATAATCACAGCCATCAAACCAAGCTAAACTGCTAGAATTGTTGCACCAGGTGTGGCATAAAGTTATCCAAAAGCAGTATGTAAGACTGATGGAGGAGAACATGCCTAGATGCCTGAAAAGTGTGATTAAAAACCAGGGTTATTCCACAAAACATTGATTTCTGAACACTTAAAACTTTGTAAATATGAATATGTTTATTTGCATTATTTGAGGTCTGAATGCTTTGCATAATTTCTGCAAATAAATTTTCTAATGAAAATATTTTTGGAATTTGGGAGAAATGTTGTCTGTAGTTTATAGAATAAAACAACAATGTTCGTTTTACTAAACATATACTTATAACTAGCAAAATCAGAGAAACTGATCCAGAAACTAAAATGGTCTCTTAATTTTTTCCAGAGCTGTATGTGTATCAATTAGAATTAGTCCATTTAGTTTTGCCACAGGATGTATTTAGCAAACAACATACTAAAGAAACTCTGCAAACATGGCTGATTTTAAAGATCAAATTATTTCGACTATATTAGAAAAAAAAGGAGAAAGTTAAATCAATACTAGTTTACCTAAATCCGCATTAGCTGCATGCTATTACTACAGGAAATAAAGGCTATTAAAGCAACCACTATATAATGTGAAGGAGTTTTTATTATACAATAACACAGGAATAAAAATACATTTTCATTAATTTTATGACTTCTCTGATTTATTTGATCGTAACCTTCAGCTGCCTCTCAGAGTGTGCCTGACTGATTTAATTGCTGTCTTGTTCCATTAATTCTATTCAAATCCACCTAAAGAACCAGGGCACCTGCAAGTCATTTAAAAAAGTGAGTGATGCTGACTAGCATTACTTAACAGTGTTTAGTAAGAAATTATATGTACGTGTTTTGACATATAAACTCCAACACATGAAGATTCGGGCACGTTTGCATTGTTTAATCTTTTTATATAATATTTATTAATTATTTAAGCATGGTGTCTGATCAGGTTTTATACAAACAAACCCCACAAACAAAACAAACACTGCTACACATGTAGAAATGATTTTCCACCTCCGACAGTGTATGAATAATTCAGCCGAAAGTGGCACGAGTGCAAGCGTAAGTGCTTACCCCATTGTTGGGTTAAAGACTGAGTCACTAGTTGTGAATTGTTGCGAATGTCTAATACGATTCCAAGTTGCGTAGAGATATACATAAGTATTGCTGCATTCCATTTGAGCTTAGATGTCGGAATTGTCTAGTTAGAAATAAAACATTTTATCTACCTTTGTTCCTATAAAGTTGTGAGAAAGTCTTCCCAGCGCCATCATTGAACATTTAAGCTAACTGGAATAATACAATTAGTTATTCTGACCATTAGGGCAATATATTGTAAATGTTAAAACTAGTTTGTACAAGAAATATACATTTACTTGCTATACAGGTTTCCATCTCTGTGTCATTCAGCATGTATTGTTTGGTTTGTTTTCAGATGAATAAAACTCGACACCTCAGTCGAGCACAGTTTTGTGCAGATATTTACAGTTACAGCTGAATTCATGCTTTTAATCCCAGAAAAACGCTCTTATTTACCTTTTTAAAAGCCATTTAAATGCCTGATTAAAGGGCTGATTGTTGTTTGATTGTTGGATAATATCACAATATATATAGCACAAAAAAGAACATTGTAACAATTGTAACAATTGTGTACAATGTAAAATCTTTCCAATATCGTGCACCCCTAATATACAGGCATTTACTATTTAATAATTCAGTATGTTGTGCTTTTGATGTTAGATATAAATACTGATACTTAAACATTGTTCTGTTATGAATTTCAACATATTGCACAGTATCATATATTACCATTTCCCTCAAGCATAAAGTGTTTTAGTCATAACACCCTACACTTCTACCAATTAATAATTTATTAACAATTAAATGTAATCAACTACACAAACTAAATCCTTTAAAAGATTCCAGAGGTCAGTAGGAGAAAGGCAGATAAGCATTACCATCCTTGCATCATTAAATATTAACCAGTATTCTTAGTAATTAAATGTAATTCTGACAACTTTATAATACAGATAAAAGCTAGTGGGTATAATGTGCAGTAAAACAGTGCTGTGACAGAACAGAAAATGTAATTCAGTACATAAAGTGGGCTGTATTACTCGTATGGTGTATTGCTTTCTCTCAGGATACAGCACAGCCACTAAGGGCAGTGCCTGCCCGGCCTCAGCTGCTGCTCCGGTATGAGATTGACAGATGCAATTAAGGATTTAACTGACCAGAGTGTGTTGATATGAGCACAAATATCATAGCTCCTAACCGAGGCTTGTTATCTGCATGTAACACAATTAGCTTGGTGATGCCTTGCTCAGTCCCAAACGCACTGCAGCGCTCAGAAATTAATGAAGTCAGTCCCATGCTTCTTTCCATGGATATGGAGTCTAACATGTGGCGGCATGTTTGGGCAGATTGCTACAGAGTGGAGAGATTTCCTGTATTTACCATTTTAAGCCTTTTTTTACTGGACCATTAGTTTATAAACTCCTAAAATCAAGGGTCGTTTTTCATTATTTCAGCATTTGCGTCCTCATATACTCATATTCCAGCCTGATGCCATCTTCTGCTGCCAGAGTTGTCAGTTTCACAAACATAAAATTATAAATTCTTCTATTTTAAAAAAATGCCACTTGTTAAAGTATTATTATTATAATTATTAATTAATTAATATAGCTAATACAATAGCAAGAACACATAATTGTAATATGCCATTTATACTTGTTCATGTTCGTTCTTGCAAAGTAACAAATCAAAGAATGCAAGTCCATTCTTTAAGTTTTTATGAAGTTAGGGCTGGACAATAGAGGTGTGCCAAAAAATCGATTCACATAAGAATCTTGATTCTCATTTACTACGATTCAGAATCGATTTAAAATGTCCCAAAATCGATTCTGAGGGGCGGGTTTTAGACTGATTTTGGGCTGGGTATTTTTGTTGGACCTGGCAACCCTGGGGATAGGGCTTGTCCCTTCAAACGGAGATCTTCCAGACACACACAGAGCGTAGGTGTTTGAGAATCACCGGTAAGATGGCAGAACAAGCACTATATTACCTTAGATTAACGTGTAGTTTCAATGTTTTATGGCAGAATGCTTCATAACAAGCATAAAAAAGATCGCTAGTAGTTAGTTTCAGTAACTGTTAGCTAGCTAACTAGCTAACTTTCCAGTTCCACCTTAAATAACGCTACAGGTGGCAGCGGGCTGCAGCATTTAAGGCGGAACGGAAAAATAACAATAAGCTAATCAGAGCTAATTTCAGCTCCTCATCACAGAGGAATTAAGGAATGGACCATATGAATTAATTTCTCCACCTCCTGCCCCCTTTCTGAAGAAATACAACGACCTTAAAGTTAACTAGTTAATCAGCAGCTGCTCCTGAACTTTAGCGCTTCACTGCTATCATCACATCAGCCCAGCAGCGTCACCTACACACCACCGCTAGTAGCCTGGTAATAAAGCAGTGTTATTTATTATTTATTTATTGTTCATTAACGTCATTGTGATATCCCAGTGATTTCTCTGTCACTGAGGACCCACATTCCTGCACATTTTATTGTTTTTGTAACACATTACTTGCTCCAGGACCAGTGTATATTATGGAGGGTTTTTTTTCAATAAGATTCATAAGCCAGAAGCAGAAATTTTTATAATTCAAATCGTTTTGAATCAAAAATCGATTTTGAATCGAATCGTGGCCCCCAAAATCGGAATCGAATCGAATCGTGAGATAGTAAACGATTCCCACCCCTACTGGACAATATGGCTAACTCAAAGAAAAAAACTAAGAACTGCTAAGAAAAATATACAATATAAAAGTATACAATATAATATGCTAAAACCATTAACAGAGTATAAAGTTAAAGTGTCAATATTAATTTAATTTTTATATTTGGTTTATATTATATTTTTATATTAACTGTTATATAAACTTAAGCATTTAACTGTATATCTAACTTATGCATATTTAAAATAACAAAACACAAGACATAAGGCACTCTTCACCACTATTTATACTCTTTCATTGACTCAGCCGACTGCACTGCACTGTATTATGTTGTTTGAGATGGTGAAATAAAGTCATGATGCTGCTGATTTATTTGTGATGTTTTTACAGCATACTTTGATCTGGATTGTTCTCTGCTGAGTGTCATCCCTCCAGAAACTGAACCACTTTCACACAAACTACACATACAGACTCTTTTTTGGAATTAAATTACACCCAGATGGTAAGCAGCATAGCAGGTGTGATATTGGAGGGATATTTTTTTCTATGCGGTATAAAATAGTTTATAAAAATATTGATATTTACAGAATATACTGCCCAGCCCTATCAAGCAGTATGAATTATTCCTCTTGAGGAATCTGCCATAAATACAAGTGTGAAGTGCAGACCAAGGACAAGTCTGCTGCCTCTGACTCCCAAGTAATTCATAAATTCAGATGTTCTTGGGCCAAGGTTAGATTGTGGAGCATGACTGAACTGTTTAATTGGAGATTTTGGAACATCGTTGTGCTGCTCTTTTGCCTTCCTCGAATTCTGTGAATTAATCCTGCGCATCTAATTTCCCACTTGCTCTAATGCTCCTTTAGTTAATAGGAATGAGAATGAAAATCAGATTTAGCTTATGGAAATTTGGGCCACTTTCAGCCGGTTGTTGATCAGTGCAGCACTTGACCTAATGAAGAAGGTTTCTGACAGTTTCAGCTGAATTTTATAATGACTTTAAAATGATGTTGATTCAGGGAAATGATAGGGAGATGATGGGCTGGGATCAAGTCAGTCCGTGTCTAAACAGCTTTTTCCCAGAAAAAGAAAAACTGTGTTGTATTATTAGACTGTGTATTGAAAACAGGGGTGGGAATCAGAGGGCATCTCAAGATACAATATTATCACAACATGTTGCTCACAATAATGAAAATATCACAATACTCTTGAGATGTCTGTGATGCTTAGTATATTCCAAGACACTTCTCTACAATACTTCACTGCTTCTGTGTTAGGAATACCAGGAATTATGGATTTATTGGTGTCAGTTTCACAGAATTTGACAACGAGTATTCTTTACTGCAGGTTTACCCTATTTATTTGATTAGCGCCACCATGTGGAGTCATGAAGCAGTAACTTTAGGAAGTCAAATTAGAGCGTGAGTCTTAGGGAGTTTAGAGCAAATAAATATAGATTTTTGTCACTTGTATTGATGAAAATAATACAGTATGTTGCAATGTCCATAAATCTATCTTGTCCTGGCCAGAGATTTGCAATACAGTGTTTATTATGATACAGGGGTTACAATATTAGTAATCTATAAATGATTCTGTAAAAAAGGCTTTTTTTAGTTTGTTTAAAAAACAATTGTAGGAAAATTCTCATAGTAATAAAACACACTATTGTATTTATAAATCTGAATTAAATAAAAGATTACTGTTTATTCAGTCATAGCAGTGTAATCTAACGACACAACACCAAAAGAACCACCAGTGTTAACATCTAAAATAATTATTAAAATATATATATATTTAAATGTATGCAGTATTACAAAAAATATTAGAATACATCAATATATCAATATATTAAACATGTACTCTATACTGTCATTGTTGTCTCGCAGCACACAATTCAATAACCATCCTTATCTTTTGGTTGTAAGATAAGGGAATGTTCTTACTAGATTAGGTTTCAGAACTACTCAGGTCACCTGACATCAGTTACAGTACAGCTGGAGAGAAAGCGGATATAAGACATCCAGTGTTAAAAATGCAATAGATATCATCTTTGTTTCCTGTAATTCTGCCAGAGAAGACTCTCATGGCTTCCTGTGAGCCGTGTGAGAGCGTGGGTAGAGACAGAACGCGCTGCTGTTCAAATGTGTGTCACGTCTGAGAAGATAAAACTCTCCTTTTCTGGAAAAAACAGGCGCTTTTTCTCGCTGAACAAATCACTTCATAATTCTGTCAGCTTCTCGCATCTGAACTGTTTGCAAATCCTTTTCCCTGCAGGTGCTGGGAGATGATAGCTACCTGAATGCAGTTCAGAATACAGGTAAGTCAACATCAGTGTCTTCACGTGTGTTCAAGCAAATGCTCGACTAATGTCAAAATATAATACATTTCCTCCAGCAATTCATGTTCACATGTTATTAATAAAGACAGTGGATGGGTAGGCTCATGAGAGCAAAGGCTATGAGATGTAGCATAAATCATTCATTAACTGTCCAGAGGGCTTCAAAATTTGACATTTACTATCCATCACCGGCTTATTGGGGTTACTGGTTATAATACATCTGGCAGGTTGATGAGGGCAGCTGCCCTGTGATGTTTTTTCATCTTGCGCTGATGCCTATCACTCCTCTCTCTTTCTTTCTCTCATACGCTTCGACAGCGTGAAATTCCCCAGCATCAATCCCACTGTGCTAATGACTCTGAGTGCTTTGATGTCACTGCATCAAGACTGATAAACAGTGCAGCCAGGCCCAGCCAATCAGAGGCCTGCAGAAAGCCTGGAGTAGATAGGCCTCAGATTGAGCGATTTGTGCTTTGGTGCTCTCCTTTCCAATGAAAAGATTATCAGAACAGCCTTTGCCAGGAGCGTCGCTCACAAGAAAGTTGGTCAGCTTTAGACATTTTTTTCCACTCACAAGTTTATTTGCATTTCTCACAGATCTAGGTAAGTGTGCTATTATGGCCATTAGCAAAGTTCAGACCAAAGTGGAGCAACTAGCCTCTTTGATCTGAGAAACTCCACTTTTATATCACCCAACTTTATATGAGTTTACTTTCCAAAAAACATATTTTGAGTGCTTCTAAAGTTTGAAATGGACCTTTCAACACACTAAAATTCATGTAAATCCTTTAATCCCTAAGCGTCCATAGGTTGGTTCACACTTCAGTTTCTCTCCTTTATAATTATAAAATGGAACACGGAATTGGCTCTTGTACGTGGTAAGAATAGAGGTGGCACAAAACTACTTTTTCATAAATGATATGATACTGTTCTTGCAGCTTTGAAGGACTGTTAATACCTTGGTCAGGTACCATCATTGTCCCTCTCTTAAGCTAGGCTGTTTATAATAAATTAGTCTGAATTCCCTTTTCTTAACATAGACATCTATATAACAGCGTGTTCACACTGTGAAACAAATATTCTACATCACTATGAAGCCTCACGTAGAAAACGGTCATGTAGGCTTAAACATTTAGACCATGCAAGAATGGTTAAACATTAACATGATAGTGTAAATGTAAAGGTAATGGATCGTTTTGTCTTTTAAAATTCAGTTCATTAATTTTTTTCAGTGTCAAATCAATATCTACACTGTAATTGGACCGTTAAGTAAGAACATAAATCAAGTTGATATGTAATTAATGTTAACTATCTTTAGAATGTACTTAAAGGACTGCAATTGAAGAAATAATTATTTTAATCACAAACATGTCTGATGATTTTATACATTCATTTGGGATGTCCATGTTGAATCGACACATCAAAATTTAGTTTAGTCTGTTGCCATTGGCAACTACACAGAATTGCACAGAGTTTCATTAGCTTTCAAACCATCACACTCAGTCTCAGACTCAGTCAGTTCAAATTCACGATTAGTTCTTGCTCCATCTATTTGCATATTGGATGTGTTTTCCATTGTTTTATTTATTTCACTGCATTGTCTTTTGATGTAAGCAGACTTTCCCCGGGTTGGTAATATACTCTATATTTGGTTATTACTGTAGCCTCATTGTTGTTGTCTGTATGAGTAAGTTAATGTAGTCCGTGTTGCTGTGGGTGAAGTGACCAAAAACTCCGGTAACCACGTTGGCAGTCAGGACGTAACCATCAGCACTTGAAAAGATGACCAAGTTATGACCATGTTAGTTTTAGTTTATATGGTGCTTGTGTGGTACTTGTGTGACCCCTTTAGCAGTTGCTATATTTCTGCATAAATTTGTCCTTAAGCTGTATTCTTTTTTTAATTAGGGAAGTTATCCTATACAGCAAATATGTAAGTGTTAAACGTATGTAAACCTTTAGGATTGGCAGCCAATTAGAGTTTTCAATTGTTGGGATGACAGCAGTTACCTAATCAACAGTTACTAGAAATCTTTTGTTTGCAGTTGTTGCTGTATAAGCAGGTCACAGCAGAAATGTAAAGAAAGGTTCCCATTTTTTTCCACTCGCAGAAATGTAATTTCAGGTCATTTTCCTCAAGAAATAAATGAAAAACTATATATTTTTATAATTGTGTTTAATCGGTTATCTTCATTTACTTCATCTACTCAATACTGAACGTTGTTTTTGTCAGCAAGTACAGTCTGCTAATGTATAAATGATTTTAAAGGTTTAAACTGCATTGCTACTATATCTGTTTTATTTAATAACAGTTTACATTTCATTTCCAATGTCTCATTAAGTTTAATAATGAATGTTTAATGAATAATATTTCTTGGACGGGTGTAATTGCATTGGTAAGCTATATTGTCATTATGTATATAAGTGGCATGAAATTGCCTTAAAATGATAATAATATCGTTCATAAAATAATTTCTTGGACAGTATATTTTCCAACAAAAACAGCTATCGAGAAAGGCCTGGGTGGATTAATAGAATTTCTTTCATTTAAAAGAAACTCTTGGTGAAAACAATGTTTAAATACTTTTCACAAATCAATAAATCTATAGACAATGAATGATTAAACCATTTTTTTTATTACACAACTTTAACCAAACAGCAGCTGCTTTTTGTCAATGTTTCGTGATAAATGAATGAAACATGGTTAAAAAATCTTTTGATGATTTTTTTTTACACTATCATTGAAAGGTCTTTTTCCTTCTTCAGTAAAGTTACTTTTTGAAGGATACAAGATTTTGTAACTATGTAGATGAATTATTATTCAATAATTCAGTGGGAAACATTGCAACTGGCGTGACTTATCCTGTAACTGTGGGAATGAGTAATGGGAGCTTTGTGAGCCAGTGGACCCTGAATATTCAGTTAACAGTTTCGAGAGTTATGGGAGTAAATTTGTGCATGCATAGGATGCCCATTATCTCGTATGTGTGTATATATGTATATATGCTCTGACAGTTTTTTATTACCTGCAGTTGTGGTTTTGCTGCTAAACCTCACACTAAGAGCTAACTTGCACAGCCACTTGGCACGATGCAGCACTGTGTATGAACCGTATCAAATATTTATTGTGGAAGGGAAATGGATTATTGGAGGAGTGGGGTTGAGCGGTCCCGTAGCGCAGAGCGGAACAGCGAGTGTGTCTCAGGACGCTGTGTGGATGCTTTGAGTAATTTACATGATTTCTGCTGCCATTCGTTCTGCTGCTGCTCTGCCATTAGCACAGGAGCTAAAGGTGAATGGAACTCGCCCACAGAGCACACACACAAAACACACCCCGCTCTGGCTTTCTTCTTTCATTCCCCCCCCAGTCAATATGCACTGCATTTCATGTTTCACATCTGATAAAAGACATGAAGAGATTACTGAAATGTTGTCACTTAGATATTTTTCACACACTATTCTATTCTCGAAGAATTTGAGTATTTTTTATGTAGCACAAAAGAATCTGAAATCTATGAAAACGTTATACGTTTAGACTCAGACAAAGACATCCTTCCATTTTTTTGCATAATTCATATGATTGGATCTCCTATGTGTTGTCTCGCGAACCGATATTTCACCAGATTTCAGTATTCTATTTGAACTAGATGAAGGTAGCAGCCCCCTCCCCCCCTCAGTGCTGCTGTGCCAGTCTTTGGCAGGCTTGTGTCTGTGACAGCTTTGATTTCCCAGCACCCACCTCGTGTCTGGTCTGTGTGCACATGTTCCTCTGCTTCTGTTTACTGTGGAATAAAAGTAAGATCAAGAACAGAAGAATGTCACTACAATTATGATTGGGTTGAGCAAAAACCTTCAGATACGACTGACATGAGATTTGGTGCCGAGGCACACTCAGAGTGATGAATCTGGTATAATAGTATGCAGAAAACTCGGAGATAAACAATATCAGAATATAATTATCTTCTAATTTGAATATAGAGATATTGGAGTCGCTCAATTAAACATGATTACTCAATTTAAAAAGCCATAAATTAAAATTGACTTTATAGGAATGATGATAATGCATATTTTAAATGTTTCTACTGGTAATACAGGAAAAAGTTCAGCCTAATAGAAACACCCAAGACCTTTATATTTTTTTATTCATTTTATGTAAACATGGATCTTTTTTATTACACATGACACAGATTTTGTCATTTGTGTGACAAAGACAAAAAACACATTGAATCTGACATTTTCCATTTGGGTCACTTCAATATGTGGTATTGAAATCCTATACATATTCGATTAACAGCAATGAAGTTTGAGAAGTTTAAAGAAACCTAGAATGCGAACCAAAGATATGATGGTAACTGCATAATGAGCCCTTTTGACAGAGAGCTTGAATCCATTCTCAGTGATAAGCATCTGTCATTCAGTGAAACTACATGATAATGTGATTCTGGCGAAGATGAAACTGAAACTTCATATGAAGTGATAGTTTTTTTTTTTTACGTGTACATCTGTTATATGGGGAAAACTGTTCACAAAAAGGTCAGACTTAGGTCACATTAATCAGATTGTGTAAACAATTTAAAATAAACATCAGATTTGGTGAAAATTTGGATTTGGGCCATTTTTACCTCCTGTGTGAACGCAACCATAGGAACAGCCATAATCATAGTGGATATTGAGCACACATGCCTGGAGCGTTGGGCAGCCTTCTCTCTGCAGTGCCAAGGAAACGTTTAGAGTTAGGGGGTTGCAAAAAGGGAGCAGCTTGGTGCGTCTGTGTACCAAGCCCACAACCCTATTATCAACCATTGCTGTCTAACAAACATTCAAATCATGACAGCAGTCGTCCAGTATTGGCTTATTGAAATACAAGACAAACCCACTACAGGCCTGCCACTGTTACATGATAATAGTAAGTTACTATTGAGTTAATAATATAAGAGGTATGTATGTAACCTTTTGTATACTTATTACTTTGAGTTGATTTAAGGATTTTTTTTATTCTGCTGTTTAAAGTATTTGCCCTTGTGCCAGAGCTTTTATATATTAGATTTTAATATTAAAACTGTTATGGAATTGACAAAATGCTATGTACATTTTATTATAGTTCTGTACATTATATTCTCATTCTTTAAAATTATTTGTACATAAAATTGCCCCAATGTTAGACCAGTGGAGCAATAGAGAATTCAAGCTGTTTACATGCATTTTTCTACCATCTCTCTGCCATCAGTATTTAGATGACAGTATCATATTTACATACAGCCCTGGAAAAAAATAAGAGACCACTTGATTTTACTAAATTGAAAATCTCTGGAATATAATCAAGAGGAAGATGGATGATCACAAGCCATCAAACCAAACTGAACTGCTTGAATTTTTGCACCAGGAGTGGCATAAACTTATCTAAAAGCAGTGTGTAAGACTGGTGGAGGAGAACATGCCAAGATGCATGAAAACTGTGATTAAAAACCAGGGTTTTATTCTACTAAATATTGACTTTTTTTTTTTCCAACGCTGTATAACGCAACTAAAGTGAAATCAAAACAAGAGTGTTTCAAAGGGGGAGCCAGAGCAGGGGAGCAGTTAAATGTATGTGTTGTATTCGTTTATTTAGGCTACACAGTGAAAATCTTTTCCAGTATCCATAGCATGGGTCAGAGAACACGCAGAGCTGTTACAGGTCAAAAGAACAGACAGACAGTATCTAAAATTGGAATATACTAGAACACTGAAAACTGTAGAAACTAGATCAAAGGAACACAATGAACTATAAAAACTGGAACTTGGAAAAAGAGAACTGCAGCAACACACATACAATATGGATTTATGGAAAAACTAAAGTATTTAGGGAGAAGAAGCTGCTGTCTCTTTCATTATAAGTCCCAATACATTTCAACCTTAATCTTCTTTTTCTGAATCCCACCACCTACACATATTTTTGATTTGAGACTTGATTCAGTCTTTAATTTCTTGTTCTGTTCACCAAGGACAGACCAGTGTTCTGGATTAAAGCAGAAGGTGCCCAGAACTCCATCCAATTCTGAAATAAAAATGAAATAAAATACATAACATGAAGAGGAGGAGTTTAGGCAAATTTTCAGATATCAGATATGACAGATGTTAGCATAGCACAACATATGCTAACATGTTGGTGTAGTGTCTGTATTTGACGTATCACAAGACAAAACTACATTAAATACTAGGGCTGCACAATATATATTTTTAATTTAATTAAATGTTGAAATATTTTTGCTGTTTGATACAAAAGGAAAATCCATGCTGCTCTCATTTTGCATGTCTACCAGAGACAGATTTCATCTGCTTAATAATATTATTTAACTCCAGTCTCATATATGTGGAGTGTATTATTGATATTGTGACATGCCCAATCATTCAAGTCTGGTGGCTTTTGCATGTATTTTTTCTATTATCGCAATATATATATATATATATATATATATATATATATATATATATATATATATATATATACTTAGTGTTACCACTTTAAAATAAGACTACCTTGATAAAGGGTTTATAAATGGTTTACAATTAGTTTATTAATCGTTATTAATTAGGTTGAAAATGCCTTACAAATGTATTAATTATCATTAAAAATCATTAATAATCAGTTATGACACATATGTACAATGACCTGTTGTTTGCCAAATAATGAACCCACAGCCATCTATATTGTTGCCCTTTCTACGTATGTGTTATAACTGATTATTAATGCATTTTTAAGGCATTTACAACCTAATTAGTAACCATTAATAAACTAATTGTAAACCATTTATAAACCCATTATAAAGATAGTCTTATTTTAAAGTGGTACCTACTTAGTCTATATATTAGTATCAGAGGTTATTGGCATCTAACAGCTTCAATATGATACTATATGCATATTATACAGGTATATTTAGTATTGTTATTTCTTCTTGTTCTTTGCTATTGTATAAATAGACTAAATTGGTTACATTCTTAGAGTTAGCTTGTCTCTGTAGCTTTTGCTTCACTTAATGCAGAGTTTGAGCTCCCCTTATCTGGCAGAAGAAAAGCCATGGTCATGAGGCCTGGTTGATCCCATAGAGTCTAGACGTGATGTGCTGCTCTGAAAACATATCCACAGCTATAGTACAGTACAGTTATATCCAGTGCAAAGGCTTTCTGTGGGCTGGATGTATGTTTTTGAGCTTCGAGGGAGTAAATATACTAAGTTGAGGCTGTTACAAAACAATTTTAAGCTTTTTGGAACAGCACTACTCTAATTGTTGAACTATGCCAACGTTAATACAGTTAGGCATACTACTCCTACCTACTCCTACCTGGCACCAACGTTATAGAAAGAAAGAAATCAGCAGAATCACTTGCTATCATCGGACGTCACTTGAAGACGTCACATAATACGTCACATAATAATGTACTACTATCAATTAAAGCTCATATTGCAGTTATAATGTTTTGTTTTGCTCCAGAGATTTGTAAGAAGTTTACTGATCTCTCAGGGTTTTAGGAACTGAGGAATTCTGCATTACTTGTGCATTTTTATGGTGTAGCTAATTCCTGGCAATATCAGAACTCAAAAATATCTTAAATTTTACATTTACTTAGTACATTTGGAGAGAATGATTAAGCACTTTTGTAAGTTTCTCAGGATAAAGCGACTGCGAAATGTCATTAATGTAATTACTTCAATTTAAAACAACCATTTTGTAGTTAAATTGTTCATGAGAAAGACATTCATTTTCAGCATTGTAACAAAAAATATGGTATAAAGTAAGAACTCCCTTAGTCACACTGTCATCCAATCCAAAAACGTGACCATGTGGATTCAGACTTTTTTCTAACGTGACCCACCAATCCACAATGTTCACGTCCTCCCTCTCACTGTACCGGGTCTTGATATCACCAGCTCACCATCTCATGACAGCTTGAGTTGTGACTAACCATCTGGAAAATGCAGGCTGGCCTCAGGGCAGCCATGGTGCAGTTTCAGCACTTCCTCATAGAGGCCTTAACTTTGTGGTCCATCTACAGCTTAATGTCTGAGGAGTGTTCTTAATTGTGAGTTCTGCCTTCTGTTCTAAGCTCTTTCTCTGGCTCTCACGCTGTAGGAGTATTTAACACCTAGCAGCAGCCATTTCACCGGTGTAGTAATGCAATACGATAGGCATCAGTGCTCTGGGTCTGGAAGCGGCTGAGTCAGCGCGGTTGCCTTTGTGTGCACGTCCTGATGCCCTGTCTTTTCTCATTCTTGCCGTCTGGCAGGGGGAGTAAAATGCATTGTGGCACTGTACCGCATTGATCTCAGGGTGGTAATTCAGCTGCAGTCGTTGTGGAATGTTGGAATTCATCATCATCAATTCTGTAGAAAAGATTGTGTAAATAATACATTCGGCCAGCATAAAAAAATCATGTTTATTATATTAAGTTGTAAGAGTCCAGAAAGGCTTGCATCATAGTTTTCAATATATGTAGTTAGTACACTTGTACATGCGTAGTTATAAGAGCATTAGTCAAGGTTCTTTCAAGGCCGTTCTTTACCCAAAATGATTTTTTTGTTGGGAAAACGAACAATGTAAACAAATACAGAACTTGTCTTTGCCCGTTATGTCCACCATTGCATAAATGAAATAGTCTAAATGTATTTTTGTCTACGAAAGTAAATATTTAATAACTTTTTCCAGTCCCAGCAGACAAACCAATGTAGCACAATACATTTAACTTAGCTGTGCAATACAGAGGAATGCAGATAGTCTTTTGTTAAAAAAACAAATGCTAATGCTAAGTTAGCTCCGCCAACAATGCTATCTTAGTTAGCCCTATACAGATTGTACTTGTAAAGAGATTGAAAAATTAATTAAACTGATAAATGATAAGTGTGATCAGTGGTGCAGAACACTTTATTTTGTTTAATTTAAACAAGTAGAACTCTTATTCTCCAGAAGAAACACTGGAATATGGCCTAGAATAAATGACCATTGATTTGGTCTTTTCACTAAAATGACCAAACACTAATTGCTGTTTATCTGTTTTTGGTTGCCAAAGATTTGGTCTCTATTCCCCACCATAAACATTAATAAAAATCAAGAAACAAAAGTCTTCTATCTAAAGAGAGTTATGTGCATGGTGTGGATGGCATTGTATGTGGTGTTATCCACTTCCTGATAAAGGAACTTAAAATGTATGAACACTCAAATTTGGCTCATATAAAGTTTCTGCTGTGAAAATAGTCAAGTGTATTTACTGTCCAAGAGCTCTTTGTAATGAATACCATGTATTTATCAGTCACTACCGGTGTTAGGATTTTTTTTTTGCACAGTTTGCTTCCAACAGTGATACTGGGTACTGTCTTCATTCTTCCATGTTTTTCTAGACAAACAAACAGATATTGGCAAGAAGGGGTGAAGTAAAGGTGAGTTCACTGAGGAATGTTTAAGTAAGTGATTGAAAGGAGGTCAATGAAAACAGACAACACTCTGTGTGGGTCACATTTTTCCAAACTATTTTGCTAGTCAACAAATACATATGCTGAAACTGTTGCTATATTTTGACTAGGTTTAGAGTTAGTAACAAAAGGAAGAAGAAAGTATACTAATGCACCTTTAATGTTGAATGTTTTATGATGCACATTTGTGACCTGCACTTATGTTATTAAACCAAATTGCCAAAGTTCAGAGATTTAGTTTTCAGAAAATTGTATACGAGTCTTATAAGGGTTTATAATATTCTTTAAATGTGCCATGTTTTAGGTGATGGCTTGTTCAACAAATTATTTAAATGCGACTGCAATAAAAGACTATTATTCTTTGTGGTGTCCATGAAAATACTGCTTTTTCGTTTCTTACAGCTACTTTACTGACAGTTTTATTGTGCCTCCTCCCTGCACATATTTGTGCAACCCAATTAAGCTGAAATGCAATGAACGATTTCCCCAGGGTTGGCACTCAAGTTGGCACAACTCATTTTAAGAGAGCGCTCCATCATTCTGCTTTAATATCTCTAATTCAGCTCCTCCGTGATTGCACTTGGTCCATTTAAGCTTGGCTAGGGATCCATTCATCTCCCCTGCTGCTGCTCTGCATACACACAAAGAAGCACACTCACACGCACACGCACAATCTCACACAAACACACACACACACACACACACACACATATACAAACACTACACCTTTTCAATGTGCAAGGGTCTGATATATTTAAGATGCATCCAGGCTGGCACTGCAGGAGTCTGCAGAGATAAAGCATTGGCAGGTGTGCCAGTCCAGCCTGAGATTGACAGTGTGTTCTTCTGTGTGTCAGGGATGTATTTTATGAGGCAAACGAAAGGTGGAAGGCCCCTAATATCTGCTGCATAGTAAAGCAGGAAGACATGTGAATGTGAATAGTGCTGGGTCATGTTGTTCTGGATTTGGGGATTGAAGGAATCACAGGGTTAGCAGGGGATTAATGAGTGCAGGAGATTGAATCCCCTTCAACCTTGACTCTCTTTTCTTTTTCTCCCTTTTAAAGATGCATCTCCACCCAGCACATTTAATGAAAGTTGCCAGCCAACTCAGAAAATTTGCTGACGGTTTCTAAGACTGGGCCTGATACTGTTTTGGAGGGAAGAGTTGTTTGTGCACTGCCTGCAACATTTCACACTCCATATGGTGCAAGGAAATGGCTTCATGAGGATTTTTCCTCCCAGCATAGCATGTGTGCATTGTGTGTGTCTGCGCATCTTCACCATGTGTGAGGAACAGAAAAATTAAGCCATAGAAAGAAGACTGGAACAGCCATCAATGCACGAATACAATGGTTTTGCTAATGTTGTTTTTGTAACCCCCTGAACCACAGACTTATTATTATTCAGTGATTGCTAGACTACTATACGTTTAATATGCAAATTCTGCAGTTATTAGAGGATTGAAGTGGAGCCCTATGTACTGCCACTTAGAATTTACACTATATGGCCAAAAGTATTGGAACACTTGCTCATTCATTGTTTCTTTTGAAATCAAGGCTATTATAAAATAGTTTATTCTGCTTTTTGTTGAGTAACTGTCTTTACTGTCTAGGGACGACTTTCTAATAGATTGTAGAGCATTGCTGTGAGAATTTGATTGCATTTATTGACATTTAACTCCACTAGTGAGATTAGGATGTGTAATGATCATCAACAAAACAAGCCAAATAATTACCTGTCAAATATATCTTAAGGTATGCAGGCAGGTAGACAACCATGATTAAATATCTCATCTAATACTATCAAACCTAAATGAGCTGTATTTTTTTTTCATTTTCTTTCATTATTTATAGATAAACATATACAAAAATACACAAAAGGAAAAGGAGGGAGAAAAGAGAGAGAGAAAAAAACAGTTATAAATGTATAAACAAAGAAGTCAGTTCTCAATATATTGTAAGAAAAGTGATCAGGCTTTCTCAAATGATGTCATTTTTTTTGGATTTGCTATAAGTCTCTTTTCATTTGCAATGATCTGTAAGGAGATTAAGCCAGTATTTAATTGATTAATAATTTGAGTTCTGTCTTTCCAGTTCAACAGTATTACTTTTTTTTACTGATGATTATTGATAGTAAAGTAAATGGTTTGAGATGATTGGGTGGTAAATGAAGAAAAATAATTAAGAAGAGCTAAAATAGGACAGAGAGGGATGACAAGTCCTACAATGTCTGATAGCTTGATGTTTTAATGGGGTTGTTAATTGAAAGTTTAAAAACTGCACTTTAAACTAATTCTTTGTATTATATCAGTCAGCCACCAGTGATAAATAATTCATATAGAGAATGGAAATACTCCATGCCTTCGTGGTCTCTGGCAATATCTGCAACTTTTGAGTATTCAGGGGGTTAGCTAAAGGGAATTCCTATTGATTCAGGCCCTTTTTTCACTGTGTCAAGATCTCCTCTGCTGGCGTTGTGAGGTAAATGATGGGCATTTAAAACCCAGTAGGAAGGAACATCTTTCATACCTGTCTGAAGGAAGGGGGCCAGGTCATTCAAAGCTGTGCTCCACTATCTGGGCACTGTGAAGATTAGGTGCTTTTTCTCTTTATCCTGGTTAACGGAGCATTCTGGACCAGATCCCTGTCTAATCCTTCATCCTTTCTGCTGGAGAGTAAGGCAGGAGAAGGGCCCAGTTGTCCGGCTTCTCTCTCTTCTCTCTCCAGCCCTGGGGCTGAGAAATCTAAGCTGTACGGAGGGTGGAGGGGTGGGGTGTGGGGGGTTCTGGAAGAGACGTGAGAGCCAGGCAAGTGTTCCTGAGAGATAAACGCAGAGTTACTGCAGGGCCACATCCCTTCCAACATGCTGCTGGCTACAGAAGCTCCTTTTGAAATGACTAGACCTGGACACCTTTACACAAGAAAGGCTCTTCTTAATGCTGAGAGCATTCTAGACTCAACTGACGCCCAAAAAGGATTTAAATTGGGAGCAGCCTAAGCCTTATTGTTTTCTGTCAATGTCAGACTATTGTTTTGATACCCTCATTGCTTAGGCATGGTTGGCTATTATGGTTCCTGAGAAAATTATATCATGGAATAGCTGGATCTGTTACTCATGTCAGATTTTCAGGAAACTCGGATGCATTTTTGTATGATTTATCAAAAGTATGTTGTTTTTTCTTTCTAGTAGAAAATGCAGTATTCTTGCTTCATTCAGTTTCTTATTCAATTAAGTTGGTATATGTTCCTGACTTAACTACCCCTTAATTTAAATTTACAAAAAGACTAATATTTCTCTGTTGGATATCACACTGTAAGCACAACCATGTTCAGACACTCCTTTAGGCTGATACAAGTTTTTAATTGTGCACACACAGCTTATAAAATCTTCATAAACAAGTATCTCCAATGGTATCGGCAGCATGCTCAGCGCCAAGCTGCAGCTAGAGTGTTATAAATCTCCCTGCGTTAGTCTGCGCTGCAGTGTAACTGCACTCATGAATGGCCATCAGTGCACTTGTGGCTACATGCAAGTGCCGGTTTGCTGTGTCAGGCTCTTTTAAAGCAGTGGTTTTAAGTTTTTGTACAGAGTTGTCTAATGTGAGGTAGCCTTTAGTCAATATTGTATGCTTTTGTGTTTTGTGTTTGATCTTATGTTGGGCATGTGAAAAGTTTAAAACATTTTGTCACTTAGCTAGCTAATTGATTGATTAAACATTTTGAATACTTTGTAAAAAAAAATTGTATTAAAAAAAATATTTTAAGCTTAAATAATGTTATTATTTTAAGTTAAGTTTTTAAGATGGTTAGAGGATAAAATAAGCTGCATGAACTAAGCTCTCTAGAGAAAACCCAGTCAAAGCTACCCTGTTGATCCTGGAGAATTGATAATTGTTACCTGATGAGTTGCTACATACATAAAAGAGGCCTTGTGATGGTGGCTTTTCCTGAATCAGTATCAGCAAACAGGCATCTCAAATGTTTGCATGCAAAAAAGAAAAAATCGCTGTGGCAAACAGGGAATTGCACTAGGCTAAAAACAAACACTATCCTTTTACTCCTCTCCAAAATCTGCTTCTTTAAAAACATCAGAAAGAAAATCACAAACTTACTAACAGATTATCACAGTAAGAGGCCAAACCAGAGATCATCAACACTATTTCACAAATCTCGCAAAAATGTGTGGTTTTGCTATATTATTAAAACGTTTATGCTATAATATGCAGAGCTGGGTTTCCCAAAAGCTTCTTAGCGCAAAGATTATTCTTATATGGTCGAGCGAGCTTCACATTGAGAGCTCTTTCTCTATGTTAAGATGTTCTTAATGCTGAGATGCTTTGGCAAAACTGGGCACAAGTTTCTAAGCCCCACCGTAGTTCTTCACAAGTCCTCAAAATAAGAAAAATCTGTGTTTTAGTCTGAGGCAAAATAACAGGGTTGTAAATATGCTTGTAAAACTGGGTCCAAACATTTTTATCCAAAATCATTTATTTGCTATATACATCACAGATCTGCCTAAAATACTTAACAAACCAAAGTAATTTTCTTGTTTTATACATCACAGAACTGCATAAAATACCCAACAAACATTCTGTGGTACACTTAAGTAGACAATTATAGTGTGAAATGAAAATTCTTCTGTTTGCTTTTTTCTAATGTTAGTGTAGATACTGTAATTCAAAATCATAAAATCAGACACTGGCTATGCTTGCTTTCATTTTTGTTCCTTTCTTACTTTTTTCAGTTCCTCTCTCTTGTTCGGAGGGCTTTACTGAGCTGGGCTACTACAATGGCACCGTGTCTCAGACGGACTCAGGCTCTCCCTGCCTGAAGTGGACTGAGTTTCCTGATTATGTGCAGCAGTACCCTGGCCGTGGTCTGGGAGAGCACAGCTACTGCAGAAACCCTGATCGCGAGTCCAACCCATGGTGTTTCTTCAGACAGAGCTCTGGAGCCATCGGCTGGGCTTACTGTGACTGCCACCAGGGTAAGGCCAGTTATGATCATTATTTTAGGTCTATCTTATCACAGTAATCATAATCCCATCTTGCTGGTTTAAACCCCAGTTCATGCTGCCTGCCATCAGCAGCCAGAGTCTGAGAGAGCACAGGTGGTCTTGCTCTCTCAGGGGTGGGTTGATGACATTTCTTCTCCACATCCCTCCTTATGTGATGTTGGTCAGAACAGGTGTCTGTTAGCAGATGTATCAGAGCTGGGTATCTGGCACTTTCCTTTGAGAATTTTTGGCTGCCCAGTAATGCTGCATTATTGACTTTACATGTATCAGAGGAGGGATGTTCTAGTCTTCACTCTTCTAGTGTTGGGGCATTGCTAGTGATAGGGGGAGTGCATTTTAATCTAAATTTGGGAATTGGCTTTTCATAGTGGGTAGAAAATGAGTGGGCTAAGTGCTGCCACTATGATCAGGAGATCGCTGGTTCGAATCCTGTTCATGTAGCCTGCCATCAGCTACAGGAGCCCTGAGAGAGCATAATTGGCCTTGCCTTCTCTGGGTTGGTAGATGCCACTCTCTCCATACATCACTCCAAAGGGTGATGTCTGCAACACAAGGCATCTGTGAGCTGATGTATCGGAACTGAGTCGCTGCGCTTTCCTCCGAGTGTGCTGTGATGCTACTCGGCAACGCTGCATCAGCAGCAGTGCAAAAAGAGCCAATGGCTGATTTTACATGTATTGAAGGAGGCATGTGCTAGTCCTCACCCTCCGGGTGTTGGGGCATCACTGGTGATAGGGGAGTCCTAATAAGTGGGTTGGTAATTGGCCATGTAAATTGGGAGAAAATGGATTTTTTTTTTTTAATAAAATTATTTATAAAAATATATATATTAGATCCGCATATTCTACCTGATCAGATGAAAGAGTGGAATGTGTTCTATTCAGTTTCATTCTAAATACAGCTGATGGAATTGACTGAATCATGTAACTTCTAATAAAATTGCTATTTTCGAGGAAAATAATGAGACATTGACTTCTGATATTTGTAGGAGTGCTGTTTAGAAAGTTAGCTGCTGGATGCTAACAGGGTGACTAACAGTGTGGCAATTTTCAGTGCATGAGTCACTATTTTATTTTTAGCCCTACACTGTAGTATACCTGTTAGAATATACCTTACATTATATCTGTCTCTTCTCTCCTCTCTTCTCTATCTTGTCTCTATCTTTCTTGCACTTTTATTGTCTTTTTTTCTCTTTCTCTCTTTTTTCTCTCTGTTTATCACGTTTCTATTTCTCTCTGGCTGTGTGCTCAGGTGCAGTCAGGCTGGTGGGGGGCTCCTCTTCCAAGAGTGGTCGTCTGGAGGTATACTTAAATGGTCAGTGGGGGTCTGTGTGTGACACTCACTGGACTGATCGAGATGCCAGCGTGGTCTGCAGACAGCTCGGACTGGGGTATGGCATTCCTTACACTTTAAACAAACAAGCCACTTGGACAGTGGTTCCACGTAACTAAATTGGGTTTTCTCAAAAATACCCAAAGTCATAATGATCACCTTAACCAATAGAACTATTTAAAAGTAACCAGGTTTAGTGATTATATTGCATATATTCTGTATATTGATCATTCCAAATTAACCCTTGGAAAAGACTACACACTGATGGCCATTGAGTGCCAGGGACCAATGGAAATGGTGTGAGATTTGCGCATTAAGGTTTCACTGCCCAAACATAAGGCAAGTAAATTCATCACCATGTCCAAGAAAGGCATTCTCAAGACCTAAACCTTCAGTGGAAAATAAAAATAATTGTGGGTGTGGCCATGCCAGAAAATACACTGTGTACGGAAGTTTGAATGCAAATAAATTAGATTGCATCCACAAGGAATTCTAAAGTAATTTGAGTTGAAAGAAAACTATGCATAAATGTTTTGATGCCAAATGTATATAATGATACCAGCAATTTCTTTTTGGCATGGCAAATATTCACAATGTAGGGCATGCAATGATATAAAATGATACATGATACAAAAGGAAACATTGCACTGTTTTATTTTTTTCTCGACTTACAAAATCATTTATTTTATTCTCATGTATCGGGCAGCTGTAATATAATATCTAGGGCCACACAAAGGCATTTTTTGAGTGCTTGATGGGAGTTTTTTTTTTATATGACACTATTTATCCACTACTGTGTTCAACATTTCAGATTCTAGCTGTGTGGCTTTGCGTTAATGTGAACAGATGTGCATCTGTTCATTTGCTGCCATAAGAAAGTAAAGCCTGCTCCTACTATAACTGTACTGTGCTTTATAAGTAGTCTAGCGTGGGTGTTTAGTCTGATGTTACTGTGGAGAGAAGCAGAATAAGCAGCAAGACCTTATGCTTATGTGTGTGTGTGTCTACCTGCTGCAGTGAAATCGGCACAGCGCTTCAGCACTCCTACTTCGGCCCCGGCTCCGGCCTCTTCCACTACGCTCGGCTCGGCTGCCGAGGCAACGAGAGATCCCTGCTGGAGTGCAGGAGCAGGAAGTTTGTTACCAGCGACTGCAGCCATGGCAGCGAGGCTGGGCTGGTGTGCTCCCCACCTGAAGGTCAGTACGGTTCTGAGCGAGATGCTGGAAGATGTGACCTTTTTGAGTGACGGGCAGAAAAACAGCCTCCCGTGCGGAGGTGTTTACAGAGAGAGCTTTGTTCTGACAGTGAGGAGAAAAAGTGTCTGCGGAGGAAGAAGGAGAAGTTTAAAGAAACAAAGACAGGAGTGGTCAGAAGGAGAGAGAGAGAGAGAGAGAGTGATCGAGAGTCTTCAATTGTCTCGTGTATAGTTTAATTAATTTTTCTCTCTTGATAAGACTTCAGTCATTAAAGTTAATGTTGTTTCATGTTCAATGTTTGTGTCTGGTTTGAACAAGCTGTGTATTGTGAGACAGAAATGAATCATCAGAACATCTGAGAAGTGGCTATAGAAATTCAGTGGGCTAAGAAATAGGATATTAATATGGGATAATGGGATAAAATAGTAAACGAACAAATGACTAAATCAGAGAATGAGAGTGAGAGCTATAAAGAGAGATGATATGCTGTGAAAAAGCTGGAAAGCAGAAGCAGTAATGAATTTCTGGTTACCTGCTGTGAGGAAACACAGCAGTAGATATGCTTGAATAGCCCATGCAATTATGCGTATTTCTGTTTTTAAGGCATACAAGCTTATAAAACACCAGGGTACTAATTCCTCAGACAGATCAGGATGGTAACATGTATAATGTACAGTATATAACTGTTGTTTTTTATGTGTTTCTGTGAGATTGTGATGCCTGCAACCCCTATAATGTTTCTGTCAATAGAAAAACATTTATCTCTGTTGTTGCATTGTTGATTTTTAGTTTACTATGTCATTTGAACACTGCAGCAATTCCATGATAAATGGGCATCAAAAGACTCCCTAATTACTTGGAATATCAATATATTAGAAGTTAAAAATGTTTTTGTTTGTTCTCCTGTAAAGTGGCTATTTTGGAGATACATATTTTTCTTTGGACAGCAATGACATATGATATAACCCTTTACATGACCTGTATAGAACTTAATATATATTTTGTGAACACTGTAAATTAACACTTTATACAATGTCATATAATGTATAAACCCTATACTGTATTAAGAATTTGACACAGAAGTCTATGAGCTCTGTTTTAAACCCTAAGCCCCCTAGACTTCATCCTGATAGCTCTCTATTACAAAGTTCAGGTAATGTCTGAGTGAGCCCTTTTGTGATTTAAACAGGTAATTTTTTTTGAGACTTCACAGTGAGTGGGTCATGTCATGCGGTCTGCACATAATATGACTTTGGATAATGTATTTCCATGATTTTTCAGACTATTTAAAAAAAATAGTATGTTAAAATGGCTTTATTTACCGTACATGTCCAAATGTTTGCGGATATCACATCTTATTAATACATTCTGCTACTTTACGGTGCTGACACAGGCTCTGCTCACACATGAAAATTTACTCACACCGAATGTGTAGTTCCTCTAGAGAAGCACAGCCAATAGAAGAAGACTCTGAGGAGCAGATAGACATGAATGCGAAATGTGAATTGGCACCATTTCTAATTCCTTTTGTGGGCTAAAGGGGTATAAAGAGCTCCAGCTTTGAGCTGTGAAGCACTAGAACTGTGTCCTCTTGAGCAAAATTGTGGAGTTGTGGGTGAAGTGAGTTGGTGATTATCCAACATCCTGACCTCACTAATGCTCTTAATTTTAAATACAATCAGATCCTCACAACAATTCTACAAAATTTAGTAGGAAGCGTTAGCTAGCCGTATAGACAATTACTTCAACAAAAGTAGGATTAACTACTTTATAATAGCTTTAAATTCAAAAGAAACAATGAAAGTCCAATATTGTCTATTTTCAAGTACCATATTTAAATATCTGGCCAAAATCCGTTTTGCATGTCTGGTTTACTATATACTATTTTATTTAAATCTTTGAATATTGTAAGCATATAAGCATGATTACTGACTGAGCGTTATGGATAATGTGATGCTGCTTTGACCTTTTCAGGCACTGGCCCCCCTCTGAGACTGGTAGGAGGTGAGGAGGACTTCGAGGGGAGAGTGGAGGTCTATCATGATGGACGGTGGGGAAGCATATGTGATGACCAGTGGGATGACATGGATGCTGAGGTGGTTTGCAGACAGCTTGGTCTTGGGTGAGTTCAAGCCTGTGATTCCCTGCAGTACAGTCCTGTTGTCATATCATTTATAATGATATATTAAAAAAGATGTGTTTTTTGTTAAAGGTGTCCTTTTGCTAAAATCCACTGTTTCTTGTTTTTTGTGAAATACAATTGGCCTCTCTAAAATGTACACATTTTGTAAAGTAAGATATGACATTGCGAATACTGCTATTAGTGTAAAAATGTCTTTATTTTAAAATGATTCTAACTGTTGTCCGTCTCTGGTGTCACAGTGCTGTTAGCCAATCAGAGGCGATATGTTTGCATGTATGAATATTAATGAGCAAGATCCTATCCTACACCCCCACCCACCTCCTCCACTAAGGCAGCATTATACCAGATCAACGGAACACTTTTTTCCACAAAAACTAGCTTACATGGCATTCAAAGACTACAACTAGACAGTTTAAAACAATGGAATAAAACCTTTAAAAACAAGCCAAATGTTTATGGAAAATATATGCTTTAAATTTCATTGTGTTCTGAATGTGTATCTGAGTGCATCCATCAGTAAAGGTGAAATCATGCATCTTTTATATAGGCAGAGAAACTTAAGATAATGATAGCACACAGAAAGCTCTAATTGTACATGCTGAACCATTTTTATTCTCCAAACATGCACACACAGACATACACACACACTCTGGGGAAGATTTTAACGAGTGTGAAAAGGTGCAAGGTCTGTGAATTACTGGTGCTTTGTCAGAAATACAGAAGGTAAGACGGGGTTAACTGGTTTCCGGAAATAGCTTTAAAAGCCTGCACTGAAACATTCTATATAACCTTCACATTCCACATTATTACTTCCAGCTCAGAAGACCTCTTGCTGGATTTTCTTTTTTCATCCTAGTGGATAAAGGAGCACTCTTATTTCTCTGTGTTTATGTCTGAGTGTGTAAGAGGGGATGGAGAGAGACTGAATAATTGATATCATGCTGTGGTATTTTTACTTTGTTACAGAGTCTTAGATATGTTGCTGCAGAAGCATGGAGAATACAAACTTTTAGGCAGCACAGGGACCGAGCCACTGAGTTAAACGGCAGCTCACGCAGTGTGTGTGTTATGAAGTCGGTTGGTGGTAAAGAACAGAAAGACTGCTTGACGCCTGATGCCCATGCATTCCCATGTTTTGGCTCCAGAGTTCCAGAGTTTGTGTCTCTTGAGAGAAGCTTAAATATGATATTAGATTAAAGGGTTTTAAAAGCTTGTGTAAGTGCTTGTGTGTCGTGTTTGTGTTTAGGGGCATCCCAAAGGCTTGGTCATGGGCTCACTTCGGACAGGGCAGCGGGCCAATCCAGCTGGACGCTGTGCAGTGTACAGGAAATGAGCTCTCTCTGGATGAATGCCCTCACAGTGGCTGGGAAAAACACAACTGTGACCACATGGAGGATGCAGGAGTGTCCTGTAACCCCTACACAGGTCAGAATAACACACACTAATAAATTGCTAGTAAATGCATGTCTACATTTTGGCTGGAGTGAAGTCAAATCACTTTATTTAGTTACAGTGAGCTATACATATTAGGCAACAAGTGAACAAATGAACAGTCAGTTCTTAAAGTTGAAAAGTGTTGGAAGCAAAAAAATGGGCAAGCAGGAGAACCTGATTCTCTTTTACAAGAGCCAAATTGTGTTGGCAAGATGATTAAGTCAGAACATCTCCAAAACATCAGTCAAGTCTTGTGAAGTCTTTAAAGTATCTAAACCACATCTGTTTATTCAGAAGCAATCTTTACAACACTTCAGTCATACAAGACCAGCCTCCATTCTCTTTAAATGAGAAGAGACCAAAATACTGAAAACTGAAGGTCAAATCACAGATAAAATATATGGGATTTTGCCCAATAATACAAACTTATTATGGCTACTGCGCTTGCGCAGGTCTCCACACTCCACATCCACCTGAGCATTCTCCTCTAACTCCTCTATCTGTAAACAGATGCCATGTTGTGTGTTACAAGAACTCCAATTCCCATTCATATTTTGACCAATGGCTGGTCTGCTTATTAATACCTGCTCTGTCACTATGCAGTGGTTAGTTCTTAGCAAAACTGCTTCAAATGAGGTCAAGAAGTGAACTGTTGAATTGGTGATCATGGGCACCCAAGGCTCATTAATACACATAAGGAGTGAGGTCCAGCCTATCTGGCCTGGTCCCACAGAAGAGCTACTCTAGCTCAAACTGCTGAATATGTTAATAATATATTAAAAGTCCTGTGGAGTTTATTCTACAACAGGTAATTGACAGCTGGTTTTAATGTTATGCCTGATAGGTAGGTGTCTCAAAAGTAAGGAAACACCCATATAAATCAAATCGGTTTGCCAGATGGTGATCTAATTTTAGATACAAGCTGTGGCTGAAGGAGGATACCTGTTGGGCCATGTTTACTAGGCATAATCCCATTTCACTCCTTGCCACTACTACTTAGCCCTACCTCTCTGTTTTGCACATTTTAGGGTTGCATTACCCGATTCTTGTTCAGATAGAGCGGTAGTTTCAGTGTATTATAGCCCTTTTACTCATAATACAAATTAACTAATTACTCATACTATGTCCTGGACTCCTGGTAGTTACCTTGGTAGCTAGCGACATTTCCCGTTCCACCTTAACTGGTGCAGGTGCATTTAAGGTGGAATGGAAAAATTCATGCAAGAAGATAGCGAATACCTAACTGAGAAATGGTATTGGGCCCTAGTGTCTAAAATTCTATCACCGTCTTGCAAACCGTCATCTATATTTATTGTGAAAAAAACATGGTAACTTGATAATATGTTTTTGCCATATTGCCTACCTTATTAGACATTAAAATTGCTACATTAGATATACAGACATCCCCTGGCTGTGTGTGCTGCAGATGGAGTGGTAAGGCTGGTAGATGGTGATAACCCGTGGGAGGGCCGTCTGGAGGTGTATCACTCTGGAGACTGGGGCACAGTTTGTGATGACAACTGGACTGAGCAGCACGCACAGGTGGTGTGCAGACAGCTCGGATTCAGGTATAACTTTTCAGCTGGCAACTGTTGCATGATAATCACGATATCCTCTAGCTATAAATAATATTATTGAAGCAAGGATCCATTATAATCTGGACAGATCTGTACAGTAGAATTTACTGCAGTACATACTGTTCTGTGCATGTGCAAAAACATTATATTGCATATATAAATTTTGAAGAAAGTAGTTAAGAGCTTTTTTGAGAGCCTTTTTTTATTGAGATCTACATTAAAGACCATATTTGGTTAATAAATAAAAAAACATAAGTAATAATTTGGGAGATCTGTTGAAGCATTTTAATGGATACAAACATACACAAACATACAAATTCTACTTTTGTAAGAATGGTACTTGTGTATATATATATTTTTTATTTTAATATTTGGTGTTTTACTGGGATTTTGAAAGGTGCCTAAAAAAATTTATTTATAAATGAGTATGAAATGATAGTTCTCTTATTATCAGTTTTAACTGTTTTGAAAGTCTTTATGCCTAGTTACAGCTTTTTGGTATGTATTTTTGCAATTTGTTTTTCACATTTTATAGTCCTATTTGATGCATATATTATCAGCATTATTTTTATTTCTACCACTATAGCTATATTTTTCTCTATATAAATGAATTATTCATATGTAAATTTATATAGTAATAAATATATATGAATACATAAAATAAATTCTTATTATACTGTAGAATGCATTTTTATTATATGATTAATTTGTTGTTGTTGTTCTTTTTTTCTGTTCATGAAGGCATTACAGAAAAACATACAGACTTTCGTATTAAGCTTTTTAACATTGCCTTTAGTTATTGAACATCTATAACAAAACTGTATACATCCAGGGAATACATTTACATATCACAAAAACCCAGAGCAGTAGTCAAAAGGAAATAAATATAAATAACACATTTATACATAAAAGAATAGATCCAATCCTTATATTACCTTAAACAAATCAGGGTTACATCGTTAGCATAAATTACATCTCAAATGTTTCCTGCTGTGTATATTTCTAACAAGTTATCTGGTCTTTTTTCTAATATATACTTTGTCTATTTATTCCAGTGTTTTTTTAAATAAATCCATTTTTATATTCGCTGAGAATGTTATTTTTTCCATTAGATAAATCTCCCTAGTTACGTTTAACCAGTTATCTAATGTTGGTCCTTCTTGTTGCATCCATTTTCTGGTGTGAGTATTTTTTACTGGCTGTAATACAATACAATTTATCTTACAATCTTAAGGGAACTCCATTCTGAATATATGTTGAAGAGCCTCCAATGTATCGTCCCAATTTTTTTAAATATTTGGACACCCCCAACATAGATGATAGTGGTTTGCTTCTTGGCATCCACATTTCCTCCAACCCAAAACACTTCTGATGCTAATGTTAGTAGGATTCCTATCATAGAACACTTTACCCATGGATGCTATTGTTGTTAATAATGTATGGAAAGCCAGTAGGAGGTCATTACCATTTGTGTAAATAAGCTCAGGCTAACTGTCCCCCATTTCTAACTACATTCGTCATTTTCTAATTATCTACAGCTCTATTCTTTTGTACTAGAATCAGTATGATATTACAATTATCATGTGTCTGCAGAACTGGCTTTTATGACTGAATCTATTGATTCCAGGTCTGTGAATGGTCTATATATAGCAGTCCTCAGTAAAAGGTGAATGTGTGTGTGTGTGTGTGTGTGTGTGCGCAGGGGGGGTGCGGAGTTGGCTCCTGCAGGCATGTTTGGAGAAGGAGCGGGGCTGATCTTGCTGGATGATGTGCAGTGTGAAGGTTCTGAGTCCTCTCTGCTGGAGTGTAAACACAGCGTGTGGGGACGTCACGACTGCTCTCACAGTGAGGACGTGGGCATCCGCTGCCACAGAGCTGAGACCAACGAGGTGCCTGCGGCCTCAGAAACCACAGGTTGGTTAAAAACAAAGCATCAGTGTGTTTGTAGTGTGTGTGTGTGTGTATGTGTGTGTGGAAATGTTTGCACAGATCCTGATGTGTTAAAGTGATAACTATGCTAATTGGTAGCTCCCAGGCTACACACTGTACACTGTTAATTGTTCAAATAAGAGAGAGAAGAAGAGAGGGATGAGAGATAGGTAGAGAAAGGGAATGATGGGGAGAAACCAAAAGGTGTTGAGAGAGAGGGACAGAAAAGGAGAGAGGGGGGAAGGGTTAAGGGAAGAGGGAGGGGAAGGGTTAAGGGAGGAGGGAGGGGAGAAAAAAGATATGGAGCATGCAAGAGAGAAAGATGAGAGAAAAAGAGGATAGAGTGAAAAAAGTGAGGGTCAAAGAGAGATAGACGGGCAAAAGGAAATAATGGGGATAAGGGGGAGAGAGAGAGCAACATACAGAAAGAGAAAAAGGATGTGAGGAGAAACAACAACAGAGAGAGATTGTGAGGGAGAAAGACAAAAGTGCAAAAGAGAGAAAGAAAGAGAGACTAACAGAAAGAGGGTAGAGAGAGAAAAGGACATAGAGAGATGGGTGAGAGAAACATGAACAGATATACAGAAAGAGAAAAATGAAGGAGCAAGACAGAGGGACAGAGAGAGAGAAAGAAATGGAAAGAGAGATACAAAGAAAACTGAGGTAAAGAGAATAATGGGAAAATATGGGATGAGAGACAAGAAAGTAAGAAACAGAGAGAAACAGAAAGAGAAAAGAGAACAGAAATGGACAGGAAGAGATAGAGATAAAGTAAAGGGGAAAAATGTGTGGTAGGAATGAGATGCAGAAAGAGAGAGTGAAAGAGACAGAGAGAGGTAGAGAGAAAAGACAAGGAAAACAGAAATACAAAGTGCAGAGAGAAAGACAAATAAAGAGGTAGAAAGAAAAAGCAATGGGAAGAAACCTGGTGTGGAGAGAGAGAGAGAAATCTGAAAGAATAAGAATGATGACAAAGAAAGATAGGTTAAGAATAGAGAGAGTTGAGGTATGAAATTGAATGAAATACAAGAAATACAAGGAGAAACAAGAAATAAGGATAGAGTTAGAGAGAGAGACAGACAGACAGAGAGAAAGAGACAGACAGAAAGGGAGAGAGAGAGATTCTGGTGATGAGCTCCATTACACGCACCTTTCTGTCCCCCTTTTAAATTCAGCAGAGATCTAAATGTCAGTGCGGTTGTTTGAATGTGGCCCAAAGGGCAGAATAAATACATACAGCTCTTCAGAATCACCAGCGTTCTCTGTGTCTGTAAAGATTTCTATTAGAATTTCAATAAAGCCATTTGTAGTCCTGGGTGACCACAGCCTCCCAGCTGACATTTGCAGTGTACCAGCATGCAGCATTATTTACTGTTTTTACAATCAGTGAATCTGACTCCGTCACACACTGTGAGATGTTTTTTTTACCCCAGTATTTAAAGTATTTACCAGGCTTTGCATGTTTTAATCAGCTCTTTAATGTGCTTAAATCATATTCAGAGTAGTTTAGCCCTCAGCAAGTCTGAAGTTTCTGAACAGTTGTGGTAAAGTGGGCTGTGTTTGAAAGTGTTTGCGGAAGGCAGTGTGTTTAAATTAATATTCAATGAGGGTTGTCATGTTATCTGGTGCGAGCACATTTCCTTTGCTTAGCATCTTCACGCTCATCTTCACAAAGTCGCAGGGAAGGTCTGGGCTTGTGAGATAGTAAAGAGTTTGATAAACAAGCCACTTACCTGAACTTGACTTCTGGGTGGTTTTGGGTTCTCTTAGGTGTTCTGGTGAGACTGGTGTCTGGGGAGAGCAGGAAGGAGGGCCGAGTGGAGGTCTTCCTAAACGGAGAGTGGGGCAGTGTCTGTGATTCTGGCTGGAATGATGTTAATGCTGCCGTGGTCTGTAGACAGCTGGGATTCACGTAAGTACATGCATGATTTAACTGATCCTCTGTACATATAAAAACCCCAAAGATTTCTTATAAGATTGATTTAATACTTATTTTAATAGTTACCGTTCTATATATTTATGCCAAATGTCATAGGTCATAGGTCATCATCACTTTTGCCATGTCACATTAAATCTAAAGAACACTGAACTACTGACCTGTGGGATATGAGTGTGGGCCACCTGTATTAAATGTGGATATAATTTTCATTGTATATATATAATATACAGTGTATTATTTGAGCAAAGTATCAAAATATCAAAAGTAAGTGAACTGAAAGACAAACAAATATTGATCTAATATACTCTATTTCTATGTAATGTAATACATTAAAATAATGTACACATTTAAATCATGTGCATTAATAATACAGCTATGGCAACTGTGTAGTCTCTATAACTGTTAATAGGGTCACTTTAACAAAGGCTGAAAACAGCTTATTATGACACATATTTTAGCCTTTGAAGGCCTGTATGATGTGCAGTGCCAGGCCTGACATATTCTTTGCCCAAGAATGACTAATTCCAGAAAAAAAGAGAGGCAGGCAGGCAGGCAAGTATGAATTTTCTTTTCTTTGTGGCAGTGGAGTGTCTAAAGCGCGTCCAATGGGCTACTTTGGTGCTGGAAAGGGCCCAATCCACTTGGCCAACGTGAGATGCACCGGCAAAGAATCCTCTCTGGGAGAGTGCCCTGCTAAAGGGTCGGACAGCCATGTGTGTAAGCACGGCCAGGACGCCGGGGTGGTGTGTGACTACGTGCCAGAGCCAGAGACAGATATCGCTATAGTGGGCACGCACACGTGTGGCATAAGGGGCGGGGCTGAAAGACGCAGCAAAAGGATCGTCGGAGGATACAAATCTCTAAGGTGATTGATTATATATGGCTGTGTAGTATACAGTTATTTCAAATGTACTCTGTTTTCTCACCTTATTGGAATAGTTTTGCATTGTTTGGCATGATGAATAATGAATCCCTGTTTTGTGTGTGTGTGTGTGTGTGTCAGGGGGGACTGGCCGTGGCAGGCATCTTTGTGGCTCAAGTCTCAGTCTAAAGGCTCCCAGCCTCTGTGTGGGGCCACTCTCATCAACTCCTGCTGGCTGCTCACTGCTGCACACTGTTTCAAACGGTGAGAGTGACACCTGCTGGACACAAGCAGCACTCACTTACTCTCTCTAGTGTCCACTGGCATTTCACAGGCACATTCTATATATAAATATAATAAAATCATTATTTGAATGGGAGAACCGTTGTATGTATCACATTTAAGTGATTGGTTCTTTAAAGAACAGTTAAAGAATTATAATGCAAAATAGATAAAGGTATATTTAAAGCATAGCACCTATCTGTTTTTATTCTTCAAATAGCTTATCTTAATAAGATGTGCTCATATGAAAACCCATTTTTTATTTGTCTTCAAATAAAAAATGTATTAAAATGTAATTAAAGTGACCAATGTAAAAAGGTAAAGTAAAGTACATTAAATGTATTTTGTATAAAACTTGATACATTCAGAATGTTATATTTATAGCAGTTTTTAAAGCAAACTAAACATTACAAGTCAGTCTTATACATTCATACCACAGTGGTTTTATTCCACATTTTTGAGATTTTGTGTTTTCTCTCTTTCTCTCTCTGTCTCTCTTTATCTGTCTTTCTCCCTCTCTCTCTTCCTGCTGCAGGTCTGGCAGTGATGCGTCTCGGTATGTGGTGAAGCTGGGTGACTATCACACGGAGGAGCAGGATGATTTTGAGCGTGTGCTCCCCCTGGAGCGAGTGGAGGTGCATAGGAAGTACAGCAGTGAAAGTTGGGAGCATGACGTGGCTCTGATCCGGCTGAAGGGAGCTGAGGGAAAGTGTGTGTCCTTCAACCCTCACACCAACGCTGCCTGCCTGCCTGCACCTGGCAGCAAGTGGGGCAAGAGACCAGCATCCTGCGTCATCACTGGCTGGGGTGTGTCAGGTAAGATGTGCATCACTTCAAAGAAGTCAAGAACATCTGTTACTGTTCTGTCAGATTTATTATATAAAAATAAATGACTATATGAAAACTAATAGACTTCAGTACTTCAGTATCAAATTTCAAAATCTGAGTAGTCAGTCATATCAGCGTTCATGAACCATTAAGCCTGCTTGTTGTAAAATCTAGCCTGATGATTGGCTGTCTCAGTAACAATCAGCATGCCTTTTCTAAATGTCAGCGTTACTTGTTTAGTCTGAGGCCAAATCCACTCAGTTCATACTCCCACTTCTAGCCCTTCTCATCTGGATTAGGCCACGCCTTTCTCTGCCGTGAATTTAATAGAAGGTTTTGGGAAAATAAATATTGTCAAAGGAATCTTGACTTTAGAATCCAAGAAACTGATATTAAAGAATAGTTTATTACCTTATATAAAACTTTATACAAAACCAATTTTGCATGTCTTTTCCATTGTAATAGGAAATTCTAATGTTTAAAAAAGGCATTCTGAATGGAACTGAGATAGCCAATCATTAAGCTAGGTTTTAAAACATGCATGTCTAATGATTCATTAATGCTGATATTTTGAAATTTGATACTGAATTTTTTATACTATATACTAAGTATTAATTAAGGAATTTGGCATTTTTAATGTAATACAGCTGCTAGATAAGTAACAGATGTTCTTGACTTCTTTAAATCCAAATGTAATGTAATGTAATGAATTCAAGAAGCAAATTTTACCCGACCAATTTAACAAGTAGAACACCTACAATACTGTTACAAGTAATAAAGTTACAATTATGATAATGATAAATTGTAGATTCGTCGGTCGAATTAACAGCTCAAACTATTCTTAATTGGCCCATAATTTAATAAAACTAAATTATACAATGTAATGGAAATACAATATTTAAATATACACTATATATACAAATGTTTTGGACACTCCTTGCGATTTACTTTACGTTAAAATACTTTACTTTTACTTTACGTTATGTTGCAGCCACTGCTAACACAGATGACTATCTGGAGCTGATAATCATGAACATATTGGCACTAGAGCAGTATAAAGCATTGCATGAGTTGGGAAATTGGGATTGAGTTGTGAAAATGATATTTAAACCTTTCTGTACAGCCAGAAAAAAGCATGGTGTAAGTCTCTGGTTACTGAATGCAATCCACACATCAATGCTACAAAGTGTAGTAGAAATCCATGACAATCTTCCTTTCTCGCTCTTCCCTTCTCTCTCTCTCTCTCTCTCTCTCTCTCTCTCTCTCTCTCTCTCTCTCCCAGACACAGATCACCCTCGCACGCTCCTCCAGGCATGGGTGCCCCTCCTCCCCACCTGGCAGTGCAAGAAGCGTTACGGCGAGCGTTTCACCAGCCATGGCATGCTGTGCGCTGGCAGCATGAGCTCTGACCACCGTCACCATGCCGACAGTTGCCAGGGTGACAGCGGGGGTCCTCTGGTGTGCCAAGGCGAGGCCGGCCGCTGGGTGCTCACGGGGGTCATCTCCTGGGGTCACGGCTGCGGCGACCCCTCGTACCCAGGGGTTTATTCGAGAGTCAGCCGTTACCTGCCGTGGATCGAGCAGGTCACACACAGCACGGCCCCCCTCCAGCACTGAACTGCTCGACACCCACCTGCCACTGGCCACAGGACTCTCGAGACTAGAGATGGAGAGAGAAAAAAGAGCCAGAGAAAAAGAGTGGACTGGACACCATCCGTGCACTCAGTAGCCCTGGATCTACTATTATCCTTCTGTCTTTCCTCCAGTACTTGACTAATACCTGACATACCTGGCCCATAGCTTTTAGAGCGTCTGTGGTCCATTGCATTTTAGGCTTTGCTTACACTCTGGAAGGCCGAGGTTGTAGTTCACGCGCTGACTGACTGGTGTGTGAGGTTTTGAGGGACTGTAGGAGTCGTTTCTTTACGTGGTGATTCTGTAGTGCTGTCTAACGGACGCAGTGCATGTTAATGTATGTATCGTATTCAAAAGCCAGCCATTGTGTGCAGCCTCCCAGTTCTTCTGCATGGTAGAGAATGGCAGCATCAGCTCGGTGTGTGGGCAGGTTTTTATTTCTTATTTTATTTCTTCTTTCCGTGGGTATATAGGTTCTGCTGTAAGTATAAGAAGAAAGAAAAAGAAAGGACCCCCCTTTTATTTAACCTTTTGGCTGCTGATTACCGTTAACCCATTTATTGACCAACTTTACAGATTGGCTGATTGATGATGTCCAGACGTGAACGCTCTCCTCATGAAGGATTTCTCTCAGTGTTGTGAATTGCATTAGACTTGCATTATAGAGTAGAGTGGTCATGAAATGTTGAGCTTGTTTTTTAGATAGAATAGAGATAGTATAGAGTTATGAGCTAGCTGTAGTGATCTTTTAAAGCCATCAGTCCACCAGGAATGCCTCAAAAATGGGTCCGAATCAGGCATTCAGGCATCCGCTGAATTGAATATAATAAGACGTCAGATCCAGTATAGTCTTTGTTCACTATGTTGCATTCCTAAATACTGCAAGCTTTCAAACGACTCAGTGTACATTATTTTTTTGCTTTCTGTAGCTATTTGATATTTTAGACTGTGGTTTTAGATTAGATTAGTGTATTAGGATAATAATAGGGAATAGCCATAATTAATTTTTCTGTCATATAGTGTACTTGTTTTGTTCGTGACAACATCAAGCCATTCAGAGGTTCGAACTGTAGTAAGGGTAGGATAGATAGGATAGGTTTTGTTTGTCGAATGGGGGAATCCAAAAGGAGTTCCCGGTATATCAGTATTGCCTTCAAACTCTTAATGTGTGTAAAGTGAGGAAACGTTGGAAAGATAATTTTATTTTTTACTGATTTCAGGTAGAGTCACTTTATTTTATACCATGTCTTAATGCTACTTCTCTTTGTGGTACGAGTTGTGTGTTAATCGTCCAGTGGGTGGCGATATTGTGTTTTTTACTCGATGGGATTTCAGCTATACTGTAGGTTCTGTGATCTGTGTATCAGTCTTATACAGTAGAGTGTGTCCTTTTGTTTTTAAAGCTAGACAGAGCTCTGTACATATCATCTCATCTACATTAAGACTTTTTGAGAAAGTGACTTTAATTCATTTTGCATTTTGCCTTTGCATACGTTGAGGGGAAACAATGTGTACTGTAAGGGCTTTATAACTTGTGGTGATTTCCTAATAATTGGCAGCATATTGACAGTGTAAATAAGGAATAGAATTGCAGCTATTCTTATGTTGCGTTGCATTGCCTGCCATTTTAAGGGCATATATGGTGGTTTGAGTTCAGTTAGAGTCACTATATATTTGTAGTTCCATTAAGGCAAGTGCCAGAGTGCAAACAGATTGTTCCTTACCAATTATTATTAAACATGGAGCTATTTCTGTGTTAAACATTTCATTCATGAACATCCAAATATATGGGTGTAGATACAATCGAAGCAGAGATATATAGAGCTATATCTAAAAATGAATATGTTTTATGTGTAAAAAGGGGTTTAATTAGTGCATTTTAACTCTTAACATGAAAGTCTATAGCTAGTCAGTCTACTAGTAATCATGATATAGGCCATGTCGTACAAATTAATTAAATTATTTGTAATTTTTAATGAAACTAAACACTAAATTACTTAAAACCACTATGCACAGTTAATAACAACAACAAAAACAGCTAAATGCAAGCCTTGTGTAGGTGTATGTGTATAGCTGCATCTGCTACTATTGCTCGCACGTACCATAGTGGAAACAAACCTGACTCTAGAGCTCAAAGCTAGCAGCGCTTCTTCTTTCTCTGAATATGGGAATATCATTAAATACAGTAATAGTGAATCTGCAGTGTTCCTCTGCTGTCTGTTTATTGACTTAATCATCTTGGATGGTGTCTGCTCTAATCTCTAATCAGAAGCCTTGTCAATGTGATCGGGCCCCCAGGAGACTGCTGACCACCACTGGGCCTCAAAAGTGCTAAACAAACAAATTAACAAAAAAAAAAGGACCATCTGCTTTCTGACACATTGGGCGAAATAGGGTGATGATATCAGCTGCATGTCATGCAAGCATTTGTTTGTGTGTGATGTTTTCAATCATTCAGTCTTATGTCACATTTCTGCCAGCTCTGTAAAAATGCTTTGGATATTTTCATGTGTGACGAAGTGCCAAAATAAAATGATTTCTTCTCGTGGCATTTTTTTTCTTTGGGGGATACATTTCTTTAATTATCTGGATAAAAAAAATTACTTGTTTTCGTAAATTGATTAGAACAAAAAAAACTCACAGGTCCCTTTCTGCCTACGATGTCACACTTAAAAGCATGATGAAAGTTTCTGTATCTGATTCAAAAGATAGCAATACCTCCTGACATTTCCATGGTATGGACAGCACACAGCTATATATGAGTTTGGCTGTGTTTTAATTCAATATTAACTTGTTTGCCCAATTAAACAGAAGGCTAAATTATTTAGATGTGACTGTGTGCCCTACTGCCTCAAAATCCTGTCTGTCTAGACAGCATTTTTCACATTTCAGACACAGCCTTTGAGAACACCTTTCTTTTTCTCCCCAACATAACTGCATTTAACTGCAGTTCACCAAACAGAAGCAGAATTTATAATTTATCAGCGCTATTCACTGAGATAATTCAGTGGTTACTGTCAGTAAAAACATTTAGCTATTTTTCTAAGGCTATGAATGTTGCTGCTTAGGGCAAGATTCCTGCACAGTTTGTTTTTTCTTTTTTTGCAACTCAGCCATTAATTTCCTGGTGTGGTTTGTGCATTAAGCTCCAGGCCATGATTTCCTCATATCTGCTTTAATTTAATGTTTAACACACACTGGATCACAAATTGTGGTTGTAGTAAACGATAACATCGACAGGTGGCGCCAAAAACGCATGGATTATTGTTTATAATGTGCCTAAAATAAATATCAACTAATGCTCTTCCTTCCATTAATAACAAACAGGAAGAGGGACTGTACTGACAACACTCAATGGAGAATTATAGGGAGGTTAAGTTAAACTCTTTTTCAGCAGCTGATACTGAATATTCCATAATTGTTCAGTAGCAGTTGATTTCTGATTACACTGGTTGGAATATAACTAAAATAAAAAAAATAAAATTACTTTAAAATAACTTTTAAATAATTTAGTAACTAGTGTTTTCTTTAACTAATATCCGTTTAAATAGTGGTGCTGATATTTAGTTAAGAATTTAACACATTTAACATTTTTAAATGATTGCACAAAAATAGCAGAAAAGCAGAAAACATAACTTTATGTTTCTGGTCAATCAGATGAACTTCATATAAACTTTAATATCCTCATGTCACTATTAAAAATACTAAAAAGTAGGTTGCACTGCATAGTGTTCGGTTCTGTTTTATTTTTTAAACAAAATTATACATTTCTCAGCCTGGCTCAATGCTGGAATGTTGGTTCAGTGTTGGTGAAGGGCAGGTGTACTGTTTGATTGACAGCGTTTGCACAGACCACGCCCATATGAACAAAGCCACGCCCGTACACACAGAGCCACGCCCATATACCTAATTTTGATTTTAAACAATCTTCTGGGCTCGGTTGCACCAATTTTGCGTAAGTTAATTCGTAAGTTTGTGAGTAAACTCTTTACTACTACTATCTCGTGCGCTGACGTGTTGCCATGGAAACGCGGTTTGTCGACCAGCACATATGTTTTTATTATTTATGAAAGAAAATGTTCAATAATTATCACAGTCATGTAACCTATAGTTCTGCCACAATGCATAAATCTGAATTTAGTAAATTAAACGTGTCCATTACAAATATCTTACATTTGAATTTAAATACGTTACACACAACAAGTTTCTATTTTGAGGAAACGGTTTGTAGGTGGAAATATATGGAAAGAAGCTTTATAAACACACTGAAATTAAATGAAATGGAAATCTGATGACTTTAGCCTTCAAGAAGTTTTTACACATATAGGTAACTAACTGCTAAATAACTGAGTTATTTTAACAGAATGGACTATTGAGCTGACTCCTTTTCGAGGGGCGGGACTAACTTTAAACACAACTAACGTTAGAGGACTAGCTGAGGATTTAGCTAGTTTTGCTAGTTAACTAGGTTAGCTTAGCTAGCTAGCTATGTGACTCGTGCTAAAGTTAACTGTTAACTGTGTGAAAAGTAGGTTGAATCTTTTGGTTTGTATCATTTTGAAGGTGGTTTTAATTGTTTGAAAAGTTTTTGGGTTACAGTGTTAGAAAGGTGGTTTAAATTATTTGGTTTGTATCGGTTTGTGTAGGGGGTTTGAATCTTTGGCTAATAGTTAACGCTAGCTGGTTTGCAGTATAACCAGTGCCAAAGCTAATGTTATCGAATTGTGTAAAAAAGGGTTTGGATGTTATAGTTTGTATAGATTATCAGTGGGTTAAATAATTTGTATAATTTTGCATGTGGTTTACATATTTTATATTGTTTTGTAGGTGGTTTAAACAATTTGGTTTAAATGTTGTGAAAAGTAGCTCGAATGTTTTGTTTTGACTTTGAAAAGCAGTTTGGGTTCAAATCTTGAGAAACAAAAATGTGGTTTAAATCATTTTGTTTGTAATGTTATAAAGGTGGTTTAAATCTTTGATTTGATTTGCTTGATTTGCTTTTGTACATTTTGAGTTGAATTGTTGGAAAGGTGGCTTTATTTTGTTTTATATGTGAAAGTACACATACATATACACATATGCACATATTTTTTTATTGGTGAACTGGATATGTAAACATGTTTTTTAAAATGAACTTACATTCCAGATTGGAATGTACTTACCATAAACGAAACAAAAACTGAAACTAGAGCCTGGCCAGCTCAAACTGGTAAAGCTGGTTGATCAGCTTAGATTTTGACCAAGCAAATGGTGTATTTTTGAGTTTAATGGTTTAGCTGGTCTACACACATGATCGGCATCACCAAGGTTAACCAGCTAATATACAACAAAAGAGTATGTTTTCATCTGGATGACCAGATTTTCAATCACCTTGACCATCAATGGCCAGTTTAAACCACCTGAAAGCAACTACCAGCAAAAGCTGGTCTGTTGCTGTATTTTTCAGTATTGATCTGATGTCAGTGCCAAGATTGGAATTGATTCAATCAACATTGGGATCACTTCTACCTAGTATCTCCCAAAACACCATGCCCCTGGATGCTAAAAAGGATATATTGAAGTATCACAATGTTATTTTTGCTATACTTTATTGATTATAAAAAAACATTTTTTTAATGAACAGATTTGAATGAACAGTAAGTCTATGTAATGAAGTATGAAAGCAAGTAAGGTGCACCACCACCAGAAGATGGACCAACACTAACAGATGACATGGCTCCCCAAACCATCATTATTGTTGAAACTTCACATCAGACCTCAAGCAGCTTGGACTGTGTGCCTCTTCATTTTTCCTCAAGACTCTGGTTCCTTGATTTCCAAATTAAATGCACAATTTACTAATAGTCAATAAAGGTTTGGAGAGCCATGTCATCTGCTGGTGTTGATCCACTGTGTTACATCAAGTCTAAAGTCAGTGCAGTGTTTCTTCAGAAAATCGTACAGCACTTCATGCTTCCCTCTGTGACAACTTTGATAGAGATGCGGATTTCATTTTCCAGCAGGACTTGACACACTGCTCACACTGCCAAAAGTATCAATTTGTCTTATATAATATTAACATTTTTGGGTTTTCATTGGTTGTAAGCCTCAATCATCAACAATAAAATAAATCAACAGTTACAATAGATCACTCTGTGTGTAATACATTTATATATGTTTCACACTTATACAGAATTTTTGAAATAAAGTAACTTTTCATTTATATTCAATTTTTGTTGAAATGCACTAGTATAAAGATACCCTCAAAGGTATAAAATTGGTCTTTACAGGGTCAGATGTGTTCCCTCTAAAGTACAAAGTCTTTCTAACAGTAGGAATTACAGTAGTAGTAACATTTAACCAACCAAAAGGTACTTGCGATATTCTGTATTACTGTACTAATTAAAAATTATACATTTATATATATATATATATATATATATATATATATATATATATATTTTTTTTTTTTTTTTCATTTGAAAGCCAGACTATTTTGGATCCTCAAGTTCTTGGCACATGTTCAGTTCGTGATAATGTTTATAATCATTACTGGCACAAAACACATGGGTACAAAATAAACCTTTCATTGGAAGGTAATCTATTGTACCTCAGTGTAAGGTACAGCCCCAGCGACAGGCTTTGTACTTCTTTTTAGTACAAATTTGCAATTGTAGGTGCAGTAAGTAGAATATTAAAGGGGGTAAGGGGTAAGGAAAATAGCTGAATAAAGTTCAGCAGTCTCCTCTGCTCTCCTCTCCCCTGCAGAAGAGCGGCTGGATGGATGGTTGTTGGGTGTGAGTCGGTGAGGTGGGCTGGCTGAAGTAAACATCGAGCGATGGGATTGAGCCCTCCTCCTCCTCCTCCCTCCAGTCCCAGTGAAGATGGCGGAGAGCGGGAGGATGCGGGCTGACGGCATCGCCAACTTGTGCGTTTAACCCGCACATCCAGAGGAACCGCTCCGGCGCTTCTGGACGGGGGACTTTTATGTGGTGAGTAACCGTAGCCGAGTCAGTCCGTGGGACGCATGCGTGAAGCGTGCGCTGATTTTGTTCCTGGAAGTGCAGCGATGGCACACACACATACACACTCGCTCATACACACACTCAAACGTACACACACACGCTCATACAGTCAGACAGTCAGCCGGAGCTACAGGCACCACTTCAGTCCGTGTGGAGAGTGGAGCAGATGCGGTGGATCTGGGGGACCGGGTTTCGGCTTCAGCAGCTGTGTGTGGAGGATTGGTCGATTGTAGACCGCGTGAACTTGCTCAGGTAGGATTTGTGCGGATTTGGGGAGAGATCCGGTAGCTTTACAGATTCTTATGAGGGCTAAAAACGACTCGAAATTGGTGTTGGATTTGGGAAAGTTCTGTGTTCTGGAGAGTCTTTCTCTAAACTAAACCAAAGGTCCTCGGTTGGAGCTTAGGCTGTAGTATATCTCTCTATCTCTCTGTCTATCTGTTTATATGTCAATTACACACGACTAATTTACTATCGATTGTACTGTATCCTCCTCCACTGCCTCTGTTTTGATGTTTTGAACTGCATTGCTTTATCTAGCATGATGTGATTGAATTATTGGTATGAGCTCCATCTGACTGAGTGAGTAATGTGTAGAGAGTCTCAGTGTATCAGAGACCCATAGTGTCAGTGCTGGAGACCCTGAGGTCTGTATCTAGTTACATTTGTTTATTTATTTATTTTTAAATAATATTTTCTTTATTGGGTTTTCAGTCTCATGAAAAAAAAAATCCAAACAAGCAACAACAACAAATATAATCCCACCCCAAAGGAGCAGTGAAATAAATATGAAATAAATAAACAGCTAGCAATTTAACAGAAGCCAGGTAAAGAATAAATAAAGCATGTATGAAATGGATAAAATAAAATAAAAATAAAAGAGCAGTTAGGCCTCCACTTCCAGAAACAAATTGTAACTTATTACATTAATATGAATGCAATGGATCCCAGATCCTCCAACATTTGTCATAAGTCAATTTATTGAGAGGGGTAAGAGCAGAAATCTGTGTTATCCACATGCCAACCGTGAGGACCTGGGGTTTTGACCACCTCAGCAAGCACTTTTTGCAAGAAATAAAAGAATAGTCAACAAAGATTTGGTGTCCTTGTCAAAGAAATGGTCTTGAGTGTGATAGAGGAGACATAAGGAAGGAGTCAGCAAGAATTGTTTACCAGTGACCTCCTGGATTACAGAATGAACCCCCTTCCAGAAAGTCTGGATATGATTACGTGCCCGAAACATGTGAATAAGTGTACATTTGTGTAATTTATATTTATAGCAGATTGGAAGTATCAGGGAACATTCTCTGGAGGCAAACAGGTGTATAGTAAGTTCGATTAAAAAAGTAAAGTTCTGTTCATGTATAGAGAACTCTGATAAGTTAATGTGAATCCTGCCTGTCCTCAAAAGAGATCCATTTGTATGCGTTTAATACTAGTTATAAAAACACCTGACCCAGTCCGCGAGAAGCTTCTTCATTCACTGGGCCGGCTGAGAGGAGAGCACTATAATGTAGGGGTGGGCGATATACGTAGCCTTAAAATAATATCACAATATTTCACGGTATTTTCGTGATAACAATACTTTTTTTTGCGATATGACAAAACACTGAATAAAAAAAAATATTTCAACATCCATATGGCACATCCCTACTACAATGTAACATATCCCTACTACAATGTAACCCAGTCTCCAGGACTGGGTTTTTTAAGAGACCTAATTTAAAACAGTTAGATAAACACTATTTGCGCAAAACTAAACCATAACTATTATTCTCAAACTAAATATGCATGCTAAAATGAGTTCAATTAATAAAAAGACACATCAGCTCCACTACAGTGGTGGTGATTGCTGCAGTACACATAAACATAAATGTATTTACAGTGCCTTTTGACACTTGGCACGGTTTTATGCACTAAAACAGAGGCAATTATTTAGACACTGTCATAGTATCACAAAGGTAAACGCGAGCATAGAGTTGATTGACTTGATGTTTGTGCCGTAAAAAAAAAAAACATCAGAGCCTGAAATGTACAACTGAAAATTCTGTTTGTATTCAAGGCCCCATTTATGAATATGGTATATTTTTTTGTGTAATAAATATTTTTGTAGAGTTTGCACAATATGTACATATTTTGGTGCTTTTTGTCAATTAATTTTGTTATAATTTATGCACAGGAAACAGAATTGTCAATGGATAGATTATACAGGTTTGGAATTGAAGCGATTTTTTGTAGCTATTTTATCTTAAAATTCCAGCTTCATTATTAAATCAGAATTATTTTTCACTGATATTTAATAAAAATATTATTTCTATTGTTACTATTTCATACTTGGCACACTGCTAACTATATTGTGTAACTTTGTTAAAGCGTTCGTCATATATGTGTACATGTTCTACAAGTTCTGTATTAGAGCTGCAGCAGTTAGTCAATATAATGAACAATGTTGATCATAAAAATAAGTTGATTTCAAATTTTATTGTTGACTAATACCCCTTTACTCACTAAATATCAGTTCTTTTCATATTAAAATGTCTTCTAGGCATGTAAGGCCATTTAAATCCCAAAAGAACGAATCAAAAATAATAATAATCTGATTAGTAGACTATTATAATAATCATTAGTTGTGGCCCTATTCTGTATCTCTCAGCTTTTTTAGAAATTCATGCCTTAAAGCACAAATTGCACTTTCCACTGTAGGGGAGACTAGGAGCAAAATATATAATTTCTCCATAATGCTGCTTTGAATACTTTATTATGCATATACATGTTTAATTTTATTTCTTTGAACTAAAAAAAGGCTTTTTTTTTTTTTTTACTGTGCCATTAAGGCGAATATTCAAATGATCTGGTCTCTAATTGGCTGCTCTATATTTTGTTTCCCATTCTCATTCAGTATATGGACAATGCATTGTTTTTGCAGCTTGTGCTTAATCTGTGGACTGAATAGGGTGGGGCTGTGAATGGTATGATTTAAAATGTTATTGCTTTTCATATACTACATTTCTTATTATTTGGAAAAAAAAAACAAAGAAAAGTCAGTTGTATGATACAGACTCTTTAAGATATCTATCCTCCTTCACCGGTCTCGACTAACGCAGATTTTATGAGGTGATGGTCAGTGTCCTAATAGAAGAGCTCTGCCCTACTACAACTGTATCCACTTATGTAGAATTCAATGGACAGTTTTTTTTCACTCAAAGAAAATATTACTGGGTTATGTTTGAATTTTGTAATTGGGAGAGGCAATTCCTGGCACCTTTTAGTGCCAACTTAATAATTACAGCGAGAGCCAATTAAAGGACAGAAATAAAGGACCTTCCCTGCTTTCTAGATGAGGCTATTAAGGACTCTGATTTGACTGAAGAATCCAATGAGCGCAGGGGCAGAGTCCTGCAGATGAACGCTGCTCATTGAGTGCTCTATTGATGCTCTCGATATCTGCGTGATAATTAAAAAGTGTTGCCGGCGGGCACCATTCTCAGGGCTGCTATCCATCTCTCCAAAAACTTAATCAGCCGCCCAAAAAACTGGAACCAACCATATTAATTTGCACTGCACGAACATAATTTCTTATCCCTTTCCTCCACCCTCAATTTGACAAACAAATGATGTGGATTAAGCAGGCAGACTGGAGCTCAGGCATAATTACAAGCATATAGTTGTTGACTTGTGATGTTCTCCTCATGTCTGGCCGCTGGCTATTTGGAAGTACTCAGGTTTGTCACGTGTCTCGTCTACTTGAAACCGATAACGCCTTTATTTGCCAGAGGATCTGGATTGAATGAGTGAGCAAGGCTGAACCTTTAACCGGGCTAATGTAACACACTCCTGCTTTCCAGTATTTGTAAGTGAAGCCATGGAGAGCCTCGGAATCCAAGGCCGAGGCTTGTCCCAGTGTGCCATTTTGAGAAACTGGAGATGCGCTTTTAGGCCACATGAAATGAATCGGCCCATGTGAAGCGGTTTACAGTAAGACTCATGACATCACTTTAGTTCATTGTGGTCTGAGGGCCGTGAATGTGCAGCACTGTCATGGTAGTGAAATGTTACATTAGAAAAACAACTGGAATGAATAATGAACATGCTTGTGTTAGAGCCTGTGGTAATTTGTTGTACTTATGGCTGTAGTTTATAAAGGCATGCAGAATAGATTTCGGTGAAAACATGTCCGCCCGCTTCCTGGATAAAGAACTGTGATTAATGATGAAGAGAAGAACGAAAATATGATCTTCCCTTCTCTCATGGCCAATTTAATATGGAATGCTCAATTTAAAATTAGCTGGGTTTGAATGATACCACCTGTCCTCCACAGTTATAAAGGATTCTTTTCTGAGCTTTCAATGTGTGTGAAATGTGGATGCAAGGACAAAGCTTTGTTCTGTATTTTGTATTTTGTTGTATTTTATGAATAATTGAAAAATACTTTGGCTCTTTATTTTTGATTTTGCCTTGAAGTTTTTATCTGCTAATCTTAAACGGTCACGGACGTTGTGATTTATAAAATATTAGTATGAAGCATAAGCAACCCTCTCTGACCCCTGTTCTTTTTCTAAAAGGAAAAATCCCCACAATACCTCTATAATATGTAGTAAAAAAGAATTATAATAAGGAAATTCAGTATGGAATGGATACAATGTCTGATTCAATCACCAGGGAGAAATTTGGTGAGGGAAGATCACTGATTTGAGCTGACAAAAGCAGTATACCACACCTCCACTGCCCTGTCTTATACCCCATGTATATGAGCTGTTTAAAATTCCATGGAGATAATATTCAGGGAAGGGATGCTAAGTGTTGCAGTTTCATTGTTTGATAAAATAATAGTAAATAGTAAATCTTTTGCCACTAAATCTTTTTTAAATTAACTACTGAAAATCTAAATATTATTATTTATCTTTAGGTTTCTCTGTTTCAAGGTTACTAATTTCGTAATAATTGACCAATTTATCTTGTAAGCATTTTTTTTTTTTTTTAATACTGTTGTTAGTATTTTTATTGATTTTGGGTTTAATTCTGGGTTATTCTATATATTTTTGTGGCCAAGAAGATTTTTATTTTATACAGATTATAATATAATATGTTTGTAATGTTGGGCTGTTGTACTAACATATCAGCATATTTATGATTTTAGTCTTAATCACAAATGAATGCAATATATTTCTGTAATATTAATTTATGTTGATCTAGTTCTAGTTTGTTATATTTTATAAACGCTTTTGTTAAGGCATTGGTAGTATAGGTAGTTCAGTATATCTATCTAAAATGTATAAGACTTGTAGATATTCTCATATTGTTGCATTGCTGTATTTTATCTGTTTTTACAGCTGTTCTTCAGTCAGCTTGGCCTTGGTTCGGATATTTTCTCTATTGTTAAACATGCTGTATAGAGCTCAGTCTATTTACGCTGCCTGTTGAGCCTGTGGTTGAGTCTGCGTGGGTTGGGGTGAAAGTCATGTACATCGTCTTATCATGTGGAAGGTGAGTTGGAGGTCAGTGTGCTTACAGTAACAGCCTGGCCATGTTGATCCCAGATGTGTTGTGGCTTTCAGCACATGATTTAAGGTGCATCCCAGAGGATCTTATTTTGCGCATATATTAGACGTGCTCCATCAACCTTCTGGATGCCACAGGCCCACCATGCGTCATGACCATTAGTGTGATAAAACTCGTATCAGGAGAAATATAAAAAATAATGCAGGGCAGGCCATTATAACAGCATTTAGCTTTCAGATCAAGGATGGGCGGTAGCACTGTTTGACAAGAATCTAATCTAATCAGAAAGCGGAGGCTGGTGTGTTTTAAGGAACTGGGCAGTGTTCCGTGTCTTCTGGCCAGGCGTTGGTGGCCTCAGCGGCTGACAGGTTGAGGCTGAGAGTGTTTGGCTGCCGCTCGGACCCCGCTCTTTGGAGTGGGCAGTGTGGAATGGATGGTGGCAATGTGAAAAGGAAGCAGCAGGGGGGCGTCTCCACGGGGAGCCAAGAGCTGTCTGGTCAGGGATCAAGTTCTCGCGCTCCTGGCTCACTCGCATCCATAATTCATGTGCTTTTTCGCATGTAGAGGAAAATGGAAAATGTGGTGCTGTTTTTCCCCCTGACATGCTCTTTCGCTCTCTTGATGGATTTGTCCTCTGGTTTTGTCAGAGACATTTCTTTCGTCTGGTTCTGTTTCATAGAGAAGAACCCAGTGAAAGGCAGGTGTATCCTCATAGATTTTTGGGTTCAGGTGCTTGGAGCATCTTAAAAAGAAAATCGAACGACAGAGTTCAGCAAGCTGTGTGGACCCATTCCTGTGGAGCTCCTGTGTTAAATCTGTTTTCTTGTTTTTGCCAGTCTTGACTAGCCGAAATCTACCACAGTCTATTCTGTGTGTATGGAGGCACCATTAGTTATGCATGTGTTCATCATTGCACAACTGACTAAAATACTGGCGAAGTATTTCATATTTAGGGTTGCCCTGAAGGGAATATTCTAGGCTGATATCGATATCCAATATTACAAACGTATATATCAGCCAATGCCGATCTACATATTTAGAACTTGCAGAGAAACAGCCCGGTATGAATTATTTAATAGTAAATTAAATCATGAAGAAGAGATTCTTTCCTCAGCACTATGTAATGTGATGCAGTTACAAACAATTTGTCAATACTGAAATTAGGAGTCGATAAATTGTATTTTTTTTTTATCTTTTTTTTTTATTTTGTATGTTAACAAATTGTTGCAGCCCTACTTTATATTGCTTCAAAATTTCAGTTTTTGTGTTCTTATATTCAGATGTTTTAAGGTGGCTAATAGGATGTGATTCTCTACATTGAAAATAGCAAAGATTTGCTGGTTTTGTCCTCTGCTTTGTTCAACAAAAGCAGAGATACAAAAAAAAACAAAGGAAATTTAAATGCATATGTTTAAATTCATAGATGTTCGGATTTTGGGGCTTTGTGCTTCTTAAAATGAAACCAGATGCCAAAGTTAAGTAAATGTTTGGACCCATTCCTGTGGTGCTTCTGTATTAAATCAGTTGTCTCAGTTTTGGCTTTTTTGATGTTTTTTGTTAAAGCTTTAATTCACACAGACCCTCAGCCTCATCTGTCAGTGATTTGTCTTTTATATTTCTCAAGTATTTATATCAGGTCTGTCATGATAACTATTTTTGTATGGGTGATATATTTTGTTCCATAAATATACATATGATCAATTTTAGACCAATTAAAGAGACTGATATTATAGTGGTAGGTGTCTGCTTGCTGTTTCATCTTGATGCATCCTATTTGTTTCAGTGGAGAAAATGAGAGCTGCTACATGCTGCAGTGCATGACTGGTTTGCATTGTGTTAAATGTGGCCTAGCAGTAGGATAAAAAAGTTTAGCAGTGTACAACTTTATGCAAGTAATAAAAATAAAAGTTCAGTCGCTGTGCTTTGTCTAGCCAGCCAGGGAAGAGTAAGATGGTACATCACACACATACAACAAGCATCACACACAGAACAGAGACCTTTCATCTGAGAAAGAGAAGCTGAAAAACAGCAGAATGTAGATTTACAGAATTATAGATTAGAATTAGACTTATTTAAAAAAAAGAAAATTACATTTATGACTGCTTACTTCAAGACTGTTCTGTTGCTTTATTTAAATTCTAAAACACCACAGACATGCCCACATGGTGAGCCAAGAGATCTGGCACAGTGGAATATGTCGAAGAAAAGGTTAGTGGACATGCACCATAATCGTATTACTACATAAAACAGCAATTTCACTCTTAATTAATAATTGATCATTGTTTGGGAGCCTAAATCCTATTGCTGCAAAAATTCACTTTCTCTTTTATCAGCTTATTTGCTTTAAGGTGCCACAAAGTACATGATGTCCTGCATTGAATAATGCAGAGATTGCCCCCCTCCCTTTAAATCAGTTAACTTGAATGAATCAATTTTCTTTCAGTTCAACACCTTCACCTCTCAAATGGCTAAGGCTGCTTCTCTTGCTCAGCTTGGGCTTTTATCTAATCGATTGCTCATCCAAGCTTGCTGGACAGATTGCAAAGACTCACACTGTTTCAGTACTACACACACACACACACACACACACACTCAGACTCAGTCATTCCCCACAGGTGCACCCCTGCCAGGCTTCATGAAGAGCTCAGGCTCATTTAGGCTTTTGTTTTGATTACTAATTCAGAACATCTGCTCTTTTTATTTTTTTCATTCATTAAAAAATATATAGAAATGAGTAATTTTCTTGACCAAACAAAATGAAACTAAACTAAATTAAGTAGCCTAACTGTGTTATTGTCTTGCTTTTACAAAGCTACAAAAAATAACATTGAACACTGAACATTTAAATATTCCACCAGACATACTATATACTAACAAAGTACAGTATGACTTGAAATTACTAATATAAATTAGTCATTGTTCAGCAAAAAAAAAAATTATTTTTACTTATTTGGACAATTGGTCTAAATCTTAGCTAAATCTAGACTAAGTCTGTTTTAAGGAACTATGTTCCCCTTCCTCCTTATTTATTTATTTTTTTTACACAGTTACAATTTCAATATTGTGAACGTTCGCTTTCCCCACTGATGATATACAGCTGTTGAGATATGCTTGCCCATCGTTTCCCCCATTTTCATCAGCCCTTGGTGTTCTTAGATCATGGTCTGTCTTCTGTCTCATTAAAATGTATGAAATGGCATATGTTTGTTTCATCACCCAGAGAAAATGTCCAGGAGAGGAAAAGAAGATGGACATGTCTACAAAAAGAATAAATCATAAGTGCGTCTAAGATCCTTTTTTATGCTTTTTTCGTCCCTTCATTTGTCCCTTAATTAGCTTCTTGCATTGCACTGCTGTCTGCTTAGAATGTCCATTAGCGATGACTGTCAAGATGTACTTATCATGAGCCTAGGGGATGGGCTTTGTGCTGAAGTATATCATTACTATGAGCAAGATTTTATTTTTGGTAGCCTATATTTGTCCTTCCTTATGCTCTAAATCAGTGTTTGAATTATTTTCCATTCATGATGTGAGCCTTTCAACTTCACTAAAGAATATGTTTTATTATTTATTTATTTTTATTTTTTTATTTTTTTTGCTTTCTTTTCATCAAATGGTACAGTCACACATTTCTCTCTGGATATGTACAGAGTTGTGCAGAAGTCTTGGGTATGTTTTTTTTAAACCATTAGTCTTAGCAATAAATCTGTGTTTGCTTTTTAAAAGCTCTGTGTAATATTAGAATAAATATGAATATATAATGGAATTCAGATCAGCATTAAAGCAGTGTTTCCAAAAAAAAAAAAGGTCTGTATTTGGCAGGCTTTGTTTTAGATTTCTTCTAAATCTGACGTAATTTAATTAAGCGCCAATTAGTCTGGATCTTTTACAGATTGTTGCAGTTTTGGGGATACAAAGTTTTTGTGCAAAAGTGACTGTGTCACTATATGTACTCATTGTAAAATTATTTTTGTGTCAGACAGCTTTAAATTGGGCCTTAATCCACCTAAAGCTGCTTTTACAATGCACAGTACCTCAAAAACTGCATAATGTAGAAAGTTCTTTCACACTTTATGTAGGGCATGTACAAGAAACGACAACTATAACTTTTTAAGTTCGTACACACCATAACAACCCAGTTAAGCATGGCAACCACCTAAAAACACTTTAGAACCCAACACTTGCACCTTACTAACTATCTAGCACCACCTTAGCAACCTTCCAGTTTTCCCAGGCAATTTTCTATAGCAACCCAGTTAAGCATGGCAGCCAACTAGCAACTCCTTTGATCTATCTATCCTTGGTCTATCTATATTGAATATCTTTTTAATTTTTAACCTTTTATTTTTCCCTTTTTTGCTTTGCAAGCTCTAGTATTTATTTGAAGAAATGTCCACACAGCATTATTATTTTTTTGTGTATATCTAGAATGTAAGTTGCTGATTTGATCAACCTTTTGTGATTAAACATTTGTCTTTGTCTTTGGTCTTCACCAAAGCTAAACCTGCTTTGCTGCGCTAACTCTATTTCAAAAGCTTCAGAAGCTAATTTCTGTCAGTCTGTTCACTTACTGGTAGTCTTGTTTCAGTGCATTAACTATCTTTGCTCCGCTAAGTACAAGATACAAGCAAAACAGACCATCAGACTGGCATCGTGCATCGGTGGGCTTAGACTGCCAGCTTAGCTGTGCGCTGTGTTGCTGGCTGCCTCATTTAGTTTTCTCTACTTTCCTTTACCCTAATGGATCCATTTAATTGGAACTGTGTAAACAAATGGGATTTAGCCTTGCCATATCCAGCGTTAATGGCTGCTTAATGGTGGTGGCTTGAGTGGAAGGAGCACCTGAAGCTGTGAATATTTTGTTCAATCTTTTATGCTTAGAGGAACTTATTTTGTTGTCCAGCAGTACTGGTCATTAATTATATAGGGAGAGAGAGGATATTTTCTGCATATTTTACATGTATTTACATATTAAACATAGTATTTGTCACTTGTAATTCAAATGTTTAATATATGACTATGAAGTTTGACTAAGTAACTGTGAATCTCCTGTGGATTTTATTAGAGAGGATAATATCTTTTCAGAACAGTGTATGGTTTCTGTTGTGCTGGTGTGTAGAGATGGACCATGTTTTTGGGACCAATAACAGACCATCTTTAAGCTTGATCGGCTGATCTCCGATCCCCCTCATCTTTGGGGCTGGATGCCATATTAACCTCTCCAGGCAAAAGCAGTAAAGCATTGTCACGCACATAGGATGAAATATCCTATATATTTTTATTTCATTCACATAAAATTCTGTGGACAAGCTGTGAGAATCTACTTATCCAGCATTTAAAACTCCTTTTATCTTTCTGAATGCTTTTCTGAATTGCTGCTGTACCTTTGGTCATAGTTGAATATGCTCTGTTTGCTGGTACCTATGTTTAAAGTTGTTAACTCTGCTGTGTTGCTGTGCTAATAGCTACTCACTGTTTGTGCTGAAAGACGAGAGTGTGGTATCCAGTTATTTAACTGAATCAGTTCTCAGTTCAGCTAAAACACAGAAATGGATATTTATCTCTCGCATAGTTTAGCTAAAACATTTAGCTGATCAATCTTTCCATTTATGATGTTGATTCTGGGAGAACAGTAAGTTGTGTTCTTCTTTTGGTCATATTCTAACTCCTCTTTGTAAAGAACAGCACTGAAAAAAGGTTTTTGTTTCAGTTTTTTTCTTTGAATAAATACAGGATTGGCTCCTCAGCTTCTTGCTCATTCACAGGCATATGCGTGTGTAATGGGATACTTCACTTCTCTTTTGTATCTTGATGCATTGAGAATGAGATTTTTCTCTCATGCTGCCCTGAGAGACCTGGGTTTAGTCAGGGGCTTTGTTGTAGCCAGATTATGTAGAATATTTGCTTTGTATGAGAAGCAGGTGCTAGAATTTGAAAGTGGAATGAGAATAATAGCAAGAAATCTGCTGTGGCTGAAAGTCAGATCCAAAATTGTGGCTGGGGAAAAGGAATTGATTTGGCCTGATGTGAATTTGTGTGAGTGTGTGTGTTTAAAAAAATGTCACGGTACCTCTATCACAATAGCTAACTGTCTTTGGCTGCTGTGAGCTGCAGCTGCAGTGCATCCCTGTGGGCCTCCAAATCCCTGTATCTGTGCATAGATAGTGTGAGAATCTCACGGTGAATACCTCTACAGGCCGACAGGTCTCCTGGGGTCAGTCCATTATGGCACATAAAGATTTTAGCTCGCAGTAGAAAGAACACTGTTGCCAAATTGAATTTTGTATTATTACAAAAATCCAGACCATTGGTTTGAACTTTTCTTTCTTGCAGCCCAGCTGTGCGAGTGTCATAACAGTGGCTAGAGTCTGTCATTCAGTGCTTTTTAAAGCTTAAATATTTAATACAGTAGCGTAAGAAGACCGCTCAAAAGGTCTGACGATTATTACAATGGGCAGGGATTATGTAACACTCAATTCAATTATAAGTACAAAAAAGTCATGGGAACTGCATTTTAAAAGGCCTTTGGGGGCATTTTTATTTGAACCTTTTTTTAGTGAATAGTGAATGCTGTAGTGAAGAGCTGTTGAGATTTTGTCTTTTTGTATATAAGTGTGTTTTATTTAAACTGATTCAAGAATCATTAATAATCCAGAAGCTGATGTTAATCAGTTATTGGTGTGAATTAGTGTCGCTATGTCTAATGTTAGTGGTTAGTGGTTTTCTCCAGTGAACAGGGATCAAACCCCAGCCTCCCTCAGGTGCAATAAGTGGCTGCCATGTAGCCAATTATTTATTTAATGGTACAAATGTGCTGTATCCTTATTTACTGTAAAAATGCTGTAAAGGGAATCAACTGGAATCATACTTGCCGATTACCATTGACATAAGCATTTTTCCTATTTTTTTAGTTGACTTAATGTAAAGCTTTACATGCAGCAATAGAAATTCTAGTATATAGTATCATTTGTGAGAAAAACAAACTAAACTTTTTTTTATTCGACTGTATGTAACGTGAAAGCATCCACACACTGTATTGTCTTAAAATTGTGACATCTCATCATTCATTGTTTCTTCTAAAAGCAATGGTTTAAAAATAATTCATTCTGATTTTGTTGGAGTAACTGTCTCTACTGTTCAGGGAAGAAATTCTATTTTTATTCTGGAGGATTGCTCTGAGAATTTGATTACATTCAGTAACGAGCAGTAGTGAGGTCAGGATTTGCGCGTCTTTGTCAGCAGTCTGTGCAGTTTAAAACAGCTGAATGCATTCATTAGAAAGGCTGTCTACAAATATTGGGACATACAGTGTTTGTGTATATGTTAATGACTTTATTACACATTAACATGATTAATTATAAATTATTAAAGGCACGTGCATGTGACCACGTAGGCCTGGACAATAATTCGATATCGGTATTTATCGCGATAAGAAATGTTTCAATAACGGTGATATCATTTTTGTGGTATATCGATATGTATTATTTACAGAATCTGTCACGGACAGGCGTTTTACTGGCGTCAGCTCGCCGCACAGCTGAACACAATCAGCCTCCGTAGCTGGACTATCTCTGTGCGTGATGATGTAATCACATAGGCACGTAGCCAGATAGGCTAGGCTAGGCTAGGCTAGATTTGGCTAGGCTAGGCTAGGCTCGGGTCCGCTACGCATCTAAAATGCCTCGCGCTGGAGCCAAACGGAGCCGGGACGAGCGGATCCAAGGCTAAGGTAGGCTCGGTTCGCATCTGAAATGCTCCGCGCTGGAGTGGAACAGAGCGGAACCAAGCCGAGCCTAGCCTAGCCTAGCCTCGGGTCCGCTCGGTCCGCCCACGGGTCCGCTCGGTCAGCCTCTGGTCCGCTCGGTCCACACATGGGTCCGCTCGGTCAGCGGTCAGTCGCGGGTCCTCTCGGTCAGCCGCGGGTCCTCTTGGCTCCCAGCACGGGACATTTTTGATGCAAAATGAATGCCCCTGCCGCTTCCACAAGTGATCAATTGAAGGAGGGAGGTCTAATTCAGTGCTGAGGATTTGGTTCAACTCTCGAAGGTCTGCTAAACTTCAGTTTGCTGCAAATTGTGCCGGAGAGTGGAGCAGGTTAGCAGCGGTAACGTTAAAACATCTAATCTGTTCCACCACCTCAATCAGTTCCACTATATACAATATTTTCCTTATACTGGCTGAATCACTTTCATAGCGTATGTTGTAAGTTATTTAAGTTATTTAAAGTTTATGAATCCTTTAGGTTTGTTTATTTGACGGGGATATCATGTTCCTTTTATGTTTATAAAGAGTTGTATTTTGGCTGAAGCACTTTTGTAGCTTATATTGTAACTAAGTTATTTGTAGTTGATAAAGCCTATAGGTTTGTTTATTTGACGGGAAAATCTTGTTGCTTTTATGTATATAAAGGCTTCTTTTATTCTTTATCCTAGTTGAAACACTTTTGTTTTGATCTGTTAAATTTGTTTACAAAAGAATAAGAAGCTCTGCTTCTGTCCTAATTTAAAGTTATTTTTATTGGTAATAGTTATATAGGCTTATGTTTGACAGGGATGTCATGTTTTTATTTTGCTATATGCAAATAAAATTGAACATTGATTTATCTTGACTATTTTTTATTTCTTAAGTATTATAATGTTTTCGTGAAAGGAGGTTTCAAAGACTTAAATTAAATTTTCAGACAGTAGTAGATACATATTTCCATTGCAGGGATTCTTCGCAGTTTTCTGTGGCCTTCTAAGTATTTATATCGATATCGAAATTATATCGTATCGACCGAAATTAAGGAATATATCGTGATATGAATTTTGGCCATATCGTCCAGCACTATGACCACGTGTGTAATGTAGGTGTGATGCGCTTCCAGATGGTGAGTGAATGCTAAAAACAGTATTGAGAAACATTCTGAGTAAAAAGTAGTACTGAAAACGGGCTCTTAGACTGTGAGTTGAACTAGGGGTGGGAAATATGACAATATTGCTTGTATTGTATAATTCACAGTATATTTTCCCCAATATATTGAATAAAATAAAGTTATGTTGTCCCACCAAAGCAGGGAAATTTTCATTGGTTTCATAAAAAAATAGACAATTAAATAACACACATCCACAGTACGGCACAATACAGACAAAAAAATAATAAATAAAAGTAAAAGTATATCATCTGTGCTTAGAGAAAACTGACCAGCTGCATGTTTCATTATAATAATGGATAAAATGAAGATAAGAATTCCCTGCATTGAGTATAAAAGAGTATTTGAGTATGATCGAATATTGTGATAGTTTTACCATATCACCCAGCCTAAGTGCATAGGGCATTTGTTAGTACTTGTAAAACCATAAGAGTCTTTTAAAAAGGAACCATTTAAACACTGTAATAGTTCTTTAAGTAGTTATGATTCTACTTTAAAAAATTATTTTGCTGGATAATGTTTTTTAAAGACCAGTTTTCAGTTTTAATTTACGGATTTCATAAATCAAGTTAGTCATTTCCAGCCACTGCCATGCCATTAATTAGGAGTGGGCAATTGAGTAAAAATATATACTGTATATATAAATATTTAGTTAAAAATATATTGCAACACTTTAAAAGGAAATTGAGCATATGCTTAAAGTTGTAATGTGTTTTGCGCCTAATAATAAATAAAAATAATAAATGAACTACATATTACTTAATGTAGACTGATTGAACATTTTACCAGAAATTCAGACATGTGAGTTTAATTAATCATAAATGATTCGAGAATGTCTTGTATCAGCATAATAAGATCCAGAAACATTTTTCTTTTTATTGTTCATCCCTGTCTTTATGGTTAATAAACTGACCTTTATTTTGTCCTGATAGTTACTGCCTGTGCCTGGACAATTATTGATTGTACCATTTATTTGTAGTCCAAAATAGACCTGCTTACAAGATTTTTTTTCAGCAATATAAAACCGCCCACCCAGTATAATGTATGTTGGCCCATTACCAAAACCAGAGTAATAAACTGAAAATGAATTCCTTGTTTATACAGCAAAGCCTTTACAGGGTCAGAACTTGAAAAAAACCTCTGTAACTTAATCATGTATATTTGGCCCAGCAGACATCTCAGAGTCTCCCTGTTTCCGAGTTTCTCTTTGACATTGACTCACATCTGCTCCAGTTTGCTGTCTCTGGTCCTGCCAGAGTGCCGAGCAGTAGTAATAACTCTTCTACAAGCAGGAGCTGTTGTCAATGACAGGATGGAACGCTTGCCAACTCCAACCCAAGGCCAGGGTTATGGGAGGTCGTCCAACAGCCGCTTTTCTGTGGCGCAGTTCCACCAAGACACTGTGATGAATCTGATTAAAACCTGACGGGAGTTGCTGTAATGTGAAATACGCGGGCTCGCCCTGAGGTATGCACTAACAGCTGGAGGAAGATGAACACTTTTAAACCTCCAGCCTGGAGTTTCTGCTGCCATTCAGTATTAATTTTTAGCCTGTACGGTGATACTGAACTTTGCTGTTTTTTTAACAGGTGCAGTACACTCTAATCAATCACTGAATAATTGGCAACTGAAATATTTGCCATAAATGGCAAAGCAATTTAGTGAAAAGACTGAATCATTTCTACAGAACAATGACTACTTTATTTTAAGTCTTATTTGAAAGTACCTAACAGAGAAAAATTAACCTTTCCTGATGTAAATCTGCGCAGTAAGAGTTGTTTGTTCCAATCAAAATATTTTGCACCCTCAACAGTACATCAACATAGGGTTCCACAGCAACCAGTGCATGAGTAACCACCTAAGACATCATAGCAACTGCCTAGCATTACCCTAGACACCACTATGCAAGGTCATGGAAACTGTCTTAAAAAAGAATCCCATAATAATCATCTGTACACTGTAATACCTGCCTACTCTCCAGTTAACACTATACCAACCTGATAGCAGCACCATAGCAAACACCAACCAACCTTTGAAAAATGGCAGCGACCACATAGCAACACCATAGCAACCACATGAGTTGCCATAACAACCACATGGCAACAAAGTTTGCGGTAAAATGAATAATAAAATACTTTGTCATCTGTCCAGTCCGGTATAAGGATAAAAAAATGAGCATGTACAGAAAGAAATAATACATAAAAAATAGAAACGGAAAATACACATAAACTGTTAATACTGTTTAAATTAATATTGGAATTATATTGTGTCGACCAAAATTAAGAAAAATATTGTGATATATACTTTGGCCATATTGACCAGCCTTTGGTTAATGTAAATACATTTTACAAAATTATACAACATAAATTTCTTCGAGTATATTGTTTTGTGCATTAATTAAATACTGTAATAATGTAAAAAGCAGTTATCTAACAAACCAGACCATTTTAGAATGAATATATTAGACGTTGCAAGGATAATTACGACAGGACACTGATAAAAAAAATAAAATCTTAGGGAGTTCTGCTTTAATGCTCAGTTCAATAAGAATAAGGATTTCTAGAAAATGATATGAGATCTTCTTCAGTATGTAGAGAAGTTGCAGCTTCTTCTTTTTAAATAAAAGTCTTCAATATGCACAGTTAAACCTCAGTTTTGCATTTAACCTATTTCTGCAGATGCTGCTTCACAGAAGACCATTTACAGCATCACCTGATACCCAGCAGTGATAGGAGTGTGGTCTTTTATTTATTTATTTTTTTAATTAGCCGTGTTAAAGGTTTGTGGGCTCTGTGTCGGGTGCCTAAACCAGTGAACTAACAATAGTACCATTGATCCAGTATGTGTGTGTGTGCGCGCGCATGCATACTGACTTATTGTCCCCCGACTCCAGAGCTTAACCCCTCAGCCCAACTTGCTGGAGAGAGGGGGCGTGTCTTAGGCCTGAGAAGAATGGAGTCCATTGTCAACTCCTCTTAGGTGGATAAGTGCCTGAAGTGCACTTTTTTTTGGCACCTTTTTCTCAGTCTATTTTACTCCTGTAGTAGACAGGCAATGGTGGCTGGTGCCACAGTGAATATCTATTGAAAGCAGCATCTGCGAACCCTTGTGCTGTTCATTATTAAATCATGAGAGTCTGCTGCTAAGAAAACAGACTAAAGTGACAATTGAATTGTAACACTGGATAACTTGCAGGCAACCTTAAGGGATTCGGTTGCTTTAAAGCTAGTATTTTTGATGGCAGAGCCAGTTGCAGGGAAGCCTTTGCAAGGCCTTCGGATGTTTGCTCAGAGAAAAACGTCCAATGTACACACAGAGGATACAAGCCTGGAGAAAATAAATGGAAAATGGCACTCAACACAATGGAACGCACCCCAGCACACCACGTGAATTGTTTTGCTGTGAGCAGTACTTGTAGTTTCTGGTTTGGATCAGAAATGCACTGGATTTCTACACTGTTTTTTCTTTCTTTCTGTAGACCACATCAGACTGTAGAAGTGTGCAACTGAGAAATGCAGTGGCAAGTTGTATTCCAAACAAAGGAAAAAATTGAGAGCACAGTGCCATAATGATCAGCAGAGTTCAAAACCATTCACCAGTAAAGAGCTTTTACTAAATGTAGATTTTTTTTTAAACAGTCACAGTATTACGTAGGTGTGGGAATCTCAGGGTATCTTTTATGTACAATATGATACATTGCCCACATTAACAGTATCACGATACTGTTTGATTCTGTGATTATCAATATCCACCTTATCCATGCAATGACAGAGAGTTCCATGTTTGTTTATTTTGTGTGGATTTTCCTGGTGTAGCAGCAGACCATTATTATAGATTATAATAACAGTGATAATAAACGTACAGTAGTATAAAATTCTTAGTTAGTTACAGGATATCACAGTAAATAAAAGAAGAATAAAGGTTTTCATGAACATCAGAGGTTTGAACACAACATGAGCCCTACCCGAATGGGATTCGTTTCTCAGGGGGTCCTGGGCTAATTTTCTCTTTTTCTCTCTGATTTTATTCCCATCCAGAACAATCGTGTGTTTTTCTCAAACGTCCTTTGAGAAAATAACAGGCTGAATTACCTACTGTTTTTCGATGAACTCAGTGGTCCTCCGGTAATTTTAGTCCCCTTTCGGACGCACATCTCTGAGTTTTGTCACCTCATGTTTAATAAAATTACACTTTGGGCTCAAGTTTCCATGGAGATCCACGTGAACACAACAGCGAGTGGAAATAGAGGAGCTACTGAACGCAATGTTGTGATCGAGAACGCCAAAAAACTCACTGGTCCTCCTGTCTTTTCAATTGACATTTAAACATCCACCTAACATTCCATACATACATCTTACCGTTTTGTGGAGGGGAAATCAACACAAGAACAGCCTGGCTGAGGATCAGTTCTAAAGCTATGATAAGGCGGACACATCGCTTGTCAGAATTACCCGGCATACACACCCGTAATCCCGCACTTGTAGATTAGCTCTTAGGCTAGCGTCATCTCAAACAGCTCCACAGCACAGACAGCACTTTATACTGCACTTACTTTAAATATAATACGACCAAACACCAATTAATATGAACTAATTGAATATTCTAACACTATTACAGAAGACACAAACTCTTGAAAGTGGGTGTGTCAGAATAAGGCATCTGTGTTATTGAAGAGGATAAAATACTCCTAAATAAGCAAATACCCAGAATCATGGATTTATTGATCAGATCAATTTTACAGAATTTAACAACCAGTATGTTTCACTGCAGGTTTAACCTATTTATTTGATTAGCAACACTATTTGGAGTAGACAAATTGAGGGGGGGGTCTTAGGGAGTTTAGAGTTCCTGTGTTTCAATTAAAATACTGATATTTAATTCTACTTATCAATAATGTATCGCAAACGGTGCAATATAATCGCAATATTGAGTTTTGTCCCACCCTACAAATAACATGTACAGGTCTGTAAACCTGATCACTTAGTATGAGTATGAGAACTGGTGATTAAAAAGTACCCGTTTTGACATGCCTGTCACTAATATGCATACACTAATGTGTCTTGGTCAGAGGGAAATCTGGCTATAGGCCTGTGCCATTAATAATAATAGCAGATTCACAGTATGAGACCAAGGCTTGGTGGATCTGGTGGAGGTCTAAACAGAAGGCGTCTCCATGGGTGTGTGACTACCCCATCAGTTGCAGATTTCTCCAGGAGGGAGAATTCATCAGCTACCAGTGTGGTGATATTAAATGTTTACTGCTTCACATCAAGTCAGATTTATTTATGTATTTGTTTATAGTGTGTTTGACAAAGGATATTGCAAAAAGTAGCTTTACAGAGATTTAGCTTGAATCCTAATTGAGCAAGCTCACGTCACACAGTGGCAAGATAGGACTCCCTCAGTGTGAGAGGAACCAAAAGAGCAACCAACCTTTCCATGCTTGGCTTTATGAAGCAAAAGAAATAACAGCAAATGCACCCAATGGAAATGGACATTGCTTAATCAATATAAATATGTATAAATCTCTGTGTGCTTTAGATAGAGTCTATACAGAAATCATGGTTAGAGTCTGAAATATCTAATCTATAGTCATGTAAATCTTTAACTTCTTTTTTATATTATGGGGCATATGTATGAGATACACTGACTTTATTTTGTGTGTTTATATTGCCTCTGCTCTGCAGGTTTTATCAGTATGGGGCCAGCTAACTTCATGTAGCTTGTGTAAATATGGCATTCTGTCTGTGACCTTTTTCACTTCTTACAGAGCTCTAAATGCACCTGCTCCTCATGACTCATGACTTCCATTTCCCCTTAGTTCCACTTAAATGGAGGTTGGCTCCAAAATAGTACCATCCTTAGTATTTAAACCGGAGACAAGGAAAGTGAATTAACATTGATTATATTGTGGGAGATATTGTTCAGCAATTAAGCAACCTTTAGTATTAAATAAGGTGGTTTGGTTGCTATGTCTGTTTTAAGACTGATAGGTAAATGCTCTTCCTAATATTGAGTGTGAATGGGGACTACAATGCTGTAGGCAGCAATATGCAAATACATCGTTTTCATGGCCTTACGAAAGACAATGCATGTGAAGTGAGCTGATATCAGCTATATTTCTCTTATATAGACTGTGGATTAGGAGGGAATGGTACATTGTGAAATTTACATACTACATCAATATTGTTCTTTTTGATACAGCCCTTTCTATATTTGCTCGAGTAATGCAAAGTCATTTTACTAAATCTACTCTACACTGAACTCAAACCTATTTCTCCATCTTTATTGGGAGAGCGAGACAGTTTGCCATGGATTCTGGCCTCTATTCTTTAGCTAATGATAGTGTAGCACAGTGAGCCCGACGACTGAACAGGGACTACTGCCAACAAAGAGAGCTTTTCTGCTGACAACCCCCTCATAAGCCTGGCTGCTTTCCCTGCGCTCATATTCTCCTTTTGTGCTTCCTTTTCTCATTTATATCCATCTCCACTACCCACTCTCACACTCCTCACTGGTGTCATTGTGTTCCTAGCTTTGTCATTGTGCGAAGTTTCCCATTCTTTTGACCCCAATTGACACTACAGCTTCATGAGCTCATCATAAAGCATTTCTCATTTATTCCACTCAGGCTTGATTCGGGTTAATTCAACAGCAAGGCCCGGTAATTGTTCCTATAGTGTTATGATGGCAGTGTTCAGCTATTAGCAGCAGTAAGGGGTGGGGGTGTGGTCCTAAAATAATATCATGATATTTTAGGGTATTTTTACAACTATAACTATAACTATACAACTATATTTATGGCATGATGTGAAAAACACTGAAATATATTTAATTAATTTTAAGAATAAATTACAGCAAAAAAATAAATGTTAGTTTTATTTAATTAAAGTATAACTGTCATTGCTGGACAGGGCTCAGACACACACAGATGCAAATCAAAAACTTTATTAAAGAAAGCAGTATGTATGTATGTACGTAAAAAAAATACTTAATTTATACACTTATAAATATGCCATACCATAGGTCTGTCTTTGTTACAGAGCATAATACAAGGTATTTTAGCATGAAAGCAGGTATTTATAACGTGTGACAGTGTCCTGAATCATTACTGCATCTCTGCTGTTTGTAACAAACCAAACCGTGTGAAATTCGGGTAAAAATTGGTAGAGATGTAATTATTATAGATGTATTAAACACCTTCCTCAGTGTAAATTAATGCACTGGGGATGCAGGGTTGCCTCCTCTAATATGGCGGCCACGCTGACACGCCAGCTCCAATAGACTGCGTCAGTCAATGCGGGCCTCTATGTATATGATGTCTATGGTGACAATAACAACTTCAGATTCACTAGAAACTAAAATATCAAAAGTTTATCAAAGTTTGTCTATTTGTAAACAGCTGTAATTTCTATTTCTAGAAAGTAAAGTTTGCTTTATATACAATTAAAATAATTTAACAAAGTAGGGGTGGGTGATATGGCCTTAATATAATATTTCAGGATACTACAGCTTCATGTTAGCAATAACAATATACTTGGCGATAAGACAAAAAAAAAAAAACTTTACAGCAGCAAAGTGAATATTTAATTTTATTTTCCGATATTATTGCATACGATATGAGATGACACCATTAATTAAGATTTTCACTGGATTGTAACAGAAGTCAATGATCCAGCATGTTATGATATTAATAATGCACTCTATATATCCAGGATTGTAGTAAAATAAATCTCACTGCACAGTGTCTCAAGTATATATTTAATGGGAAATGAGAACTGTGTGAATTTTTATTTTGCTGCAAACCAAAAAAATTGTCCTAATGACCCATATAACCCTCAATTAATATCATAAGATCTCATGGTGTTTTTCCGATACAGTATTCAAAGCTTTTAGCAATATATTTGCATAAGATACGATAGTGCACACCCCAATAACAAAGTATAAAATGTCGTTTAAATTTAATACAATGTGCAGAATATTCAGAGCATGCATATAAACTGCAAACAATTATACAAAACCACGCTTAAAGCTTCACTATAAGTAATACACTGCTTTCAAGGCAGAATACGGCTATTTAAAATCATGATGTTGCTGTGTCACTGTGTTCTGTAAGATACGATATAGCACACCCTTAGCAGCAGCTCTACCTTCAGTGTAGTCACTAAAGAAGCTCTCAGGAAGCATCTAGAGCAAGTCCAACTTCCAACTAATCTTTGCCATTGTAAGAAGTGTAATAACATCCCCCACTGCCTGCCAGCAGGACCACCAGCTTAACCATCAAACACATGCCATCTGAACGTACCAATTAACTCGTAGTGCACAAGACTGCAGTTTACAGTGACACTAATCGAAATTAAATGTGTTCAATGGAAGCCTAGCAGCTAGAAGCAGTTGTGAAAATAGCAGTAGATGGCAGATGCTGATGCTGAAATATAAAGCTGTACATGTAAAACCCATCTCGGCTGTAAAAAAAAAAAGACACTTAAAAAGAAGGATGTGGCACATAACCTTCTTCTCACAGGTCAAGAATGGTGTGAAATTTCATTATCTTTGACTGCAGTACAATTCTTAAAGGCATCTCTTCTTTTGAGTTTTTACGCTTAATTTTACCCGAATTACGTTTGGGGTGCATGATGTGGACAAAAATGAAAAAACTGTTGGATATCCTGATATTGAAATCGATAAATTAACATCCTAAATAGGGTTTTACCAAAATCGAAAAACATAACTTTTTTGTTTCTTGTGTTCATTTTGTTTACTTTTTCACAATTGCACATTTTACTTACATTTTACTAAAATCCCAGCAGACATACCAAAAAACACAAAACTGTTTTTTCTACATATGTATTTTGTATCTAGGTAGATATATTTTACATTTTTGTAATTGCAATTTCATAACTTTTCATAAAATACTGAAGCAGTGGTTGCACATCCCTAAAAATAACTGCTGCCACTACTTCAGAATTGTATTATAACTTAATGAAATTGAAATGACAAAACACTGTAGAGAGCTTTTAATTTAATATTATTGATGCAGAATGAATGAAATGATTGTACTGCCTTTTTGTGCCCTTAGACTATCCCAAAATATTTTTATTTTAACATATATTATGTTTAAATATTTATTTAATATTATATATCCTGTCTGTTGATAGCTTGATACCTTTCTTTCCCTCCGACGTGTTTGTTGCGTGATCATAGTCTGAAGCCTCTGTTGCTATATGTGGGTAATATAATTAGAGTTTGCTGTTTTTTTTAAGGCATTATCGCAGCTCTTACGATGTGTTTATCATAAAAACCCATATCTCACAATATACAAATACAAGCAACCGCACAGCCCTAATTTCATCTCAGGGTGACTGGGTCAAACACTAGGGTCAAACATCAGCTTTGGGTGGTGATGCAGTTGCTCTAATAATGTATATGGTACTAATGATTAATGTCAAGAACCGGGCTCCTTTCTCTGACTGAGACTATAGGAGCTTATCAAGAGAAGCTCCTCCCAGCTAAGAGCTTTCACTAAGTCAGGGTGAGTCTTGAGGCAGACAGCCAGAAATGAATTATTCAGGATCTCCTATACCACGACAGTCTGCGCTTCATTGTTGGCCATGGGCTTGCTGTGTCTTGTTTTTTTTTTGTTTTTTTTCTGGCTGTTATGCTCTCATAAACAACAGAACATCTGCAGCCTGCCATCAGTAAGCAATTTCAGTAATTTAAGCTGCAGCTGTTCAACATTCATACAAGAGATTGTGCTATATAGGATATGAAAATTCCCTTTTTTGAGTCTCTGCAGGGAAAATGAATTGGTAAAGCATGCTCAGTTCTCTCTTATGAAAGACTCGACTTCCTCAAACTCTTATGGTTTTCATACATTTCATACTTTCAGTAGTTATTCTGAGAAAAGCTAAGAACAAGACACTTATACAATCAAATGGTGAGTGGTTTGCTCTTGTAAATACACCACTGGCTGCTAGATTCGGGGTCATGTTGTTTCTTGCTGACCAACTGCTGTGCTATGTTTATGCATGCTTACCTCCACCCTTCAACTATTGTACCAGCACTCCTGTTTTTCTTGTTTATTTGTGGAGTGCATCTGTAAAATTGTCTAGCAGTTTGAGACAAATACCTGCAGACATCTCAGTCCCTGCTGAGCACCAGAGCTTTACAGAGCATGGAAATATGTTGCACTAGCTAGGTACTCTTGTAAAACTCCCATTTTGTAGGTTTATGTTTGATTTTTGAGTACATCTACCAAATATTGGTCGTTTTAGCCTTCGTTTATTAAAATTATTATTTTTTTAAATTTGTGGTCATGCATTCTTTTCTGTAGAAATCAGTGTTTGTGTGCAGTAGAAACCAGAGGCAGAGCCAGACTCTTCTACTAATTTTCTAGTTAATCTCTATTTTTGTGGCATGGTCAAAAAGAAGTTAATGAAACAAATTAATGAAACACATGAAGTATCATTCCTTTTTTAATTCAAAGTATATCATTTTAAATTCATTATCATTCTGACCATTACTATTTTGAGCGAACGTGTTTAAAAATGTGTCTAGCGCAGCATATGTAACGAGATATTCAGTCAACACACACACACACACACACACACACACTTTCTCTCTCTATAGCTATCCTCCTCCTATGTCTCTCCAGTCTCCAGCTGTTGAGTTAATTGGTTTTTCCTGCTGCCAATAAAAAGGAGTAATAAGACTGTAGTTGATATGAGCAGGGCCCTCCACCATCTACTTGGTGAGGAAAAACTTAATTTTCCTTACTATTCCATCTCATTCCCCAGCTCACTGACTCCATCAAGAATCCAATTCACACTATTTTCCCTGCCTCTCCCACCTCATTATCTTTACCCGTTTCCTTCACGTTTCTTAACATTAAGTCATCTTTTTCTCCTCGTAGCTTCTGCCATCAGTCAGAGCTGGGTTTAATTGGAGGTAGACACTGTTTGGTTGTTAGGAGATGCACAAAGACATGCTCTGAGCAGCAATAATGACTCACTCTGCTGGCGCTTACAACAGATGTTAGCACCCAAGCATCAGCAGGGCCTTATTTAACACAAAGTGAAGGCCTTTTTTTCCTTCTTCGTCTTTATCTTCTTCTTCAGAGTGACTCCTGCTCTGACAGCAAATAACTTGATGGACACCAGACTTACAAAAACAACTGCAAAGAATTGTGTACACACTTTTAATGCAGCCAACAGCAAAATACCACATGATCAATAGTAGGATGATCTAGTGGCTAGTTGCCTGACAGCTTTATCTTACACTCCATGTAAAAAAAAAAAAAAAATAATAATAATAATAAAAACTAGTAACATCAAAGTTACTACACAAATAATCTGGAAAGTGTAACACCTTGTTATTATTTTTTTTTTTACATTATATTTTTGCAAGCGAATAATAAAAAGAAAATTGCTTCCAGCTCCCTTCTGTAAATCAAACCTTTGACAGAGGCAGGTGTATTGTATTTAACAGTATGAACGAAGCATTGCTACTGTCAATCTCAAAATTTATGCTGAAATATGACTTAAATATGACTCACAACCCCTTTCTCTCAATCTTTCTCTTTCTTATACACAGCTGCTCCTGTTTGAATCCAAACTCAACTTGTACCAGTCACATTTAACGATTATAAGTAAAAAAGAATCAAAACTATCCTGAGATATTGAAATAAAGTAAACAGTTTAATTTATATTAGTTTTCTGCCACACCAACCCCTCTCCAGACGAGAAGCTCACACTAATTGCCAGATTGACACACAGTGGCAAGCAACAACAACGATTTGGTGAATATGGAATATAGGGTATGGAAATGGGATTGGGGAAATGGTGGTGGGCAGGTTTGGAGATCACAACCCACACAAACTACTGTGATGTACCACAGAGTTCAAATAAGAACATACTAAAACTCTGCTGAACGAAGCTGTTGGTACTTTAAAGCATATTTCCTGTATTTCTGATGATACACCCTGATCATATTATGAGTTACTACAGAAAATCCAAAAAAAATAATTTAAGAAGAAAAATGTTGAATTAATTTTGATTATTCACAGAACTGACACCACTTAAATAAAAAACAATTTCTAAGGTAAGTAAAAAATCTTAAAAACAGAAAAAATAGCCGTTAGAATTAGGCAGTGAAGATAAAAGGACAGTTCAGAAAAAATACTGAAAGGAAAAAAAAAGATCTCTCCTTTACATTGACTTCTGCTCTGGCAGCGAATAACTTGACGGCCTCCTCCTTCTAGTCATGCCTCGCCCCTCGCTGGGCCGTGCTGGGACATGTCAGCGGCAGGCGGCCTGTTACAGAACCTGAGCGGCATTACGACAGGCGCGTGTTGACAGATCTCGCATTAGACGCAAACTGTTCGGTAATGAGTCACTAATGATAGACTGATGAAGTCAAAGTGACAAGATCCGCTTGTAATTAGTGAAGCAGTCAGCTCAGTCCTCCAGCATTTAGACTCGTCCTCAAGCTAAACGGAGAAGCTGGAGGTCTGGGATGTGGGTGAGGGAGGATTTACTTTGGCCCGTCTCTAATGAGGGCAAAGGTGCTACACGCATACTTTAATGAATCACCCCAGCTTTGTCGTATGGATTTTTTTGGCAGTTTTTCTTTGTTCTGTTCTTTCTTCAGTGCAAATCCAATTTGACAATGTCTACAGAATATATAGTAGCATGTTTGCTCTTTCACACACATATATATGTGTGTGTGTGTGTGTGTGTGTGTGTGCACGCAAGCAGCAGTATCCACAGCAACCAGAGAACTTTACCTTGGTTCTATTTCTGAATGACCTGGTGTGTTAGTTTTGGAGTCTGGCATTTTAGACTGTACTTTCAAAAATGTCAAGAATTTGTCTCTAGAGTTTCACTTATTTTCCATCTTTGTTTTTGGTCACTTCATGTAATGTGTATCCATTTTATAGCATATATTTAATATAATGTAATATTTTTAATCTTTCTGACGACACACAAATCATATTTTCCCTGGTTAATCATGTTTTATTTCCTGTCATGCTTCCATCCACTCTGTCATGGCAATTTGCAGGAAAGCAAGGGAAATGAGAGGATAAACAGTTTTAGAAAAAAAATGGAATTTTCTATAAAAAAAAAAAAAATCTGTTTTGTATAAGGTATGTTATATTGATGATGACCCTTTTATTTGGTTTTAAAGTAGGTTTCTTCCTGGTTGTTTCATTAATCATTAATGCATAGGTTCGAGATCTAAATATGTTATAAAATGATGAATTCAGCACGACTTGTATCTGTAGTGTCTTGTACACAAATATCTTTGCTTTCTTAAGGTTGTGGTTTAGCGGTACAGTAGCATTGTTTTTCTACACTTCACAGCAAGTAGTGTCACCTGACTCTCCAGAAAACACCTGCGATGTGTTTAGTTATATTTAGCACTACGTAGCTTGATTTTATGATCTGTCAGAACCTGGCATATGGATGCTCTTCTGGGAGAGCACACTTAGGCCTTCAGCCATATGGATATGTTACACTATTAGAGTTTGGTGCGTTTGTCCGGACCTTTCTGCTGTATGGATTCATTTATTTATTTATTTTTAGACCTATGCCAATATTAACAATGTTTTATCCATTAACACTGCTGTGCAGTTACTTTGTTCACTTCTGCACTCTTCATGTATCTTTAGCGTAACAATTACATCTGAATGAGACCAAGCCACAATAAAATGCAAGTGTAAGCAAACACAAGACAATTTAAAGCAATACAAAAACAAGATTTGAGAATAGGCCTGTGTTTGTTTTTGTTTGGATTATATATTGTAGCTTAAATAAGCTGAATTTCTCATCCTCTGAAGGCAAAATGCCGATCTCAAGGGAGGGAACTGGGCATTTGGTGATGTCCATGGGTTCCAGAGTTCGGCAAGTTATTAAGCGCACCTTTTAATTCGCATCAGAAGTAATAAAATAATCCTTATATTTATAATTGAGTTAGTTTTTCAGTTATTTTCCTGCTGGTGGAAATGGAAGGAGTGTGTTAAACCCCCTAAATCTTTGTTGAACCCCTTTAATTAAAGCTGAACCTCTGAATTTCAATCACATATTGTTTGCTTCATTTTAAATCCACTGTGGTGACACACAGAAGAAGAAATGAAAAAAAAAAATGCTATTAAAATTATAAAAAAAGTTAATAAATCTGCCAGTATAAATCTGCAATTTTGAGTATACATTTTTCTGATCTCAGTCCACATCAACTAAACCATGATTCTAGTGAAAAAACTTATGCTCTCATCTGCTGTATCAACTGTAGCTGTAGATTAACGCTTATTTTATTTATAAAAGGTCTTCCATGTTATTCATGATGACAAGATCTTAGAATTCGTAGAATGCGGTATGAAACCGAAAAGAACCAGATCACATGTATGCAATTTAAGACAAACATTACTCCTGCTTCATCTGGTCTGGACTTTGTTAGGAGTGCAAACGCACTAAATAGCACCTCATTTCTTTAGTATTCCAGTGACTCATTAGATATTGTATGATGACATTAGCGATAGCATTGGTGGAGATAAATACATTATAACAATGATTAACAGACTGAACAGGGAGCGTGTGTTTGTGATGAATAGGTACAATGATGTAATTCCTGATACTGTTATCTTATGCTTAATGATGTGGTGAGGAAACATCTCATTTCCTTTTTGCCTGATGTACCACAATTGGAAAATTACTGGTGAGATATAGTGGGCATTTTACACCTGAATCAAGGGTTATGTTTGTTACACTGTAAATAGTAATGGGCCGATCCACATTGTTTTTGTTACAATTCAATTCTGATAGGCAAGTTCTAGTGATAAGCAAGTGATGCACATTCCGGTAAGATGTTTTGCATATATATATTTTTAAAAACGAATTCGTTATTTTTAGGGCTGGACCCGAATATTCGGGTATTCGGATATTCGTTCGTTGAGTAGGTATTCGGTTTTTAATTTTGGTATTCGGATATTCGTTTTTTTTCTCCTTTCCAGAGTTCCACCTCACTCTAACCACTTCTGTTCTCGCGGGTCCCGTCAGAATATCTTGCGCGCGGGACAGAACTGAACTGTTATTGGCTGGAGCGGGAGTTTAATCCAGACTATGCGGGAGCAAATTAATAAATAGTTAAGAAAACTGTAATAATTGTAAAAAAAAAAAAACCTAAAGAAAACTCTCAACGCGCAGGATGGACCGACACACACACGCACACACCGATGGTGTTTGGACTGGGGTAAGGAACGGGACCGCACTATTCAGTGCTGCTGTTTTAATAAATATATAAGTAAATTTGAAGCATTAAATGTAGTTTATTTAATTTATATTAGGAACGTGGGGCGGGAGCGGCAGAAATGTGTATGTGGCGGGCGGGCGCGGGATTAAAAGAAGCAATTTTTTTTGCGGAGCGGTAACGAGACAGAAACGCGGGAGCGTAGAAGAGTGGGTTTAAAAATCAGTCTCGCGCAGACCTCTATTATACATGATAAAAAGAAATGCAGGCTCTTCGAAACTGATTTATATAATAAAACGTAAGGGGTAATGTGGCAACAGTAGGGGCTAAATCGGTTACAAAAGCCTGGCCTACAAAAATGATGTCTGAACGAATTTCCTCTTATCTAATATAATTTAAAATGGTTTAAAAATATAAAATAATTTCTAAGCAAACGAAATATTTAATATTGAGCTTATAGCCCAAGTGCAAAAATACAAAATCAGTAATACGGCTATGCCCTGCACAATCCTTAAACCGAAATAGACCAAGTACAATAACGTCATTAACAATGACTTTCCTCTACTCTAATATAATTTAACATGGTTTAAAAATATAAAATAATTTCTAAACAAACGAAATATTTAATATTGAGCTTATAGCCCAAGTGCAAAAATACAAAATCAGTAATATGCCCTGCACAATCCTTTAACCGAAATAGACCAAGTACAGTTTACAATGACTGTCCTCTAATATAATTAACAATGTTTAAGAATATAAAATACTTCCTGAACAAACGTTTTTTTTGTTTGTTTTTTTAAGCAAATAGCCTAAGTGTGAAAACACAAACAGCAATTTACTGGGCTGGCTTGCGCAGTGGAGAAACCGTGCAGCAGCAGCCTCCTAGCCTGCTTACGCAGCGGATAAGCCGCGGTGTGGGGCAGCAGAAATTCCGGGATGAAAACACAAAGAAATCTGGGCTAAAACACAGAAAAAATATGGGGTGAAAACACAAAAATCCGGGATAAAAACACCAAAAATCTGGGGTGAATATGTCTCGTCGGTCAGAGCAAATTGAAAATTTTTCAGTGGATTAAAGGGGCCGTGATTTGCTTTTTTTTTATTTTGCTTTTTTTAAAAACGAATATTCGAATATTCGCTTCGAATCAGTGCCGAATATCCGGAGCTCAAAAAACGCTATTCGGGCCAGCCCTAGTTATTTTCAATATTATCACTATTATTGTTGGTGTTGAGCTTAAGTTTACATCATGAGGCTAAAACTAATGACACAATACACTAATTTTTTGTGCACTCCAAAGCCATCATTAGAGATTGTACCTTGGCTTGAAATGCCCCAAAAGGCTGCAAAATCTGTGGCTGGTTATTGTGTGTAATGTAAACTCATATAAACATAATTAAACAGCTTCTCTGTAATTCCTTAGACTTTGGGTCATCTGCTGAAGCTTAGAGGGTTTCTGGAAAGCACAAATGAGAGTCTGCCGTCTGGTCTTTAAGACATTAACCCCTGCTACTCTCACCTGAAACCGGTGCAGGTGTTTGATTGAAAGTTAATTGTATGATGTAAGTGTATCTCCACCCTTTGGCTTGATTTTCAGCATTTACAAACTAAAATATCTCCAAACTGGCTCCGGATGGACCAGTGAGTTACGGTGCTGCCACAATGAACAGGAGTTTGAATCTCGGTCATGCAGCTTGCCATCAGCTGCCAGAACCGTGAGAGCAAAACTGGCCTTGCTCTCTCTGGGTGGGCTGATGGCACTCTTTTCCCCTTATCACTCCAAAGCACCTTCTTGTACTTAATATTGATTGGTTTGTTTTCAGTTTGGCTAGTTGCCGCCAGGATCCACGTGCAGGCGTGATATGTAGCAGAATATTCGTGACCGGTTACTCTCTGATTTCTTTTTGTTTCTGTTTTTAAATAAGGATTTTTCTACAGATACAGTAGATACAGAAGTCACAAGCGTAATCATATACAACAATGATAAACAGGAAGTGCGTGATTGGAACGTGTAGATACAATGATGTCTTTCCTGGTATTGTTATATTACCTTTGATGTTGAACGCTGGTGATTAGGAAACAGCTAAACATTCGTTTTTATCCTACATACCACAGTTATAAAATTACGGGTGACTTGTAGCGAGTATTTCTATTTCCCCTTCTCTATCTTCCTAGTTTCTGCTGATTTAATGCATTAAAAAGACAGACTCTGGTGATGTAGCTTTTTCTCAGGAGATTTAAAAAACGAGTCCCGGGTCCATTGCATGAGACAGAGCTGCTGACTAGCATGTATTTCAGAATTTTAGCTTACAGTGGATAGAGAGAGGGATAGAAAGAGAAAGCTAGAGTGATGAAGATAGAGAGATGCAGACGTATTGTGACCTGCAGGGACACACACACACACACACAGAGGGAGAGGGTGAGAGAAAGGATTAGGTGAAGTGAGTAGATATAAAGAAGCTTGCAGAATCACCATCATTAGATCTTTGTATTTCAGTGATTTCAGTGTTAAAAGAAGCAACATATGTGTTCACTGTGTGTTACTGGAAAAAAGGTTTTATTCCAAGTCAATAATTAAATAATTAACCTTTATTTTTGCTTGAAATATTTACAGTATACTGAGGATGACCCTCATTCACATTCATATGGACAGAAAGAGACATAAAATAGAGAAATAAAATAATATTTGGTCAACTAAAATGTTTGGTGGTGACTTTTGTATTTTGTTTTCATTTATTAAATAAAAGTAAATTATATGTGCAAATTAGGATTTAATTAGATTAAAAAATAGATGAAACATTAAAATTACATTAAAAAGAAGATATGATGTTATGTGTAAAATGCTAAATGAATAAAAGGTAATAAGTCAAAATAAAACAAATAAAATCAGAATTAGGAAATGTTAAATAGAAAAGGTAAACATGAGAAAAATGAAAAATGGCGGTGTGTAGCACATTTGCCAAGTCCCTATCTGGGTGGAGTTTCCATGTTTTTCCCGTGTCTGTGTTGTTTTCCTCCAGGTTTCCTCCCAAATTCCAAAAACAAGGTGATTAGGTACATTGGTTACGCAAATTGGATTGGAATCGAATCATTTAAACTGCTGTGGTGTTTGTGTGTGTGTGGTTGTAAATATATATGCGTGTGTGAATGTGTGTACATCTGCTTAATGCCCAATGAGACCTCTAGATGGATGGTTGTTTCCATTTGAGACTATTTGAGACTATACTGTGTGTGTATGTTAAGTGCTGAGTGTGTTGGATTGTGAGAAGTATTGGACTGTAAAGAGTTATTGGTTTTTATTTTTTAAAGGCACAGGTGTAACTTCATTCATATAATTTTAAACACTTCTGCTGGTCTGCTGGTGACAGGCTGAGTCAATGATATGAAAACATAGATAACAGAAACAGAGAAGGAACAAGAAATGAGCCATTTTTCACACAGTGCACCCTTAGGTCACGTGCTACTGTAATAAACTCATAGTGTGTTTCTGTGGTCAGTGACAAATCACTCATTTCTGCCAGCACTCAGGCTGCAGACCTTTCATTTAGACATCAACACTGGTCAAATTAACTGGGAATAAATGTAACGTTTTCTTATGCATGAATCTAAAAGGACAGAATATGCAGTCGTGCATGAAATGAAATTGAGTTGAAATGAAGTGAAATGTATAAAGTGTTCAGTACGGACCGTCTCCGGACCCATTCGTCCCCTGCTGCAGCTCGGACTGGGCTTTATGACTCCCTCTGGCATCTCCCAGCCTGACCTTCACTAAAGTGGATGGCTTAATGGGCTGTGAAGGACTCTGGTCTAAGATGGAAGGAAGTGAGAAAGCGTTAAGTTGGCTGCGCCGTATATTTATCAAAAGCTGTGAACCTTGAGTCTAAAAGCATGTCCACCCACTGCAGAGCAGAGAACCGTGGCTTAGTCTGTAATTCTGTGTTTACGATTGTGTCTGAAATCAAACGGCTGCTGTAGAATAACTTATTGCTGGGTGAGCAACTGGAATCTCTTCCGTTTTGGTCACATTATTCTATTGTTATATAAAGTTGTAGGAATGCACTGAAATTAATATTATTGGCCGAAATCAAATCAAAAACTTGCCTTTTGACCTACAGAATACGGATCAGTGTTTTTGCAGGTTTTCATTTATTTAGCCACTTTTCACCTTTACATTAAAAAATTAAATTAAAAGTGCAGATCAGAGTCCACACCAAGGTTCATGTTTTTGTTACATTGTATATATTTGGTCCATTTAATTTTGGTTTCACTCAATACTGCTGCATGTTGCAGTTTTTCCTCTGTTATTTTAAAGACAATATTTTAATGTTTTTAAAGAAGCTCACTGCAGGCAAACCAGACCATTGTTCAGTAGATCTGAACCGAAACCAGGTTTTTTGGTTGGACCAAACTCTGGAGCTTTTGGTCCACACCATGATTTACGGCCCTTTTCACACCTGCTACTTTGCTTCGGACCCAAACTGAAAAGTCAGAAGGTCCAAACAAGATATTCAAGATTTTTAAAGAAATCAAAGAAAAAGCAATAAAAAAAACATTGTTTATAAATACTTATTGAGCACCTAACATGAACATCCCAGCAGTTGTATCAACAAATTATACCGTAAATTTGCTGTCGCTAATTTAGATTATTATGAAACAACGTAGACAAAATTAAAATTCCTGCCAAGCTTGCAGGGCTTTAATTTGAAATTATTGATGCAGACATAGTAGTCAGCCTCAGCTGGGCTGGAATGGTTTAATGGTGATACTAGGCAACTGTTTTTCTGAGCTGGATTATTTGATGACAGACTGAAGTCTGTTTGTGAGCTCGGACTTCACACAGTCCTGTAGATACAATGAATTCTTCCTCTTTTCATCTACATTTTGTGCCTATGAATCCAGCAAAGCCCTGATCCTGCTGTTAGAAAAAAAAACACTCCAATATGACCTAAGATAAATCAGTCATTGTTCTGTTTAAACTATACAGTCTATTCACTTATTCATTTTCAGTTTCCAAATATTCAGGTTATCCTGATAAACTTGCTATGATTATCTACAATTAATTTAAGGCCTCATTGTACAATTATGCAGCTTAGTTTATATAGGACACCTGCATTCTTCAGCACTGGTAACTACCGATGCAGGACTTTGTTCTTTAGTCAAGTCACAAAACAGAACAGGCAAATTTCTGAGACATGGTGCGCTTTAGTCTGCGATGTTTAAAATTGTATTGACTGATTTAAAGCCCTATTTTGGTAACTACTGAAACATAATTTAGAGACTGCTATGAGTAATTTTGCAAATATGAGTGGGTTATGTGGGAAAACTGTGGTGCTTACTTATTTCTATATTTCTATATTTTCTTTTTCTGAGGCTGCAAAGAGCAACAACAGCTTAATTAAAAAAAGAACATAATGTTTTATTAGTCTGTTCAAAAACAAACTACTGTATTTTACGGATTATAAGGCGAACCATATCACTATCAATGAAGGTCTGTTTTCTGGTCTGTTTTCAAACATAAGGCACACGGGATTATAAGGTGCACTGTCGATTTTTGGGAAAATGAAATGATTTTAAGTGCACCTTATAGTGCGAAAATGGAACAGCAGTTAAAGAAATTTAATAATGGCATAAGGGGCAGCTATTTTTTACTCTATATACGCACTATATGCCATAATTTACACTGGTTGGTGCTATGCACTGTGTAACTAGACTAAATGTGTCCTTTTTTAATTATATGCATTTTTCTTTTTTTTCTTTATGGTTCTGTTATTAAATCCTTTGTTAAGGTTATTTAGATTTAATTTAAGGCTATAAGGAATGCCGTTCCTCACAGTGTTGTGCATGATTTATATAGGATGCCTGGATCCTTTGGCCTTGGAGTTTTGAGTTTGGTAGTGTGCAGAAGCTATGCATGCATAGAGAATATAACCCACTTGTCCATGCAGTATTTAACACCATGCTTAGTTGTGACTCTGTGGTAATAATTGCATATTATTAAATTATTAAATTGTCTGTGGAAAGGTTATTCAGTGTTTCTTACAAAATAGACTATTGTGTATTCCTCCAATAGCAATACATTAGCCAGTGATATCTAATCAACAGGAATGCAGTGCTGGCATTGGGTTGGGATAATTGGACTCTATTGAAGGTTAGACAGGTCGATTAGGTTGTGCATGTGTGGTCTTTGTGATAGGTGTGTGGTATAGGTAGTGTATGGGCATTAGCCCAGCATTTAGGGTTGAATTAGCCTATTTATACATCTCATATTCACTTCAAAATGACAGGGGAACATCCCCTGCTTCTCTGACTGCAGTATTCTGGTTTATTTCCTGAACAGTTGGGGGAGGGGTATATAAATACACTATAGAAAGATTAGCTTTACATTGACAGCTAAAATACTGTACCATGGGACACTGATATCAGTGTTAAGCTGCTCTTGACGTATGGATTCTTCACTGGGGAGCATGCTTAAGCCTGTAGCTGTGTATGTACTTTATCTTATACCACCAGAAACCATACAGAATGGTTACATCTGTACCAGTTGAAGGTGTGGTTATCTCCAATCACACCCTTAGATTCTAAATTAGTTAGTGTAGCGAGAGTAGCTTCATTTTAGGTTTGAGATGAACCACTATGGGAATTGATTTAAAATATAAAACTAAAGGCATCTAAACAAACCAAATAAAAGTTCTTGCTGCTAAAGTTAAATAGTGAGTCTCCATGCAAACCTACTCTTCTCTCTACACTTGAACTGCCTGAAACTTTATTTAAGTGATGCAGTATCCCAAACAACACACCACTACACTACACAATGTTCCATTCATTAGTGTAGCTGCCTTAGTAAAGAACAGTAATGCTCAGTGGTTAGAAGTTTAACTTGAGGACACACTTGTTTTGTGCACACCTCTACTCACATCCTCATGCATCTGTCGTTCAGCACTTTTTTGCCTTTAATTTTGGTAGTTTTAGTACAGACAAAAAAAACAAAAACGTAACAATGTGTGATTTTTCTGCTTGATCTGGGGCAAACATGGTAAATAATATATTGCTGTATTACACCACCATGTCACCGTTTCCAGTATGTAAGTAATGTCATTTAAATGGCTGTGTTTAGCGTAGTGCATTCAGACAAGTGTATTATTAACAGCTTAGTTGAAGAGCAGGAAAAGCATTGTATTAATTTAGCTTTTAGCAGATACTCCAATTTGTGTCGGTCTTATATGTGCCAACCTTTAACAATAAAGAAGTAGAATATCAGGCAACTGAAAGTTGTTCTTTTAAATGAATTTTATCCATTTGTTTGTTTGTGTTCTAAAAGTTCTGACTGTGTACCAGTGATGTTCTCAAATAACCTGTCATCATATTGGCTTCTTCTTTGGCCCAAGTACAGGCCCTTAGTCCTCAAGAGTTTGACAAATACATACATTCTTGAGCATGTTGTTAGTTCGCCACACAAGAGAGAACATTGCTCTCAAATCAAAGTGCGGTCCAGCTCGCCATTTCACAGCATGCTGAAGCAGAAGTTCTAAAAGTGGACTGGGACAGAAGCCAGAGCTCGCTGTGCACCCAGGGGCTGGTGAAAGGAGGCTGGCTGCCCACGGGCTCGGCCGGCTCTGCGTAATAAGGGCCTCTTCAGACGCCGGTCATGCCGTGCTGCTTCTCTGTTCTCATTAAGAGTCCTGTCAGTCAGCGCACTGTTGGACCTGCGCATGCTGGAGTGGGAGCTTACTCCACCATCACGACCACGTAATGACGCCCAGCATCATGAAGTGGGAAGAGGAATTAATGAATTGCAAATGTCTCCAAATTAATATGTTTAAAGGGGTGCAGCCGGCGTCCATAAATCTTCCGCCTCTGTGGCAGCGAGTAATTGCACCTCCTTTGCCCCCATTACTTAAGGTCGTATGGATGCGGGGGCATGAATATGGATCAAATCACAATATGGGTGAACCTTGCACCTTCTTGACTGACAGGCATGACTTGTGTGTAGAAACGACTCTCTTGACCTGTGTTTTTGTTCGGCTTTAGCAGACGGACCGCTTGGGCACGCGTGCATTGTAATTCTGCTTGGCTGTGGTGGTGGAGATGGAGAGCACTCACAGTTCAGTGATATGGATTGGGGGCAGTCATTGAGTTTAGAGTTCTTGACGGAGGAACTTGTTCATCTTGAGAGGTTCTTGGAGCTTTTTTGTCCCAAAATTGCTAGGGGTGTATTCTTGCACTTCTTCTAGTAACTACACTCTCATGCCCAATAGTGGTTTGATATAATGGCGGTTTGATATCACAGTGGTTCTGACTATGCTACAATAATGTAAGCAACATAGATAATAGATAAAGTAAACAACCACCTTCAATTTTCAACCACAACTTTTTGAAAATGTCTCCAGCGACATATCTGAAAAACCCTGTTCACACCTGGGTATGTATGGTCTGAGCCTCAGTATTGTGTTGACTGACAATACATTGAAGTCTTTCCATTGTATTTTTGACACTTGTGCACTAGTGTTGTCCTTATTAGTTAGAATGACACTTTTTTTTGGCTGTACAGCTTAACCAACCTTGCAGCTGTAGAACAATAACAGAACAATTTCTGGCAGAAAACAGATCGATCCTTTCTTACACGATTAATGTTCTACAGTTTTCTGCGGACTATAAAACCTGAAGATCTTTCTTTCTTTTTCTTTCTTTTTTTTTATTGAGTCTTACCTTCAAGTCTCCCTGAGCCAAACTGTCAGTCAGTGTACTGAAGTGAAAGTCTTTATCACTCAGAGAATTAAACATTCTTTACACGTGCATCCTTGAAGAGAGAGCTAGATTCCTGAGTGACATAAAAAGGCTTTCCTTTTTTATATAAAACTTGAAGCAAAAGTCTGGTGGTCAAGGCCTCTTTTATAGTTAAGAGAAACAAACAAGACTTATCTCTTTCCCTTTTTTGGCCTGTGCTGCAGAACAGTCAGAACATGAGCAGTTATTAACCTAGCCTCTGCTGTGTGTGTGTGTGTGTGTGTGTGTGTGTGTGACAAAGCGAGAGAGCAAGAGGATGGGAGAAAGTGTAAGAGAGAGAGAGAGAGTGTGTGTGTGTGTGTGGGTGTGTCTAAACAGGATTCAAGCTATTCTTTCTTTCTGCTTCTGTAGGTGATGTCTTAGCCTTGGCTGCTGCGGCTTCTCAGAACAGCAAGGGTAAGTCTGTATTAAAGCTCGTCTGCTCTTTCTTTCATGGGAAATAAAGGTAGTTCTGCCCTGCTGAGAACTTTGTGTTGATAAAGCTCAGTGTGATCATTCATGGGAAAGTAATGTGTGGTTCTGATAAGAAAAAGTAGTTTTTACCAATACAGATGCTGTATCAATATCAGTGCTGAAAATGGGACTGGGACTGTAACTAATGATAATTTTCATAGTCTTGATAATCTTTCGATTAATCAATTAGTCAACGATTATTTCTGTCATGCCCTCTATTACTGGTGCTATATGCTGCTTGCCATCAGCAGCCAGAGTCTGAGAGAGTAAAGTTGGCCCTGCTTTCTCAGGGGTGGGTAAATGGAGCTCTCTTCCCACATCACTGGCAGTGTGATGTTGGTCAGTACAAGTGTCTGTTAGCTGATTTATCAGAGCAGAGTTGCTCCCTTTAAGTGCTGGGGGCATTATTAATGATAGGGAAGCCTAATGAGTGGAAGGTGTAAATAGATTTAAAAAAATAAGAAGAAATAATGTAGTAAGTTCCCACTGCAAATTGAAACAATGACATATAAAACAAACATAAAACTTAAACTTAATAGCTTAATTAAAGGTATTTGTAACATTACTGCATGCAATCATGAGAAAATGAAAAAACAAAAAAAATAATAATGCAAAAAAAAAATAATTTTCATATAATGAATATTGTTGTATAAAAGTGTGTTATAAATTATTTGGGATACAAAATACTGACTTTATTAAAATAAAACCTATAAAAATGGTACTTAAAGTCATAGTTTGTGTCATTATTGGAACTCTGTATTGGCAGATACTTAAAAAAACAGTATCAGTATCAGTAAAAAAAAATGGTATTGGCTCATCTGTAATAAAACATGATTAAAACAAGATTCTTCTCCACTCATTTCCACAGTAAGGCTGTAGCAGCTCCAGATAGCGTTGCAGAACTTTAAACGCCTGGCATTGAAGCTTTGGAAATCTGTGGCGGCTTTACTTTCACTTGCCAATTGAGCGCATTCTCGCTGGCAGGAGAATTGCAATTCCAGATTGCCTGTTTATATCAGTCTATTATCAAATGACTAAAGCAGTGAAAAGACAGCTGTCAGCAGCTTGAGATGGAAGTGCTGATTGTTTACAATAGCTGTTGCTGCATGTGATCATGGTGAATTGAATTTGTGTTCTCCATCTCATGCCTCAGATTAGAGCTCTCGGATGACAGCTAGCTAGCTGATTTGTTCACGCCTGCCCACAACAACATTTGTTTGTTAATCCTGCCCTCGTGATAAGACTAATGATGTCAATCAATTCAAAACAATGTAATCTAATTCCTCACAACAATATTCTGTGATTTAATCATGTTTAAACACATGTTTTCTTCTTAAAACTGAAGTATTTAATGCATATTTAAATTTAAAATTGTCACCAGGTTTCTCCAACAACTAAAATAAATAATGTTTGACACATGTATAAAATTTTCCTGTTGTGTTAAGCAAGTGATGGTGGTTTGTTTAGTTATTTTTGCCTGGCTTGTCATTGCATGCCCTGCGATGTGACTATTGCACCAGCACACATTGCAGTGGTGATGTTGAAACAAAAAAGACTTAATAGTGTAACTGTAGTTAATCAGTTAAAACATTATTTGTATTAGTCACATTAACATTCTTAACCATTGTTAAAATGAATCTTAAAAAGCTTTAGTGTTGATACTTCCCTGTGTTTTTGTGGAGGGAGACAAAAATATATATTTTTTAAGATTATGGTTATGTTATATTAGAATTCCATAATGTTCTGAGTAAAAGCTTTACACAGGGAACACAGGAATATTTAATGAATGAAGTGAATGCTAGCTTAGTATAGCTTGAACTCCATGTTCCGGCCTTAACAATGTTTTAACAGATAAACAGATGCAATGATTTGGCACGTTTCCACTTTTACCTGGATTAATCCCTCACAGGAGCCGCAGCTGTGGTTGGGTGTGTGTATGTGACAGACTGAAAGAGATATGTAGAGAGAGGCAGAGAGAGGGTAAGAGTTATGATATTTAATCCACAATTAAATAAATAAAAAGTTAAACACAACAGTAGCTATGCTGTGTTGCTAATAATATTGCTAGTACATCATCAGGCTCTGTAAAAAGAGGGAATTATAGGAGTATGGTGGTGTTGAAATTTGCAGGTTAATCATTTGTGGCACAGCACTAGAAGACACATTTCTATTGTGCAGCATTGAATTTACAGAGAGGAGAGCCAGCTGGCAGGCATGGAGAGAGGATCAGTAAAGAAATGTGAGGAAATTACTTTTTGCATTTGCCATCACTGGGCACTTCATGTAAATTCTAAAACGTGTTTTTAAAGAAGTACTTAAGATCTTACAGGTCCTCTGAGCTAGTGTCAGCTACCAGTGCCATGCTTGTGTCAGCATTAAGCTCACTGTGCTTAATACATACATCATAAGCTTTAATACATGCTAGACCCGGCTCCTCAATGCTGTGAGTTTTTAGATCATTAGCCGGGCAGAATTCAGCCTCATTAAAATGGATGGAAGGGGGCATGTTTGTTTCTTCACCCAGAGAGGAAGAATCTTGAGAGAATAATGCAAGATGCACGCAGAATAAACCTTAAGTGCTTCTTCTAAAACAAGAGCCCTCCCCGTCTCTCCCTCTCCAGCGCTCTCTCTCAGTCTGGAGTGTAGAGGGTTGGGCCTCTGAAATAAATCTATGTTCTCTCTGGGAAGAAAAATAGCCCTGTGTTAATCAGAGAGCTAGTCAATCAGACTGTGATTAGATAATTGTTTGGTATTTGCGGTTATTATTTGGGGACTGTTATGATTAAAATGCTACCCTTACAATAAATAGTATTTTTGGTGAGTAAAGGTTTTCTGACTGTTACAATGTTTGATCATTAGAATGTTTGTATATAACATTGTATATAACTTTATTGCAATGTGTTTTGTATCAGTGTTTTTATTTTTTCTAATAATGATGTGGTGCAAATCATTATTGTCACTTGTGTTCAGAAAATGTTATTGGAAGAAGGTTTTTGTGACATTACAGGCTAACCTTCCTGGAACCTTTTAAACCAGTTGACTTGTAAAATGTTCTCTGTTAACTGGGTTGCAGAGCCTAATGGATACATATTTGTATGTATTTTTGGCCATACATTTTCCAATAGAATATTTTGTTTATTTTTAGTCAAAATGTTTTTGGTATTGTTAAATAATGTACAGTTTAATTCCTTAATCCTAAAATTAACATGTTGCTTTTCCTGTGCCTGTATCTGCAGAAAGCAAGCTCAAGCCCTGTACAAAGCTAAAAACAAGGAATTTGTACTAGGTTAAAAGCTAATGCTATCTCAACTGCTTTTACCACATTTTTCCTCTAAAGTCCCCTCCCTCAAAAAACAAACTGCACTATCAGTAAAACTTGAGAAAGAAAAATCTAGGGAAACGATTGGGACAAAACTAAAAAACAATTTGACTCCAATTGTTCAGCACATCATACTAGAAGAAAGCAGTTATGTGTTTATAATTAGTATAACTGTGTGCATTAAGCATTAATTGTTTGCTTTTTATAGCTATGAGATGATGAACTGCAGGTTGCTAAGTTGTTGCTAATTGGTTGGTAAGTAGTTGCTAGTGGTTGCTATGTTGCTGGATGGTTTGTAAGATGTTGCTAGGTAGTCACTAGGTGGTTGCAATTGTGTTGCTGTTTGCTAGATTGTTGCTATAGTATTACTAGTTGGTGCTCTTAAAACTAAATTTAAATTACCGCAAAGAACGACCCCAACCAAAGTCACATGCAAACAGCTTAAATAAACTCCTAATGCATTCTTTGAGTCTACCTTGCTTATTTTTTATCACAATAAACTGAGAGTTCTGGACTCTTTATAAATGGCTTTGTGTTGTCTAGTGAAGTTATTTTTTATTGTTTGGCCCTTGCATAATTAATTGATTAATTGCCAAAATATTGAGTAGGCATTTTATTAACTTTATGCTAATATAAATATAGGCCTACTTTGTATTAATGCTAATATGCTTAATGCTTGAGTCCTAGTTTCCTTAATGCTGCTTGCTGATCCTGCTGTGCTGCGGTTTTGGGCTCTTTCCTGGGCGGAGATTAATTTCTGTCTCTTTTATCAGTGCTGCTGTGCCCATATGTGCAGGGTAGTTGGTCACAGCGGGGGTTGGAAGGGTTTCTGGCAGCCCTTCTAACTCCATTTGTGTATGGTGAATGACCTGACAGCACTTACGGGCTCCCTAGACTCACCCTTTCCCATCACCTTCTTCTGTTCAGTTCTTCTCCAGGCAGAAGCGGTATGAGCGATTGCTGTCCTGGTATTGACAAGTCTGATGGAAATGTAATGCTTCACTCTGCCCACATTCAAATGGGAAGGAAGAGTACAGGACAAGAGGGCATCTGGGGCTGTTTGTGTGTGTGTGTTTGTGTTAGTTTGTGTTTTGTTATCAAGAGACTTGCATCTTAACCCTGAGTGCTTGCTTTGTTGCTATGGTGCCGTTATATTAATTTAGATGGTTTGTGTGGGTGGAAACACAGCATTTGTGAGCTGAATTACTTGGAGTGCTATTTTTCATTAAGTTGGGCAAGCTGCACAGGATGTTTATTTGCCCTTTGTTGATATTAAGCCCTAATTTAACATCAAGTTATCTGACTTTTGTTTAGATGGTTTTTAAACAAATCAAGAATCACATTATGACCACCCTCATGTTTCTACACCCATTATTCACATCTCCAGAATATACTGACGTGCTGGTGGTGTGTTTGTGCGTGTTTTGCTGGTATAAGTGACACAGCAGTGTTGCAGCAGTCACTGTAGTGCTGGGATTGACCCACCACCCAAATAATACCTGCTCTGTGGTGATCCTGGTATTTGAGGAACAGGGTGAAAGGAGGATAATAAAGTCGGCAGAGAAACAGAAGGACTACAGTCTGTAATTATGCTAAATTGAGCTGAAATAATGGATAATGTGTGTAAAAACAAGGATGTGGTCATAATGTTGTGTTTGATTCCTGTATATGCAGAGGAATGAAGCATCTCCTTTCAATGTGACGATGCAGTCAGTCAGTCAGTTGATTTAGTCCCGCTGGTATCACTACTTTTTTTTTTTTTCTCAGCAGAAACAATGGTCCAGGATTGAACGTCAGCAGGTTAAAAATAGCACCCTGGTTTGCATGAATCTCTCTTCCATCAGTGGGGATGTGCTTCATAGAGTCCATTTGTGATCATTGTGTTATCTATTATACTGTTTTCTTTACTGTACTGTCCCTCAGTTGTATAATATACAAATAACTGACCTCTCCTTAATATATTAATGTTCCTGGAGTCACTGGCTGTAATCTGGTTAATCAGATTTTAACACTTTGTATCTGTGATCTATTTTTTTGGGAACTATATAAGTTGTGGTGTTATCTTGTAAGTGAGGTAAAACACTCTCCAGCATGCTCATGATAAAGCAGCAGGAATTATTTTTAATTCGATCTAGGTCTGATAGTGGGTGCCAGATGGATGGGACATTCCACTTCTAAAGTTGTGCAGGCATTTAACATTTCTTATCTACAGTGTCACATGTGCACCAAAAATACTGTGTCATAGATGGCATTAGCAGCTACAGTGCATGGTAGTAATGATGGTGACATTTGGCTAGAATTGTCTATGCAAACACATAAGCGACTCAAGCAGAAATCACATCCACATTTAATCCAGGAGCCCCACATATTCTGCAGATTAGAGAAGCATACTATAGGGTACATTGGACATGGCAAAAGGCATGGGAGATACTTGATACTTTACCTTGTCCCATGATATGTGGCATGTCAAATTGATCATGTCATCTGACTGACTCTTAGGATCAGCTAAATCATCACCCAATCTCTGTTTACAAATTTGTACTTTGTACTTAACTGTTGTCTATCACACCTGAAATAAATTTCTCTAGCCACACCCAGCCCTGATTACAACACCTTTTCTCAATCAACAAAGCGAAGTAGACCAAAAGATACTCAAAAGCTCATCATGCCAATATCCCCCAAAAAATCAGGAACAAGTGAGAAAGAAAGTAATTGAGATCTGTCAGTCTGAAAACATTTTATATGGTTATAAAGCCATTTCTAAAGTTTTGGGACTCAAGCAGGGACTCAAGCAGGGACTCAAACAGTTAGTGATTATCCACAAATGGTGAAAACGTGGAACAGTGGTGAACCTTCCCAGAAGTGGCCGGCCAACCAAAATTACTCAAAGAGCTCAGCACCGACTCATCCAAGAGGTCATGAAAGACCAACATCCAAAGAACTGCAGGCCTCACTTGCCTCAGTTAAGAGAACGTTCGTGACTTCATCATTAGAAAGAGACTGGGCAAAAATGGCCTGCCTGGCACAGTGCCAATATGAAAAACACTGTGGTAGAGCATAAGATGTGTTGACTAAAGCACATCTGGAGTAGTTCCTGAGGAAGATCCCACATCGGTAAACTATTTGCTGTCAGTCATGAGTCTGATAGAGAGAAAGACAGACGGAATGTATGTTCTGTGTTGTTTCCTTGCTAAAACGCATGTGATCACATTCAGAGGCTTTTAGTCTGACAGACTGGCTTTTGTATGCTTTCTGTAATATTTATTACGGCATTTAAGCATGGTTGTGGTAGTAGTGCTGTATGAGCATATTGTGCTGCCTCTGGACATGAGCAAGATCCTGTCATTGAATCATGAAATTAGGATCTAGGTGATTTAGGTTTTCACTACATTTTTACAGTGCTGTACTTCAGAAATCAAGCCAGCCTGTAACAGTAACATACATAAGCATATGGACAGGCTTTACAGATTCAAATGCATTAGATTTGTTGACTGAGGCACATCTGGAGGAGTTTCTGAGGAAGATCCCACATCAATAGACTATTTGCTGTCAGTTATGTGTCTGATGATGGATTGCGGCAGAGTGAGAGAGAGAGAGAGTGTGCGCATGTTCTGTGTTGTTTTCTTGCTAAGACTCACATTGAGAGGCCTTTAATCTGACAGGCAGGCTTAGATACAGAATCTGTATGTTCTCTGTAATCTTTGTCTGTGTGTGTGTGTTTGTGTTGAATGTCTGGCAGTGTAAGTGTGTCTACAGTGAAAGTGTATAGCGGCAGAGAAGGGAGGAGGAGGAAAAGGAAACGAGGGAAGAGTTGAGGAAAAAGAGAGAGAGAAAGGGACAGTGCTGTGTGTGGGGTGTTAAGGCTCATTGAGGCTGACAAGCTGCAGCGTGTTTTTTCTCTCTTTTCTTTTGCGGTCTACACACACACACACACACACACTCTCCTGCTGACTACACCTTTTTTGTGATTATTATTCACAGTTTGTGGACCTGCCTGCATCATATTTCATTTTTGTCAAGGATGGAATTGCAGTACTGTGTGTGTGTGTGTGTGTGTGTGTAAAAAGAACAGTAATAAAGTTATCCATAAGGCAACCTCTATTATCATGAGCTGCTGTCTGTACAGGGTATAAAATATACATTCCTACCTCACCGCATCCCAGGGAGGCTGCCCTGCTGTGTATTTTGTAATCAGATCCCCCAGCAGCTCCTCTCTGATTCTGCCAGCACGTGCCCTGCTGAGGTCATGCTGGGAGGGATTACGGTTAAAATGGTAATAGGGGGGATCTATAAGTCAGCTGAGCATTGGTAATGGCTTCTCTCTCATTGGAAGCCCCTCTGGCGGGCTCTCAGTTTCCACCATCACTGAGTCTCAGATTGGAGGTGGAACGGCCCCTCTGGGCCTTAAAACTCCTCTAACCCACCTGGTACACCCTCTTACATCCACAGCCCACCCAACTCTGAGAGTCTCCTCCACTGCCCTCAGAGGATCTCTTGTGAGGATTTGTATCATTTGTATAATTCATTTTCTCTCTCTCTCCAAAAATACACAGTGTGCAGAGTTCATCATGAATTATAGATGCCTGTGGTGTTTCTAATGTGTTTTTGGTCTAACTCAAAGAGAAGTGATATCTTCCATGTTAGTCATTAAGCTTCCGTTCTACTGTCATTGAGCACACATAGTGCAGATGTTTAACCCTCCTGTTTTTCCAGTTATGTTCATTTGTAAAAACAGCCGTAATGTTCCTGAGTCAATTTAATCAAACTTTATAATTACCAACCTCTAGCCAAATTACTCTTGCTCATATTGGTAATATTGTGTTTTTTTAGGCATTAGCCAAATATTTCCTAACTAAAATAATTTGTCCAAAAATGGCAAAAAAGCACCTTCAGTGTTCAGGAGGGCCTGTGAGCCACAGGGCTATATAAAGACCTGTAATCAACTATCAGCGAGTAATCCGGCTCAGTAAAATAGTTAGTATAGCAGAAACACCTTCCAACCCAGCTGTGTTTTTTAGCATTGCAGCTTTAAACCTGGCTGAGCCCCGCTGTTACCAGTGTGCTGTGTCAGTTAGCATTGCATCTTTAACCTGGATGTTATATGTGAATAGGTAACCATGTTTAACCATTCAAAAGAATATTTTTCACTATAAACATTGTATTTAGCTGAAATACAAATAGTTTAATTAAAATAAAGTGTAATTACAATTATTTTGAAGTAGACATGAGTTATTTATAATTGCATATTTGTTTTTAAATAAAAACAAATTAAAATAAAAAAGTCACATTTTTACCCTTTGTAGCTTTTAATGCAACCACTTTAAGTCAGTCCCTCTCGATTTGCATGTTCATCATACTAAATAAGCCCAGCATAAAAAGTTTTATGCTCCAAAAATAATCTTTTTTTCCATTTTTGAAATGTGTCAGTTTGACCCACTATATGACAGGAGGATCAAGGCAACTTTGAAAAAACTCTTTGATTTGTAATGTGTTGCTATTAATTGCTGTATTTTGTAAGTAGAATGAGAGTTTTGGATTTTTTTTGTTCCTTTTTGCTCACAGTTGAGCACACCTGATTCCCGAGCGTGACTGCTATAGCAGCTGAAAAGCTGTGACAATATCTCTAAAGACATTTTAAGGGCCATATGCTGTCCTGGCAAAGCTTTCTACTGTTTTCAGTTTCATTCTGTAGATTTTTCATTAAAAGTGGCAAGAAACCTTCCATTAAAACAAATATTTCAGCGTTCAGTCATTGTTTATGTTGCCATAGTGGCATCTGGTCTAGTGGAAGTAAATGACCTTGAAGAAAGAGGGCATCCGTTTGCCAGAAGGGTCTGAGCAGGTAGCAGTAGAACAAAAGCAAGATGGCTGAACTATTTTATACTAGTTTTTCAGCATTTTTTGTCAGTATCGACAGGTATTTCCCTGGTTTGTTTTTTGTAATGTTACCTAGGCTAGTGTAAGAGGGCATCATTTTGCCACAAGGCTCTAAGCAGGTAGCAGTAGAAGGAATAGTAAGCTTGTTAAAAAATATATTTCTGAGAGCATTTTTGAGAAGAGTCGAAGGATGGAGGGCGCAATGCAAGATGTGGGTCATATTAAACTAGCTCACTAGTTACATGAGTGCTCAGTAAAGCTAGTATATTAAAAGATTACATTAAACTAAGTAACTTATAGTATTTTAACTGGCTTATAAATGCCACATGCATTTTTTCTTGATAACTTGCCTAAAAGAGGTGATATACCATCCTAGGATTGTGTAAATAATTGTTAAGACAAACATGCAAAAAAAAAGATTATGGGCAATATGGAAATCAACAAACCTATGCGTAAGTTGATAGTGTATTTATCATGACAGGATACAGTCCCTGACAAAAGTTCTGTCGCTTACCCATGTTGTGGAAACAAAAGCTTATAACCTGACTTTAAATTCTTCCATTGGTTTTAGAAATGAATTACATGAAAGCAGAAACCCTCCCAAATAAGGTATAATTCACGAAAATAATTTTGCTTCACTGCAGAAATATTAATCATTTAATGAACACAGAAAGGTCAGATTTTGGCAAGACAAAAGTTTTGTCGCCCACAGAAAGTAATGTGAAAAATCAAACAAATAATTTACTTCAAATACAAAAATATGTTTCATTACATTGGTAAATTAAGTCATGGTGCTATTAGAGTCATATTTAATATTTTGTGTGACTTCCATGAGCTTGAAGGACTGCATCCATGCGGTTCGACAATGATTCATACAATTTATTGATGAAGTCATCGGGAATAGCAAAGAATGCAGTCTTACATGCCTCCCAGAGTTCATCAAGATTCTTTGGTTTTGTCTTCCAAGCTTCCTCTTTCATCTTACCCCAAACATGCTCAATGATGTTCATGTCTGGTGACTGGGCTGGCCAGTCCTGGAGCACCTTGATCTTCTTCGTCTTGAGGAACTTTAATGTAGAGATGGATGTGTGAGATGGAGCACCATCCTGCTGCAAAATGTCTGACTGGGAATGTAAGAGGTAGCTAATACTTCTTGATATTTTAGGCTATTGATATTGCCTTCCACCTTGCAAATGTTTCACACACCCACATACTGAATGTAACCCCAGACCATGATCTTTCCACCACCAAACTTAACTGTTTTCTGGGTGAATCTTGGATCCATACGGGCTCCAGTAGGTCTCCTGCAGTATTTGCGGCGGCTGTGGTGTAATTCCACTGAGGATTCATCTGAGAAATCCACCTTCTGCCACTTTTCCAGTGTCCATCCCTTTAGCAGGCCGTGGGCCTTGGCAAATGCCATACGTTTTTTTAATTGCTTTTTGTTTAGTGCTGGCTTCTGGGCACTGATTCGACCATGGAGGCCATTTCGAGACAGAATCCTACAGACTGTTCTAGTTGACACAGGGACTTGAGATGACCAGGCCTGGTGGAGCTCTGCTGCAGTGGAAGAGGGGCTGCCTTTGGATTTTCTAACCAACAAACGTTCCTCCTGAGCAGTTGTCTTGCGGGGTCTTCCGGACCTGGGCTTGTCAAAAACATCTCCTGTCTCTTCAAATCTTTTTTTAATTCTTTGTACTTGACGCTGAGACACATTAAAGGTGCCAGCCACCTCTGCAGTGGATCTGGTCTTCAGCCTCTTGATAATCAAGGCTTTGGTCGCAGGGTGGATTTTTGGCATGTTGTCAGAGGTCAAGTTGCAGTTCAAGTGAAGATCTGGGGTGCTGGGGTTCTTTTTATACACACCCACTAATTAACCAATCAATTAGTGAGCACAGGTGAGGCTGTAAACTAGGATTGGGTGCATTATATGACAAGTGACAGAACTTTTGTCCTGCAAAATTCTGACCTTTCTGTCTTTATTAAATGATCAATATTTCTGCAGTGAAGCAAAATTATTTTCATAAATTAAACCTCATTTGGGAGGGTTTCAGCTTTCATATCAGTCATTCCTAAACCCATAGATGAACTTAAAGTCAGGTTATAAGCTTTTGTTTACACAACATGGGTAAGCGACAGAACTTTTGTCAGGGACTGTACATAGGAAGCCTTTAAAATAATCTATTAAAAGATAATATAACCTTTTACCCTTCGTTATTTTGGAGCGTGTGGTCCATTCATCATGAAATTGTGATGCAATGTAAAACAATAGCTGAATTTACATTATATTTGTTATAAGTGAAAACACCAACAATTTAGACAAAGGGTTTTTGTATGACACTGATGATATATTCAGTTGAAAACATATTTATTATCATGCAGTTTTCCATATGCATGTGCATGCATCATCAGGTTTGAAAAATTGAAAGTGTATCCTGCTTTTTTTTTTTTTTTAAGCCATTAGATCAGATTTGCCCATGGTATGTTAAGCATCCTTTTATCAGAGTGTTGCTATGGAAGCTGTGAAGGCCGGAGAAGCTGTGTGTATTATATTGATCTGCCTCAAGCTCTCCTCAGCACTGACTGAGAGAGAGAGGCAGCCTCACGCCTTTCATTCACCAGCTCCTAACAGCTACTGTTCTTACATACAACCTGCTCACAATCAATATCCTGAATAGAGCTATGTCATTCTGCTCTAGCTAGGATTGATATTGAGTTAGTCTATTAATTAATCTCTCATTAGTTCTTCATTTTGAAAGAAATATCCTGGTGATTACATTCTTTCTTTATGATAACATCTTATTCATGTCATATTGAATGGGTTGATATCTAAATAAATGACTCTTATTTATCCTCATTTCATTTCTGTTCAAAGCTTACTAACTTGATCACTTGCATCAGTAATGCTCTGTTTTACATCCCAGTTAAAAATATGCTGCCGGTTTGTTTTCTGTTCCGTATGTGAGCCGCTATGAGGGCTCCTACACAGAGGCCTTCCTGCTCAGTCAGACTGTGGCCAAGGCTCAAACATTGTTTACATCTGTCAGCTAAACTTAGCATTCAGGATCTGTTGATTTTCCACCCAAAGATCTCTAAATATTTGCGCAGGTTTTTACCACCATTTTAAAGCACCTTTAGAAGGGACTGAGTTGTGGAGAAGACCCCTCTCTCTCTCGGCCCTGCAGACCGCTGTCGAGGAGCTGTGGTGGTATTGAGGTGTGTTGTGGCTGTTTGACTCATACAGACCACACAGCACGGGGTGTGTACGAAGCTTCTTTCAGATATAATTATCACACTGTCTGGAGAATTTTGAGGAATTTAAAGACTTGCCAGCAGGAATAAAGCTTTATTTTAAGTGCAATAAATTAGGGATATCCTAACCAAACTTTTTTTGCCTCCAATCTAATCCAAATCTCTTACTGCTGAGTATCAGACAATTCTGATCTGATGTCTGTGTTTGGATAAGAACTGGATAAGAAGGCTGACACATAAAATCACAAGGAAATGCCCAAAGTTCTCTTGCTGGTAAAATGTGTGTGAGTGTTTTTGGAGATTAGTTTTCTAGTTTCAGATATTATGTTTTCATTTTGCATAGCAAAATACTTGCAAACTGCAGACTCAGATCCTTTACTGAGGAGAATTCTCGATCCTCAATGCAGCCAGCCTGGTAATAATGCCATGAAACCTTCCTTGAACACACTGAACTCTATGTTTAAAATGAAGACTGGATTAGGATTAAAATAGTAAATACTGGATCGGATCGGGAAATAATTGGTTCTAGCAGTTCCAGATCAATCCATTAGGGCACTGGACAGCAAAAACAGTCAAATAAGCAGTGTAGTGGTCAGCTGTAGATGCACATATTTCTCTCAGCTATTTTTGGCTAATTGAATCTCATGACTGGAAGGAAAAAATCGGATGGAATATCTAAAGTCTGAACCTTCTCTACACGTCAAGCTCCTGCTGAGTTGATGGAGCAATCTTGATCACACATACAGCATGCCGGCAGTTTCTGAGCTGTTCATGCATTATAAATGAGGTAGAGCTGGTGTATGTTGAGGGGGATTTGGTAAAACATATTTATCCGTTTCACGAGATAATGTAACATACTCTATGTATATATGTTGTGTGGCCAAATTATACTGCTAGTATATACTAAATATTAATTATATTAATATTAATTTAACTAAATATAAAATGTATGCATAAGATAAAACTGAAATAGATACATATTCAACTCGGCTTGAAATACAAACAGGTGAATCAAAAAGAGTTTTTTTTTCTTAATAACATTAATATTTTATATTTTCTGTTATTGCCAAGCTTAGCTGAATCTCAAAAGTGAGATGTGTAAGCAACAACAAAGCAGACCAGGTGCTGATTCAGGTTAAATTAAACCATAGAAAAGAAATTAGTAAAAAGGGATATGGTTGCATTGAAAAAAATGTATGTCTTTTTATACAAAAGTAAATGTACTATCATTGAAAAAAAGTAGTGGTAAAACTCTATAAATATAACTATTTCCCATTTTTCATAATTAGAATTCATTTTTATAGATAATATCACAATAATTCTGCTGGTAATAATATTTTTTTAGTTTATATTGTTGCTGAAGCCTAGCTTAATGTTAATAGTGGGAAGTATGAACTGCTACAAATCAGAACAGGTACTGATCCATCGCAGAAGAATATTAAAAGTAAACCCTTAAAAAGGTAATAAAAACAGGGATATGTTTGCATAAAAATGTATACCATTTCCTACAAAAGTAAATGTCAATTTTTCATAGTTATCTTTCATTTTTGTGATATTGCTTCACAAAATTCAGCAGACAATAATCTTTGCATAATTAATATTGCTGCCCAAACCTAGCTAAAGAAGGTCAGGTACTGATCCATTACAACAGAATGTTAAATTAATCCCTTAAGAATCAATCAAGAAAATGGGTTTGGTTGAATTAAAAAAATAAATGTATGACTTATATATGTGATATGATATATGTACCGATATATATCGTCGCTGTCCAATGAAAAACACTTATCTCAATTTTTGTCGATTTTTAGTTTTCTACATAATCTGAACAGACAAACTGTCCTTTACACTTTGCCAAAAATTTCTTGATGAACGGACCAATAGAAACTCTTCAAAATGACCTGAAATAAACTCTTTTTACATTGACTTCTATTGAAAGTTTACAAGTTTTTTTCTCTCTCCTGTAAAGTTGCTGTTTTGGAGATAAGTGTTTTTCATTGGACAACGACGATACACAGTTTCCTTTCGAGATCTGTGTGGATATTTTTTCCTCAGTACATTGCAGGAACTGTAGGAAAGGAATCAGCTCAAGCACATGCCGCAGTTAGTGAATCATTCCAATCAGCCTGACTTGAGCCTTCATAAAAGAGCTTCTCTTTATCTGTCTGAGTGTGGAGACCAAGTGTATTATTAGAGACTGAATCAAGCCCAGCTTGATAAAAGTAATTGCACTACTTTCTCCTCAGATAAGCAATCCCTGGAAATGGCAGAGTGATATTAAGAGCATTGCAAGGCCTCTGTGATTTTCTGCACTGAGAGGTGAGGGGTGTGTGTGTGTGTGTGTGTGTGTGTGTGCGCGCGCGCTCAGGAGAGGGCAGAGCCCAACAGGTGAGCCACATCTTCAAACGCTCCTGATGAAGGGGAACTGCCTCTTGAGATTCCACTTCAAAGGCCACCAGAAGACTTTATTAAAGGCTAATGTGCACACATCGGCCAGGAGACTTCAGTGGAAAGGAAGTGAAATTTCTGTTTACTTTCAAGCTAAAATCCTCAATGGATGTGATCGTTTTCAGCACATCTATATTTGGAATGAGGATGTTGGGTTTATATATATTTATAACAGTGCATTGAAGTCTTACTCTTATGATTTGTGAAAACATAATTAATATGAGATTAATTATGTGTATTGAGTGGACCATGGAGTCATGTAACATCTGGTCTGTCTCCTGTTGCTCCTTACATACTTTATACTGCAGCTGTTGTAAATGCAGGAAATATGGCTTGTAAAGGCAGAGTGACTAGATATTCCATGGTCCTGCAGACCATAACCCTCATGTTTCTGATCAAACTGACCATTTGTTTTAAAGTTTACAGATTTTTTTCTGTTTAATTAGGATACTAAACAGGTAGATTGAACATTTAGAAACTTTTTAGTTTAGTTTGACTCAATTAGTGACAATAGCGGCTTAAAAGGGTAAAAAATTAAGTATTAGACCAAAAACACAGGCAAATTAGTTACATTGTTGTAAATTGTCATAGTTAAACCATAATTAATAAGGGGTGAACATTTTTTTATTAAACTATATTTGAATTAAATCTTCATGAAGCTTATATTTTATGGATGGAAATATTGTTAGTTACTTTTAGATTGACTGTTTACTTGACTTAGTATTATTGCTGAATCTTAAATTCAAACATAACAAGGGGTTAAACATTGTACAGTTTCTTCCTGCACTGCTTAAAAATGCTTAAAAATGCAAACTAAGTTGTCTTTAGTGTAATATCTAAGCTGCCTGCAGCAATTTCAGCAGGGTAGTTACCTCCAACTGCCCATATTATAAAGAGCTGATCACCTGAGTGCATAATTATACACATATTGTACTGCATGTATTCACATAAATTGTCCTTGTGTGGAATACAGGACAAATGTGCAATTCCAAGTCAGGCCACTTATAATCTATGTGCTCTGGATTCCTCTCACCTCAAAAAAATCGCATAGTAGAGTAGAATAGAAGTAAATTTGCCGTGGTTAATTTGCTCCTTGGTCGTAAGTGTATGATTTGAGTGGGTGTATAAAGGAGGTTGAGGAAATAAATATATTACAATTTTAAAACATTTTAAAGTGTAATTGTAAAAGTAAATCAGTATTAGAAACACTTTAACCAACCTTTCTGACTGTGAATTCTAAAATAACCAAGTCATACTACAGGAATAAAAATGAGCCTCTGTCTGCCCTGTAAACTGTGGGCTGTACCGCAGGGTGCCTATTTCCCACAGGGAGACAGGAAGTTGTAGATGTAAATGGGTGTGCAGATTCTGTAGGTATCGATGGGTGTGCAGATTTTGTGTGTGTGTGTGTGTGTGTGAGTGTGTGTAAGAATACAGAAGTGGCAGATGGGATCCTGCGCCACTACACTGCCAGTCCCCAACCTCAGAGGCTAATCTCACAGGAACACTGTGCACTTGTTTGATCTGATCAGACGAGGTAAAGCAGGCAGGGGTGTAGAATCACCCACCTATCCATCCATCACCGCATCTCTCACCTCTCATCTTCTCCACATCCCCCTCTCCTGTCTTCTCGCTTACCGCCCAGTGATAGGAGCTGGTACAGAGAGTGTTTTAAGGTTGGCAGGGTGCACTGAGAGTGCTATAGCACAATCATGCACTTTTGAATTTTGTAAAGTTTGTGGCAACTAAAATGAGTCTGGGGTCAATATGTGCGTTATTGTAAGAAGTACAGAGAGTAAGTCAGTATTTAATCAAGCTTTCTGAGGCTTTGACAAACTCAGCCTTTAACTGCTGAAGTTTGGCAGTCCTGTGATACCTATACCTCATAATCATGGTAGTATCTAGACCAATCTCTGGTCCTGTTCACACCAATCATTAATATACATTCTGGGCGATCTGATCATAAGTGGCTAGCACAGAGTACAGGTGTTAATGCTTTACAATGCATCTTGTCTTAAATTTGTTCATCAATACAAAATGCATCTCCCAAAGATCTTAAAATAGCACAAACACTCACTACAATTTAGTTTTATTTTCATGCTTTATTTTAATATTTTGCTATTTTCAGATTCTGTGTGCTAGCTAGCTTATTAAACAACAGACAGAACCATGCAGAACATGCAGTATTATTCATAACTCAGAGGGGCACTACTTTCAGGAGCAATTATTAGCTAGCTGCGTTCTTTTAGCTGGGAAACCCCAGTTTTGTGCTGTGTTTTATTTAAATGCAATGTAAGGGAATCTGTAATCAGCTGCTATTTTAAAATTAAAATTACTCAAGAAAATATTTGAACACTCCTAAATAGGATTAAATGTTGTGCCATTTCTCTGTTCCAGATACCAAAATTAGCAACAAAAGCACCAGCATCAGAACTCCAAACAGCGAAGCACCAGTCCGATAACGCTAATGAAGGAATAGGAGAAATGTAGAAAGCTATGTTCCCTGATTCTGAGATTCTGAGCTCATTCTTTTACTTGTGGCCTTTTAATATTTAATAACTGACTGCTTGAGTTTCTCAGTTCACTGTGTTTAAGTTGATGCAGACTAGATGAGGTGGAATCACATGACTACATGTATTAGTAATAGTATTAGTAGTAGAAGTATGTTTTGAAGGAAATTATGTAAACACACACATGCAGAAAGTATTAACAGTTTAAAAAATATTTCTATTTGAATTGCACAATATTTTTTTGGTTATTGGTTTTGAACATCAGTTTCAATAATATGCACAATTACATAATTTCAAGGTTATAATTAATTTTTTAAACAGGTGCTCAACCACAAAGGTGTCAGTTTTATAATTTATTTTTTGTACATATAAATCCACATATCTACATAGGCCATTTTGAGCAATTTGCACTAAATGACCGCAGGTAACCTGAATATCTGTTGATGGTAATTTTCCACTGTAGAGCATACATTTTCATCAAATTCCCATCAGTAAGATTTCCTTGTTGTTCCTAGTTTAACAAAAGGACTGTTTCCAGTGCTAAATAGACATTACTACAAAACACTGAGAAGATACAGATCATGTTTTGTCTCTTGCCTCTTTCTGTGAGCAGTTTGCGGCTCTGTTATGGGGTGTTTTCTAGGAGTGTACATGCTTCTGCCTCTGGCTGGCTTTTCATAAGAGACTTTGTGGACTGTGTTTTATCTCCATATCTAAAGCTATATCGTGCCTGACATGATGCAAAACGATTCCCATAACATGTTTGCATATGAAGTCAGCAATCTGTACACACTGCCTTCACTTGCTCTGGTTCTATCTAGTAACATGCAAAATAAGAAAATTAAAAAATATATATACAGTTGAAAGAACAAGTATGTGAACCCTTTGTAATTATTTAGATTTCTGCATAAATCGGTCATTATATGTGTTCTGATCTTCATCTAAGTCGCAACAATAGACAAACACAGTCTGATTGAACTAATACCACACAAACAAATATATGTTTGCATGGTTTTATTGAACACAACATGTTAATATTCACAGTGCAGGGTGGAAAAAGTATGTGAACCTTTGAATTTAATAACTGGTTGACCCTCCTTTGGCAGCAATAACCTCAAACAAGCGTTCCCCGTAGTTGCAGATCAGACCTGCACAACAGTCAGGAGGAATTTTAGACCATTCCTCTTCCCAAAACTGTTTCATTTCAGAAAAATTCTTGGGAAATCTGGTGTAAAGCATCTCAATTGGGTTGAGGTCAGGACTCTCCAAAAGGCGTATTTTCTTCTGTTGAAGCCGTTCAGTTGTTGATTTACTTTTATGTTTTGGGTTGTTGGCCTGTTGCGTCATCCATACTCTGTTGAGCTTCAGTTGGCAGACAGATGGTCTTCAGTTTTTCTGTAAAATGTCTTGGTAAACTTCGGAATTCATTTTTCCATTGATGACTGAAATCCGTCTCGGCCCTGAGGCAGCAAATCAGCCCCAAACCATAATGCCCCCTCCACCATGTTTCACAGTTGGAATGAGGTTTTGATGATACTGTGCTGTGCCTTTTTTCTCCACACATAGTGTTGTGTGTTCCTTCCAAACAACTCAATTTTGGTTTCATCTGTCCACAGCATGTTTAGCCAGTAATGCTGTGGAATATCCAATATCCAAACTTCAAACATGCAGCAATGTTTTTTTTGACAACAGTGGCTTCCTCTGTCCTCCCATGAACTGCATTCTTGTTTAATGTTTTTCTTATAGTTGATTTGTCAACAAAAATTTTAGCATGTGCCAGAGATTTCTGTAAATCTTTATCTGACAATCTAGGATTCTTCCACGCCTCATTGATCATTCTGCCCTGTGCTCTTGCAGTCATCTTTACAAGATGACCACGCCTAGGGAGAGTAGCAACAGTGGTGAACTTTCTCCATTTTTAGACGGTCTGTTAGTTGAATGTAATGGAGTATTTTGGTGGATATGGAGAGGATAACTTTCCAGTCATTGAGATTGTTGTCATTAATGTGATTTTGAGAGTGTGCCTAATTCCTTAAATTATTTATTAATAATTAATTTGTTTTTTCTTTCTCTGAATAGGAAAAAAAATCTCATGTTATTCAAATATAGTATTGTGACTCTGTTGTGATGTCATGTTAGAATTGTGTAAAGGGTTGTTACTGTTGTGATGTCATGTTAGAATTCTGAGTTGCTGCTAGTATTGTATATCACGATATTTCATGGTATTTTTGCGATTACAATACTCTTGGCAATATGACAAAACACTGAATTTAAAAAATGATTTGAAGAATACACTACTGCAGCAAAATGAAAATTCAATTTTATTATCGGATACAATATGATGTGGCACACCGCTAACTGAGCTATTGGAAAATACAAGAATTTTATCAGATTTGTAACAGAAGTCAATGATTCCGAATGTCCTAATATTAATATCTACTACTATTTATTATATTGCATAGTATGATCACTGACCACATGATTACACTTATGTTAATATTGTGTTAGTAATGTCACAGTAATGAATTTTTTAAACAACGTAGCTGAATGTATTATAGACATGTTCCATACCTATGCCAATATATTTACTTTTCTTTTTCTGTCTTTTAAATGTAAATTGAAGTTAGTTTATATATATTTGGCATCAGCTGAATAAAAGCTTAAGATCCAATAAATAGAAAGACACAGAGATATAGCAGTCCTCTCAGTCCGTGCTCAGCTAACATATTGAGTTCCACATATGCAATTCAGCAGTCAAGTGTCACAAGTGTCACTGGTCATATGGATTGCATTGGAATTGAGAAAGACACTCTGCAGCTCAATCCTATTCTAAAGGTAGTGTTCCTGTGATGATATTTTTCAGTTTCTCTGACCTGCGGCTGACCTCTATATTCATTGTTTCAGACCCGCTGCATTTGAATATTGTCTAAGACCTAAAACTAAACCCTGTGAGCGCATTTCATCTTATGCATGACAGCTCAGTAATGTCCTGTCGCTGGTGTGAAGGCCTTGCTGAACTAGTGAGTGGTTGATCTCTCGGCCTCTCATGAATATCTCAGTGTTTCGCTCAATTGAACACTCCACACCGGCATGGGATGACAGCTTTTATGGATGCATTTGTTGCTCACCTGCCATAGAAATCATATGCAGTGGATTTTAGGTGAAATGCTGTTTCGGGGCAGCTTTTGGGAAGGGCAAAAAACCTTAACACAGCAAGTGTGGGCTATAAATTCCTGTATGAAAATTCATTGTTTACACATTGACACTGGCAGATGTGCACAGGCTGCAGAGAGTGTAAACTGACACAAATAAAAAGAAAAACATTTCCAAGAGAATGTTGCTGGTGAAAATGTATGTAGATAACCCTATTAAACACATGCACACACGCACACATCTGTGATTGGGTTATTGAATCATTATATATTTTTTTATTTAGCTTTGTTATAATTTTTTTATATAATATTATTATGACAGCATTCGTTCGAGAGATTCCATTTTTGTGTTCTTTAGACCTTGGAGGTTATTTAAACATAAAGCACTTCGACCACATTAATAAATGTGCCTTAAGGAACATTTATTTGAAGGATTCCTTACTAGCGGTGCGAAAATATTGATATTGCTATATATCATATAATGTCAAGCTAATCAAAGTATATTGTAAACCTGCTGTAGGAATATTGGCTGTCAAATTCTCTGACACCAATTAATACGTAACTTCTATTATTTGCGTATGTAGGAGTATTTTATACTGCTTAGTAACACAGAAATGATGCCTTTTGATAGTGTTATAAATAAAGCAGAAGTTCATAGGTTTAATTTAAGAGCATCAAATTTCTTCTTGAAGCTGAAAAACAAAGCGTTTTAACAGGCAAGCTCTCAGTAGATATGGTATGGGATTGTAAAATATGTTGTACATATTATTATATTAAATTCATAATTTCAGCAGACATGCATGTCAATACAATTCCATTTTTATAATATGTTTTATGTTATGAGTACTGCCGTGAGCTATTCATAAATATTAAAGTATTGCTTCATAAATAAATTCTTTAATATTTATAAATGTGCTATAAAGTCCCTATATAGGTACCTTTCAAATAAAATGTTGCCGGTGCTTATAAGGATGTGAAAACACTCCAAATGTGTCATGCTGATTCTCTCCATCTCTCTCTCTCTCTCTCAGTAGGATGAAATGTCTGATTTTCACAAAGACAGAGAACTCATACTCCTCTGTTGCCAGAATGCCCCTCGGTGTTGTCATGGCGACAGACTTCATACTGCTCCCACGACTCTGCTAATGTGTTAGCATCCAGCCTTGCATGTGTGTTGCCCACCCCCCACTTCTCTTTAGTTTGATACTCCCCCATGCATAACATTGGACTTTGGAACAGGTCAAAAGTGTCATAGGTTTGGTTAGAAATATACTTTATTGGAGCAGTAGTTATTTTTTTACTTTTGTTTAGTGGGGAATATTGGGACTCTGAGGGGCTCAGCAGAAGTTAGATGTTAGTGCAAGTGGTTAGGGCTGGACAATAATTCAGTGTCAATATACTGTATCTCACAAAAGTGAGTACACCACTCACACTTTTGTAAATATTTGATTATATCTTTCAATAGGACACCACTGACAATATGACAGTTTAACACAGTGTAAAGTATTTAGTGTACACATGTATATAAGTGCAAATTTGCTGTGCCCTCAAAATAACATAATGTCTAAACCGATGGGAACAAAAGTGAGTAAGCGTTTTCCCTGTCTAGTGTCATGTGACTTGTTAGTGTTTCAAGTAGGGTTGCAACGGTATGAGATTTTCACGGTATGATAACCGTCTCAGAAAATACCGCGGTATCACGGTTATCACGGTATCACACTTTGTTACATATATTATTAAACTGACCCTTAAAGAAATTACAACAAAGGTTTTTTGTTCAATTAACTATTTATTGTAGAAACCTGGAACAACTATATAGATAATGTCTCCTTAAAAAAAATAAACTGTACACCATTAGGTGAAGGAAACCAGGTTTTTCCACTACTCTTAAGGTCATTAAGGGTGTATATAATTTTATATATATATATATATATATATATATATATATATATATATATATATTTATATATATATATATATATATATATATATATATACACACACACACACACACACGTGTCACACATTACATGTCCTCTAAGAAGTAAAGATCCTGTGTTTAAACTATTCAGTACAATTATTTAAGTTTAAATTATTTAATATCTGATAAACTGAGCCTGGGTCAGTGTCTGATCAACAACTGTTGTAAACGTCCGTTTTACTGCCAAGTTGGTATATAACCAGATAGAGGGGATTTATTTCTGAGTCTGGTTTTAACACATGAAAAAGAGGCACGTCAGAATTTGAAAATTAACGCATGTAAATGAATGGCGTCTTTCACATCCAGTCCGGCGAGCACCTTTACATGGACACGTGAATCCGTCGTAGCACGCACTTCACGCCTGTACCTGCGTGCCCAAATTTCGGATAACTCGGCGCTTTTGCGGGCGCTTACCGCATGGGTTGTGCACGACTACAAAGAGATTTTATTTATGTTCAGATTAAAATTATAAACTAAACACATACTTTGCGCTGCACGGCGGGGTGGTGTTCTTGGAGATGGGAGAACAGGTTTGACGTATGTCCACCTTTAGCTGTGACTTTACGGCCACATTGATTACAAATCGGATAACCATCCTCGGGTGCGTTCGGCGGGTCTCTGAAATAGTCCCACACTGCTGATTTTAGTTTAGCCTTTTTTTAGGCGGACGGAGATTTGTTTATTCTGATGCACTTTCTGCTGTTCTCACCGCTGTGTGCTGAGCAGCTGAAGCGGAGCAGAGTTGCGCATGCGCGGGTGAGTTTCTCCGCTGGCTTGCGTTTTACCGGTAATAAGCAAACACACACGGTATGATAACCGTGCATTTTAATACCATGGTATACCGTGAAACCGGTTACCGCTGCAACCCTAGTTTCAAGGTTTCATGTGTGAATGGGAAGCAGGCCTGTTAACTGTGTTTTTTTTGGTTACAATTCTTTCAAACTGATCACTGGATAGTTAACCTGGCACTTCGTGGCAAGAAGATGTGAGAAACTAAATTATTATTCTCCACAAACATGGCCTAGACTATAAGACGTTTGCTTACACCCTAAAACGGAGCTACAGCATGACAAAGGTTGACCAAATAAGTTGAGTTCACATGTTCAGTGTAATATCCAGAGGTTGGCTTTAAAAAATAGATGCACAAGTACTAGCTTTCCTGCAGAGCTTGAAGAAGTGGGAGGTCAACCTGCAGTGCTCAGACCATGAGCTGCATAAGAGTACATGGCACTTTTTCTAAAATGTAGCCTCTTCTAAAGTTGATGCACAATAAAGCCCACCAACAGTGGCAAGCAGTGACAAGCAGTCTAAGGGTGTGGATTACTGGATCCGTGTCCTGTGTTCTAAAAAGATAAACTTGTTTGGCTTAGATGGTGGCCAGGATGTGTGGTTTGGTCTGGGTGAGACAAAGTGTCATATCTAAGTATTCTCATGAAAAGATATAATAAAATATTTACAGAAATTGTGGTCGTTCTTAGCTTTCCATTTTTAAACGACTTGAACAATGTAAATTGATAATTGAAATTCAATACTCTGTTTTTTAAATTCAATACAGTGTTGAAAACAATTTTCACAGCTCTTTTTCTTACATCCCTATCTTACTGTCCTATTGGCAAGCTGCTACAGAGCTGGGCCGGGTGTCTCTCTGGGCTCAGCAGGGGAAGGTCAGTTCTGCAGTGTGGAACGCTGATCTGGATTGGTTTGTTTAGCCTTTTACAAACTGCTGTGTGCTGTGTAATCAAACAAGAATCTGTGTTTAACAGCAGATAAACGACGAGGCTGTGGGGACCGTTTGTGAGCAAACCTTTTGAGCGCTTGTGGAGTGTTGGCAGATCCAGGCAAGGCCAGCCTGCGAGACTGGCTTCAGGCCACCGCTGAAACTCAGGGACTTGAGGAAGCAGAGGTGTAATTTTCTGTTGTAAATGAGCTTGCTGTGGCTCTCTGAGAACTGTCCATCTGCACATATCGCTATGATGAAACATGTTTATATTAAAGCAAAAAGCCACTCTGCACTTTTCTTATATTTTGCATTATTAAATGGTTTGAAAGCATTATTTTAAAGTTATGTACAGTGGGTTTAGTGTAAAACCAATTTAATAAAGATATTGCCATATAAAACCATGTCAACACAAAGAATACTTTAAGTGAGAAAAAAAAAGAGAGACCTACACTCTAGCCAGGATAGTTTACAGTGGTGCTGATAGAAACCTGAAGTGTTGATTGCTTTTTAAAGCAACTGAAAGATATTACTAGATATAAATGTGAATATAATCGCTGTCCAATGCAAAACATGTATCTCAGAAATAGCAAGTTTACAGGCGAGAGATATAATCTTAATTTTGAATGGAAGTCATTGTATATTGTCATTGTTGGGGACTTTTCTGTACAGTTCATCATTTTATATTTTTCTATTCAAAATGACCTTGTTTATATCTCAACCACTGAATTATGCAGAATGATTTTGTGAAAATCTGTGAAAAGGTTTCCTGTTTAAGGTGTATTATTACGCATACGACTGCAATTCCATAAACCACGACAAGACCATGAAAACGCAGTCTTAAGTGGTTTATTGCTTTAATGAAATAGCAACATGTATGACAAAGTACACTACTATTCAATAAATAGTTCAATTTGTTATAAATAACACTCATAGCAAGAAGTTTAACTACCGTTACAGTTGCCAAGTAACACAGTGAGCTGAGATTAGTCTGTTAACAACACAATTACTTTTATATTAACTTGGTACATTAATTCATATGTGCCATCATAATTGCATTTATCATGTATTTTTTATATCTAATGTAATTGTATGTACCGTATACATAGATTTTACCAACCTTTTTATTTCATGGAGTTGGAGGATGAAAAGTAGAATTAGCACTGCAGAGAGAGAGTGAGAGGGGGAGAGGTGCTGGTTTTCCTGATGCAGCTGAAGTCTGGAGAGCATGACTCGCTTCTCATTGATCTGATCTCGCTGCAGAATGTATCATATGAATTGGCTGTTGTCCACTGTAAGAGAGAGCTGTGTGAAGTGAGGCATAATCCACACCTCCACCCAGATCAAGGCTGACAGGTGGAAAAGTGTCTCTGCTTTGTTCTTCTCCTCTCAGTGCTGCTCCTTCAGGCTGAGGCTGGTTGTTTTGTCGTTTCTGGAGCTGGGAGATGTAAGGCTCAGCTGCGGGCGTGTGGAGGTGTGGGGGTTGACATTTGTCAGCGGAGCCGGGTGAAAATCGGAGCCGACACACATGCTCTCAGCCTGGCATTTGGGAAGCGTGTAGATGGGGAAAAGGTGACGGTGATTTGGCACGGCTGCTGGGTTAACGTATCGACTGGGGGACAGCCTAGTGTTTTATGTACAGCGGTCTAGATCAAAGGTTAGGCCAAGAATTCAACCCTAAAGCTGAATTGGTATAATAGGGGTGTAGCGATACTGCCAGCCTTTTGCAACGAAGGGTTCTTTTTTTATATAAGGTTTATGATTCCATTCTAATGATATTTTGTACTTTGCACTTTTTTCTTTAATTTATTTTTTTAAAGTGAGCGATGTCTGACTGAATGGAGTTAAACTCATATAGTGGCTTTCAATGATCCCAATACTTTCCAATCAACTTTCCAACCAACACTACACAACAAACACAAACCAAAACATTTGGCAGCCAATTACAAACTGATAGAGGCAGCAGCCACGCCTCTCACTACATATCTGGCCATATAGATATTTATGCGTATTTACACACCCTAGCAATTAAGAGCAACCTATTTGACCAGTTTTACTCTACATATAAAGTAACTAATACTCTTATACACTAATGCATATAATACACTAAAGCATGTAGTCCTAGTTTGGTTCGTACCACAATCTGGACATGATTCAGGAGTAGCGCCCTATATCAAGAAAAAAAAAGTAAAGTAATTAATAGAAATTATATATATAGCTCTGTAAAATAATTGAGACCACTTTCTGAATTATTTTCACTGATTGTGCTATTAATATGTATATGTTTGAGTAAAATGAACATTTTTGTTTTATTCTATAAACTACGGACAACATTTCTCCCACTTTCCAAATAATTTTGCAGAAAATGTGAAATGGCTGAAATAAAAAAAAGATGCAGAGCTTTCAGACCTCAAATAATGCAAAGAAAACAAGTTCAGAAGGTTGTAAGAGTTCAGAAATTAATATTTGGTGGATTAGTTTTAATGCATCGTGGCATGTTTTCCTCCACCAGTCTTACACACTGCTTTTGGATAACTTTATGCCACTCCTGGTGCAAACATTCAAGAGTTCAGCTTGGTTTGATGGTTTGTGATCGTTAATCTCCCTTTTGATTATATTCTAGAGGTTTTTAATTTGATAAAATCAAGGAAAAACATCATCATTGAGCGGTCTCTCATTTGTTTTCAGTGCTGTTTATGTGTGTGTGAGACCACTGCAGTTGCCACAATACTAAGCAAATTTAATGGCTTATAGCTTATGCATGCTTGTGAAATTACCGTATTTACCCTTATAGTGTGTACTGCATGCTCTTGTCAAAGTATAGGATAGACTGTGACCTGAGTCTTGACTATGTTCTATGCCTTGACGATTCGGTAGGAATGCATATATTGTTACACTAAATTGTAATTTGTCACTTATTGGTTGTTGATATTGGACACACCTAAAGCAGTGTTATTTGAGAATGCTTATTTCTTGCTTTGTACTTCCCCTACATTTGGTTAATGTAATTAGTGCATTGAAACACATCTAAAGGATACACTTTTTACATGCATTTCTTGACAAGTTGGGAGATACAGATACAGAACCAACATCTGAAGTTAATGTTGCATGTAGACTGATGCTATAGATTACTATCAACGTGAATATAACTCAGATTATGCAGTTTTATCCGTTTCCTGCAAACATTGTCTTTCCCACTTCACCAGTGAAACATACTGCAGTAAGCCAAGCCTGGAAAAGAAATGTAAAGATGTGAGTCTCTCAATTACAAGACAGTGGAGCTTTATAATGATTTTGAATGTTTTTTTTTTAAGGTAAAAATGGAACATAATATTGCATTAAAGGGTTAATTATGGTTTATTATATCAGCCTTGAAATTCCTACTCCTATTAATCCGTCAGAGCAATGCATGTTGCCCTTTATTGGCATTGTATTGTATTGTCATAGTCTTTGCAATGGTATTATCAGAACATCTAGATCTTCCAAAGATTCACATACAGACCAGTGCTCTTATCAAATAATTTATATTGTATGGTGCAGCAGTGACATGACAGTGACCTTTATCTCTCCCTGGGTCAAAAACCATCTCACAACCTAGATGAAACAGACAAACACCCACTAAATAAAAAGAAAAGTATTTTGGGTTTAATTATAAAATGCATTTGCATGATATTGTGTCCACTTTCTCCTACCCTACAATAGCAGCGCATGGCACAGTTCCTACTGAGCTCAGGCCTTTTACTTGACAGTGTCTGCATGTAGCCTTATTTCTTGACTGCATGAACCTTCAGTCGGTGCTCTGTATGAAGTCGTCATTTCATTGAGACACAATTACCTCTTGTTTACCGTATTGATGCGCTTCTTTTATGTTCTTCTAGTTCTTTTGACTTTGTACCACATTCAAGGTCATTTCCCAGTGGTGCGCCTGAGTCATGTTTTATGTAAGTGTCTGAAAAGTTGCAGAGATTAATTCATACATAAGAGAACAAGTTTGTTTGACCTTTCCAAAATCTGAACTTTACTGAAGCATATAAAAAGGTTATCAACCAGTATCATAAATTTATTTTCTGCTGGTACTGAAGCAGATATGCACTGAAATAATCTTTTGTTTTCATTTAGATTATTCAGAGATTTCTTGTTGAACTGCAGCTAATACATCACTGTAAACACTTTTAAACACGCTTGGAGGAGAGTGCTAGCTTTACAGTACTTACAGCATCAGCTAATAAGAACCTTCATTGAGTAATGGGGCAGAGGGTGGGCTATCCTGGGGAGTATTAGGACAGATTATCCTCTCTTGGATGGATAATTTTGACAATTCAAACTTTCTATCTTCCACAGGGCCAGTTTTCTGAGCCCACATCAATGTGTTTTGGTTACAGGATGTTGTAAACAGACAGAGTACTGACCTGTTTTAAAAGCTCTTGGAGAGCCAGCCTGTTTTATATTCATACGTTCTGTAGCTTTGCACCTATCATTGGGCTTCTGACAGCATTTAAAATTATTTTTGGATAATCTGAATCCCTCATTAGTTCACAGTCTGTTTTGGAATCAGTGAAATGTGAACAACACATCAGACACTCCAGCCCATTATACAAGTAGATTGACTCATTTATGTGAGATCATTTGATATGCTACACGATGTGCCATCACACCCCTTGCTCATTTCCCTTTTTATGACTGCTCACACAGTTCAGCACAACAAAATGCACTGATAAAAATCTGATATTGTACTTATTATTATGATGTACATAATACCTTTAAAAATTGAGAGCCCATCTTCAAAGCATGCAACTTTTTCAAAACAGCAATATAATCTTCTTAAAGAGAATATAAAACAGGCACACATATAAATGGACAGAAAACATGGTAGTTATTGTAGGCATTTGTTTAAATTAAGATTTTGCTTTTAGTGGAGCTGTCAATTGTCACCTAACTGCCTTTCTCTAAGTTATCAAATCCGGGTTTGAATATCAATATACTTTTTTAAGCAAATATATGTCTATGCTGATATAATGGGTAACCATGTGCCCTACCGGAGGTGTACTGGAACATTAACAACACATTCAGAAGTCACAGTCCTAGTACTCTCTTGAGGTTTTGATCAGAGCATAATAGTTTTATAAATGAATCCTTTTTATTGTGAAGAGAGTCCTAGAATCCCAAACCCCTGATCTAGTTCACTAACAGGCCTGTATGAAGCTCTGCCCCACTGCTCTTTAACATTCAGGACTGCTGCAGTCTAGGCCTTCCTCCTACTCCTCCTCCTCCTCCTCTTTGTCTTCAAAGGAAATCAATTTCTCTGAATGGAGGAGAGGGCTTGGCATCTGGACGAAGAAGGGGGAAAAAATAGCTTATGGCCAAATGATCCTCTAGTGTAATCAAACCATCTCAAAGTGAACTTTCCGTAACTGCCATCGATCCTCCGCTGTGTGCTGCTGCTGCTGCGCTAACAGATGAATGATGCTTTCAGACGGAGTTTTGAAAACGGTGCCATTAAAGGTCCGTTAGAATAAGCAGTTGATGCTCGGATTTTCTAGGCCTGCTTGTCTTACCGTCTCCTCCTCTTTTATAAATTCCCTTTCCCCTCGTCTCGCCGAGCGCCTCGAGAAGCCGCCGCGTGTTGTTTCTGCGAGTTTACTCACAGACGGAATTTGAATTTGAATGGAATGTAAGAGTATCATTTTCCCTCCTTGAAGTGCAGCTCATAGCTCTCAGATGTGGTTATGGGATTGTATAAGAGCGAGGCTTAAAAATGCTTCACAGTGAATGTTATTGCTGCATTGAACCCGGTTAACACCGTCGCCAATTGTAATGTGTGAGGCTGTTTAAGAATGCGCTGTTTGAAATTCTCTGAAACATTATCATCCCTCAGGTTTGCCTATGAGAACACAGAAGACATATGGTCATTGTCATTATACTTTGGGCAAAATCTTTTTTTGTCTTTATTTTTGATTTATTTTTTTTATATAAATTGTATAAACATTGGGGTAGTTTCCCAGACAGGCATTAGGCCTAGTCTATATTGGACTATATTTTCCTCTCAATAGAAATCTGCATTCAGAACGTATGTAGTCCAAGACTAGGTTTAATCCCTGTTTTAGAAACTGCTCCTTACATGGACTGTACCTTCCTGTATTTGGTTGTTGTTGTTTTTTTCAATTGCTTGCTATAAATTCAGTTGCCTTTCCAGGTGTTCTGCCAAATTTTGCCTGCCTACTAAAAGTTGACCCCCCTCAAGTGCATGTGTCAGCAGAAGAGGGGGTAACATATTACCCTCAGTTTCCTTGTATTGTCGGTTATAAACAAGGTTTTAAACTATAGTTAAAGCAGATACAAGAATTACCAGTATAGTTAGTTGCACCCATACTGTTGTGTGACATTTGTAAATTTTGGCACAATGCCCATTCTTTTTCTTCTTCTATTGTTTTTTTTTTTTAGCCTGTCTCAACATGTAATTTGTCCAAAAGTTCAAACTAAAAAAAAAAAAAAAAAATTCTTACTGCATCTCTCTGTTTGTTCCAGACTAAGACTTTTGGTCAGACCACATTTGGGTGACCTTTCACACCTGTTGTCTTCATCAAACCATACAAACGGCTGCAAAGAACCCTAATTTGACTTATTTAAATTAAATTAACCTGTAGAAATGGAAAAAAAAAGATTGGGGCAAGAACATCGTCTACATTAACCTACATTAAAGTCATATTTTAAAAACCGACAGCAAGAGCAAAAGCAAGTTACATGCCTTAAAAAGATAAGTTAAAACTTCTCTTTAATTTGGCGTGTAGATTCCCCAACCCTGTGTCTTTGTCTCTTCTCATCTGTCTTAATGTATCCATATCCTAAGAGGTTTTCCATCCTGGATTTCCTTTCATTTACAGTCATCATTTTCTCCTTTTATTTTAGTCTCCGCTGTACAGTGCAGTCGTACTCTTGAACCATAAGCAGCCAGTCCGAGGTTACTACATTACTATGTCTGTATTTCTTCCCATTGTAAGGAGCTGTAATGTATTATGCTGGGCCATTCAGAAACACAAAGACACTCTTATACAGGCTTTTAGTCCGACCTCTTCAGTAAAAGGGTTATATGGCATTGTTCAACTGGAATACTGTATAGAAGCACACCCTCCCCCTCAGACTTGTATTCATGTGCTTTCAGAAAAATCCAATTTAAACTCCTGAATGCAAGATAGGATATATGATCTGAATCACTTCAGCATTTGCTCAGTATTTGATTAACAAAACTGATATAGTGCTTTATTTAAATTGTCCACTCCCAAGGTATGGAAGCATGTCTGGAACTGTTACTGCTCTTTTTACTTTTCTTTTCCATTTTGTATTTAGGAGCATGAGACACACTTTAAAGTTAAGTGAAGTAGTTTTAAATAGAAAAAGCTTTTTGATCGTCATTTCATAGTTTAATTAACAAACATCTTTGAATTTTGACATCTGTTTGACAGTTATTTAAGATTTACTTTTTTTGTATCATGTAAGGGTTTTCATTTTTTCATTTTCATAACTTTGAACAATATAAACAACTCACAGTGAAACCAGGCTACAGTCTTTGTACCCCAAGGTTAATTTTAACCCACTGTTCACTGTTTAAGACTTTGTCAGTACACTGTCTCTAATACTGCGTTCTATGTACCTTAGAAGTCAGATATTGGACCTGGACCACATCACTCTGAATTGACTGCATTCCAATTATACTTTCGGACTGCATGCTATTTCAGTACATTTGTAAACAAAAAGTTTGCTAAAGACTTAAAAGTTTACAACTGGTTTGACAACAATTTACTCAACATTGTTAGCATTGTCCCAGGTTAGCATTGTTAGCAATATCAGTTTATAATGCATTATATAGTATTTTGCCTATCCAAGCACAATGAAAACATGTCCACAGGTAGAAGTTGGACAATACTGTTTGAGAAGTGCTACTAAACTGTATAAAACTACTGTTTTTACCACTGTTGATGTGCATTTGATGTTGATGTTGATGAGACATTTCTGATTTTTAAGTAGGAAATCTTGTGAGAACAAATATTGTGGGGGCGTTCTACTTGAAATGTTCTTCTTGTAACTTGCTCACATCTGATTTCAAATAGAACCCAGAATAATAAAGATGTGAGGAGGATCTGAGAGTAGCAGGAACTTAAGTTCTGTGTGTGTGTGTGTCTCTCTCTGTCTGTCTCTCTCTCACTTTCTCTCTGTTTCTCTATCTCTCCTTCTCTCTCTCTCTCTCTCTCTCTCTCACTCACTCACTCTTGTTTTTATTTCTTCGCTGTGAGTGTCCTCTAGATTGTTATTAATGTAACTTAGAAAGGGCAGTCGACTAACGGTAGATTACTGTAGTTCTCCATGACTATGAGTGTTTGAATGTGCGTCTACTATCCTAGTCTTGCACCGCTCGTACTTTTCAGCCCGAAAAGAGACAATAAACTGAATAAACTGATACTAAGCCTAATAAGAGATGCTAAATATTAATATTAATATTAATTATTCGTAATTTTAGAGTGGAGCATAAAAATGACCTTAAATGACAGGCATTCTGTTCCTGACAAATCCTCTCTTAGACGAAACACTATAGTATGACTTCAAACAAATCTGTCATTGTTTAGTTGTAATTATTTGTTGATTTGATTTTCAGTAATGTTCATTGCAGAAAAGTAAGTGTAGCCCTATTTTTATAGTGTAATTGCATTTAAATCATAGAGCAGAGCAATGATGAGAACTCTCGGCCCGTAGAGGTTGAACCGGCGGGTTTGATTTTTTCCGCAATATGTCTGCAGATCTGAATAAAGTGTGCTTTTGTTTATGACTGAGAGAGAAAGAGAGGGAGATAGACTGTCAGTTTCTCCCTGTTGGAACGAGAACTGACAGCTCTAATAACTGTTTGTGTTTTTGTGTCTGTGAGAGAAAGCACTTACCAAACTGGAGCTGACAGGAGTTCAGGGCGTCTCTTTGCTGCCCGCTTCTCCTAGACTGAGAGCTGTAATGGTTTGGGAGATGAGAAGATGAAGACTGCTGCTCAGAGCTCTGTAATGCCATTAGAAAACTCTTACTGAAACATTTCGTGACCTTGGCCTTAGGTCTGCCTGGGGAGGTGCTGGCATAGCAACAGATAGCCTGCCTGCTGAAGGACCCCTGGGACACCACTCTCCATCATGCCTCAGCTAACACTGATTTGAATGCAGCACCTCACTCACACAGAGGCCCATGCTCACCCATGTCTCAATGCTTAATTCTTTTTTTTTGTTTCTATTTTTTTTACGGTGTGTGTGGGGTGGCAGGGGCATTTGTTTTCTGTTGCAGTTTTTGGCATATGTTTTGGACAGTTTGATTTACATAGCAAGATGTTTTTTTAAAAATTAAATAAATATATTCTCCCACCCCCGGCTTTGTTTAGAATTTTTTATATGGCCCTTCATGCAGTAGTGTTTGACACCCCTGCTCTAAACCGTGACTTTAGCAGATCCATGTCATAGAAAATAGATTTTTCTTTTCTTTTCTTATTAAATGTGTTTGCTGTACTTGTGTAAACATTGTTAAAGTTTCATGCACTCCACAGCCCACTAAATCCATACACAGAATCCAAGAAACAACAGGCTGGAATCCGTTGTTTTTTTGGCCTTTTCAGCCTTGAGCAGTTAAGTCCCACTCATTCACGTTGACGTTACAGAACATAAGGAATGTTCTGGTCTGCACTGCTTTTTCAATGAGGAAAAATGCAGCACAACAATCTGAGGTTATTCACATACACAGATGAGCTAAAAGCTTCAAGACCCCCTTCCTAATATGTTGCTGTGTGCCTTTAAACTGTATGATGGTGCCTCAGCTGTTGGAGCTTTGGGTTATTGATAACAGGGCTGTGGGTTCCCGTAACCATCATTAAATTTGATTGTTGGTTTCACCCAAATGGGATTGCCTTCTTTGTCATTAGACATCAAGTCTTGAGCGTCCAATGGCTTCCTGATTCTGGAACTGTCTGTAGTATGCCCACTGGGGTCATGTTAAGTTCTTAAACCTTTTTACTAGAAATTATTATATGCTCTATATGGACAAAAAATAATTCTGTCCAGGTAAAGCTTAATAATAGATTTTGGAGCATTGCTTTCACTCCCAACTCCCCATTTTATGCTTTCCCAAAGTATTGGATGGAGCACCAGTTTTACTGCTCCACAGCTCAATGGTGGAAAAATTATTCATCTCTATCCCATTTCTGGGATAAGGCACAGTGCCAATAGGTTTGTGTTTATATCTGCACTAGAGACTGCTGTGTTGTTGACAGTACTTTTCTACAGGGACTAGACAAGCTGTGTGTGTGCCTTTGCACATATGTTTCAACCATGGGTACTAATAAAGTATCTAAATGCATTAATTAGAAGGAGTGTCCACAATCTGTTATGGAAGTATGTAGGTGTTGTAATGTATTTGTTCCAGATATGCTTCCTGAAAGCAGGTTAGTGCCCTGTGGGACTGGAGCACATTCCATGGCAGTGTAATAGCAGTACAAACTGAAGATCCTACATGAAGAATCCACTTTGATATCACAGCATGGAAAGTATGCATTCATAATTCCTTAACAACCCAAACACACACTGCCTTCTTTCCTCCCCTTCCTTCCTCCTATTACGTGTCTCATCCCTATCTTTTCCTCCCTCTTGCTCTCTTTCTCACTCTCTCTCTCTCACTCTCGCTTTCTTCCACTCTTTCCAACACTTTCATCTCTCTTCACGTGGTTTGCCTTATTGGTTTGCAAAGCCCTTAGTCATGGTGTGTGTGTGTGTATATGTGTGAAGTGGGCTGGCTGGCTGGCTGGTTGCTGGTTCTGCAGCAAAAGCGTCGTGGGCTCTAATGAGGAGAAGCCTTGGTCTCAGGGCCGCTGCAAGTCTTTCCTCTCCAGGGAAGTGGAAATGTTTTGACATATAGAGTCAGATTATGGTAACTGGGGCTGCATGGGGAGGAAATGACAGAGCTCTGCACCCCTTGACAGGAGCTGGGTTAAACACACACTATGTTTCTCTCTCGCGCACTCGCCTCTTACTCTTTCTCCTGTAGTCATTCACCCTCATTCACTCATTCAGTCATAAACTGACTTTCTCTCTCAACACTTGGAGAATGTCAACCCCCTCCCCCAATCCGATGCCACATGGCTGAAAAATCGTTGCTAAAGTGCAGTCTAGAGTAGCAAAAAAAGACAAATCCCCCTATTGACTGCTCTTCTTGTGGTAAGAAAAAATCAAGTAATCAAGTGCCCACAATAAATGAAGATGTGCCCTCTAGATCAAAATGAATAAGATCAGATTATTGAGGGCCTATCTATGAGTGCCATTCTACCCTGCTAGTAGAAAAGGGTGCTGTTATGAAGTGCCTTTTGGACTACCTCTGCTAGAGAGTGTCCCAAGGAGTGCCTTTTCCAGCAGAAAAAATAATGTTCTGTGGGACAATATGGGACTGTAGGTTCTCCTACAGCTAAAAAAAATAAAAATAAAACTTCTCTCTAACGGAGAAATGTCAACCAGTGGATTACCACATAGGTGCGCATTAAAATGGTATAAACTCTGATTGATGGTACATGACAAAGTATCAAAGTGTCCCAGACGAAATAAAGTCAAAAATATTATCTATTGCCAATAGTAAACCTCCATTTTGCTTCCATTCATGTTTTCAGTTTTAGCCACACTCAATACAGTTCCCATGTTATGCAGTAAGGGCTGTTTTTTTCTGCCCAAGACACTTTCTCAGTTCTCCTTTCTTAAGATCGATTTATGCTTTTGCATTGAATCAACACAGTAGCCTATGTACCCTATTCATAGACACATACCCTATCCTGTACCCCAGGGGTCGACAATTAAGTTTGGCCACAGGCCAGAAGTTTTCTAAGCCATGTGTCAGGCCAAAAAAAAATCTGTTTTGGACGATTAAGTGTAATGGGATGGAGTGCTAAAGACTAGTAGCTCTTCAGCCCAGAGGGTTGTTGAACCCAATTGCAGAGCAGGTAACCCAAGAAGAAAGGAAAAAAATAAACACATCTCCTTATGCGGTATCGAACATGTGTTGTCAGGGTCGTGATCCAATACACTCCCGTTGTCAAGGCTATAGAATTGGGTCATTGCTGGCAAAAACGCCCTTATAAGGAGATACAAGCACGGGCGGAAACTAAACTTGCGCAACAGAAAGACAGGGGAGGTATGTAAAACGCTTGCCAAAGAAGCAATTCATTTATTCTTTTTTTTCCGTTATCATTCATTATAGTTTAAACAACCTCACAAGCTAGATGTTTCATGCATACCGCCTATTGCTAACCCCTGCCGTAGCCCATGGTGTAGACTGAGGTGGACAGTTATTCTCTTGGAGTTCTGTGCATTTTCCTTGCTCAACCACACCTGATTCAACTCACCTGTGAATTGCCAGATTTAGTCTTTTACAGCAGTGAAATTAGTATGCCCCTATTGCCACCCCCGGTGTAGACTGATGCGTACCCGCAGAAATGTATCTATATCCCACATGAAGCAGCAGCTGTGATTGGTCTGTTGAGCCTTGTGTTCCTGCCTATACATTCCCGCCATTGTGGTTAAAATGCAGAGCGATGCAGACAAATGCACAAATATAAAAACACACAACAGCTTAGTGCACTCATGCAGGCTGTGTTGTAGACTTGACACAGAAATAATTCAGCTTTAATTTGCTCTCTCTCACTTTCTCCCTCTCTTTAGTCCTCTTTAGTCTTCTTACACACGCTTTTTCTTTCTCTCACACTTGATCCTCATCTCCTTTCCCCTTTCTCCCGCCCTTCCACATCCCCTCAGCTCTCTCTCTCTCTCTCTCTCTCTTTAAAGAGAAAGTTTGGAGATGGATCTGTTGGCTAATGAAGTGCTATTTAACTCGGATCCTCCATTGTTAAATATTTATCCTCAGCTAATGAGAGAGATTATCTTAGAGCGGCTCTGCTTCACACAAGACAAAGAGGCTGCAATAAACCTCTCTCCTCAGAGGACGACAACCTCCATTGTTCCCGTTCCTTCGTTCAGCCGCTCTCTTTCTAACCCAGCCACCTGTGTCACGTCACCGGCCCGCGTTTCCATAATCGTCTTCAGCAGTCTCAGAGAGAGGCCGCCGCCGCCGCATGCAGAGGGGTAAACACACGCAGCCATTGTCCAAATATTCTGCCATACATCAAACAGGCTTAAGTGAAGAATGTGTCAAAGCCTGCCATCCAAAGGTTAATGAGCTGTTGAATGCTTACAGCTTCATGTGAGACTGTGCTTAAAGCTGGAACTTTGCTGTTGCAGTTGTGTCAATATATGTACATGGCCTAAATGAGCTTTGATCAGATTCCAGGTGTGCTTTTCTCTGCATAGCCATAGAATGTATACGTTAGAGTCTCGGCCTCTTTGATCCATGTGTGTGTTAGTTGGAGGTAGTGGTGTGAAATGCTTGTACTTTCTTGTATTTAGGAGGCAGTGGAGGTAGGAGGCAAACAAATAGAGAGAGAAATACAAGAATGAGAGCTGAAAGGGTAAGAGACTGTGTTAGTTATGAGATTTAATTCATATTTCAACATAAATAAAATATAATCTATCTTCTGAACTCCACTGTAACAATGCTGTGTTTACATTGCTAAACAAGACTTATGTTACCAGGCTCTGTAAAAACAGTGTGTTACAGGAGGGAATTGGGGCCAACCTCTGTAAAATGCTTAAAGATTAATTGTCTGTATGTGTTAAATGTTATAAAGTGTAGTTAAATGGTTATAATGGCATTGCATAATTAATTTTAGTTATGTGGGGCTAGTTGAAACTGAATTTGCGTCAATATGCACCATTTTTCACCAAAACCATCAGAATCTTTTACTTTACTTTTCAAACATTTTGAAAAATGTAAGAACTTTCCAGTGCTTGTGAAGTACAGAACTATAAAGATGCCAAGATACACTGACTGATGTCCATTTGTATCCCAAGCTAAAGAACACTACTGCCCTCAGGGTTGTGTGAATTGGGCCTCTTGCATTAAATGTAAATCATTTCTGCCAAAGTCTCTTGTCTGTTTGAATGGACATTTCTAGCCAGATGCCCCCAGTCACAAACATTACTGTTCACTATGTTGTCTGTCCACTGTGGGTGGTAATCTATGCAGTGTATTTTAAGTACAGATGCAAAATTGTGGATCAAGGAATGTTAAAATGCTCAGTTTTAAAAATGGCACCTACTATGATACTAACTCTTAGTGGTCAGTTTATATACTGCTATCCAATGCCATCCAATGTCAGTGTAAGTTTACAAATGTTATTACAAAATTCCAGGACCCGTTCTGTGGTCTGTGGAAGGCATGCTGTATGACTTTATGAATGGCTGTGTGTCATTGCTTAGGAAACTTGCCCTGCTAACTTCAGTCTGTGAACCGAGGCTCTTGGCTGTCTCATCCCTGCTGGATTTGTTGTCCTCACATTACCTGCAGATGAAGTTTCAGCTAGAGGGCATCTGACACCCCCTCTCTCCCCTTCTGTAAAGAAGAGGAGACATTCCACTGAGCCGACAGCTTCCAGGAGTCGTATACAGCAGTAACCCTTAGGCCAACAACAGAGCACTAGCTGTCTCTGCCCGAGAGACTGGAACCCTTTTGGACATGGCCGTCACAGGGGAGATAATGGCACCTTAAACCAGAGCCAAGTAGAACACTGAGCATTGAGAATCACCAGAGACATTCGGCTGAAGCAATATCTTGACTTATAATTTTGAGAGGACATTTCTGCGGTTATGCTGCCAGGCTGCTGCCTTACAAACCCCCGGGCCGAATTGATCGTGCTGCTGTGTAAGACTCTTCAGACTCTTTGGACTGATTGTAGCACACTTATGCCCCAGTGTGGCCATAAACTGCACTGCACCTGCTCATAGAGCCAACAAGCTATGCTCAGCCACTAAGAGCTCCATTCAGCTTTTGAACCAACAAGTTATCAGGGCCCAGGCTAAATCTACACTGCAGTTATTCTTGGCAGCCAAAGCTAATCCATTTAAAACGGGACCATCTGAACATGCTGAGCAAGCTCATTTTTAACCGCCCTAATTTATCATGCTTAGATTTTTCATTTATTTATTTCCAAGATTAATTTCAGAAATGTCTCATTAAGAAAATGCCAGCCCCTTAAAGGGAGCTAATATCTAATGCTGTGCTCTACTCCAGGCTTACGGAAAGAAGCTTTTAAGCCATTACTTAATAGGGCCTTGATGCAACTCTTGGCAAAACTTTGCAATTACTCAACTCCCGTCTGGAGTCTTGCACATTCAAGTTAGCTTTCAACATTTAAATCCGAGACTTATTGCGAGTGTCCCAAATTGGCATCTTTGGTACAGTCTAATAAGTAGACTACTGTCTCTGAAGGCATCAGATTTTTATTTAGCATTTAAAAACACAATAAATAAAGATCTAAAATTAGTCTGTGCTTTTCACTGTTTTTTGGCAAATGGCATAGCTGTATTTATATTTCCCAGGATAAGAAGTAGTTTGGTGCATGTGCATTAACTGTGGACCTCTGCCTCGCTCTGCTCGCTCGCTCCAGTCAAGTAATATCACATGACCACATCTGCAGTGTGAAGCGCTCCCTCTGTTTCTGTATGTGGGCAAAGCAATTTTAGTTTAAATATTGTAAAACATTTTATACTCTTATTTAAATGTTATGCAGTGAATCTTCATGCTGTTTTTGTTGCATAGAGATATCAATAAATAGATTTGATCCTACTTAACGCAACTGAACATACTCTTCAGCTCTTGCATTCATTTACAGTGATGTAGCCACTGTAAAGCTATACACACTTGTTCTCAATATAAATATACTTTTTCCAGTCACACCTGAAACCTATATGTGGGATGATGATTAAGGACTGCTGCTATTTTGAGATCTCTGGGGGGCAAAAGCCTCTAGCTATGACAAGTCATGAGAGTGGGGTGAGCAGGAGATATGTTATGAGGTCGAGGTGAGTGTGTGTAATCTAATGGAAAAATCATCAGATGGCCTGTGTTCATTTCTCTGTGGGGGGTCTGAGTAGCCTCGGTTTGTTGGGATGTTCTCAGGAGATCTACTCAGGCTTTTAGCTGCAGAGTTTACAGCGAGGTTAGGAGGGTGAAGCGCAGTTCAGGCTGCAGTATAGCTCCCTGCTGAGGGGTTTTGTGTTTGTTGGCTTTTAGTTATGACTGGATGGCATCTACTGGCAAATGTAGCCAAAGTAATGCTTAGCTGTGCAAACATCTTAAATCCTAGCTGTAGCGACCGGGTACCTGAGAACTTCTCTGACCTCATTCTCAATGTTGAAACAAGATCTTCTCCTCTTTCCTTTGCTAATGAACTTGGAGGTTATGGGGTTATCAGCATCTGGGTTATAGAACCCAGTTTTTATGCCTGCTGAAGCATTGCAGCCGGGTTAAAAAGGTAAAAAAAAAAAAAAAAAAAAAAAAGGTAAGTGTAATTTCCATCAACAGAAGCATAGGCAGCTTTGGTGCTGTCAGACAAGTACTACTTTAAGGTGATCAGTAATCAACAGGTGTGCAATTTTGGTCTTATAATGACTTACACTTCATTAAACTCTAATTAGTAACCAGGACCCTGTTTACACTCAAGTGTCAGGATTATATCTGGATAAGGCTAAACCATGTAAAAATACAAGTGTAAACATTCCCAGCAAATCTACAAATCAGACTGCTTAAACCTCCTCAGGAGGGAGTCTGACGCATTATATCAGTGTGAGCACAACCAGCTCTAAAAGCCACATATAAAACCTGGGAGGGGTTTGGTTGTTATAAGTCTAATCTGCCTATATCTCATCAACTTGGACTGCCGCAGCTGTTGCCTTCCCCCAAGTTACCAAGATATGGAAAGGCTTGTAAAATTTTGTTTCCAGCACTTGGATTCCAGATTTGGAATTCCAAATGTAAATGCTTGCAAATGTACTTTGACTCATTGGACTATTTTAATCTCTTGCCTTCCTGAAGTGCAGATGGCATACTCCTGTGCAAGAACATGTCAAAGATTTGTAATTTTTAATTACTTTTCTTTCATTTTTGTCTCCTTCTTTCTCTATCTATTTTTCTCTACCTTTATCACAGATTCTGAGGTTGGTGCTATGCGTCCTAAGCCTTGTCACTACATCCTTTGCTAAAGCAGATGAAGGGCTCACCAGAACAACTTCACTGAAGAAGACAAATCAGCCAGCCATGACCTAACCCACCATCGTCTGAGACCTGCAGCGATTTCTTAAAACTGTTCCCATCACTGAAGAAAAGGGCAGGAGCGGCGAGTCGGTCGCCGGATATGGGGGCAATGGTTACCTAGACTGATCAGTTGTTTCTTTGGAGCTGAATTAAGGCTGAAGTTGGCCTGTTTTCAACTCCTCCTATAGGTCCCTCTCTTTGGCCATACTGTTTCTATCTTGTCTTGTTTGTCTTGGCCCTGCTAGCCATGGCTGGTGTGAGGAAACTAGCTCGGGCCGTCCGGCAGCAGGGCCTACATCGCCTAGTTCTAGCTCTTATCCTCTTCTGTCTGCTCTCCATGGCCTACCTGGCTTACCACGTCAGCGCCGGCCCCAAGATCAAGGAGGCTCCTCCGCTACCACTTGGAGACTGTGTAGCTGCAGCTCCAGTCAGTGGCAGCCAGAGGGCACCTCTTTTCCTGCCTTCACAAGTGAGCCAACGACGGCAGGCCGCGAGGACGGTGGACACTGCACGCACTGAGCCAGTGGTGCTCTTGTTTGTGGAGAGCATCTATTCCCAGCTCGGCCAGGAGATCGTGGCGATCTTGGAGTCTAGCCGCTTCCGCTACCGCACAGAAATTGCACCGGCTAAAGGAGACATGCCCCCACTGGCCTGGCGGGGCAGAGGCCGTTATGCTTTGATTGTCTATGAGAACCTACTTAAATATGTCAACCTGGACTCCTGGAATAGGCAGCTGCTGGACAAGTATTGCCAGGACTATGGTGTGGGCATCATCGGGTTCTACCGTGCCAACGAGAACTCGCCGTCCAGTGCCCAGCTCAGAGGCTTCCCACTCTTCCTGCGCTCTAATCTGCCGCTATGGGACTGCCGCATCAACCCAGCTTCCCCTCTGCTTTACATCACCCGGCCCAGCGAATTAGAACCTGGACCTCTACCTGCAGACAACTGGACCACCTTCCTGTCCAACCACAGCACTTATGAACCAGTCCTGCTGGCCAGTCCCAGACCCGCAGAGTCGCCAACACACAACCTCCTGCAGAGAGCGCTGTTAGCTACAGTCATGCAAGACCTTGGACTTCATGATGGAATCCAACGTGTGCTCTTTGGTGGGAGCCTGTCTTTCTGGCTGCACAAATTGCTGTTTGTGGATGCAGTGGGTTATTTGACTGGAAGACGGCTCAGCTTGTCGCTGGACAGGTTTCTGCTGGTAGATGTGGATGACATCTTTGTGGGAAAGGAGGGGACACGCATGAAGGTGGCTGATGTTGAGGTAAAGCACCTAAAGAATTATACATAAACAAATAATTACTCTACCATTTATATTTATTGCTACTATTTAGATTTACTAATTAATGTACATCTTGCAGGGGAACTGATTTAACTGATTTTAGTATTGTGAGTTTTAAAATGTGTATTAGGGGTCTTGTTGGTATTCTGCATATATAAGAATGCACAAAATGTTTGACAGCTAAAATTATGTTTAAAAAAAGACTTTCAATTAAATATGTAAAAAGACTATAGATAAGACTATAAGAATAATTTATACCAATCTGTGACTTTATTTTAAGTCATGTCCTATTGTGTACTTTAACGTTAGGATTTTTTTCAGCTATGGCACAAAAATGTATGAAAACCTGCAAAAAAAAAACAAAAAAAAAAACCTTATTCTGCATTTGGTGTACAGCCTTTATTTTGTTTGGTTTTGATTTTGGACAGAAAAAAAATAATGCATCCCGAAATCTGGTCTCACTCTGCTCTGTATATTGGTGGAGCCATATACTACATGTCCTTTAATTTCTCTTGTCTTTATGTGCAAAAAGTAAGCTCTTTATTTGTTGTATTATAAAAAATAATAACAATACAAACTGCCTCAGTGCTGTAAATGGTATATTGCAGTTTACCAGAAACAAATGTGTTAAACTAATTTAGAACCACTGTTGTTTTCAATTAAATGACGCATCAACTTTTTTTTATAGCCACTGCACCCTTATATAATATTCACCAAGAAAAATTGTATTCTTGAGTAAGCTTCTTTAATAACCAAAGAAATCCCTACAGTGTTTTTAAGGTTTTTAATAGGACACAAGCGTGCATTAGGGGGAAAAAAGAACAATGACCAAATGTTTCTGCTAAATAGGTCGTCTGTAATAACACATCCCCACACTCTCTATTTCCTCATTTTAAACTCCCTTTCAGAGCAGCTGATTGGCTGCTCATGGCTTGCTTTCCCATGGCTGAAATTGAGCTAATGAATTAGCATGGTTAATGTGGGTTGGGGGATGGTGTTCTCTCCGCTGCTCTTCTGAGTGGATGATGATTATGCGTGCAAAGGGAGAAAGCTCACACTTTGCCTTTCTGTCCCACTCTCCCCTCCTCACTGGAGGCTAGCACCACGCTAATGAGGCTGGCTTACTTTTTAATATGCCCAGATAAGCTTTCACGGGTGGTTCAGCCTGACCCACCACACCAGCCCCGCTGGGCCTGGGGGCTAACGCCTCTCTTCTTCTCTTTCCTTTCTTCCTCACCCCTCAGATCTGTTTTCTCTCTTATGTTCAGTCCTACTTTTTCTTCTCAGTCTCTGTCTAGTCTTTTCTCTTCTTTTACACACTTCCGTACTGTGCTAATGTTGTAGGCGCCTTCGGAAATTAAACTGGGAAACCTTATCTGGGCAGGAGGTGTTTGTTTGCTCAGTAAAATATTAATATTAGAAAAAAATAAAAATAATATTTTAATTTATTTATATATTTTTTTTTCACTGGCTTTGTTAAAACAAAAAGCAGCAAAAAACAGAAAGAAAAAAAAAGATTAAATCCAGAGGAAAGTTTTGGATTAAAATACTATTTGAAAGAAAGATGAAGGTTACCAAGAGCAATAAATGATTAACAATTTAGACTTGCTAACATAAATATTTTAATCAGAATTTATTTTTTTGTTCTACAACTAAACGTCACCATCACAGTCACAAAGAAGAAACTTGTATCTCTTTTTATTTATTTATATTTATTTATTTTAAATCTGACAGTTGTTCTTTCTTTTGTATCCGAATTTACCTGTGATTTGGACTAATTTGGACCAGGAATTGCTTCAGAATGACTTTTACTGAAGTTTAACAAGGGTTTTTTTCCTTCTCTTTTAAAGATGGCATTTTGGAGATCCAAGATTTTTTTTTTTTTTTCTGAAAACAGCAATGTTTTTTTTTAACTACTTAATAATGAACGTAGTTGTTTCATATTGCTGTTTGTAATGGGGTGGGTACTATGATTAGAATGAGAAGTTTTGATATACCTATCCTCAAACTAAGACTAACTGTAACTTACTGTGATCTCACTATAGCTATCTATATAGCATAATATTGGCCAGACCTGGTGCTTGAACCAGGAGTGAACTTGATCAGCTGAGATAACATGATTGTTGTGTCTAGGCTCTGCTCCAAACCCAGACCAAACTACGCACTCTAGTCCCCAATTTCACATTCAACCTGGGCTTCTCTGGAAAGTTTTTTCATACAGGTACATTATGCCTTTATATTTAAATGTAGTGCAATGGGAATAGAAGTATACTTTATTATTATAGCTCTATCTTTTCCCATGAATGATAATTGCTCTCTGTTCTTTCTTCCCTGCATTGATGTATTGGGTTATTTTTTTTAGGTACTGATGAGGAGGATGAAGGAGATGACACTCTGCTCAGACACAGACAGGAGTTCTGGTGGTTTCCTCACATGTGGAGTCACATGCAGCCCCATCTCTTCCATAACGTCAGTGTTCTCGCAGAACAGATGAGGCTCAACAAGCAGTTTGCCCAGGTCAGCATCAGCACAGCCACACAGCCATGCAGGGGAACCAGTGCATTACATTTAGGATGTAACTGTCAAAACTGACCTAAACCTTTAAACCCCCCTTACTCTTTGGATTTAGGAGCATGGGATCCCCACAGACATGGGCTATGCTGTGGCCCCTCACCATTCTGGAGTGTATCCAGTCCACAGTCAGCTGTACCAGGCCTGGAAGAGTGTGTGGGGCATTACAGTAACCAGCACAGAGGAGTACCCCCACCTCAGACCCGCCCGCTTCCGCAGGGGCTTCATCCACAGTGGCATACAGGTTTGTCTGCCCATATATACACATACAGTTGTTTTCATGCAGCTCTGGAAAAAATTATTTAGTTACTGAAAAGATCATTTAGTTACTGAATCAGTTTCTCTGATTTTGATATTTATAGGTATATGTTTGAGTAAAATCAACATGGTTGTTTTATTCTATAAACTACAGACAACATTTTTCCCAAATTTCCAAAAACAGTTATTCTCATTTAAAGCATGTATTTGCAGAAAATGGTAAATGGCTGAAATAACAAAAAAAAGTTGTAGAGCTTTCAGACCTCAAATAATGTAAAGAAAACAAGTTCATATTCATAAAGTTTTAGGAGTTCAGAAATCAATTTATGGTGGAATAACCCTGGTTTTTATGCGTCTTGACATGTTCTCCTCCACCAGTCTTACACACTGCTTTTAAATATTTTTATGCCACTTCTAATGCAAAAAAAGCAGTTTAGCTTGGTTTGATGGCGTGTCATCATCCATCTTCCTCTTGATTATATTCCGGAGGTTTTCAATTTAGTAAAATCAAACAAACCCATCATTTTTAAGTGGCCTCTTATTTGTTTCCCAGAGCTGTATATCAATTACTGTTTTTGTTAGAAGTTACATTTCTACCAGACCAAAAACTTACTAGTAGGTGTAGTAGCGTGATAAAAGAACAGACCCCAACAGTCGTGACATGTATGTTTCTGATTCTGTGGTAATTAAATATTTAAATTAAACCAGCATGTTTAAAATAATACCAAAAGTTTGTCTACAAACAGTACAGTGAAAATCCCATAGAAGAAGAGAAGTCTCAGGAGAAGGAAAGGTCTTTACTAAAGAGAGTGAGAATAGCAAATTGTGAGATGCTATTACATTAGCATCCTGGTGTTAATAAGTTACTTTTCCTTATACTCACAATATATATTATTAAATGTAATGTTGCACATACTAATTCAATTTTATATTATTATAACTAAAAGATCTGAATAAAATAACTAATTTTTGTCTCCTTTGTTAGGTACTCCCACGGCAGACCTGTGGATTATTTACACACACCATCTTCTACAAGGATTACCCAGGAGGCCCTCAGGAACTGGATAAGAGCATCCGTGGAGGAGAGCTGTTCCTTACTGTGCTGCTAAATCCGGTCAGTCATATTATATCAGAACACACATAAGCACACTTCTGTTATCTTAAGCAGCCTCAAAGAATTTTACACCGTACTCCTCCTCCTCTCTCTCTCTCTCTCTCTCTCTCTCTCTCTCTCTCTCATAGGTTAGTATCTTCATGACCCATCTGTCTAACTATGGTAATGACCGGCTGGGTCTGTACACCTTCGAGTCTCTGGTGAAATTTGTGCAGTGCTGGACTCACCTGAACTTGCAGACTTTGCCTCCAATACAACTGGCTGAAAAATATTTTCGTATCTTTCCGGATGAGAGAGACCCCCTGTGGCAGGTTTGTACCATTACACTCCCAAGCCAGTATTCTATATCCATTTTTGCAGTTTTCACTTTTTTTATACAATTTAAATCTTACATATTTTATATTGTATCAAAATATAATGATGAATCAACCAATTGAAATGCTCTAAAATGTTTTATACATTTTCATTTTGTATTGACTTCCATTGCAATTTAAGGTCTTTTCCTTGTACTGTAAATTAGCTGTTACCATAATAAGGGCTCATACAAGAATCTGTGCGTGACCTGTATATAAGCTAATGTCATTTCTGCTCAATAGAATCCGTGCCATGATAAGAGACATAAAGACATCTGGTCTAAAGAAAAGACATGTGACAGGCTGCCCAAGTTTCTGGTAGCTGGCCCTCAGAAAACAGGTAATAGTAATGTGAATGCATATCATATCATATTGCATGCATATCAACATTTTTGGCCACATTTTTGCCTGTATAAACTCTGTCTTTTTCTACAGGAACGACGGCTCTACACGCATTCCTGTCCCTCCACCCTGCCATCACTGCCAGCTTCTCCAGCCCTGTCACATTTGAGGAGGTTCAGTTCTTCAGTGGGCCAAACTACCTGCGTGGAATTGACTGGTACACACTGGCATTTCACCAGCCTTTTACTAACATGTGCATGATTCATGGTTTAGCTATTGAACTCGTAGAATTTCAAGTTTTTCTGAAAGCTCTGCAATAAATCTTTTGTCCTTTATAAGGTCACCTAAAAAGTGAAATAATTCATTCTTTTCAGCTTCTGGCTTTTTTTTCTCCATCAGGTACATGGACTTTTTCCCAGTGCCCTCTAATGTGAGCACAGACTTCCTATTTGAGAAGAGCGCTAATTACTTTGACACTGAGGCCGTCCCAAAGAGAGCCTCTGCACTGCTACCCAGAGCCAAAATCATCACCATCCTCATCAACCCTGCAGACAGAGCGTACTCTTGGTACCAGGTAGGGGTGTGTCTGTCTGTGTGTGTCTCTCTGTCTGTCTGTGTGTGTCTGTCTGTCTGTGTGTGTGTCTGCACAGTGTTTTTGTTAACACTTTATAAAATACTGCAGTAGTGTCGATCATTCTCTCAAATTTCTTTTGCTTTAGCATTCTTTTAAATGCTTTTTTATTAAGTGCATGCCTGTAATAATTGGAATATTATTTTTGTGATTAAAACCTTTATCTTTTCTAACAGCTACAAGCATGCTCACACATTAAACTCCGGTGTAAAATTGACTTTTGGTGTAGTAAAACGTGATGAAAAGTACTTATCTTTGATGAATAGCACACCTTTGTTCTCCCGCAGCGTTCCAAGATCCAGAAATTTTAACACTTTGTCCAAAACCCTTCAGACTGGGTGATACGGGGCATAATTTGCCCCGATAAATAGATTTTTCCACCATTATCCAGGCTCAAAGTAGCTTCACACTTCATTAGAATATTATATTAAAAAACACTGTTTACATCACATTAGATAGATAGATAGATAGATAGATACATAGATACATAGATAGATAGATAGATAGATAGATAGATAGATACTTTATTTATCCCGAAGGAAATTTAGGCAATAATTAGCTAATCGCCTGGTGGCACCATCTTAAGGTAAAATTCTTTACCTTCTCCTCTGTTATGCTGCAGTCTGAGCACAGCACACATCCCGATCACGCCTCCATCACGTGTACAGCATGTAGTTCTGTCCACAGTACATGTTCGACTCGTCATGACTTTACCTTAAGATGGTGGCGCCAGGCGATTAGCTAGCTTCTTGTGCACTTTTTAAGTTATTATGCCTCATGGATAATGGTGGAAAAATCTATTTATCGGGGCAAACCGAAGGGTTTTGGACAAAGTGTTAAAATTTCTGGATCTCAGAACGCTGCGGGAGAACGAAAGTGTGCCATTCATCAAAAGTAAGTAATTTTATCATGTTTTACTACAGTTCTACTTTAAGCTTTATACAGTACCAAAACATTATGCATTCAGCTTTTCATTTAATGTTAATACTGTTAATTTAAAGTAATATTACTGAAAAAAGGCTTCATTAACAAACATATAAAAACTGCCTTTCTTAAAAAAAATCTTGAATATAGCACCCCCTGCTGGGGAAACCTCAGTGTTTTCCATTCAGTGTTTTCCATTCAGTGTTTAAAGATTTCCATTATAGTAAAGGAGCTGCTCTGCACTTTAGGTATGTCTGTCTTCAAGTGTTTATTAATTATTTTTTAACTTCAGGAGGGCTGAGATACTCCCATAAAAACACCAATGCATTGTAATAGTAATCCACTGTTGTATAACTGGAAAAAAAGAAAATCCTTTATGCACAATGACATTACAAAACTCATGTGACAGGAACAAGTATCCCATGACATTTGCCATGTCTTATGTAGGCTAAATAATAAGGCACTGGTCTGTGGGAAAAGCATATAGAGGTTGCTCAGCCACACCGGACCAAAGTGTACAGGTTTAACACCACTTGCTGTAGTCTCACAGTTCACACACACAGGCTGATTCTTTCTCTGTCTTTCTCTCTCTCTCTGCAGCATCAGAGGGCCCACCAGGACTCTGCTGCACTGAACTACACATTTCAGCAGGTCATCTCTGCAGGCCCTTCATCTCCTGCAGCTCTGCTCACCCTGCACCGGCGCTGCCTGCAGCCCGGATACTACAGCAGCCACCTAGAGCACTGGCTCCAGTACTACCAGCCCAACCAGGTGCACACACACACACACACACACACACACAATACCAGTATTTAAACCGTGCTCCTCCCCAAATCCCTTCAGTGGTAACAGTGATTGTGTATGTGTCTGTTTGTAGGTTCTGATAGTTGATGGACTCCAGCTGAGGTCTAACCCAGCCCAGGTGATGGACAGTGTGCAGAAATTCCTGGGAGTCACACCCTTCAATTACACTCAGGCACTAATGTAAGTATCATTATTATTGAAGCTTAAATTGTACTGGTAAGTTATTAAACAGCTGTATTACCTTATATAATTTGTAACTATTATAAGTTGCTTATTTAATAAATGCTGTATATATTGAATTTGAGTTATGTTGTTTAAAAGAAAGAACTTACCCACACACTGGCCTTTAAAACAAAAACAAAAAAACAATACATTTTCATGCTTACTCTCTGTAATGTATGTCTGTGTGTGTAGGTTTGACGAGAGTAAAGGTTTCTGGTGTCAGAGGCTAGATGCTGGGCGAAATCGCTGTCTGGGAAAGAGTAAAGGCAGAAAATACCCAGATATGAGCCCTGAGGTAATCTTTTCTTCTGCATGAATGCTTAATATCTCATTCCAGACTATGAGGTCTGTATGAACACTTTCGTTTGAAATATGACTGTTTTATTAACCTTCATCTTTTACATTTATTGACTCATTCTGAAGCTTCAAAAGCGGAAATGTCATGCTGCGAGTAAATGGGATCTGTTCCCTTTATTAGCATTACAATTACATCATCAATGGGATTAATGACTCTGCTTACAATACTTAGCGCTGATATGTGCACTGTAGTTATTCATCAGTGCTTCCCATTGTAATCTTTTTGAATTGAACAGTGCATGCAGAGATGTTCATAAATGAATAGGTCATGATTTATTGTGTGGTATATTAAGTTTACATGAATGCAGAACCAGGCTCCCAACATACAAATTATAACTGTAGACTGATGATAATGGTAATAATGGTAGTAATTAATAACAGTAATAATAGTAATATTGTCTCACTTAATTTCCACAATTTACATATGTCCAGTCCTCCTGTGGTTTATATACTATTGTTAAATTTGTTTGATTATATCAGAGTTTGCCTTCTCAGAAGAGGGTAGATGGTGCTTTTTTCCCACATCACTGCTAATGTGATGTTGGTCAGCACAGGCATCTGTAAGCAAATGTATCAGAGCTGGGTTGCTGCGCTTTCCTCCTGTGCAGGCTACCCAGTAATGCTGCATCAGTGGCAGTTGGAAAAGAGGAAGTGGATGGCTTTGAATGCGTTGGAGGAGGAGGAGGAATGTGCTTATTACTCTTTTTAGTGTATTAGGCATTACTAATAATAGGGGAAGTTAATGTGAATGAAGATTGGGTAATTGGATATCCAAAAAGAAAAGTTAAATAAATAGTTCTGGGGTGTTTGACTTGAAAATTGCACAAATATATGTAAATACATGCACATTAATTATTTATGTTTGTGTTTGATTTTATGTGTGTTGTCCAGTCGCGGGGCTTCCTGTCAGAGCATTACCGGGAGCAGAACGTGGAGCTGTTGAGGCTGCTGAAGCGCTTGGGTCAGCCGTTGCCCACCTGGCTCAGAGACGAACTACACAACTCCAGCTGGAGCTGACACCTAGTTACTGGGACGCGAATTGGACCACAACTAGAAGCCTGCTCTGTAGCGGAGAACACAGTGCCCCTGTGTGACAGGAGGACAGAGGATCGCCTCTCCCGACTCTACAGCCTCTACACTCTGTGGACATCCAACCAAGAGGAGTGGCGCGGCACCCAGGGCATCTGTAAGAACCAGGGTGGTGAAGGGTCTGAATCGGCGCAAGAGTGGACCTCATCAGCGGGTTTTTGAGGACTGTACACTTTTATTTAATTTCCAAGATGATGCTGTGGGAGCTTGTTATTTGCATTGTGGGAAATGGTGTTTCACAATGTGTTATTAATGACCGTGGACTGGTGCCATCTCAGTAGAAAGCCTTTAGAAAACAAGGCTTGTGCTCATGATTTCAAGAGAGTTGAAACACTTAGGCTATGTTCATACTGCCAGCCCAAATCCGATTATTGGCATATCTAGGTTGGTTGAATTTTAATAGTCTGGACAGAAAGGAACCACAAGAAATTTGAATTCTGAAAATCAGATTCAAACAACATTTGGAGCTGTTTGAAATGCAGTCACAATCAGATGTGCACAGATGTCTTTAACTTTCACTTAAATCAAGGCAAACAAGGACCTAATCAAACCCAGAGTGATGAAACTCCAAGAAAAGCACAGTAACTGATATCAACAGATACTGATGTGTGAAACAAATCTGATTTGCCTGCAGTCTGAGCATAGCCTTAAACCCTGTTTACACCTGGTCACTTCATAAGACTAGTGTCTGCATTGTATCCTGATGAGATTTTAGCTATATGCATTACACTAGGCAGTCAAAGGCATCTCTAGTATGCAACTTTGCTCATATTACTGGTGTTTTGGTTGCATTGGGAGATTACACAGCTATAAAGTGGTTTAAAGGCAATTCAGATCCTCTCCTAAAGTGGTTTGAGTGATCAGATCTATATCTGTTTTAAATGCAACATGAGTTTTGTGTTTTTATGTTGCTTAGTCTTATTCAGATATAATCCTGATACTTACCAAGTGACTGATGAAGTGACCAGCTGTACCCGGGGTTCTAGCTGAGTGGATGTGAAGGAATTTTCTGGCCTAGTTGAAAATCCACAGGCTGGTGTAAATGAGCTTTTTATTAATTCTGCTAAGCAGAGAGAGATATTTGAAAATGTGTTGCTTAGGATATTCCAACATTTTGCTGATTCCTGAAATTTGACTGTATAAATGGTAAATGTTAGGAAGCAGCTTGCGCTGTTTCACAACCAACTACATACAAAAGAAATACTAAAACATTCCAGAGCCTTACAAACATGCGCATCCCACTTTTCCACAAATAAAAAAACTGACTTCCTTAAAAAACCTAAACAGAAAGGTAGGCCTGTCACATTAACTGATTTTGTTTGGACTATATATTTTCCCAAAAATTGCTAAGATATTGTTGTATTACACATTGTATTAAACATTTTATGATACATAAATTTTTAAATATCCCACAAGAATAAAACCTTAAGTGGACATACCAGCTTATTCATGTTAATTGGCTCTTCCTCGTTGAGAGAAACCTAAACCTAAAATTATTGAGGTTATGTTCAAATATTGTACCATAAATCAATAACGTACAGTAATTATTGTGACAGGTCTACAGAAGTGTTTATATAAATCATACAGGAATTTAGTGAATGCCACCAAGTGGCTAGCACAGGTACCAGACTGGCACATCTGGAACATCTGCATGAGCTTCTTAAATAGACAGTGGAAGTGCCTACACAGAAGAGTGTAAAGCCATGCTGAGGGCCAGCTCTTACCTGGCTTGTGTGCTTAAGAGCAAGTAAATAGGTCAGCAGTGTTTTAGAGGCTGAAATGATTGTGCCAAACGATAAGGGGGAACAATCTGCCAAAAACGAGACAAACATTGTGCTTCAGACACCATTTGTTTTGCCACTGAGGAAGTCATGCTGCATTCCATTCATTTGGGATGTCAGGACTGGGAATATTGTGTCACCTAAATTGACTGCGTTCCAGTTAAACTTTCAGGTATCAGCCATTATTGTTAGCATTTTTAGCAATGCCAGTTGATAATAAAAGCATTATACAGTAGTATTTTGCACATCGTAAATGGCAAAGTTTGGACAGTATTGTGTGTATGACTGATTTAATTAGACACAGTGAAAAGTGATAAACAATACAAGGTGAGCCAAAAGTCACAGGACACTCTTTTATTTTAGAAATGAAATATGGCGGCTTTGTTCCGGACATAACCTGAAAGGTGACCTCCCTCACCCATACTTGGGGTATATACAACATTTTCCCTTTATTTTTGTTTTCTGTTCATTTCTGAAATAAAAGGGTGTCCTGAAACTTTTGACTCATTGTGATAAACTACACTCTGACGTCTGAGTTTAAATGGAACGCAGCATCTGTGTGTATGTGTGGTAGTGTATGAGTGTATAATGTGTATAAGTGGAAGTTAGTTGCAGTGGCTCAACTGTATATCAGCTCAGAGTAGTATGATGATGATCTGTCGTCTTGTTTGGCAAAAAACACATCTGCAAATAAAGGCACAAAATGGCAGCTGGACGTCTCAAGTATTATTTTTCTCCCGCATGCCTGTGAAGTGAGATGAGTGAGAAAAGGACGGAGTGTGTTATCTCTTTTCCTGCAGCCTGCAGTATCAGATAGGAGGGAGAGTGGTGGAGAAGAAAGAGTATGATTAATCACCATGCAGAAACAACTCGTCCTCCAGCAGCAAACGCAGCTTTATAAGACTGCTCTGATCCTCTGGGAGCGCCGCAGACTGTGCACTGTGTGCTGATCGGGAGGAGGACGGAAAATGTGTCTGGAAGAGAAAGACCACAAGTGTGGAAAAAAAAAATCTATATGAAAAAAATTACAGCATGATATGGTTTTTGGAGTTTATACTAGTACAGCTTTTACTGGTGAAGACGGAAATTACTCTCATCAGCTCTGCAATAGTTAGTATTAAATTCGGATCTTTCCACAACAATGAAAGTAACTATTTAGAAAAAATGCATTACATCAAAGATGCAGCCATTAATCAATTATTAATAGTGCAAAAATGCTCACGAATGTAAGACTATAGTCTTATGTATTCTGTCTTTTTTTTTTTTTTTAAGAAAATTTGCAATGCAATGTTTCTGTTTTAATGGAATTAGCAATGCTTTTTTCACTATTTTTAGAAATATAATATTATTTCCATTTTGTTTATCATTTTTTTAAAAGATTTTTTTATGGTAATGAGAAGTTTTTAAGAAAATAATCTATTACATTAAGACCCGTCAGAAATGTTAATGAAGGTAAGACTATAGTCTTATGTCATATCCACGACTTAATTACCTAATTCCCGCGCCTTAAAAAATCGTCCCCATTACTTAATTATCTTGTTCGTGCACGTATGCATTATTAGTATTTTTTTTTACATGATTTGCTGGTAACAGGGTAAAGGCGTGGGGACGAGATAATTAATTAAGTCCTAGCCATATAAGTCATTCCGACCACTTCAGATTCTCAAGCCTTAATAAGTCTTGTTCCAATGCATTTTTTGGAATGATGTCACCTTATGGGCTACATAAAATAACAAAGGATTATTTTATATTATAATAATTTAATAATAATTTAGCTCATAATCAATAGTGTATATACTGAATATAGTTTTTTTTCTCCAATACAAATTATCTTCATATTTGGTTTATTTTCACTGTTTTAATGTATGAAGGCTGATTAAAGGGATTAAGAAGGAAGTGAGCGAGTGAAGGGAGGGAGATGGGAATTGGACGGAGCCGGAGGAGAAACTCCTTCCGAGAGCGGAGGCCGCAGTTAAACGGTAGCTGAGCGGCTGCGAGCGGAGAGCTAAAAGTTTCATAACTCGGTAAATGGAGCAGTGTAACGCTCAGCCGGGCCACCGGGGCGGTCATTATAAGATTATAAGGACACTGGAGTGCATACAGGTCGAGTTTGTGAGTTTTCCTTGTTTGTAAAGAGCTTAAACGGAGCTCTGTTAACTGCTTAGCTTAGCTTAGCCGGGCTAGTTAGCCTGGCGCGTGTTAGCGCGTCTCTCTCCGCCGCCCGTAAAGACTAGTTCTGGATAAAAGGCAGAGTTTCTTTCTAACTCTCCCCGCGCTGCAAACAGCGGCTGTTAAACTATAAACCAGAGAGTCTCCGGGTCTCCCAGCGCCTCAGAGTTCATCTGACTCCGAGGGAAAAAGAACCAGGACGAGGCGGGAAAACTCCTCATTCCGCTCAACGCAGGTAGGAACTTGGCTATTCTCATACGGAACTTTTTGGGGTCTTGACGTTTCCCAGCATTGTTTCCTAAGGTCATGTTTTTGAGTGTTAATAATTAATAATTTAACCTTTTTAGACCTGAATTATGTGCCTGTGATGAAAAAACATTGATAACAAAAACGCTATTTTTCTGTAATTCACACAAAAGAAAGACTCTAATATTCTAATATAAAATCTATATATAAGTTATATATTTTAAATCCAATTAACTAAAATAAGTAACTTTTTTTTACGTCTATGGGATTGGAAGACTTACATCTTTATTTTAGATCTGATTTAACCGTTTTGTTCACAAACCGTCACTAAAATAAATATGACAAAAAGTGTGTATAAAAATCGCATACAATTAGTAAATATTAGCTGTTTAAATTTCCGTTTTTGGCTCTAATTCTGTTTTTTTTGTTCAATGGGCGGGGCTAAGCTATTGTTTCTATAAATCTATAATTGGTGCAGTTTTATAAAGAAGTTCAATTATATTAAAAAAAACTAGATTCATTATTTGAGTATAACTTTTCACTATATACAATATATATATTGTATTTATATAAATATAAACTCAAAGATATGATTTAAGTATATACATTATTTCTCAGCTTATTTCAAGTATTGATTGCACTAAATTGTTCTCTAATGAAAAGCTATTAACAGCTATTATTGAGTAAAGCCTGCTATAACTGCTAAAACTCAGGAACTCGGCTATTGTCATACTGAACTAAAAGCTCAGTTCAATAAAGCGGTCGCTAAGTTATATATAATATTATATATTAGTTGTATTTGTTTAATTATATAAAAATTATATACAAAAAACTAGATTCATCATTTAAGTACATTGGGGTTTACACTGTGTATTCATATAGAAAGCTCAAATATAAGAATTAAGGAATACATTCTTTCTCAGCTAATTTTACATATTAAAAATGCAGAAAAAGAGAACCTAATTTAGACAGTCAACAAACAAACGTAGTATGTGATAACTTTTTGACTTATTAAATATTACTTAATTAAAAAAATGTATTATTGTTATTAATTAAAATATTTTTTTCTGGAGGTTAAAATTGCTGGGTTCAAACTGACCCCAGTGTTGAAAGATGTTAGTAAATTTAACCCCAACAATTTGCTGGTAACAGGAGGGTTAAGGTGTGGGGACGAGATAGTCCTGGCCATATATGTCATTCCCATGCCTTCCCATAATAATAATAATAATTATTATTTTGCAGGATGTAACCTTATATATTAATAATAAAGCTAATAATAAATATTGTCTTGTGTATAAAAAAAAAATAATTATATAAAAATATTCATTATTGGTGTATAAGTTTACATTGGATAATTCCATTTGTGTATTCATATAAAAAGCTAAAAGAAATTAATTAACCCAAAAAACCCATGGTGTGACGTATGTGACAGAAGGGTGGTTTTAAAATGTGTAAATCTATGTCCAGTATAAATCTGCAATAGATGCAGTTCTATATAAGGTGTGTTTCTATAAAAGGGTTCAAATAAACAAACAGGTGATATTTTGATTGAAACTGTAATTCTACAAAAAGATAGATCAATTATTTAGGGGTGTCACGATTCTCTAAATCCTCGATTTGATTTTATTTCCGATTTTAGAGTCACGATTCGATTCTCTATTTTTTATTTTTGTTACAGCAGAGAGGCCTATGCCAGTTTTAGATTAGTCTACGGTCAGTCATTGGTTTGATTCATCAAATTTACAATATCGTATTTCAAAAGGTGGGCTTGATATAAGTGATGCAAAGTGATACAAGTGATCTGTAATACACCACATTAGGCATTAATGGTCAAATTTAAATAATTTAATTAAGATATATATGTAATGCCATCTAGTGGCTTTTTTGGGTAGCAGCAGTGTACTGTGCACTATTAAAACGTCAATGTGCAACATAAAATAAATAATAAAAAATACAGGAACAGTCATGTACAAAATAATAGAAAAAATAGAGCCTTAACAAACTGAACTCTATCCTACCATAACAGTTAAATATGAAAAATAAGACTCGGTCCCTGAGAATGACAGGTTTTTTACTTTAATAAAGATATATTATTAATTTTATCTGAGAGAAAGATGCTTCTTAAGGTACCAAAACTATTAACATATTTGAGGCTAGACAAAACAACTGTTTTTATATTTTCAAGTTTTTCTTTAAGGAGATGAGAATGTCCACATTCTCTGGAAAAATGTCCGCGGCGTTGGCTACAGTGTGCTGCGCCATTTGAGTAGCTTAAAGGGCGGGATCGTCGATCGTCTTTTTGACTTCAAAGCTAGAGACCATGACATAATTTCTATCAATTTCGATAAAATATCGAAATTGTGACACCCCTAATATGTTAACGTTGGGTATTTACACTTCTTTTTTTTTTTTTTTTCTTTTATTACAGAGGCTGTCAAACTATAAACCTGAGAGTGCTTCAAGTCTCCGAGTGGCTCAGGGTTCCTCTGGCTACAAGGGAAAAACACCAGGACGACACCGCCCTCAGATTACTCCAGCTCCTCACCTCGCTCAGCGAAAACTCAGGTAGGAACTCATCTACTTTCATACTGTTACTGAAGCTCACTTGAGGGAAGCGACCATTAATTTAACTTGTTTCATGTTTTTAAGGGTTTCAGAAAGTGGGCCCACCCAGCATTATATAACTTAAGGTATTTTCCTGTTACAAATGAGTTCTGCGCTTTCTTAAAAGTCTACAACAGCGTAACTAAAGGTAAAATACCTGATCTAAATAAAACAAGGGTGAATTAAAAAGTGTAGCTTTATATCCAGTATAATTATGTAAGGTGTATTTCCGTAAAACCATGCAAATGTTTATTACATTTAATTGTTTCATACAGTGACAAAGGAAGAGTACTTAGACTTCAGGCTCTTATGTTTACCACTTCACGGATGAACAGGTTACAAAAGCAGGGTGATTTTTTTTTTTTTCTTTTATGTTTAATTTTAGTGGCCCGTGTTCCTGTATACACTTAACTATATTTTACAACAATTTAGCTTTATTTTTTTTTAGAAATATAACATTACCACTGTAGACTTATGTTTTTTCACAACAATAAATGTTTTAATGAGATTTAAGTAATTTTTGGTACAAAATTAAGCTGATCTAAAGGCGTTGCAGCTCTGTAATTTCTCAAAAGGAAAAAAATACTTTAATTACTTTGAAGTAGTTCAAGTTGTGTGTATTTTTTTCTAGTTATTATATAGTTATGAACGTTTGAATTTGCAGTAGCATTATCTGCTATATATATATATATATATATATATATATATATATATATATATATATATATATATATATATATATATATATAAGAACTGCAATGATTATCTAATATAATCGACAGTTATTTAAATTTCTTGACTACAAATTTAATTGTCAACTAATTGTTCATTTGTAACAGTAGCGCATTACACAAAGTGCTGGGTACAGAAGAAACTTACTCTGTCTCCCCAAATATATATATATATATATATATAGTATTTAATATCATCATCATAGACGTAAAAGGTCCCTGTAATGAATATCAGTCAGTATACTGAATCTCTTACAATCCTAATATTATTTACATTAATCCAAAGAGTACTATACTTTAACTTTTTTTTTTTTATTATTATTTTTTTTTACATTTAATAGCTAAAAATGTTTCTTTGTAAGAATAAATCATAGAGGCCCTTCTCTTGCAAGCCATCATTATGTAAAGTTCCTGCAGCTAGTGTACCTACCTTTTCTTAACGCACAGTTCAGTGTGCTATTCCAAAACAGCAATGCTCGTCCGCATACTGCTGCCTTCCCAACAGCCAGTCTTAATGCTCTGACAGGTTAAATTTGTGAGTCAACCTTGTTTTAGAACAATTTGCATGTATTAAAGACCGATGTAGACTGTCTTAGATTACTGAGCTTAGATTACGGAGCATGTAGAATATATCACATTAAGGTAATAAATGAAGGCTTTTATTACGATAGGGTTCACAGTGGCTTGCAAAAGTATTCATATCTGTTGACCTTTTTCACATTTTCACCTTACAACTACAAACTTAAATGTATTTTAGTTAATAGACCAACACAAAGTAGCATACAACTGTAGTGTGGAAGAAAAATAATTAATGTTTGTTTTTCTTTAGTTTTTTCTCAAAAATATAAATTAAATACAAATCTAACAAATGAGATTTAGCCCCCCTACACAGCTGCAAATCTTTTGGGCTATGTCTTTACCAGCTTTGTGCAGAAAATAATTAAATATCTTTAGCTCAGCCAGAATAAAGAGCATATATGAATAGCAATTTTCTTGTCTTGAAGAAAAGCATCCCCATAGCATAATGCTGCCACCACCATGTTTTCAGGCTAAATATTTTTGCATGTCACACTTTTTAGATTTGTTTCCTTAATTATAAAAACCAAGTATCATTTTTGTTTTACTTTACAATGATGTGCTGTTTTTGGTTGTAAGGTGACGATGTGGAAAAAGCATAAATACTTTTGCCAGCCACTGTACATTGTCTCTCAAAAGTACATAATGTATGAAGGTATCAGTATGCATTTGCAGAAGTCCAGTTGCAGAATTTAAACACATATTTAAACAAACTGCAACATATTTAAATAGAACTTTTAAAAAACAACTATTTTAGGACTGTTCTATACACTGACCTAAATACTCAATGTTTAACTATTCCAAGATGCATTTCTTAAATGTTCTATTGCACAAGTAAGACACTTTAATATCAATTTACAATATGTTATACTTAAAGCCAAGGCATTAAAGTATTAAAATGGCTGATCATGATGTTTTTACTGTTTTTAATTTCCACTATAGTGTGCATTTTTAATATTATATGTACTCCAAACAGTACAGCAAGTCAAGTCAGTTAAAAGTAAGTTTAAAAAGCAGGCAAGTTGAGAAACATTTAGGGGTTCTTCAGTTTAACATTGTGGAGGAATCCTAACAAGATGTTTTTAGGAAAGAATATTTCTCAAAGTACCTTAAGGGGTTCCTCCACAGTTTCCTTAAACTAAACGTATACTGTTATTAAAAAATGAGTAGCTGTTGCAGCAAAAGCAATGGAGAAACACTTTACACGTGCTGAAATGGTCTTTTTATTAAATATGTCCAAGATCCAAGTTCCAATAATAACAAAGCTATGATGAACTAACATTCAGACAAACACTTGATAGTTGTCAATTCATGGTTTTATTAAATGTATGATCATGCAAAATCCAGCATCCATGTTTAAACTCCGAGTATATACGTAGCCCAATAGTATACCATTACAATGCAATAGTTTTACTCTGAATGAGGGGAGCATTCCAAGCTGAGACTCGATTCATTTTATTATATATATTTATTTTTTGTACTTTTTTCTTTTTAAATGTGGTACATTATAATCCCCCAGTGGAGTGGTTTTCATTTCAGTGATGCAACTAGAACAGATTTCCACCCCATTTTAATCAAGTAAGCACAGACAGTTAAAAGAAAAAAAAAAGATTTACCAAGAAAAGTAGACATGCATATTCGTCCTTTTATTTAAGCTGCATATTAGGATTTCCCTCGTAATGGGCAGATCCTGGACAAAGGTTCATTCCTAGCTTTGGGAAAAGGGGGGATTTTGCTTTGTAAGTCTAAACAGCCTATCAGTTTATTGTCTGCTTTTGTGTTGTTCATCTTTCCGTTTCCTTTCAGTTCCTATAGAGCTCTTGAATGGATAAAAAAAAAAAAAAAGAAGAAGAATTAATTTACAAATATGTAACTCTGACTCAGCCAGGCAAGGCAGTGATTTCCCCAAAGCGCAAAAAGAATAAAGTTGTAAAGAAAAAAAAATAAGCTTAAAACAGCATCACAGAGTCTGACAACTACACTAAAGAGGGCTTTGTGATGTGATGAGCTCACACACATACACACACACATTCACGCTCACACGTGCAGAGTTACAGTGCTGATATGTACCAAAGCCCTACACTCCTATAAAGGATTTTTTTTTTTTTTTTTTTTTTAAGGGGAACAAATCCTATATTCAGGGGGTACAGAACACTTTACAGTACTTTACTTACAGTACTTTTATTTAGCTTATGTTTTATATCCAAAGTTGTTTTATTTTGTAGATGTTTACTCTATTGGTCACCTAAACTGGAAATTGAACAGGCTAATTGTGCTGTAATAAGAACCATAAGCTTCAATTACATAGTTCACCTTAATTCACCAGTGCTTTGAACCCTGTATTTCTTCTTCTTAAAATAAGACCCGCAAAAAAACAAGACGTGAAAAACCGTAAGTGATCCTAAAAGAGAAAATGTCAATATTTCATGTAAAGTGAGGGTGAGGAGACTTGCCATTGCTCTTTTTTCCTCTTTCTGTATGTTAATGATGGCTTTCATGTGTGTACTACACAGCATTATTAACAAGTGAGCAAACGAATCCATCACCAACGTGAACCACAAGTACAACACATTTAGAACAGAGTGATTCAGACGAGACCACCATGAGCAGAACAGTCACAGACTTTAACAGTTCCAGTAAGAGCATGTGTAACATAGGCATGTGTGGATCTGAGTGTGGGTGTTTGTTGTCCACTATTAATCTAAATAGAAAGTGTGTGTGTGTCTGTCACACAAGAAGAATGCTTCATATCCTTGGCCAATGCTCCAGCCTCTATTCACTCTGACCAAACATATGTTAGGAGTGTAAGAAAATAGATATTAAAGTATCCCAATATTTGAGTTTGCAATAGTGTATTGCTTTTCAAAAACCTAGAACTGATTTTAAATTATTTTTGTTTCACATATTAGATTTGTATTGTGATTAAACCCTAAATGCTAGAGGGCAGCTTTAAACTCTCCTTAGATCACATTGTTATTACTGATTGAATAAAAAGTTAACTTTTGTTTGACTTAGATTTAAATGTAGTGTCGTTTGGAATATACTGAATTGTAACCCCTGTATCATAATACATTTTCTATTGCAAATATCTAGCCAGCCCTAACATGCATCCATACATTTTTTTCTTTTTTTAAACCCAGGAATGTATTTTAGGCTCTATTCTGAGCATTCTGGACGCCCATCCTCAAACTGACACCCCTCTAACCTCCCTTTCCTTACGATGGTACCATCTAGATGACGTTTCTACCACAGCTCCTGATGGTTGGCATTATTACTACTACAACAACCATGAATTGTGAACGAGCTGGAAATGGGATTTGAGAGGCAGGTGGTGTGGCATTAATAGGAGGCACACGTGTTCCTATTAATGAACAGGGCCTTTCTATGACTAGCAGTAGTAGTAGTGCTATTTTAGACAGAGTGCAGTCTGTGCACTTCTGTGGGCTATCAAACACTGTTGTACTCATTCAGCTAGAGGTGGAGCAGTCTACGGTAAGCCTAAGGTAATAGTGTGGTGTGTAAGGTTTATAACAAGTTCATACAAACGCACGCACGCACACACAACAGATCCACATGAAAAAGTCGTTTCCCACACCCCTGGAGGTGTTCCTTATTTCACTTCATTTCTTTTAAATATATATTTATAGAACTTTACACGTATAGTAAGTTTACCATTAAAAAAAAGCTTGAAAATTAGTTTTAAAACTTCAAATCGTTTAACACAAGATACTATCTGTCCAATACAGCCTCAGCCAAAAGGAAAAAAAAAAAAAGAGTTCCACATTACACAGAATACTAAAACCCAGAACCACTCAAACTTTCCCACAGACCTTGGTTTAAAACAATAAAAAAAATAAAATACAACGCACACAGAAACACTCCTTTAAAAGCCTAAAGACTACACTTTGGTGCTTTTTGATATGAAGAACTTTTAAACTCTGCAGATTTTTTTAATGACGCTCGTTTTCTGATTAGTTGACATTCCCTTAATTCTTTAAACAGGTCGTATTCAAAAATCTACAAAGTGTACAAGATGGTGGATTTAAGATCGTTCCCTTTTAAACTTTACCAGTTTAGGTTTAAGTTTTTTTTTTCCCCCTCTTTTTTCATTTTGTACTGCCCCTTCCCTCCCCGTCCCACTTTACTTACATAAATGCTTTTCAAAATTGATTGTAGCTTCTGGTGTTTTTCTCTAGTCTTTTTTTGTTTGTTTGTTTACAATGTACAGCATATTTATGAATTCATAGATCAGTACTTACAACACCTTCTAGACATCTTTAACGGGCAAAAAGATGATTCCATGGGAAAGGACTAGACAGCGCCCGCATGTGGGCGTCAGATGCATGCACCGTCCCGTGGGTGGGGCCGCGGCCGGTTCCTATTGGTCAAAGGTTAAACAGGATAGGTGATGTTGACAGTAGGACTCGATGTTACCGAATTTCTTCAATGGCATGTTCTGTAGCTTGCTGTCGTCCAGCCGGCCTCTATGTGTCCAATCTGACCACAAAGAAGAAACGTTCCCATCACTCAAGAATCCAAGCAACCTGGAAAAAATGAGTAGAACAGTTAAAGTAGAAATCTAAAAAAAAATGAGGAAGACAAAAGATAAACACCTACAGTGGTGCTTTAAAGTTTGTTTTAGAATTTCTGCAAAAATATGACCAAAAACATCAACTATTTTAAAATCTTATTTTTATCATGCGCTCCATTTATGTTTACTATTTGTGCAGCATATTATAGAAGACATTCATACATGCCGAATGTTATTTTCAGGATATTTCTTCTATAGATATGCGATTATTAACAGAAAATATGACTCTTTACTTAAGTAAATTAACTTTTTATCTCTTCTTGAGTTTTTTGTAAAAGGTTTACTGATGGAAATGTACAAGTACTCTTATTTTGTGTGTGTAAATTGCCATTAAGTCTGTTTATTATTTATATATTTTCTGTTTATTTATTTATTCTTTAAGTATTAATGTTCCTATTATATTGTGCTTTTGAATTGGCAGGATTCTTTGCTGAACCTGGCAACCTGCTGCAGCAGTATGGGTGTGAGAGAGCTGTGGCCTACATGAACAGGCATTTTATGAAGGATTTTTGTCATCAGCTGGAGCTACTGCCAGACAGCCTGCCACCAGCCAAAGTTGATGCTAATCATTTTTTACATAGACATTTATTAAATTAAAGATACGTTATTTTCAGTTATTAATTAAGCAGTAGTTGACAGCCAGTTAGCTAGGACTGTAGTAAGATCTAACCAAACGGTTCTCCAGGCTGGTTCTGCTGGTGTTACATCCCCTTCATTTGAATTCAAATTTTCTATCTCTAAATCAAACAATCTTCTCTCTCTCTCCCTCTTAAAAAAACACTTTAAAACTTTCAGCAAACCTCTTTCTAACTCACTCTTAGCGTCTCTAACTCGCTTACTCCCTATCCAACACCCTTGTTCTCGCTTTGTCTTTAATTTGCTCGCTCTTAGCTAATGGCGTCTTTCTCTCTCGCTCCAGTTTCTTTACTCGTAGCTACTGTCTCACTCTAACTCTAAGTGAGCAACTTACAGAGGGAGGGAGGGGAGCGAGGTTTAGCTTGGAGCAAGAGAGAGAGAGAGAGGTTAGCTAAGAGTGAGCCAGTTAGAGGTGAGTTGGGAGAGATAAAAAGGTTAGCTTAGTGAGAGAAAGATTTGTTTAGAGTGAGAAAGAAAGAGGTTAGCAGAGAGAGAGAGAAACATTTTAGCAGTTAGAGTTAAAAAGAGGTTTGCTAAGAGATTTGAAACCTGCTTGTGTGCGAGCATGTAGTTATACCTGCCTTTGTCCTGGAGGGTTCACTGTAAGGGTGCAGCTGGCGCTCCTGAGCAGTGGAAATGCACATTGAGCCACTTGGAGTCTCGGCGGTGCCACACGCGAGTCTCCTCAGACTGGCAGCTACGCGGACGGCCCTGGCTATCGATGTACTGCGTCAGTCGGATATATGCAATGCAGGCTGCATCCTCTCCAATCAGGTGCACATGGGGGTTCAGGATGGTGGTGTGCACTGGCTTGTTGTTCTTACTTAATACTGAAACAAGAAACAATACAAGTTTAACATAATTTTAGGGCTGGGAGGTAAATTAAAGTACTGTGTAAATGTAATTTTCAAAATAAGACAATTGTGATTGTACATCTTTAAATATAAAAGCCACAGGAGGGATATCAGTGCTTAGATCAAAAACCTGTAAAGAACTCACATGGATATAAAGCTGTTTAAAGATTTTGCACTTTGCTCAGTAAAAAGCTGCTTTATATTATTAAAAAATAGCTAAATTACATATGTTTTTTTTTATATTTGTATATAAGTGTTTGCAGTTTTAACAGAATATACATTTTGGAAGCTCCAATGGTGCTGTCTGCTTAATAAAACTATTTTTTCTGTTATGTAAGACTACAAAAAAAAAAAAAAAATCCAAGAATTGATTATATATTTGAAAAATATTTACATTAAATTTTTTTATAATATTGCTCAGTCCTACACTATTGTATTAGACATGACGTGAGTTAAGAAGCTAAAGATTGGTCCTAAAGGTCCACAGTTTTTTTTTTGTAGTCTAGAATTAAAATTGTTTAGTACACTCTATAGCAGAAGTTCTCAAACATTTTAAGAAGTGGCCAATTTCAGATAATGATTAATAAATGTAAATAAAAATTATATACAGATGTACAACCTGAAATATTTTGCTGCACTGTATCAACAATATACACGATCGAAAACTATGCTCCACTAAAATGAGACACTGACTTACAGTTTTCAAAGTAAAACTTGTGGAAATCCATCCCCTCCACCAGATTACCCAGAGCTTCAGGCTCAAACGAAGTCAGGCCAGGGTCGCAGATTCTCCTAAAACACAAATTAGCACAGGAAAAAATACATATTTTACATGTAATAATTATGATTCTGCTTGGCCAGTTTCCTAAGAATGATCATATTAATAGTAAGTGCCATTCTTACGTGTAGGCTTCAAAGTCTCCATTGTTCACAGCCTCAATCAACTGCTCCGTTATCTTGATGATCTCCTGCTTACGAACTAGGCAGTAGGAAAGTAGGAAGAACAGACAAGGAATAGAGAGACAGAGGAAAGTATGGAATCACAGAATGGGAGGAGATGGTTTAATGGAAACAAAGAAGAGTGGATTAGGAAGCAGAAGTGTACAGTCAATACCTGAAATACCATTACATTTAACAGACAAGCAAGAAGACCATCTTACATTCTTCACAATGTCCTTCATGATGGTGTATGTTGATTTTTATACATTTAAAAACTTTAAATATTTATTTAAAAAAAAAGCCACAGATTAACTATCAATGTCAAGAGATACAGTATGTTAGCTGTTCGAAGTAAAAGGGTACATCAGTTTGATGTGTTATTTTGGCCCCAAAAATAAAGTTAAAGAAAAAAAAAACTTATTTACTATAATTAAACCATTTCACAACCTCTCTTTGAGGAAGAGTAGAACAGATCACTGAAGGCTTTCATATATTGTGTATATAAATATATATAGGTTAGACACCAGTGTATATATATACAGTTCCTTTAAGCACAGAAATGTAGCACTGCACACAGTGTGTGTGTATGTGTGTGTCCTGAGCTAGCCAAAACACTTACACTGGGCTGTGACCACACTTGCTGCAGATGCAGACACACTGCTGCCCCCCTGAGTCGTGGCATGAGGAACAGACTGAGCACACTCTAACTCTGGGCACGAGGCGTGTCCTGAACTGTTCCACGCCATGCGCTTTTTGTCATGCACCAGAACTGTAACACATAACATGCACCACAATGCAATGCCCCACTGATGACATCATGCAAAGGACCCAAGACACATGAGCCACCTGGCAAAGCATACAGCCGAAGGAAGCATCTCATTAGTTTAGCAGTGTTAGTAAAACCATGGAAAGTTAATACAAATGTGGGAAAATATTAAATGAAGATTTAAAAGTGAAACATGGATGAAATAACTAACAAAAGAAAAACAGAATATTAATAGGGTTGTCTGTAAATGAAGGGGAAAAGTATTCTTTTATCCACCCTGAAATTCCACCCAGTTTTCTCCTTACCCTTAAAATAGTCTGTGATGTATACTATATATTGTTACAAAACAAATCGGACATTGTGTAAAATTTAACTAAAACTAATTGCAATGATTTGCAAATCTACACCCACCAAATCTTACAGAACATAAAACACACATCAGATGTTAAAAGTTAAGACATTTTACCATTTATCACCTCATTTAAAACTTGACAATACCACATCTCAAGTTGGAAAAGTAAGCTGCAGTAGGAGGATCTCAAAAACCTAGGAAAAAGCATTTAAGAGAGATGGTCTATCAAAAGCAAAGGAGTTCACAAAACTGTGAAAAAATTGAGGAACAATTACAGGAAATGTTCCTTAATGTGAAATATCAAACATTAAATAATAGTAACTATTTAGATAAACTTGAGAAATCAATCCATATTGGATGCTGGTGATCTTCAGGCCCTCAGGCTACATCACATTAGAAATGGTAAAATGTCTCACCTTCAACACCTGATATGTGTTGTGTGTTCTATTGTGAATAAAATGTGGGTCTACAGATTGAGATCTGTTTTATGTAAAGTTTACACAGTGCCTCAACCTTTTTAAACCTAGGACTGTACATTTACTAAACAGAATCAGAGAGTTTATTTCTTTTCACCCTTATTAAAAATACAGTGTCTTTCATTATTTTGATGAGAACCTGGCATTCGCCAATGTTTCCTTATTTGGGATTTGTTCAATTTACTATGATCTGTCATTATCTGTCTGCTAACAGCTCTGGAGTTTAAAACACAAATGTCTGACTTTTAGTTTGAACTTCTCAATAACCAATTTTTGGAAACAATTGAGGCACAATATTATAGTTATTTTAGAGAAAGCAATATTTGGTACTGTTAGAAACCAGTGCCTGGATCTTCAAAAGACATAAGATTGAAAATATACAAATTTATATCTATTTTAAAACTATCAAAGATGTAATTTGGGGAAAATCTTTCATCTTTCACCTCTATGCCTTTTGGGGATCAGGTCACATTTTACTGTTTTTAACAGTAAGAAAAAAATGGCCAGGGGTACCACTGCATGAGATGCACTCTTGGTTGGCTGGAATGAAGTGGCTGAAGTGCACACTATAAGGGGTATGTATTAGGGCAAGAAATGTTAAAAAGAGGAAAGTAAGGATGTAAACAGTGAAGATTTAAAGTTGAAAATGAATAGGGTGTATGGACAGTGCATTCAGGTTGATGCTGCAACAAAACTTACAAGCTGTGCAGTAAAACCACACAAAACTATCACCCACAATCTATGTTCACAATCTAATTCCTTCAGAAAAAGCTCACAGAGATTAAAGTATCACAGTAAAAGCATTGTGGTTTAAGATCAGACAGATCCTCTGAAGGCCAGAGTCAACCACTAGAGCAACAACACAGCAGTGGCAGAGTGGCATCACATCAACCAGTAAGACAGACACAATAATAAGGTGCAGACACACTAAGGTCTAGCCTGTGGCTAAAACACACACCAGAAAGCCAAACACAGGGAAACCTCTGGCTACAAAATGTGCTATGGGGTACAAACAGCTAGAAGGCAGAACAGCTCTGGTTTCAGAGCACAAGTCAATCTCCTGAGTCTAAACTCTGTGGAAAAACAGCTAGAGGCTAGAAAGGATCATCCACATTTAAGAGAAAAGTAAACGTGTTAAACATAAATCAAGGGAGGTGATAGAATTTCAAATGGTCAGCAGAGAACAGGAAACTTACACTTATCTTTCAAATATTGTTCTTTAAGAAACCAAACCTTTTGAAGCACCATCAATTTACATTGTATAAAGCCACTGAAAATACTTGTATAGGGTATGAAATACCCTTTTGTATAGTAGCTTGCAAATGTCTTTATATACATACTAACATATGTAAATAATGTGCAGTATGGTCATTTGAATCAAAATGGTAAAGTGTGTAGTCTTAATGGAAAGGAGGGGTAATTGGAAGAACATGTCCTTTCAGACAGTGACACTTAAGAATGATTGAGGAAAGCATGAGGAGACTGCACGCAGTCTCGTCTGAGGAGAAGACGTGGGTTAGGGGGAGAGTGTCTGGCTGTACAGGTGCTGAGAATTGACTAGAAGCCACTTCACACACTGGAAGAGAAGAGGAGGGGGTATTGTTTTGGAGGGGTGGTGTGAAGGTAAGATGACAGTGGCTGTTTTTAGATTGTGGTGTGGGCCTGGAAGGGAGGTTGTAGACAGAGTCAGTGGGGAGCTGAGAATTGTGGGTAACTTACTGGCTGGAGAGGCCTGTGGCGAGGCCACCAGAGCGGGCGGCTCGTCCCCGGCACTGCACTGACTCATCACCGCACTGTCACTGCTGGCCCCCTGAGCACTCTCCGCTGGCACGGCCCCAAGACCAGCGCAACACACACCACCGGGAGGAAAAACACACACACAGCTCTCATGTGCAGCTCCGGCCAAAACACACAACCACACGCACGCTGCTGGCAGTCATGTAGCTATTCTGTCAATATTAGATTAGCATTAAGTTCATACGAAGCTGCTGGAAGAGGACATGTTTGGATAAAACGGCTCAATTAATTCAGCCTCGGCCAGATAAAAACACAGACACAGTCTAAATAGTCCACGGGACTCCATTATAAACACATCTATGTATCTGTGCCCAGCCCTCTAGCAGTGTGAATTGGCACTGGTGAATTAGCAGCATCTAGCTGGCCACGGTGCGATGCAGCAGTGCCAGTTATCACCGCAATCCGGCACAGCGGTGAACTCCCTTCAATAATCCTCCTCTGCAATTTCCTGTCCTCATCACCTGACAAGAGAAGCTGATAAAGTGCTATTCATTGGGGCAAATGAGTTGACCAAAAATATAAGTTTGTAATATTCTGCCGTTAAGACTGTCCTAGTTTTTTTTTTTCTTTCAATTATGTAAAATGTACTTTCAATTATGTAATTGTGTACTTTTGAAATAAGTTAGTATTTAAATATTCAAACAACATTTTTTTTATTTGAATACATTTTTTACAAATAAACCCTAACTATCAGAACAATGCTTGTTTTACTGTTGTCTTTATTTCACTCCATCCAGCAAAGATAGACTTGAGTATTGTGGAGTCAAACGTAATTTGTTCGTGTAAACTACTACTCCACCCCAATCTACTAACTGCTCAAATGGACAAAATACTGTCATAAAAATGGTCTATAGCAAAATAAATTATTAAACAATGTGATATATTTGTACCAAATATTGTGCCAACCCCCTATATAATGTTCTTCCTAGTTACAGAACTTTCCATGTACCCACCTTCTTATAATTCTAATTAACAATATTTGTTTTCTTGTACGGAAAAATAAATCTATGTAGGTCCTATAGATGTGTTACATAATAAATAGAAGTATACCTTTGTTTATTAGTATCCTAATGCCTGGGGTTCACATTACCACCACTGTTGGAAGTTTTCTATAATAAAGCATGTTTTAACCAGCCTGAAAGAAATCTTAACCACTGGATTTTGATGCAATTAAAAAAGAAGGTTTGTAAATAAACACTTAAAAGTCTAACATCAACAGAGCCTTCATTTATTTATATTAAAGGTAGATGAGGAGAGGAAAAGAGGGAGGAAAGTTCCAGCAGTGCAGTTCTGGACCCTTACAGACAACCAACAAAAAAAACAGTACATACACAAAAACATGCTAATGAAACTTCACAGCACACCACCTAAGATGGCACAGCATTATTCATTTATTTATATTTATATATTTCACACCAAATACTAGAGTCAAGGAGACACACACCACACACAGGGTAACACGCACAGATGGATACCCAGAGGAGTCAGTAGAAAAAGAAGTGTGTGTGTGCAGTGTAGGCATGTGTGTTTGAGTGTAGATCTATATAGTACAGCGTGTGTGTTAAGTGAGTGTTTATCTGTACAACAGCGTATGTGTGAAAATTATGCATGCCATTACTAGAAATGACTTACATTGCTTCACATAGCAGCAGTGTGCCACTGAGCCGACTCAGCCAACAATGCCATACAGCTGTAAGCCATATTTAACTCTACAGGGGGGCAGTCGTGTGTGTGCGCATGCCTTATACACTGCTATAGATATAGATCTACAATCGAAATACTGTAATCTCTCTCCTTTCTGCCTAGTTTTATTACACTGTATAGTGTCATTTAAGTTATGCAGCTTACTATATTTTAATTTAAAGGGCTTTAAAAAAAAAACACACACACAATACACAGATCAAGCACAAATTATGCCCAACCGGTTGTTTCCACACACACTACCCCTTTTTTACTTTTAGCTCCACTAAGCATATAGGAGCACTCTGTTCCTTTTATACTGTTCTTTAAATAGTCAGGACCCCATTAAAACACGACAGAGCAGAAACTATTTTCTCAAATGGATCAGACAATGCAGTGCTGCTGGAGTTTTTAAACACTGTATTAATTACTCTATTAAATACTCCTACCATGTAGCTGTAAAGTTGAAAATAGAAGCTTATCTGTTGCTGCACAGACTGTTTTAGCTATCCTCTAGTTCTTAATCAGTGGTGACAGGACCAACCTTAAGAAAGCAGTTAATTAACTATTCTCAGTCCAGTCATGACACTTGGGTGTTTAAAATCCACTTGTGCCAACACAACACAAACACCACCATGGTAGTGTCACTACAGAGCTGAGAATGACCCACCGGCCAAAAATGAGCTGGTCTATGATTGTCCCGTTGGGCCCTGACCAGGGATAAAGGAAGATAAAGCATAATAAAGTATGCAGAGATACAGAGAGACTACAGTCTGTAATTGTGAATGTCTATATACTCAGTGGAGCTGATAAAAAAGATAACAGGTGTAGAAATATGTATTGGTCATAATGTTATGTGTGGTTTATATGACCATTTTACTCAGTAGACTTACTGGTGAATTACAGGCTTTTCCAGTTACCAGGCAGCATATCTAAAGCATGGCTAATGCAGCGAAGTGTTTGAAGTTGAAATGATTGTAATAGCAGGGCTTGACGAGGAGAGAGATTGCCATTATCACAGCAGCACTGAGAGTCGCGAGGCCGCAGTACCGGAGGCATGCAGAAGAAAGAGGAGAGAAGGGGTTGGGTACCTTTCCTACCTTTCATATCCTCTTCCTCATTGGTGTTACAGCTCTCTGTGGAGCCCTGCAGACACAGAGCGACAGACAGGATAGGGAGAAACAGAGAGTGGAAAAAAGAAAAGAATGAAGAGAAAGGTGGAAGTGAAAGATATACAAAAAAAGTACGAATATTTTAGTGTTTTCAAATGCAAAAAATGGTATAATAAAACAATTATTTTTTAACCATTTGCCAACATGTAATAATAAAGGGCAACATCACTCCCTTTTGAGTGGTAGACTGAGGTTTATTTCCATATCTAGGAAAGAACAGCACTTTGTGCTTCACACTGTGGAATGTAATGGAATGCTAATGTGCTAATATAATATGCTTTTGTTTTTATATATACTTATATATGACAAAGTCTTCTTGGCATTTCTCCACTTAGAAAGCTGGTGTCAGCCACACTATGGCCCACCTGAGACAGAGAGGCTCAAGGTCCCAATAGTAGCAGCTCAACAAATTAGGGTATTGAACCCACAACCCTGTATACAATGCACTGAGCCACCAGGATAGAAAACCAGGCAAGAACATGATTTGGATTATGCAGTTATACAGTTCTCCAATTTAATGCATACCACAACCATAAAAAATGTATAATAAAACTTTCACAGGATACAGTTTTAATTCATTAATTCACAAATCTGTAATTAAACTTCCGAATTACAACAAGATTAGAATGTGCAGAATAAACAAACCATATGTGCATCACATGTCCGTCACTACAAATGAAGCAGGGTAATGTCAAAAATGCTGCATATCATGTATTAACATTCACCTACTTCTAGTTTATTTTTATGCGCTGTATACTCTATAATCTGTATAGACCAGTTAAAATCTTTCATCATTATCCTGCTCCAGCAAATGCACAGACCAAAGGGACTCACCTTGGTGCCATCTGCTGGGTTGTGCACTACTGTGGTCTGTGGCTCCTGCAGGATTTAAACAAGCCATAAAGATTAGATTTTGTCACACAACACTTCTACCCAGGTAGGAAGCAACACAGTTTAACACACAAACACAGCGTTTTTAAACACACATGAAGAACCCTGGACCCCAGGTCCCGCCACAGAAACAACCAACAAGCGAAGGTGAGCAAAGAAACAAACATTGAAGCGACACATTCATTTTAATTCCACTTATTATAATTTTTCATGCATGACCTCTGTAAAAGTCGATAATGAGCTGAGTAAAAGCCTGCTCAGACAGACATGCTGTGTGTATGTTGAGTGTGTGTGGTGTTCAGGGCGGCTCTTAGCCCTGTGATGGGTTTTAGACTGCCTGCAGGGCTGTAGTGGGGTGAGAGGTTAACAGCGTGCTTTAATGGCTCGTGTTGGAGGTCCCGGGGATGCTCTTTGCTCAGCTGTCTGGGCAGCATGTACACGCACAGTCCATTTCAAGTGTCAATTCACTTTCTTCTGCCTGGCTCTCCCGGGCACACAGCTATCATTTTTTGGCACAAAGCACAAGAAATGACTGCTTTCAAGCAGGGAAACGGCATCACAGCTTCATCTCAAATTGTGTTCATGTACTTTTTGATTCTTCCAGGCCCTTACATTTTACTGTTACACATACTGTTACACATACTGTCATACTGTTTACACCTGAAAAATTCTGGTAGTTTTATGTCAGCTTAGACTTGTAAAGTGAAAATGAGGAAAACAAGAGATGGAAGAGAACAGCAGAAGACCAAACGCAACATGAAGCCAAACTTGGACTACTGCATGCCAACAAAATACAACCCCAAATCAGGAAAGAAAAGTTGGGACAAAGCAAATATAAAACATTTACTTTAACTTTAACTTCATTAAAGACATTTTTCAACAAGACAATGCAAAACATGACATGGAGCTCATTTTTTTCTACATTTCCATTGTCCCAATGTTTTCTGATTTGAGGATATAAAACAAACAAAAATATATACAACAGACATGTTTGATGGGACAAACTATAACATGACAAAAACTAGTGGCACCTACAGCACAGCACACTTGGTATGGGTTAAGGTAGTGTTGAATGCAGATTAAAGTACCATTGGTGTAGAGGAGGCTGAGTTGCTCTCCTTCAGGGCACTCACTACGGCACTCACTACACTGTTTTTAGTGTTGTTTGTCTGAGGCTGCAGCAGAAAGGAGACATAACATTTTCCTGTTCAGATAGATTGGGTCACCAGGGACAGGACTGCCATTCACATTTAGCAATCACTTTACAAAAAACATTAAAACACACAGCATTTACATTCACTGACTTGTTTTGCACTCAGCATACTCTTATTATAAAACTTGACTGACAAGAGTCCCACCAAGAAAACGATATTTACAATTTAGTATGTAAATAATTTTGGTTATAAAGAAAAAAAATAAATTTAATGAGCTAGGCTATTAGTCTGTGAAGGAAGACCACTGTCGCACAAAAGCTATATTTATATATAGCTTTAAAATAACCTTGCAATGGATTTGACTAAAGCTCCAAAACATTGAAGGCTTAAAGCAGATAAGTTGACTAAAGCCCTATTCGAATGGGATTAAATGTATACAGAGTCCGAGGTCTATCGCTGTTGCTCCTCTGAATCACAAAAGATTCACAAAAAATAATTTATTGATAAATTGAGAAATGAAAACTAAAATAAATAGTGTAGTAAATGCATAAACACATGTAATTAATCTTGAAACTCTTGACACGCAAATTAATAATTTCCCAACAATTTACCAAATTTGACCCCAACATCTTAGTATAATTTACTTTGATTTTTTTTTTCCATTACATCATAATTAAATCACAGATTTATTAATACAATTTTTTAGGAGACACTACCAATATAAATATAGTTGAATTTTGCTAATTACTTACAGATAAATACCCACTATTAAAAGCTAAATTAAAAGCTTGTGATTAATAACAAATAAGTGTCATGATAAATCCAATTGAAAATTGTTAATAGATCTTCACTTTACCTTGAACTGGTCCCTTTAACTGTTCTAAAAGTGATCTGAATTTAAATACTAAATTTCCTCATCCTGTATAGATTTTATTGGTGTTTCTGAATGAGTCTAGTCATGAAGGAGATGTGCATTTTATTTCTTTATTTTTTTTTTATTACAGATGCCCCCTGATAAACTAATCAAATTCAATTAGGGCTCAAGGGTACATTTTTATACATCTCCGAAATATATCTACAATATTAATTATTCGTTAGCTCTATTAGTGAGTGGCAGCAGTACAAGCAATGATTAAATCTGTTAATTAATCTTTGGTGGTAGTGCTCTCACTCACAAGTACTGGGGAGGTTGCTTCCAAGCTCTGCTACAGTTGTCCTAATGACTTTTCCAGTCTGATCTGTTACAATCTAACCAACTGTTATAGATTTTACAAACTCATATTTGTTAAATTGAAAGCTGAAAATGTTAAAAAAAAAAGTCATAACAGCACTGCTGTCACAGATAACAGCAACTCAGGAGAAGAATAAAACCTTCTGAGCTTTCAATGGACAGCAACATTAGAAGAGTGTTAATTAATCTTCAAATTTTAACACTAATTTTAAACTAATCTGAGATTCAAATTATGTCAACAATTTGCAAAGGAACAATATGACAAAACAGCTACATAACAGTTCAAACAGTAAAAGAACAGAAGAACTTCTAAAAAGGGAAGGAAGGAAAGACTTTCAGAACAGAAAGGTGCTTCAAATCTTACCTTAACTCCATCTGCCTTTTTGTTGAGTAAACTTTTACATGCTGCAAAGAAAATGAGAGAGTCTGAATTAGTGTATGCTTAATAAAAGCCATTGATCGTGCTCATATTCCTAAACTTCTGACTCAACTAATTCACATATTTTAATGAATCATTTATTTCATGCTAATCCTAGTGCAGACGGGAAGAAGTAAATTGTTCTCTATTCGAGACTACAGGCATAATGAAGGAAAATCACAGCTAATGTATGCAATTGATTTCCTTTAAATGCAAACATAATTTCCCGGCGGTCTGATTTAGAGGTCTTGAGGCAGTGGAGGTGAGTGAGCTTCAATACACTGCAGATTACCTTCCCTGCTAATGACATGGCTTATGTGGGGCCTTAACAAATGTATAAGGCAGTGACCCATTCAACAACACACTCACAAAGACCAAAGTCGGAAGCTTCGCGTTCAAGAGCCCCATTAAGTTCCTTACCTTCCATATACAAGTGGAAAGGAAGGACGATGGGGAAGAAAGGCAAGATTGAGAGAGAAAACAACAATCAACAGAGTTGCAAAGAGGAAGGCGGATGGAGCTTGAAGGTGGAAGGCATCATTTGTTTTTGCAAGCCCACTGGTGTTACATGCTGCACTCAGTATGAGGTAATCAGAGCTAGTGGTGGGTGCAATTTACCATACAGCCATCCATGCAGTGCCAACAGGGTAAACTACAAGTCTTATAATGGACTTGTAAATTAAGGGACTCTCATAAACTGGTGTACTTAAACTTATCAGAAATCTGTTAGACTTTTGCTGTGTTTAGTAAGGTCTTAAGCCAATGCAAGCCATGTTTGAAAAAAACATTACTCCCATTTAACCCATTTAAACAGTCTGATGGAGAGAGGACTGTTGAAAGTATGCCTTTAAATCAGTCCAAAGTTAAATTACTATTGCATATCTAGATATTAACAGAGTATGGAAGGAATGTTGTCTTCAAACCAGCCCTAAATATCTTCGTAACTACCTTCCTTGTGTCAAGTTGCATCTCAAAGTTAGCAAGTGCAAATAAAAGCTAAATTTTGAAACTAATTATGAGATCTTCTTAGGGTGTTCTCACACATGACAAAAGTTCAAACAAAGGTTCGCGTTTTGACATTGTATGCGTTTGTTACGGTGGCTTAAAGAGCCACTTAACTCTAAACCATATTTTGAAATGTGTTCCTTTGAAGTAATGAAGCATACCAGTCCTGCTTAAAAGCTTTTATAAATCTTTCCAAACCTTTTAAATTCTTTTATTGTGATTATATCTGCGTCTGCAGCGCCTTCTCAGGTTTAACTGTGCAAGGCGTGGATGATGTGATACTTCACAATATGCAGATCAGTCAATCAATAATACTGCCCCCCTGCTGACATCCAATCATCTGTGTCAGGCACACTTCTGATGCTGTAGCTCAGCCAAATCAGCTCCCCCTCCTGCTTTGCCTCTAAACCCATACATCCAGTTTCCCTCCCAAACTACTTCTCCCATTTTATAGCCTATTTCAAATTTGAGCTAAGGACGGAGTTAGTGAAAATCATGGGGTTATTAAAGAGGAAGAGCCAAAAAGGATTTTGCTTTGTTCTGTCATTATAAAGACTGTCAATTAGACAGATACAAAAATAAATTAGATATTAGATACAAAAATAAAGGGTGTTGAGTCAATACTGCTGCATGATGTGCTTTCATGTAAAGAGGGAGCCAGAATTTTGGCACAACAATGGTCCTTTTTCCTATTGTTCAGTGGGGACCAATATCAGTCAACTTCATGTAATTCACACTGCAGATAAACCAATCCATGCTTAAACTGATCCAGACTAGGATTAGGGGTGATGTCAGAGGAAGCCCCTATACAATGTGCTAACACTGCTATAATGATGTAGAATGAGGCCCGAAGCCAGCACACTAATGCCTTATTAGCAATGTTGGAAAAGTAAAAAAAAAAGACAAAAGTGTAATTGGGATAAAGTGTCAATGGAAAATGTTACGGCACCACCTGCAGTGGTTGTTCTTAAAACATTGCAAACTTAACACAATTTCTCAGACACAAGGAAGGTATTTTGAAGTTTGAGAAAGGGACACAATTACAAACAAAAACTGTCATAATATGAAGTTTTTAGGCAGTTTGCAAGCAAACCAAAAGAAAATAGCAATGTTATATCAACTGCATATCCTGATTAAGGCAAAACCACTGACATGCTTATAAAGTTTATTAGGCAGCAAGTCTTTAAACGATCAGTAATTAGTCTAACTCTGTTAGTAAAATGAAAGCTTAAGAAGAGAGAGATAGACAGATGAGAAAGCTTGAAGCTGCATTCTTATTGGTCAGACATCTTAAATAGCCTTTTGTCTGCAATGAGATGAAGTTCATATATACATACACATCAAAGACTTACTCTGCATGGTTGAGACTTGGTGGACAGTGCTCTGACAGGATAGCTCCAAAGTAATTAATGTCAATCACCACTACAGTAAGAGTGTAACCCATTATCTAAGAAACTCCCACACAGTGGGAGAGGCTGGCTAGCATATTGTTTATTCGGGGGAAAGCAGTGAATCTACTCGACAAAAGACTGTACTGCTGTCGCGACCAAATTCACCATTACTATAAACAGCAAGAAATGGTTTAATATGTTGAAAGCTATGCAAAACAAACTTCACTCCTGTTATCAGATCTTTAAACAGTGTCAACCCAGTTTTTGGGTGCCTGGCACCTGTGTGCTCCCCGTGTCTCTCCTCATTGGAATGAACAGCATTGTCTGTCTCTGGCCTTCAGCGGGCCTTGTTCCACGCCGACCACCTGGCGCATGCTGGAGCCCAGCGCAATTCAACACCGGGTCTGACGGATGGCAGCAAGCCAACCCCGCTCCTGCCCGTCCATGTGGCACACACCCCACACTCTCAGCAAGGGGGGGTAACGGGTAGCAGGGAGAAGGAGAGAGCGATGGTAGCTAAGGCTCGGGCTGTGCAGGTCTGCTTTGGCAAAGGATGAGAGACCACAGTCTAAATACTCTGGATCTGATCATCATCCTGCTCAGGCTGTGCAGTAGGGCATGACCGATATAAACTGTTTATGGATCAATATACCTAGCAATTAAAATAAAATTCTGAAGATAATTTAAAATGAAACCAATAGAGATTCCAATAGTTTTAGTAAAGTAGTTTTACCGTCAAGATGTGATGGCCAGGTCATCATATTTCCTAAGGATACATATATAGCAGAAATGTACAGTTTTCTTAAATTATTTGGATAATAAAGACAGAAAAGAGAACCTTCCAATATTTATATAAATAATAGTGTTCTATTAATTATTTCACATTATTTTTTGGATTATAGAAAAAAACTGAAATTTTTTTCACAACTTATGTTTAAACACAGCATAACACTAACCCTCAATTTCATATTCCATGATGATTGGTGTAGTATGCATACGTCCAAATCTGACTGTGATTTGAAATGTGACTGACCAGCAGTGAGATTTTAATTTAGGCTAGGACAGACTTTCGGTTGTTATTTCCATATCTAATGTTAGATTTAACATTTAAATTAGGGCTGGATGCATTCTAGGTTTTTTTTTTTAATTACATTTATAGGCAATCTTAACACTTGCTGAAAACCTTATCCACTAGATATCGGTCAGGCCCAACTGTACAGAACTGCAATAAGAAGGAATTAAGGACTGGCATTGCACATCTCTGGCTAAAGCAGACCTTACCTAAAAGTTATTTTCCACAGTAAAAGCAGAAAAAGAGAAAGAAAGATAAACATATATGAAATATAACCTAAGGAAAAATAAGGAAGGGAAAGGGATATCTCCAATAATCAAAGCAGAAGCAGAGACATTCATTGCTCGTCCTGCCATGCAGACAGATAATGCATGCTGGCTAGTGGTGGGGTGTCTGGCAACAGAGATCGTTAAAATGAATGCAGTGCAGTGATATTGATCAGACCCTTTTGCCTAGAGCCTTGGACGTTTAAAGAAAAGAAATAAGAATCAGAGAAAAAAAGACGGAGCATTGAAAGAAGGAATGGAACAACCTTCTATTCAAATATCAGGAGAGGGTAAATGCATGCTAGTGATGAGGAGAAATATCCACTTAAACCCAAAGAGGCCTGAACAAATGCAAAGCAGCATCTTTACACTAAAGACACATTACGCTTTGAAGAAATGTGGGTCTGCTTTTTGTCTCTAAACATTTAAACAATGGCATGTCTGAACTAAAAGATTGAGGAAAGCACAGGGTGAAGACCACTGCACGTTTGAACCGCTCATGAGTCTTGTGAGATAGTGATGCATGTTAATCTTCACAGACATTTCGGTAAAAATTTTACATGGCAAACAGGTATGCAAAATGGAAATTCAGCAGGCCGCACACTCGTGTTATAAAAACTTAAGAAGTCTTCCATTTTAGACCAACAGGTATTGATCAGCCATGAAACGTGAGTGTGCGTGTGCTGTGTGATGCAGGCATGGCAGGCTCCCTTTGGCTGCATGCTGACTGGGTGGAGTAAAAGGGAGAAGTCGGGACTGTGGGGTCGTAGAGGACAGGGCTCGCCGGGCCCCCCGGTGGTGAGGCGAGGAGATGCACTCTCACATACCTTCCTGTGCAAGCGCGGCAGTGCTGGTGGTGGGAGCAGCAGGGCTGGTATGCTGCCGGCCCACTATTGGACAGAGAGGTGTTCAGTTGGAAGGAGCTACAAAAAGAGTTGTAACCCCCCCCCCCTCCAAGAGAAAGCGGCCTAGAACTTTTACTATGTAAAATGCAATGCTAGGAATTCATTCAAGCTTGTGAAATCATTTATTTTTTATCATGATAAAATTAGAAATGCAACCTGTAACCCAATGTAATCAAAGACAAGACAAGCACCTTGTGCTCAGATATAACCTTATGATATTTTCCAGTAATAACTACTGGAAGTGAATGAAAGACAAGCCATCACTGAATGCATGCAATCCTGAACAGCTGTAGGAATGTAATGACCAACTTCAACACTTGGAGCATATGAAAAGATGTGTGTACAGTTGGTCTTTGTTCCAGCCTGGCAACATGAAACCAAAACACAGTTAAGCATCCTAACTGGCTCCCACTGGCTCACAGATTCTGAACTAAACATTTCTCTCACAAACACATCATTTCATTTTTGATCACAGGAGCTTTGGCCTGCAAAGACAAAGACATACCTGAAAAGTTTCTGGAGACCAGCATAGTGGTGAGGATAGCTCCCTAAATGGAGAGATGTGGAAAGAGAGAGAGAGAGAGAGAGAGAGAGAAAGAGAGGGAGAGTGAATCAATTCTGTGTTCTACATAATTTTGAGAGCGATATATCCCACCTTGCAAGGCATAGCAGGACAAAACTAAACTAGTGTAGTTATTAGAGCCTACACATTTTATTTATGAAGACTGTACCTTGAGTTTTCTTCGGGCATTGAACTTGCGCAGGCACTCCACAGTCTCCTGGCGATGCATCATGGATGCCACTGTTGACCGTTGCTAAACCAGCAAAGAAGGAAAGAAAAATAAACAAAAATGAAAGCCATCCACTTCATTAAACAAACGCCATTTTCACACCTGTAGTTTTTATTCTGAGTAATTCATACTAGAGTATGTCAACATCCTTTGTGATGCACTTTACTTTTATTCACAACTGCCTAATCGAATTAAATGCACTCAGACACAGATCAAATCAACTGCACCTAAATTGTGATGAGAATGTGAACTGACCTCAACCCAATTATTGTGTTGATTTAATTCACAGATAATGACTACAGATGAACAAATGTCTTCACTGAGGTCACTCCATGTTAAATTGTACAGAAATATGCACTAGTCAAAAACACAGGAACTTCTTTCTGTATTTACTTCCTGCTTTAGCCCCCAGACAGGTCTGAAAACATTCTCATACAGTTTTCTGTGAGGCATTCTGGTGCTTTTGCCCACTGACCCATCAACTGAATCAGACCAGAGACACTATAACTATAGGTGTAAAAACCCTTAAACGTAGAATAATTTAATGTATAAAGGGCAAACTGAACGAAGAGATACTGAAGGGCGTAACCATTAAGGTCTCCTTCCTGAACCTTCTTTCTGAAGGTTAGGGTATTCACTGAGCTGGGGTTGTTGAAGCACAAATGTATTAAAACTCTAAACGCATCTGAGGCGCTGCTGAGTTTTTAATGGATTTCTGGAGCCCGGGGCTTGTGGGAACTGTAGTTCTTGGCAGCAATTACTTACGCAGACCCATGGGTGCTTGAGGGCCTGCTCAGCAGTGATCCTCTTGGCTGGGTTGATGGTCAGCATCTGGTTGATGAGGTTCTTGGCCTCAGGGGTGACTGTGTCCCACTCAGGCGAAGGAAACTGGAGGGAGTCGGGGAGAATTGCACATAAAGCGTTAGATATGTAATCTATATGCAGAGGAGTAAACGCAAATGGCTCGAGTGCTTTTCACACAGCAAGATGCAGGCAAACAGACACACGCAGCATAATTTAAGCTAGAGGCTAATCAAATTAGGAGTATAGCAAGGATACGAGCGGTCATGCTGCGTCACTGCTTTCCTTTTTTACTCCGATGATTGGCTCCGCTACGGCCACGGCTGGTGTTCTAATAATCTTACTTCTGCATATTAACACTGCACAGACACACTAAGACAAGCTATTGATGGAAGATACCAAATAGTTGATTTAATGCATGTTCTCTCTACTCTCACACCTCTAAAAAGTTATTTTAAGCAGTAGACAGTTTTTAATAAATCTAGCAGTTACTGTATAAAGCAATTTTCAGTATTTTTTCATTAATAAACACAAACACACTCACACCCTCAAGATGCAGCATGCTCTGTGCGGTAAGTCATCTCTCTGCAATGCGTCAGGGAAGGCATGACAGGATCAATAGACCCAGCACAGCTCTCAATTGCACTCAATCAAAAATTAAGCAGCCAGCCCACCAGACCTCTTGGACTGCGCCGAAAGAAAGTAACACTGGTAGATTCTGTATTATTCTGTAGTATAGTGTCAAGATTACGGTCACTCTGCAATTTTCTCTGAAAAGTATCTTGGGATCAGATATCTTATTGGCACCACAAAGTTGAAGAATACACTGCAAGTTTATAGGAACTTCAGTCCTGCTTCACAGATTCAAGGAATCACAGAATTCTCAAGCTGAGCAGAGCAGCTCCATGGAGTGCCTCAAAGGAACAAACTCTACTCACATCATATGCTCCAGCCTTGATCTGCTGGTACAGCTTGTGCTGATCTTCATCCCAGAAGGGAGGATAGCCCACTAGCAGAATATATAGAATCACACCTGAGGGGGAAAAAATGAGATCGAAAGAACTGATGAGCTACACTGACAAGTTGAGCTGTAGATAATGGAATATGACCTATAAAAATGTGGTACTAGATTTTATTTTTTTAATAGTTAATATAAAAACTCTGAGCCCAATAATTAGCTCAAAGGAAAGAGTGAAGAGGTATTTAATTTAAGAAGAAGATAAAGATAAGATATTAGAGGAAGTTTTTTTTCCCTTTAATTGTAAGCAAATCACTCACCGCAGGCCCAAATATCCACAGGTTTGCCATAGGGGTCCTTTCTCAGGACCTCTGGAGATAGGTAGCCAGGGGTACCAGCAAATCCTGTCACAAAAAACAACAACAGGGTGACCAATCACTCCTATCAATCTCAACTGCAATCTGGGTCCCTCAGATGCAGCAGATATATTTAATAGCAGCTTGTTGAATAGTTAAGTGACAAGGATACTGCACTTAGAATATAGTTTACAATAGTTTAGTTTAATAAATAAAAAGAGAGTCAATGCCTCAACAAAGTGGATGGTGCTGTTTTCAACCCATTATTAAAGTCTAAAAATAAATGTCTAAGCGTGTGTGATATAGGATTGCTGTCAATATATAAATTTAATGAGCAGTATGAAAAAAAAATGTTACATTTTACAGGCTCAACAGCAGAGGCATAAAAAGTTGCCATTTTAAAAACTGGCCTTTGCTGAACTACACAAATGTCTCGCCTTAAAATTGGTATTTCACTGCATTATGGGAAACAGTACATCACAATGACAGCTCTGGACGCATATTGGAATATGTGATCATTGTATCGTCGGCACACTAAGCACACATTGGTCACCCATTAAAACACAGCTACAGTTACGATTAAATGTTCTTCAAATGGTTCTTTAAGCAATGTAATATAATAACAACTTTTGATTAAATAAAGAGAAAATTTTAAGAACGTTTTACATAAAAAGGCTCTAGTGCATTTGTCCAAAAACCATTTAAAGTCCTTTTAATCTTATTACGTCAGATCTAACTTAGAATCCCTCGCAATGCAGCAGTTTGAAGAGGCAGCTGTCTGGCTGCTATTTTGTAGATACTACAAACACATAAGGGTAAGGTGGCAGGAATGGGCTAAATGGGCTATTTAGGAACACATGCTGACAAATGACTCTACATGGACAGAAGTATGCATTGTTTCTTCTAAATACTCTCAAATATAAAGAATGTATCCTGCTTCTGTTAGAGTAACTGTCTCTACAGCCTTTGAATCATTACTGTGAGGATCTGATCGAATTCAGCGACAAGAGCATTAGTGAAGTTGGATGATGTTGGATGATCACAACCCCACCTCACCATTCCTAAATTCTCCACTCATCACTAAAGTACTGCTTGGAGCAGCATCATTACAAGGGAACACAGTTCCTCCACTGCTCAATCATGGGTGCTTTATACCTTTTCAACTGCTAGCATACACCTGGCATTAGGCACAATGTCAACAGATTCATGTTTATCTGCTCCAGAGAGGCTAGAAAAACTGTGTGCGCAATGGCACATCTGTGCCAGCAATAGCTGCAACCTAAAGAAGCTGAATGCATTCAGTAGAAGTTAGTGTCCACAAATATTTGAACACGTACATCTTGTGCAACCAATTAAAATAAGCACTGAAGTATATGTACTCTGAGAGTAAGACTATACACCTGGTAGCACTTTGATCTGCTTAAGTGTGTGTGTGGGGTTCGGTGGCTGCCTATCTTGTGAGATAGTGTTCCTCATTTAAATTCTAACCCTAACAGTGTTTTTACACAAACTTACTACAGCAAAATCAGCCTCATAAAGCAGGCCAGCCCCCACAGGGCAGTGAGCCAGTACGGCCGTGCTGGCAGGGTTCCTGAGGAATCACTGCAGGTCTTTGGAAGGGTATGAGGACTTGTGTTTGTGGAACTGTGCTTAAAAGACTGTAAAATAAGCCTTTGCTTTGTACTCCACTTTACTCTTACTTCACTGTCTATAATGCAGACTAATAAACAAACCCAAATTTACACTATTATTATCTAAGCCCTAACATAATGAATAACCATATATCAAACATTTATGCCTTTATTTATTATTTATTCATTTATTTACCACAGTATGATACTTTTATCTTAAGTGCCTTGGTGGATGAATGAATAATAATAAAAGGTTATTATGCTTTTTTAATGTAAAAATCTAAGAATAACTGAAGTGGTTGATATTAGGCTATTCGTTAAGAGGACTTAACTAATAAAAGGTTTTGGAGATTTGAGAAGGCCACATCTCTACATTTCAGACTAGGAGCATGTGTATCTGCCCAGCAACCAGCAGGGGGCTAGAGGGCCTCTGAGAGGTTTGATTTAGTTGTGAAAATAGTGTTGAGATTAGATTTTCTGCCTAAACTGGAGCACTTTCCACAGCATGAAGGAGCTGGCCTGAAATCCGGTGAACCCTACTAAGCTCAAAGACAGTTTTGGGTAACTGTGAAAAGGGCTCTCTGTAGGAGCTGTTCTGACTGGGTTTCTTGTGGGTCATGAAGTTGGTAATGAGGGACCTCATCAGTGCTTTTCTCAATTCATTTAAACTCAGCAGTATCCCAGCTTTATTATATTTAGAGTGCTAATTTTGGAATTGCTTGGAGGACAGAAAAAAACATACTGCAGAGTGGTAAGTGAAAGTATGTGAGAGCATACAGATATTAACAGATAAACAGATATTATATCTCTTACCAAACCATGCCTGCTGGTCTCCCTGAACCTCAATGGCCAGTCCAAAGTCAGCTAGCTTCACTGCTGCTCCTTTCATCTTACTGGCCAAAAGCAGGTTCTCAGGCTTCATGCAGGCACACAGATAAACAGACAGTTTTTTAAACAAATGTAATGTAAGAATACAAACAAAACACTAATCTTGCAGGTTATTGGCTAAAGTAAAATATTTTACCAATATGTGAGCTTATATAAAGTTGTATAAAAAAATTAACGTATTATAGTTTATACTGTACTGATACACTAAAATCACCACCTGCTTACAAAACGGAGGTAAGAAATTCAGGTCCAGCAGGTACAAATTGATAAAAAATTTAGTTTCAACAACCAGAATGACTTAGTGTACAGACCAACTGCAGCAAGAACATCCAGACAACAAGAAAAAATCCTGGGATTCATTTTTTTTACTTTCTGTACCAGGACTACCTATTTTTACCCACGTTATATGCAGAAATCTAATAGCCCTGAAATGAGAAAAGCCAGTTCTGAAATGCAACTAGAGATTTAGGATAAGAAAGATGGTACAACAAAAAGCTTTATTTTGACTAAAAATATTACAGTCTGTTTTGATTTCTAACAGTGTTGATTGATTCTATTGTGCATTGTATACATGTTATCTCTTTAAAGCTAAAAATCCTATTCTTGTAGCAGTCAGGTCATACTACTGTGTTTAGTGTGCATATATCACAGTATGTATGTAGATGGTTTTACTTCCATTTTCAAAAATCAGGTTAAGACATGAGCAAACATAAGCAGTAACGTAAGCAGTAAAGAGGGCTTAGGAGTGATCAGAAATTCAGGAAAAACAGCTCAAGAGATCACTCTAAACAAGCTCAGGGGTTACAAAAACATAAAATACAAAACACTACAATTTATTTAAGACTGAAGAAAAGATAAATATGTAAGGTATAATAAAAGAGGTAAGATGTATATTAAAAGACACATTTAAATAATTAAAACTATATATCCATTTAATTTATGTGGGTGGATCAAAAAGTGTTGGGACACTGTGTGCTTATTACTCAGCATGTTGGGGGAAATCCTTCACATTCCTGCCCAAGGCAAAATAAGGGCTTGCAGTCATAAACAGAGCTACTTGCCTCATGCCCTCCCTCTTAAGAGTGGGTGGAAACTCTGCAGTGTAGACTCGTAAAAAATAAATGGAGGAGAGAGCGAGGGAAACAGGGCTCTCTAAAGTGGAGGAGAAATCTCAGCTCAGTCATCACCTGGGCCTCTTAATGCCAACCACCATTTACTTCCATTCTGCCAGCAGTCAAACAGTGCAGTGTTTTATAGACACAAACAAACTCCACCAAAAAGAGCCTACATGCTCAAGTCTGTTAAAATCCTATGTAGCTTCCTGCAAATTTAGATTTCTTCTGACATCTATTTTATACTGATATTAGATTTTTTTTTTGATTGACACACGACAATGTCTGTGGTAACTTTATTCAGTGCAACAAGATGTAGTCAACTCTGTAGTATATTGTATGTTTGTGTTATGTTTGCAACATATACCACTAATATATACAATACAATGCACAATCTTCTAAATCTTCTAAAACGGTGCACAGTCCATGACCAGGCATAATTCCTGTCTTGGAGACTGGCCCTATGTTTTTGTAGACTAATTTACCATCTACTCACTACTAAATATTTACAATAAAAAATATTTGACCATGGGCCCAAACTTGCAATCATTTATCTTGCATTATTTCTCAATTTTGACAAGTTTTTCTTTTTGGCATACTGGGAATCTAACAGTTGACCTTTACACAGAGTCAAAAAAGAATAAAGAAATTGAGATGCACTGAATTACCCAAAATAGAATAGTTTTGTTCCTCTCCATATTGCTGACATGCCAACAGTCATGGAACAGCAATATGTAAATTGATTACAAAGTTTTACCTCAGTGGAAGAACTGGATGTGATGTACTAATGTACGCCTGGCAAAGCAATGTGAATTATCATTGTTTGCGCAAAATTGTGCTGGCATTTAACATTCCTCAATCCACAGTGTCTTGTGTGTACTATACATCATAGAAGGCATTTCCACCCACAGTAGACAGCACACAGGGTGGTATTGTTTGTAACTGGCGGTGTCTGGCTAGAAGCAACTCCACAGAAATCTGGCAGAAATCACATCCACATTCAGTGAAGGACTCCCATGCTGGTCCTCATTATCATTTAGCTACCATGGCACACAATACTAGTCCTATGTCCCTTTACATTTGGCATATCAGTGTATACGTACTCTATTCTGCTGTATAAATATGCTATATTAATTTAATCACGGCGTGTATGAGTGACTTTTTGATATACAGCGAATCTCCCAGTCTCTTACAGAGACAACATCGGCAACAGTTGTCATATCCCTTCCATCACCATGGCAACCAGAAAGGAACCTCTTTGCCACCCAGCATTGGGTTCACACACACACACACACACAGGTCACTGGATGCGTGTGTGTGTGTGTGTGTGCGTGCGTGCGTGAACCTGACGCAAGCACTGCAAAACACCAGTTGTGTGCATGAGAGATCAGAGGGTTTTTGGGTCTTTGCCACAAGGCAGAGGTGACCATGAGCTGACATTCCTCTCCGCACTGGCAGCGTGGCGCAAGCGATGGCGCCTCAGATATAAATGACACAGCACAATCACGCCGCCGTGCTGCAGCTGGGGCTGCCGAACCACTCAGGAGCCAAGCACCAAAACGCTGACCACTGAAGAGCCCCAGGGCTCGGCTGACCTATGAGAGCTGTTTCATTCCGAGTTCAGATTATCATCCCTCACTGGTGTAATAAAAGCTTTCTGAGGAAAGCAGGGCGAACGCAGGAAGAGTGCACTCCTAAATGAAAATAATCCTCTTATTTTGCCGATCCATTGAGCAGGTAAGTAACCCTGGAGGTAAGTGGTCTACAGAAATCAAAGTGTTAGCGAAAAAAATAATATTAAATTATTGGTAACACTTTATTTTGGCAGGGTACCCAGATTAGACCTTTCTAACCCATGCATACACATGAATAACGTATTTATAAAGCAATATTTATGCTTGCGACATAACATGTTGAATATTATTTTAAAGTACATGAATTTATTGAAATATATTTAAAACACAATACATATATCTATCTGTTATAAACCACATCTATTGAGTCTTGGTCTCTCAATTTCAAATTGATGCATTTAAACCCTGCCCAGTAAATAGCAGATAGTGTTCTACTCTGTTATTAGGTCCCACTGTTCTGTCTTACTTTTTATTTTACATCACAATGTAAATGGTGATGTATGGTTTAATACTCATATTTCACAGTGTCTTTTAGGGCTGTGTATTGGCAAGAAATGAGTGATATGATGCCCATCATGATTCAGGGCTACAAAGAGGGGCAGCTAGGTATGAGTGTCTAATAGAGAGTACAGTGACTGAACACCGTGTTTAAAAACTCCAGCAGCACTGCTGTTTATGATCCACTCGAGCCAGCACAACACACACTAACACCTCATACACCACAATATCAGTGTCACTGCAGTGCTGGGAATGACCTACCACCTAAATAATAGCTGCTATGTGGGGCCAAGACCAGTGAAGAACAAAATGAAGGATAATACAGTACACAGAGAAACTACATTCTGTAAATATGGAACTACAGAATGATCCTAAATGCACAGTACAGATGATAAAATGGAATATGGGTGTAGAAACAATGAAATGGTTATAATGACATGCTTGATCTGTGATCATATATGTGGGTACCATTCATATAAAGTGTTTTACCAACTTACCAAAATATCTAACAGAACAGTACTTAGCAGTCTGACTAAAAGAACATGTGAGCAGAACATACGATAGACTGTGTGCATGTGAGGGGGTGTGTGAGTGTGAGCAAGCTAGTGTGACGCAGGGCATCACCATGGACACACTGCAAGGCAGACTAGCTGTGGTTGAGTGTGGTTGTCGTGGCGACAGGCACTAGCTCACCTTGAGGTCTCTGTGCACAATGTCATGCTGGTGAATATGATTGACACTCTCCAGGATCTGATTGATGCACTGGCTATAAAAGAGAGAGAGAGAGATAAAGAGAGCGAGAGAGAGAGAGTAAGAGAGAAAGAGAGGGAGACAGAGAGAGAGAAGTGAGTGGGAGCTAAAATTACACTTAGGAGCATGGAAAATTTCACAAAATACACGTAGGCCAATTTAACAAAACATGCCTTATCAAAGTCAAAATGAAACCAGACACTGTGCGCACTGGAAGTTCATCACTGAAAACTAAACATCTTAAAAACGTTGGATGATATAATATGAGTTGGACGATGTGACTCTAAAATAAATGTTACAATATTTTAGAATATTTCTATGATAACGATATTCTTGGTGCACAGACACTAAATTATTTTTTATTAATTTTGGGAATATACTACAGTAACAAAATGAGTTTTATATCAGTTAAAATATCAACATTTATATTATATTTATTATAATATATTATTAATTATTTTTTAATAAAATTACTGCGATGAACAATATTACTGTCATTTTAAGACCATTTCCTGTCACTATAACAATGATAACGTAACAGCAAATTATAATACATTTATTTACTTACCAAGATAATATTATGTAACGTATTACCACACAATTATGTAGTAGATGCATATAAACTGCAAACATCTACAAAAATAAAGTACAAAAAAAACTACAAAAATATCCATAAAGCTTTACAGTAACCAGCACTGCATATACTATCGTGTACGACTCAGTGTGGAACACCCCTAATCACCAGAGTATTAACTGCCCATGAAAGTGTGTCTGACACTTTCACCGCCCCCCCTGCCTCCAACCCTGACTGGATAAAGCTCACCAGTCATTGATTATTGCAGGTACAATATATTGCGCAGCAGATGTTTATCTGTCTACAGTTGACCACATTTGGACCAAACAGATGGATAACTTTGTTACAGCAATAAAGCAAATTGAATTGAAGTGACATCTGAGAAGAGTAGATGGAGAGGATGAAGGAGGAAGAGATAGGCAAGAGGAAAAACAGAGATAAATAACAAGAAGTATGGGAGATAAAAACATTAAAGCTTTCAGCAAACTGTACATGAACTCCATTCATGATAGAACGACAACAATTCTCTTTGCCCAAATTTGGTTGAATTTGTGGACCAGCATTCCATTCCCAGGACAGCGTTCATCCCGCACACACACAAACACGCAAGCTCTCTCTCTCACACAAACAATTGCTTAAAGTGCATGTTCCTTGAGGATTCCTTTAGGGTTCTTTAATTTAAAACTGAACCCCTTAAGGTGCTTTGAGAAACCTTCAAAACTTAAGGTGTTTTAAAACGGAAAAAAAAAAAAAACACAAAAAAGTTTCTGATATACTTTTAACAGTGTACTTTATTTTATCATGCTGTGAATGAAAAAGTAAAACCACTGCGGAATAACTGCTTGTATTAGAAACTGACATAAGTACCGTGAACAACATTAAGAAAAAATAAGAAAAAAACTTGTTCTGATCAAACTAAATTTGATCAGTTTTTACAGAATGTAGAAGTACTGGGTTAGTTCTGGAGATAAAACGTTGCAAACTTGCATCTGCTTTTCCAAATGGTGATATAACAAACCAAATGCTTTAATGAAATGTTTTACACTCCCATACAACTAGTTGATGTGTATCAATATTCAGGACTGGGTCTGGGGTCTAATGGGTTAATAACACATTTTCCAGTGTTTTTCATGTACATAACCAAGGATATGGTATTGTAAAAGTACTCTGAAATATTGTGATAACCAAACTGCAGTGAGGCAGTTAAGAAGTTTCTTGGATGATTTCGTGCTTTCTGCTGCAGGCCTGCTGCTTTGATTCAGTGGGCGAATCCTGCAGTGCCTCTTCGCTCCCGCCTGCTGCTAGCTGAAGACACTGTCTTGGCACTTCCACTCAGTTCAACCCTTTATGAGCCCCAACCCACTGATAAAGAACTGTACTTCATGCAGAACTAAACATTCAGGCCATCCTCCTACAGGCTTACACATTTACACAGAGACTCACATCAATCAAGCATAACATTATGACCACCACCTTTTTTTTCAGCTCCACTAAGCATATTATATATATATATATATATATATATATATATATATATATGGAACATAAGTACTTTTTTGCATACTTTATTATCCTAAATAAATATCACAAGACCACATAGCAGATGCAATGCTGTAAAAGTGGATCAGACACACTATTAACAATGTAGTGAAAGTAGGATAGTAAAGTATGCAGAAAAAAACAAAGTGCTACAGTTTGTACCTTTACTGTAGAACTACAAAGTGCTTCTATATATTTGGTCAAGCTGAAAAATATTTATTGGTGTAGAAACAAGAAGGTGGTCATAAATGTTACGCTTGATTGGTGTGTACACACACACACACACACACACACACACACACTGTACATAAGCCGTTAAATATGAGCAGGACCGTGTCAAGGCGTAATGTATGTAAAGCAGACAGAACATAAGATTCAGTGCCAGACAAACACATACGCATTTGCATGCTCCACAAACATACACACAAATGCCCATCAGCAAGTCTTGTGCAGATGATGAGTCAGTAGAAGCCTTATTAGGATTGGGCTGCCACTGGAAGGCTGCAGGGGGTTAGTAACCACAGCAGCCCTAATGGAAGTGAAGAGGAACAGAAAGAGGTGGAACAAAGGATGAGCGGACTGAGGGACGAGCAACAGCATGACGGACAAAGAAGGAACAGAAGAGAGAAGGAACGTGAAGAGGAGAACAGAAGAGAAAAGAATACAGAAAGAGCAGAGAGACGAGGGGAGGAGGCAGAGGCAAACAACATAATGAAAAACAATGTGTGCGTGCCTGTGAGCGTGTGTGTAGTACCTGTTGATGGGGTATCCTGGTAACTCTGCCAGAACGGCATTGTTAAAGAGCACTCTGATTTTACTGCGCTTACACCAGCCTTCGCCCCCTCACTCCCTAATAATTCTGTGCTCTTAAAACAGGACTGCGCACATGCATACATATATAGAGAGCTGTACACATATGTGCATGTGTGTGTCGTGTGTAATATGTGTGCGTGTGTGCGTGAGACGGGTTTGCTGTAGGCAGCGCAGTAACCAAGGCAACAGTAAATTGGAGTGCCCACCTCGCGTCAGCCTCACTGTAATACTCTCTGGCAACGATGTCTTCAAACAGCTCCCCCCCAGTCACACTGCAGAGAGGGAGAGGGGGAGAGAGAGGGAGGGAGAGAGAGAGAGAGAGAGAGAGAGTTATACACTGCAGCAGAGTTTTGGTGTGATTTGGTCAGCAGTAGGGAGGCATAAGTACTTTCGTGCACACATAAGACAGACACATAAAAGCACCCGGAGGCAGACTCCATCAATGTTGAACTTGTTCCTTATCTCGTCCCTGTACATTTAAACTATTCCCATAAAATATATATTTCCATACATTCCACATTTATCTCGGACCAGAACAAATATAACCATAGAAATGGTGTTATCCTACATCTGCATAGATACTGGGTCAATAACACCTACAATGGAGTGAAAATGTATTTGCCCCCTTACAGATTTCTTTTGTTTTTGCATTTTTGTCCTAATTACATTTTTCAGATTATCAAACAAAATCAGACAAATATAACCCGAGTAAATACAAAAAGCAGTTTTTAAATGATGATTTAATTTTATTTTCATTATTAATGGTGAAAAATCTATTCAAATCAATCTAGCCCTTTGTAAAAAGGTGTTGATATGATCTTAAACAGGACATTTATGCTCAAAAATCCTCCAAAGCAGCTGCATTAAAACAACTATGTAAAGAAGAGTGGAAAAAAATTTCTCCACAAAAATGTGAAAAGAGTCATTGCCAGTCACTGGTAAAGCTTAATTTTAGCTGTTGCTGCCAAGGGTGGCACAACCAAGTTATAGGTTTTGAGGGTGCAAATACTTTTTCACACAGGGCTAGATTGGTTTGGATATTTTCTTTAATAAAAGACACTATAATTTAAAAAGTTCTTGTTATACTTTCTCAGATTACATTTGTGTGATATTAAAATGTGTTTGATAATTTGAAAAATATCAGTATGACAAAAAAGCAATAACAAAATAAATACTTTTTCACCCCACTGAACATTGAACCAGTTACAGCATTACTTGGATTTCTATTATAGAATTCACTTTGTATACACTCTTTTCACCCTTTTCTTCAAAGCTCAGGACCACCAGAGAGCAGGTATTATTTGGGTGGTGGTTCAGTCACAGCACTGCAGTGACACAGTGTTGTGTTAGTAGTGTGTTGTTTAGGTACGCACCAATGAGGCAAGTATTGCTGCTAAGTTTGTAAAGATTAGTGTCACTGCTAAAGGAAGAATTACTTACCAACCAGAAAGATCTGTCTTCTGTCTCTAACCTTACATTCATAAGGTAGACCAACTGAGTAGGAGTGTCTAATACAGTGAACAGTGATTGAACACAGTGTCCGGCACTACTGTTGTGTCTGATACACTCGCACCAGTGAAACACACAGTCAGTGTCACTGCATTACCCAAATAATATCTGGTGTCCTGACCATTAAAGTACAGGGGAAAAGGAAGAAAAAGTATGCAGAGTAAAAAAAAAAAAAAAAAAAAAAAAAACCTACAGACTGTAACTGTAGTATTGACCTTCCAAAAGCTCCTATATGGTAACCATAACTGATAAAATTATCTGGTGTTAATTATTGAATACTGCACCCTGTCCATAAATTCCATAATAGTACCTACCTATGATCATAGTAATATTTTTGTTATGCAAATATAAAATAAAATAAGGGTCAGTACACACATCTGTGTGTTAATGCTGAGTGTTATTTTATGTTATTGATGTAAGCATTTCCTCAGTTTATGAGCGAATGTGTGTGTGTGTGTGTGTGTGTGTGTGTGTGTGTGTGTGTGTGTGTGTTTCTATCATACTCACAGGTCAAAGACCAGATAATGAAAACCTTCCTCTGCAATACTGTCGTGGAGTCGGACTGTGGAGAGAAGAGAATCGAATATTAAGTACCGCAGCCGAACCAAAACCCACACCAATCACAATCTCTCTCAGTCACAGCTAATAACCAGCAGCTTTCAGAATATGTCAAATAAATCATCCTATTCTGACATAACATCTTTACACACAAAGACCATCCACTGTCTAGAAATTGTGTGCATATGAGAGTGTGTGTGTGCGCATAGACACATGTGTATGCCTGTGTGTGTACACACAACACCTCACGTAGGCAGTGCCACACACAGTGGAAGAGAGGGAGAACAGAGAACACATTACAGAGAGAGGAAAACAATCAACAGAGGGATGAGAGAAATGAAAGAAGAGCAAAATCAGAGAACGTAAGAAAGATGAAGACGGTAAGAGTGAGCTGATTGTGAATGAATGACTGTCTGAGAGAGAGAGAGAGAGAGAGAGAGAGAGAGAGAGAGAGAGAGGAAGAACTGAAGAGAGGAGGAGATGGGAAAAGAGATAGACATTAAAAGAGGGACAGAAAAAGAAAAACGAAAAAGAATGAAGAACAGAGTGAGAGAAAGAAATGGAAAGAGAACAAAGAAAAAACTAAAATACAAAAATATAGACATGAGAAATGACATGATAGACATGAAAACAGAAGGATGGGAGGGAGCAGGAGAGAGAACAAAGAATAAAGGAAACGAGACATCAAGAGAGAAAGAAATGAAATGAAAACTAAGATAGAAAAATAGCAAAGAACGGAAGGTTCTGAAGGGGCAAACCAAAAATAACGAAGAAGAGACAAAAAAAAAAGATGTAAAGAGAGAAAAACATTAGGAGGATAGAAGAGAGAATAAAAAAGAGTGAAGAAAGGAAGAGATAAATGTGAAGAGAGATAAAGAGATAAAACAAAGCGATGGGAGGAAGAGAAAGAGAGAAAGTTGAGTAAACAGCACTCAGAATAGCAGGAGCCTTTAGAGAGTCCTGAGAGACGTGAAGAGCAGGCAGGGCAGGGGGGAGCGAGAGTGAGGGAGGGTCTGATGAATGACAGAGAGGGAGATTAAGATCTGTCTGAGGTGTGTCAAAACCATATCCACTGGAGGTCCACGGACACCACCAGCATGAGTCATTTTAACAAAGATGCACTGATAGAACTCAGAAACACGTCCACCACGCTGCTGAGGAGGAGACTGAGCACACTTCTGTGCTGGAGAAGTAAAGAGCGACACAGAAGCGTTTCAGAAGCTTTAATGGAAGCAGAATGGCACTGGGGTGAGGGGTTGTGTGTAGGTGGAAAATGGGGGGTTTCTATTGGTGTCTATAAGGAAGTTGGCTGGTCGTTTTCATTCCTACTCTACTGCATTCCTCTGTTCTTATGTAGGAAGCAAAGTGAAAAGCTTTATTTACCTCAGCATAGCTGATGAGAATGCTGAACTGAATGTGGATGCAACTTCTGCCAGAGTTGCTTGTTTTTTTGCACAGGCAATTCTAGCCAGATGCCACCAGTCACTATCATTACCACTCACTGTTCTCTCTACTATGGGTGGTAATGCCATCTGTGATGTATTCCTGGTATACAGGGGACACTGTGGATCACGCAACACATGCACCACAGTGCATACAAGTAAAGAGTCACACTAAAGCATTTCTAAATATTAAATGAAAGCAAAGTGCAACCTCAAGCACAAAAAAGAACTCTAAATAAAGTAGTTTTTTTCATTCCTAGTGTTTACATACAACGCTGAATTAAATGTTCTCTACAAGAAAAAACACAGTATTGAAGTATTTAGTTCTGCATAGATGAGTTTTTTAAAGCATGAACCTCAAACACTGTTGTCTCTTTCCTGACAAGAAGTTGCAACTTAACTAAAGTCATTGTTTTCATTAAGTTGTTCCACCAAGGACCCATCCTATGTTGGCTGTAGGTCTAGCATAGGCTTTAAATTTTGCTTAAAAAAAATAAAAAATAAATAAAATAAATAAAAATAATCAGGCGGGTATCTATGCCCAGTTAAAATGCTAATCGACTGGCTTTAATCATCTCTAATCTCCAACATATAATATTATGTTAGACATATATAGAATTATGTTTTTTTGGGATGCTTGATGATTACATTTATATCAGATGCTATTTGCTTCAAAATTTTCATAGTGATTTGTTGTTGTATGGTACTTCAGAAAACAGAAATGTTTGGTTTACTATAGTTATGTGGAAAAACTAGACTAAAACATCCAGATTTCACACTTGTAACTCTACAGAATAAAGCTTTTATGTTGATCTAGGTAAATTTGGTTCAACTCTACTACATACAATGATTACTCATCAGCAAAAAAGTACATAAAACTACAGAACCCTGGCCCACATCAGGGCACATATTGTAATTTATCCTTTGCTAAATATACTTAGCATTCATGCAAATGCAGGACTAACTATGCATTTAAATTAAGTCCGATTTATTACACAGTGATGCTCATTATCTATGAGTCATATAATACTATCTCTACATTCTCTCTAAGAGTGAGAGTTTGTGTGTGTGTAGCGCCAGCAGCAACATGCCCTATGAGCACCCTGTCCTCTCTCTCCTCTTTTTTGTCTTCCTTCCTCACTTTCTCTTCCTCCATTGCTCCCTTTGTCCTGCATTTATCTGCAGTCCAAGCAGAAAACATGACAAGCTGTCCCTCTAAAAGGGAGGTGAGCCGAGGAGAAAGGCAAGAGAGGGGGGGAAGCAGAGAAAGAGAGAGATAAAAACAGAGAGCAGGAGGCATGGCCTAAGGGAGAGGAGAAGCGTATTGAGCACAGGCCAGCAAGAATAACAGGACAGCAGGGAGAGAAAGAGGGAGAAAAGAGAGAAAGAGAGGGAGAGAGAGAAATTAGGGAGGATAAAACAGGGCTAAGCCTGGCATTGGCAGATATGTGATGGTTACGTGTTTTAGGGACTGGTCTGAGGGACATCAGAGCGCATGACCTTCAATGGAATTAGAATGCAATGATGAATTCAGAAACTGTCCAGCCTCACAGTCTGTTTTTTTTTTTTCAGTAAAGCTGCCTGATGGGAACTAAATACTAGAACTGAAATTATATTTCTATTATATTATATTGCAAATGTGATGTTTCTACACTATTCTGATGACCCTAAAATTATATAAAAAATAGTACATAAAACAACTCTTAATACATATATTTACATTTATTTATATTTGAGAAATTTATCTCAATAACACACCTTTTTTAGTCAAAATAAACCAGAAGTTTTCAATTACAATTCAAATACAGTCCTAAACTAAGTACAGTGATTTTACAAAAAAATATACTGCAGGTCATTCAATCCAATAAATTATACTAATTATACTATAACTATGTTCTCTGTTATTAAATGTACAATTAGGTAAATGTCATTTGAAAACTTGTTTCTTTAATATGCCTTTAAAAAGTATATAATTGTTATGATATGTAAATTTATCACAATAGACATACTGCTCACCTCAAGGTGACTAAGTCAACATCTTCACAGCACACAGTAAATGACAATATTAATAATACTACTAATAATATTAATAATAATAATATTAATAATAATAATAATAAAAAGGTGGTACCTTCTATGATATAAGTAATGCAATATCTTGAAGCTGGGAGGACACTAACAACTCCTTTGGGGTGGATTTCTGCGGGCTGTATATGAATATGAATATGTATATATATGTAAATGATGAGCTGCAGCACACATGCATATGCACACACTTGCAGTGCCTTTTGTAGGTCTGAAATGGTTTTCTTCTCTAGATAAAATGCAGAACATTTTACCAGCCCCCCTTAAAAATGCCACCAAAGCAGCTGTTTTCTCAACACCCACCTTTAATATACGTCATCAGAAGGTGTTTTTTTTTCCCCCAATCCATTTCAACACCAGATTTAACTAACTCTCATTCACTTGACCTCACATTTTTTCCTCAGGGGAATTCCCAACACTGCTGGGGACACAGGATTGTCCTATTAGTGAATTAGCTGAAGAGAAGTTGATTAGATTTGTCCTTGAAAGGACGAGGAATTAAGTTTACACAACTGTCACCTTCAGCAGCAAAACTTCACCTGAAATAATTGTGATTTAATGCACTTTGCTTTTGTACATGTTGATGCTTCTTGTTTTCAATATTTGTTCTGTTGGCTACTAATGATACAATGGGGCAATATGGCCATTAGTAAGGCAAGTGCAAGTGGCCAAAATCGGATTTTCTGAACAAATACAATATATAGTTTAAGTTGTTCAGATCTTAGGGTTAAGTTGTTCATGGTTCAGATCATACCTCACTGGGCGCTCGTTCAAGGTGTCGTGGCAAGGACAGCTGTCCTCAGCCCACTCCTTATCCACTGGGGTTCCCCAAGGTTCGGTACTGGGACCCCTTCTCTTCTCCATATACACCACCTCTCTTGGTCAGGTTGTCCGCTCACACGGATTTTCCTACCATTGCTTTGCGGATGACACCCAGCTATACCTGTCGTTCTCACCTGAAGATCACTCAATCTCTGCACGGATATCGCAGTGTCTCTCTGACATATCCTCATGGATGAAGGAGCATCACCTTCAATTAAATCTCTCAAAGACTGAACTTCTGGTTATACCAGCAAAACCATCTTTTCAACACAACTTCTCTATAAGTATCGACTCTCTCCCTCTCTCACCGACAAAGGTTGCTAGGAACCTGGGTGTTCTGGTTGATGACCAACTCTCCTTCACGCACCATGTGGCCTCAGCTGCTCGGTCCTGCCGCTTTGCGCTCTATAACATCCGAAAAATTAGACCGTTCTTGACGCAACAGGCCACCCAACTCCTGGTGCAAGCGGTCGTCATCTCACGCCTTGACTACTGCAATGCCTTGCTAATTGGCCTCCCGGCCTGTGTAGTAAAACCACTCCAGATGATCCAGAACGCAGCAGCACGTCTGGTCTTCAACCAGCCAAAACGGGCACATGTCACCCCGCTGCTCATTGAGCTCCACTGGCTACCAGTTGATGCTCGCATCAAATTCAAAGCTCTTACAATCGCCTACAAGGTGATGACAGAACAGGCTCCTTCCTACCTGCACTCGCTCCTGAAGGCTTACGCTACCTTCCGGCCGCTGCGCTCCTCCAATGAACGTTGCCTCGCTTTGCCAAACATTCACACAAAGCAATCCAGACTGTTCTCATACAGAGTTCCCCAATGGTGGAACAAACTACCTTCCACTACCAGATCAGGAGAATCTCTCGCTACCTTTAAGAAACTCCTGAAGACAGAGCTCTTCAAAGAGCACTTACTCTCTTAACACCTCTAACACACTAACTACTTCTAACCTCATTTCCTTCTTCCCCTCCTTCACTCCTCTATCCTATTATTCCCCTTTGACCTCCTTTTATCCCTATCCTGATGTTTTACCTTTAAACTTATTTTACATTGTACTTGACTATTGTAAGTCGCTTTGGACAAAAGCGTCTGCCAAATGTAATGTAATGTAATGTAATGTTTACACAATCATTTTCAATGTGACCCATATCTGACATTTGTCTAAACGGTTCTCGCTTTGGAGGAGGCACACATGAGCAACAAAGCAACACTTTAGTTTTAATCCATGTCATAATCTAAAGAGCTGTGAATGAGTTCAGAGAATTCCCTCCAGCTTACTAAAAAGGTCTGATCTCATTTTTCTGCTACTTATGTGCTCAAACCACTGCTGTTGTCCATGTTCACTTTTCAGGTTTACTTTCCTTTTCCTTGCTGCATTTTTTTCTTTCTTTTTTTGGGTAAAATCTGAATGAATTCCAATTTAGTCTTTCAGACAGTCAAATTAAATGTCACATTCAATTTTTTTTCTGTATACACAGCCATACACACACCTGGATGAATCTGTTAAAATTTGGAAAATGTAAAATTATTTATTTTTTTTTTTTACATAAAAAAATGTTAGCATTCAATTTGCTAGTCTTGTGGATGTGGTGCATCCTACATTTAATATGGATGGATTCTTGACAGAGTTGGTTGTTCAAATGTAGCCAGATGACTGCTCACAATCTAAATATCATTACTGCGAGTTATCCTGTTGTATGCCAGTGTCCTATAGCTATTGGAAATAAACTTGCCATTGTCTAAACTTACTTAATCTCACATGCCTAACCTAACATTAGTCTCAACGCTAGGCCATATCGCTACATGCTCCACTGCAAAATTATAATACATATATCTAAACAATGAAAATTAATATGACCAGTAATAATCAGTTATGACAACTTCTGCGCCATTTGGAAAAAGTCTAGTGCAATATCTAAAGCCTACATTGAATACACAGACTTAACACAAGACATTATATATCCAGCTGGTGATTTTGACTGTATATCAGAATAAAAACAGGAGAAAACGTTCACTGGCAAAATTCTGAACTATCCCTTTAAAACTGCCTTAAACTGAGACATAACAGATAAGCAGGTGGTTTGTCCAGGTGCTGCTTCTTTTATCCTGTCTTCCATTCTTGTTTCTCTTCATTATCTGTTTCTAATCATTTTCTCATGTGCTGCTCCTGTTCTCCTCATTTCAGTGCTCGTGTGTTCCTGGCCTTGCTGGTGATAATTACTGTGTGCAAGCACTGAAGCCTCCCACACCGAGCGCCCCCTCTGGCTCCTACCCGCTACCCACCTCAGCACGCTATTTATAGGCCTTATTATAGAGCTTTTTGTCACTTTCTTTATGCATCTCTCATTTCATCCTCCTTCATTTCTTTCTCACTGAAACAATGCGCAAGCCAGCCTCTCGTTACACGCCTGGCACACTAAACAGCGTTCTGGAGGAAGGTCCTTGGCCTAGATCGCTCACAGCGAGCCCCTGCTCCAATACACACAGGTGGAAACTCATACACACAATTAAACACTATAGAAAAAAAACACATGAAAGCAATCCTCAAAGTATCAACTAACTCACTCACCAATATTGGGGTGTTTGAGCAGGCGACAGATTCGGGCCTCTCGTTCCAGTTTCTGATGATCTGCACAAAAACAAAAAGAGTGAAAAGATTACAAAAAGTTACAGAAAGTTAAAAAACAGGGAAAATTCAGCATGTCTGTCTAATCCTACATACAGAACCAGTGAGATGCACTTCTGAGGGTCATCTGGAGGCTGAAGTTTACCACTATACAGAAGAGCACATTCCAAATGCTAAATCCAACCAATCCTTAGAAAAACGCTTTGTGCAAAGATGAAATGCTAAGTTGTGTTTATGATGGTTCCTGACAGAGAAAAAGCAAGAAAGAGAGAGAGAGAGAAAGCAACATAGAGGAAGAACGGTAAACGTGGGTGAGTTAGACAGGCAGGCAGGGGCTTGTTCCCCTTGCAACTGAGTGTGTTGTTAGGTAACATCGCTGTGTTAGCACTCCTTACTGCCTGGCCTCAACATATGGATGGCCCTTCGCACTCCCGCTCTCAATAATGAACACACACCCACACACAGCTGATGTGCCATTTAAAGATATGAAAAGATTAAAGACGTAACCCATATGAATCCTTAAAAAAATATATAACAATAAATCCTTAAAAAATTACCGTAAGAACTACCCAGTAACAGGGTAGTTCATGTATCATTCAAGCTTAGGAAACATGAGAAAGTCGGTATTTAAAAAAGTACACAATCATAGCTCTGAATCTGGGTGTGTACATCTTAGTCTGGCTTACACATCTGGACACTGCAGTTTTTCTATCCCTATTCGCTAAAGTGCTCAAGTTCTGTCAGGTTGTATCACTTAGGATTTTTCTTCCTGCTGTTCTGCTGTTTTTATTTTACCCACTACCATAACAAGCTTTCCAAGAAGCATCCTTACAGTATGATGCTGCCTTTAGCATGCTTCATGGTGGGGACTGTGTAAGATATTACTAAATATATTACTACTATATTTGTACTAGCTCTGCAGCTCACAGACTAAACTATTTTGATTGTAAACAACCCAAATAGGGAAACTGTACAAAAGGCTGGAACTAGACCAAATATATCCTAAGGCCACAAGAAACGGAGGGGGGAGGGGGGGCGGTCCTGTTGTAAAATAAAGATGTCAAGAGTAGTGTCTTGATGCCCACAACAAATAGTTTCTGTTCAGAGTAGAAATAATTAAGAACTCCACAAAGCCTGGTTTGGTCTGTTTTTTTCACTGGAGATGAAGTATGTAAATATTAAGATAATAAAGATTTAAAGTTTATTATTTTGCCCTACAAATAAATGGATACTGTCTGTCTGTGGTACCTGGCTGCCACTTTATAATAAGCACAGAACTCCAAGCAGTTATCATCACTACAGTCTCAACCTCTTCCCTGTTAAGTGTTGGTTAATATGGCAAATGTTAAAGGTGATTATTACTGCCCCCTTGCAGATGCAGACTGTGTACTGAAACGCACTTTATAGAGTGCTCAAGATGTTCCACAAACAAAGCATCTTCATATTTCCCAAGGTTTTGTTGCCACAGCAAAGGGTCAAAGGTCAGAATAAGGACAGATGACAGCGAGTGAGTCAGTGGCTTGCGTGTCTCCACGCTCACTCTAATGATATGGCTAGCGTTCTTGCTCACGGCCGCATGCTGTTCCATTTCACCCCATAACAAGCGCATCAACCCAGATCAGTAAGCCGCCGCCAACCTTATCTTACACTGCATGACAAAGCTCAAAGATAAAAAATGTTGATTGTGGAAACCAACACTTCCCCAGAACTCTGCACTGAAAGAAGTGGCGTACTACTTAAATGGATGAAGAGAAACGAGTGGACAATCTGTAAACTATCCCAACCGCTGAGCAATAAACACCTTAACACACCTTACCAACATGATCAAGGGCGGCAGAGGCTTAGTGGTGGAACATTCACTTCCCCTCATTCCCCAATTGCCTTTGAATTGGTCACTGTAAGCTGCACCCAGGTGTGTGTGTATGTCTGTACGCTCAGATGTCATTAAACTTGCCCGAATAGGGAATAGAAATTTTTCCTTTGCTGCCCTATACAAATCCTCTACGGGTAAAATTTATATTTTCTTGAAGATTTAAAAAATAAATAAATAAATAAATAGTGCTGTTTTATTGCGTTTTAAATAACACAATACATATTGTATCATGCCTTTTGTGTATCACTACACTCCTACGATACATCTGTGGAGCCCTAGTTCTACTCCTCGTCTGTGGTCCTGTTCTCCCTCGACTTCCCTCTCTCTGCTTCTCATCATCTTACCACATTCCCTCTCTGGGCTGGATTAACACACACCCACACCCACACACACACACACACACCTAACAGGATTACATCCTCGCTCAGCTTGGCCTGTGACCCAGTGCAGGATTAACCCTTTGTGTGCTGCTGGCATGGGTACAGTCTCTCCTGCCCACCCTGCAGATTCACTGCTGCCAGCACTGTCTCAGCAACCTCACACACTGCAACTGCAGCCGCCCACTGCCAACATGAACGTGGTGAAGGATCATCTTGGAGCCAAAAAAGCCCACGGGCCACTGCACAGCTTTAGGCCACTTTCTACAGAGGAGGAGAAAGAGTTGGTGAGCGAGAAAAGCAAAGGATAAGAAAAGGGACAGGCACACGTGATAAGAGCACACAGAGATACAAAGAGAGAGAAAGAGAGGGAGAGAGAGAGAGACAGAAAGACAAGCTGATATGGTGGCTGGAGATCCGTCACGAAAGCACTTCAATTCCCAGAAACAACAGAGCTCACTTATTTGACACATTAAATATTCATCCATCTATCCTTCCATTCACTCATCTCTTCCACCCCCATCCATTTTTTCCTCTTATCAGTCATCTCATCCAGGAAATATTAAAAGCAATTTAAGTTCCCTAAGGCTTTTATTTACCTTAATTTCAACCACTTCTAATTCAGCATTCTCAAATAATTCTTGTTTATTTGGGATTTTGTACAATTTTATTCCAGCTCCAGAATTTTTTTAACCATTTAAAAAACATTGATCTTTAAAAAGGTGCAACTGTATTATTATGCTATTGTATTATCATATCATAGCAGCCAGTGTGGAGTAAAGCATCTTCGTGAATGCGGTCGTGAAATAATTTAAAATCTGGAGAGAAAAAAACACACAAAAAAACCCCACATATTCGACCTTCAGACAAATATATTATTTTTAATCTTCAGTTTCTGCAAAAAAAAAAAATTATCCTTAGTTCTAAAATAACAATAATGTGATTCATCCAAACAAAAGCAGTTATCGTGACAGGCCTGGTATCAATGTTAGTCATTAGCATTGATCTCTGAGAATCTACAAATCAACTCAAGTCATTATTTCAACAGATACTCACTCATTATTGGTGTTATCACACTTAGTGGTCACTGACACTCAAACCAGCTGGATAGTCTTAAATTAGGGCTGAGATACAAACTCAGTCATTTTCTGCCTCCCTCTTACAATCACGCATGCACACACACACGCGAAAGAAACCAGAGAGGAAGCCCCATTACTATATTACACTGGAGACACCAGTGAGGCACGTCAGCAAAGCTCTATCATCACTGCTCCAGTTTCACCACACATCACACATATAACCTGTAGTAATTCACACACACACACACACACACACACACGATACATAATTAAACAAGGGGGTGGAGATGGGACGGCTTCCCAGTCCTGACATTGATTCTGTATAAAGAGGAATTGAAAGAAAGACAGGCAGAGAGATAAGTGGAGAAACAGAGGAAGCCACAGAACAGATAAAGTCAGAGAAAGCCTGAAAAGAAAGATCTGTGAACAAAGAACCATATAGTCCCAAGAAGGGGTGACCCAAGATAACATGGAATTTAAACACTATGTCTGAAAATGCACTCTATTTACTATATAGTGCACTACCTTTGGGGTTCTGTCATTTTGTAGTGGTGTCTGCATTCTCTGTGCACTGTACCATTCCAACAATGCACTGCAATTATTGCTGGGCAATATATAATAAATATTGGTGTACATTTAAACTTATTATGTACAAGATTATAATATTACACCTGCTACAGAGGTTACAATCTGTGTGCTGTGCATTCCAAACATATGCATGGAGGGACTACTTAACCATAATCATAATATACCTACAAATGATGTACCCTATTTAACATAAACTACCCATAATCCATTGTATTCTTTGGTTTGAAGATTAATGCACAGGTTCTCTGAGGAAGAGTTGCATTCAGATTGCTTATGTAATGCAATCTGTTATAGCACAGCTGTAAACTCGGACATAAAGATTCTGAAATTTTTCACTACCACTATTCTGTTACCTGTATAATACTTCACTATATAGTCATCTGGAGTTTCACACGCAGGGGAGCATGTACAGGGCACAGCTGTGGACACACCTAGAGAGTCTGGCCTACAGAGATGGGGAACCCAGTGTGGTAGAGATAGAGTGAGAGACAGACAGAGTGAGAGACAGTCTGTGGATGGGGGAGTGGCAAGGGGGTTGTGAGAGAGGATTACACGAAATATCCATTTGGTGAATCACATTTCCCTGTGGGTTGATTCTGTTCTCTAAAGCCTGATTTATGCCTGCATGAGACCAAGGAGCTGCACGACCTTAATGCCCAAAACGCAATTCAAACAGAAGCCACGTGCCACGCTGGGCATTTCCGAAACTTTCAAATCTCCATTGCAGACAGGATTATGATGTCACTGGAACGTCGAGAAATGCCCTCCAGATAAACTGGAAGTAGTAAAAAGACAAGTAGTAATATGAGGGAAGAACACGCTAATATACAACACAGGTAAGTAGGCCTCATGCATGCACAGTATACAGAGCACAATAATTACCGCACTGCTTTTTAGTATTAATGTCACAAAACTGTCAGTCAACATAAAAATATGTTCCTGATACCTCCATGCACTCCCAAGTTACCCCATGATTGTTTTTTTATTTACAGCAGTGGCAGAGCTACAGATTGAGTACTGGTATTGAGGAGTACGGACATCTGGCTAATATCAGCAGGAAAGGCTGAAATAGATAAAAAGAATGGAGAGAAAAAATCTAATCCAATCTCAAACCATATCTGGACTGAAATTTTTTAAAATGCTTATCCTAAATGAAGTGAATCATTTATAGTTGTTACGTAGTCCCTTTCACACAAAATTGATTCTCTAGAAAAGAGTTCAATACAGAGTAACTGTATCCAGTGTCCAGGGAAGGTTTTCAACATAATACCTCATTGGCATGCTGCAAATGGGTTTTTGTTCATCTGCTTGAGAAATTGGCAATATATTTCTACAGGTTACATACGGGTTTTTTAAGGAATATTCGTAAATACTAACTTGCAGCTCCAAGTTAGCTTTATTGGCCGAGAATACTGCATATACAATACAGTTTTGTATTGGTTTGCCTATAATCTGCAAGAATGTACACATCAAAAATTAAAAAACAAAATTGTTATTGGTTGCTATAAGACTATGTGGTATCACGAAAAGGAGTGGTGGTATCGTGTCACCTTTATGCAGATAGACTTTCTGACTATCACTCAGTCCAGTCTTATCCACACTGTGTCAGCATAGCTGCAGGAGTTTATTCCAATCTCACAGATGCACTCCTGAATCCCCTTTTTTAATAAGTTTGTCTATGCTGTATGTGCATGTCTGACGTGTATAAAAACTTGGTAATATCTAGTTAGGATTAGAGATGAAAAATTGATTGGCTATGTGTCAGCATTAATCAATTTTTGGGCAATTTCAGCAGTTCTGTATGAGGCTCCTTAGTCACAGGAGACAGTTTGACAGAACACTTTTTGTGTATGTTTCACATTACAGTTCTATGCAAGGGGAGTTCAAGAGCATCTTAAATGTGGTTGATTACTAAAAGTAAATTATAGGGAGGTCCCCTATCTGGTCATGTGATCGGAAATTGTCCTGCATGTGCTTGCTTATGTATGTTTGTTCTGCCTTTTACTCAGTCCAATGCTACTTTCTGAATAATGGCACTGAGGGCGAAAGCATCTCCTCGCTAATGCCCAGCCTCTCAAAAGCATTTCCTGTCTCTTTAAGTTGGAAATCTGCCCCACCATTACTTAAACGCTCCCCCACCTTCCTATTCCTCAACCATAACCAGTAAAAAAGCCACTGAAGTAAGTGTCCCTCAGCTCCCACACATCATACAGGAAACTGAAGCTGCCTGTTTTCCACAGTGCATCAAATAGTTAAAAGCAGAGAGAGCTGCCAGTCATCAGTTCCTTACATACTCTAAAGCTCATACTCAATTCATGGTGTGCATAGAGGAAGCAGTAAAGTAGGTAGGTAAGCTGTAATGTGGGATGCAGTACAAGTATAACCCTGGGATGCAAGCACTTTTGTAGACGGATTTTCAGGTTTTCCTTTTAAATGATTTTTAGAATGGCACACTTTAATAAAAGTATGATTTTTACAGATACTTTGGGTTTTACAGATACTTTGGATGGATTTGGGGAACTACAAACCTATTAAAGGGTTTGCATTTGCAGGTTGACTGAACATACTTTAGCTTATACTGCAGGTTTAAATACAGAAATTTGTATGTTAAATATATAATTTGACTTTTTCTGATTTTGAAATATAGTGCACAGAGCATCTGCCCAAGTAAATGGGTAAAAACAGTTCTGACAACGATTTAATGATTATGTTTTTAAAGCAGTACATTGTGATATTTTAATTCCCACCATACATTTCTATGCTCAAAATGAGAATTTTTTGATACAAAAAACACTTAGTTATTCATCAGTGGATGCAGGACACTGTCCGCAGGACACTGTTGGTTGGATATTTCTGGTTTGTGAATTACTCTTAATCCAGCAGTGACACAGAGGCACTGAGCACTGCTGTGCCAGCACAACACACACTACTAATACAACAACACCATATCTGTGTCACTGTAATGTACTGTTGGTTTTGTGGGCTCCTGCCTATTAAGAAACAGAGTGAAAGGAAGACAAAGTATGCAGAGAAACAGTACTACAGTTTGTATTTATAAAACTACAAAATGCCCCTATATGCTCAGTGCAGCTGATGAGATTGACAACATGTGTACTAATAAGGGGGTGGTCACATTTATGTATTATATAACAGAGTAAATTAATCATATTTAGCATGTGCCACACCTTTAGACATGCATCCTTTACTACCTTACCTTTAAACCAATGTTTTAAATTTAAGAGCAAGAGCCACGTAAGCACCAAAAGCTTAGTTTTCCCTGCTTCAGTCTCAGCCTCAGATAGTCCACCCACAGAAATGGATGAACCATCTGACGTTTACTGTACGCTAAGCTGACCATGACCATCAGAACTTTGTCGGCTCCATTCTCACTGGTTATCAGCACATCCGCCTCCATGCACTGGATTTATCAGTATAAAAAAATATAGAAATAAACTTTTGCAAGCAGTGACCTGTCCTAAATACTGAGACAACAATGAGCCACTTGATGCAAGATACAGTACTGTGCAGGAGGTTTAGGCACCTAAATGTGAAATAACAAAGCAAATTTCTCTCAACAATAAGAGTATTGCTGACTACATAAACTTCAGATCACATAAAAACGATGCGATCAAAACACTTGCCCAGACAAAATGTTTCATTTCAGTGTGCCTAGATATTGTGCATATTAGCCGTGATGTACTGGACAAGAAAACAAAAGCCATGTTATGGCAGAAAACTTCTAAAGTTATTTAAGAGCCATCATCTCTTTACAAGAGTTTACAAGTAGCTGAAAAAACAAGTTATTCAAGACTAGCTACTAAACCTACTGCTAATTCTTTGAAGCATTCAGTCAGTTAGTGAATAAGATTTCCTTGCATGTAGCAACACGAATCACCTTCTTTGACTGAGGTCTGCTTTTATTACAGCACTGTTTTGATAGCAGTCTTGTCCTGTCAAACAATGAATTACAGTTGGTCAGTTTATATATCCAGTTCCAGCTCCAATTCCTGTCAAAATACATCACTGGGCAACAGGAGTAACACCTGAATTGACAAGACAAAAATGACAACTAGCTCATGATTTACCTCAGGCACAAGAAGAAAAAAAAAAAAAAAAAAAAAAAAACTATGCAGTATGCTCCAGCTAGGAAACACTGGTTTATAGGTATGGTAATAACTGGCATTATTATAGCCATTGTTCTAAACTTGGAATCATAACAACTAAGGTGTTACTCAGCTATTCATGTTCTGTGTGTTTTAATTTGCTTTCGTTTTGGCAATTCCTGGGCTCCCGTGTTTCTCAGAGTCTTACAGGAAATATTTTCAGCACTGTGAACTGCTTAATGAAGCTTTGTGATGACTAGTCTGGAAAAATGCAGCGGCATCACACTTACAGGGCCACCAGAGGACAACTATATACCTGCAGATCTGTAGCGTTAGGTGACTCCTACAGCTAAAGCTGTGAAATAAAAGGGGTAATATATTCAGTATTTTAAGGCTACATTTACAATTTATATTTACTCTATTGTGTTGATTGCTGGCCTGAAGCATGCATTGCAAGCCAGTCCACTGCCATCCATGCATTTCCTGCAAATCCCCATGGAGAGAGTAAGCATGTAAACAAATAAATAAATAAATAAAGCTTGGGGGAAATGTTCTGCTTTCATTTGGGATGGCAAGGCCGTTCGCCAGCCCACAAACACTGTGATAAAGCCGAAATTACAGGCGCTTCATGTTCCGTGACTTGTCGAGATAATGCCTTCATTAGGATGCCTGAGGGAAATGGTAGAAGACAGCTGAGTGGAGAGTGAGGACACACAAACGCACACATACACAAACATGCATCACAATATACATCCAGGTGACTGTTTGAATACTTATGAGAATAGCTCACAGGTACACGGATAAGAATCATCTCTACATATCTGTATAATAGCTCAGTCCTCAAACGGACGTGGGCAGTCTGTGCTGTTGGGAGAATGAGAAAGAGCAACATACAGAACAACAAACATCAAAATCAAGATCAATAAAGAAGCTGCATCAACATCCAGAAACAACAGCACTCACCAATTATGCACATTGTTTATTCATCCTTCCTTCCTTCTAGCCATCCACATAAAGAGAAGTGGATGTGAGTGCAGGTGCATGTGCTGGGCCAGTGTTGTGCTTTATTGTGCTGAGGTTTGGGGATTTCTGCCTCAATTACTAGGCCACAAATGAGAGCCACTCACATTTTTGTTGCAATCAACGAATCTGCAGCAGTCTGCGATAGAGTGGCTAGACCACATGCAGGCGCAGCACGTCCTGATGCGGTCCAGCCAGACCACCCGTCCACCTACTGGACAAGACACTACGTGCCTTTCATCTCTTTTAAACGATTGATCTGAAAAGTCAGAACTTTTCACTCATTACCCCTACCCATTGTGGTTGAAATCTTTAGGAAAAAATATATATTATTAAACTCATTAGCAGGCTACTAGAAGTGCTCTGCTGGTCAGCTGATATAGCAGTGAAGCAGTAATGTTTAGCAACCTCCCTGAAGTTAGCCTTTTTACTACCAACCAAGACAGCAATTTTGATACATGCCATGAAGAAAAGGAACACATTACATTAAAACTACATGAAACTAATTTAATGCAAATATAATCATAATAATTGTTAAAAACAGAAAATACTAAATGTGTTGGTTCTGCCTGGGATAAAAACGCTAAATCCAGAGACAGACATCCAAAAATTGGATAAGGCAAGGGGTAAAATGGGGTCAGGGCCAACAGCATCAATGACCTTCTAAAGAAGTTCTGCTATAAATAAAGAAATACTTAAAGTCAAACAATCCAGGTATTCAAAAACTATGAACATCACCAAATGCTAACGTTAAAACTTCTGATGTTTTGGTAGTCAAACAAGATTTTCTACATAAAGGTTAGCCTCCTGTGACTAACAAGCATTCCCAGTTGGGATAATATGAGGCAACTCATGACTCATCCATGAAAGAACATTCCATCTCTTTGCACAGAGATGTTCTTGGATTGCTGCACATTCTGTTTTGGGTCATTATCTATCTGTGCTGTGATGTGCCATCCTGACAGTATTGCAGCATTTGACCAAATCTTAGCACAGGTTTATACATCTCAGAACTTTTCCAACTACTATCATCAGCCATATCAATCATCTCCTTATAGCATTAATGATATGCAGTCACCCAGTACTATAGGCAGCCATACGGCCCTTGTCACATTCAGGTTGATCCCCATTCTCTTTCAAAATAGAATCTTGTTCCATAAGTGGACAGGCTTTTTAAAGTGACATTTCGACTAAAATAACTGTTTTACAGTGACGTGAACGTACTATTTGTTTGGGTTTCTAAGACTTAGGTTTTTAACATAAGCCTCAACTCAGTTCTGAACATGCTGTAAAAAAAAACAAAACAGGGGAATGATTCTCCTGACAGTAAACCACAATATTAAATAGTTTCAGATATACTGATATGTTTTATGTTCTACACTGCAGTCTTTTATTTACCTTCTGAGAACTCTACTCAGCACTTACAGTTTGGAATAATGTCCATTAATGGCAATGTGAGGACATCAGATAGCAGTCTGGAAACCATGATTAAAACAGAAGTCTCTGTAATTATAATTAAATAGCTGATATCCAATATGTTAAAATATGCCTGCACAGGCCCCAAACCCAATCCACTTGATCAAATTGGAACATTCCTAATATTTTTCCCTTTAAAAGATATTTAATATGTTTGAGCTGATGTGCATCATCTTCTAAGACTCCCAAATCCCCAGTATTCATCTGCTCCCTTTGCATCTATTCCAAACAGAATACTAAAATCCTTCAGGCTAATCTCATATCAAAGGAGAGAACCAGAGGCTTTATGTGACGTAGACCAACTTGACTTTATGTTCCCTCTCCATTTGTAGGTGTGTTTCCATCATGATTCATCACAATCTTTTCAAGCCACAATGAGGCAAATAAAATAGGAGGAGTTTTTCACTTCATATAACAGTACAAAAGGGGAGGAGTTAGGAAACAGGAATCTTTCCCTCTCTCTCTACTCTTGGAGAGTTTTACCTCAGAGGCCAAGGGTGAGGTCAGACATCGCCCTTAAATCCCCACTAGGCACTCTGCCAACTCTCACACCACTCACCACACCACGTGTAGACATGGAGTACATAGCCTTAGTAGCTGCCTGTGTGTGTGTGTGTGTGTGTGTGTGTGTCTTTTTTCTAAATAGCAATATCATTAATTTTTACTTATTAGATTACATGTAAATATTGGTGTCATACAAACAATCCTTCTGTGTTGTGTATAAACGCTCCCACTTGTTAGCAGTGTTGTACCCTGTTGTTGCTGCTGTTCTTACTGAATAAAAAGTAAATTTATCCTTCTCGCAGATTTTATTATTATAATTTTATTTTGATAACAGTATTACAATACACTTTGCAATATATTGTATAGTAACAACTGTATTATGATGAATATCTTAACACATTTTTGCCAATACACAGCTCTAATGCACACACACCCATACACAAGTTTTGCTAAAATATACTACAAACACTTCTGTTTCTGGTCTGTTTCTCACAGTTTTTCAACACAGTGAGAATACACTGTAAAAATTACCAGTTTAAACACATACTCTCAGCTCCTCTTCATCTACAGTTCTCAGAGAGACAGCTTTCCTTGACCTCGGCTCTGTGAGACCACCTGTCTGGCCTTCAAACACTGCCTGTTCTACCTTTTCTTCCACTTCCTCATTCCACTCAACCCACAACAACTACAATAACAATCATCTCTTTACATGCTGTCCTGCAAGAAAAAGTGATTTTAATAAACATCCCTAACTAAGGCATGTCATAATGATCACATTATCAACTTATCACACAATATATGAACATAACTTAAAAAAAATATTAATGTTAATGTGCTAATGATTTAAATTGTTAATGTGTTAATGATTTTATATGATTTAGTTTTTGTTTACAATGTATTTTTTTAGAATATGGATTTGTATGTAAAAATAATTAATGCTGACCTTAATATTGCTTATGTTTTTCTACGACACCTTTTAATTCTTATGACTTCAGAGTTCCTAACTTCTGTTGTATTAATATGCTATTAATTATTTCAGTGGCATGAAATAATGATAATATTGTTCATCATAATTATTTCAGGAATACGTTTTATTCACCTAAAAACAGTTATGACATTCTGAACTGTACCCTGGTAACTCTGAGTTTTGACACAGGCAGTTTTTACACTTGGGTGTGTTTAAAGCCACTCATGTTGTTAAGTGGGAATAGGCATCTACCAGCATGGACGGTTAGCATCCTGGCTAATCTGGCAAGCTACATATTCAAACTACCTCTTATTTTTTTTCATGCCTATGCTTCAATGCTTATTTATATTTCAATATTACTGGTATATGTGCAAAGATGCATCATATAAAAAGGAAAGCTACAAACACCTCTGCCATCTTTAGAAACACTAAAGAGAATATAAAAGAAACAAGGTAGAAATCAAAATATCAGAGAGCAGAAGCTGAGGACTTCTGACTGCCATGTCCACAACTAGTCCAAAAAAATGTTTGCCTCAACGCATAGTTAAATTTGTGCCAATGGGCACATCAAACACATCAAGGCAACTATGTAGGCTATGGTGTATGGTATGCTGGTACAGTGCAGGGTGCATGGCTACGGCACAGAATGCATGGTGATGGCACAGAGTATGTTTTGGCTAAAATGCCCTTTCAAAAAAATAAAAGCGTGGATTACAAGGGCTATGTAATACTGTGTATGTGATGTTCTTAAAGCTCGTCAAATTGCATGTATTGTAGAGGTGAGCCTTTATACTGCTTTGACACATATATACACACACATGATATAGTGAGATATAACAGTTACATTGTCACATTTTTAATATTCAACAAAGGAGATGGAGTGCATGTTAAACATGACAGATAAAAATCTTTTAGCAACATCATCCTGCACACTGAGACTGACAGCAAGGCACAAAGTCTGAAATCTGAGGTAATCAAAAACAGTGGTTAAGGTGTTTATCCCAAAAGGCACCTCCCAAAGAAAATGCAAGACTTAAATAGAAAGAAATAGTGATCTAACTCCACCCAATACAAGCTTCAACTCATCAGCTAAAGCGAGGCTTAATTGGAGGCTCGAGTAGAGAATGGGTGTTCCTTTTGTCGGGCCCTTTGTGAAGCTCAAGGCTGCTGCAGTCCCGTGAGGCTGCTTTATGAAAGCGTAGCCTTGGCACCAAACAAACAGAGAATAGCTGATGGCTACAAAGGATTTCCTCAACCTCCTAGCACTCATCGCTGAGGCAGTATGAATTATATGATGGAGAGTTCAGCCTAGGTTAGCTTCTGAATGGGGATGCCTGAGCTGAGACCTGCTTTAGGAGACACAAATCCTCTTTATTTTAGTCATGTAGAACTAAAACTAGCATGAAATACATGCAATTCACTGTACAGACCCGTCCCATAAACTGTGATGTAATTAAACTAAGACTTAATTTCTGTAGATGAGTTAATTTAAGATACTATTCAAAGCTGGATTACTCACTGATAGTTGATGATGGGTCATCACAGTAGTTACATAGGCCTTTTGCTGTTTGTGATAACGTGTATAATGTCTGAACAAGAGTTACGAAGCCTCAAACAGTGGGTTAGCCACAATACCTACAGTTAGGTTCAGTATCTAGATATTTCACATATCTTTATCTTTATGTGTTATCTTGGTATTTCACATATACCAGTATAACTGTGCATCCATGGTGAACATGATTTCATAATCAACTTTGCAAAGGAGCAACAGATGCCACATTACGAACAAGCAGTGAAAGGGATGAGAACGAGATGCAGAGAGAGACACAGAAAATCTGTATTTTCGTATATTAACAGCTTGACAGAGAGATGGAAGAGGTTCAGTGACATTCATGATTTCATTAAGCCAAGAACGATATGGCACACTGAGCCAGCTGACTTCACAGTGACTGTCAGATCTGAGCTCACGCACTCATGCACACACGCTCTAATATGACAGTTTTTAATCTACGAGCTGCTAAAAAGAAAAAGAATGAAAGCACTTAAGTAACATTCAGGTCTCACTTCTGATCTCCTGCAACAATCAGAGAAACAAGTGCAATATTCAGGCAGCAGCCGCAGAATCCCAAACTGCCCCACCAAGCTCATAAAGAGCATTCTGGGTAATGCAGATTAAAACAAAAATCATCCCATCTGTGACAGGGGAAATACATGCAAACAATACATACTCTCGCAGACACTCTCGCAGACACTCTCGCAAGGAAATAATTCAGAGCAGATATATCCCCTAAACACTCTCGTAAAGAGATAATTCAATTCAAATTTACCCCCAAAACACTAAGATATATCCCTGCAACACTCTCACATCATCTCTGGGCGGAGACTGGCGGAGCCTGAAAGCGATTGCTCATCAGAAAGAGCTTCTCAGTGAGCATATTAGAGCAGTGGGTAAATGGGGAGTTGGTCATTAAAAAGCTTTCAGCCATCCTCTCTCTCTCTCCATCTAACTTTCTCTCACTCTCTCTCTCCCTCAGTGCAGCCCTGCTTCTGTCGCTTATGCCATCTCTCTCACCCTGTTAAGCCTCCCTCTGACATTTATGACAAACCTGCTCTTTCCAAAATGTTACTGTTATTATTCTGCTCCCTCTCCGTGGTCATGATGCTCCCACCCCATACATACCAATAAAGCCACAGCTCCTGCCGTCTCCAGTCGAACATCTTTCCCCGAATTTTAGAACCACAAAGCATTCCAAAACACTAATTACTAAACTCCCCACCATGTTTAGTCTAATTTAGCATCTCTAATCTCTTTAGGATTGCTAAATAATTTCGGAACCCAAAATGTTGACTACATTAGTTTAATCTTTGTATATCATACAAAGATAATGTGATTTGTTGATAAAAAATTTTGAAAATTGAACTGCATGAATATATATATAAATTAAACTAAAGATCTCACAAATCTACTTGTAGTAGTTCATCAGAAGAGTGACTTCAAACTGTATACAATATGAAAGACCACTTTAAAATACAAGCAGTACAAACACAACATTAACAGTAGAGGGTGAAAATAAATTCACCTGTCCTGTCCTGAGGAAGACTGCCAATATACCAAAACCACACAGGGTTTACAGTTTTACATGTCATGATCACAGAATGTAATTATTGTTATAAATTAATGATTAAAAGATTTCAATATGTATATGTCCATTTCATTCTGTTCTGGTGCATCCAGCAGGCAGCAGGGTCATTTTTAAAGCAGGCACTTTATCTCTGTCCCACTGCATTTGTGCTAATCAGTAGAAATAAAGACATGAGAAAACGCATGTCTGAGTGTGCAGGCTCAACATGGCCTGCCTCACGTAGACCCTGCACTGTGTCTGACTGCCCTGCCCTGCACACCAGCATCACTAAACTCAGCTGACATGCGACTGTGTGCATGCATGCTGCTCTGTGTGTCAGAGAGACAGAGAGAGTGGGAGAGCATACAGGAGAAAGAGAGAACAAGAGAGAAAGAACAAGAGCAAGAATGAGAGAGTGCAAAAGAAAGATAATAAAAGAGAAAACAATAAAGACCATGAGAACAAGAGTGTGAGAAATTGAGAGTGAGAGCGAGAGAGAAAGAAAGCGAGAGAGAGTGAGAGTGAGACTGCAGGAGAGAGAACTAAATATTAAGTGCAAGTGAGAAAGTGCTATAGAAAAAGAGAACTTGGGTGTAAAAGAGTACAAGAGCAACAGAAAGAAAAAGAGAAAGTATGAGAAAGAACAAGTGAGACTGAAAGTGTACAAGAAAAGAAGAACAAAAAGAAGAGGACAACTTGTGTGTGAGAAACATAAGGAAAGCCTGCAAGAGAAAGAAACAATGAGAGAAAGTGACAGAGAAAGCGTCAGAGAGAGCAGAAGAGAAAGAGCAAGAGAGAGTACAACATGTAAGTGAAAGATGCAATGTAGGCACATGAGGGAGTAAGAGCAATCTGAATTTTATGCTGCAACTCTAACTTCATTCCTCTATAGATATTTATATCTTTATCTACATACAAAACATTTACATCGGCCTTCAGTTTCCATATCAGTGCATCCACAGCCATCTGAAGCTTTAACTGGGTCAAGGAGATACGTAGTGACATGATGCTAGCACACAGTGTATGACCTAAATGACGAATGGAGGGAGCGAGAGAGAAGGTGCGACTCAGCACACACACTATAATAAACAGAGAAAAGATCACAGCCAAAGCTAAGGAGCCGGGAGGATTTCAGAGTAAGTGTGGAACATTTCTGAATAAGCACAACATAAGCAGATTATAAGCAGAGCATTTTGTAAGCCTGCTGAACCACCATATAACAAATAAATTAATAAATCAGCATGCCAGGTAAAGGGTGATATAGACCTAAAATTATATTATGATATTTTAGGGCATATTTGAGATGATGATAATGATGAGGATATTTTTTTGATAAGAAAAATACAGAAAAATATTTTATTAATTTCAAGAATTTATTTTATTAATTTTATTAATTTCACAAATATTTCTGCGACAATATATTGTCCACATAAACGTTAAGTGTTAATAACACTTAATCACAGTAAGTAGCAAAACAAATACAAAAATGCTTTTAATAGAGAATACAACCATTATCCCATTCTGGAGTTTATTGTTTTAAAAATCTAATAATCTGATAATATTATCATATAATAACGATATGGCACAGCGCTAATGCAGAGTCAATGAGAGTGCCCACACACATATCCTGTGCCATGATACTGCAACATAATTCACTTCTGTTCATTTCATCTGCGGTTTATCCACATTGTGGAGACACACTGCAGCATCTTATTACGCCTGAACGCCTCACTTTATTTACATGAATGTAAATTACACTGCACACGTTTAGATGTGCTTTAGCACAGCAGCAGTGCATGTTCTAGCCAATCGAGCAGACTATAAGCATGCGGCTACTAAAAGCCACTGTAGAGTCTATAATGTAACCACACTGAATAATTCACACACAGAGATATAGGGAAAGACACTGCTATAGAGGGCATTAAGAAAAGATGGAAAAAGTCAGTTAGTGGGTGGGGAACGCTGTGATGCTTTTTACTATACAGTCCTTCAATCTACTGGAAAATCTCAGTATTAAATTAACAAAACAATAAAGAACAGAAAACAAGGTAAAATTAAAAACAACACTGAACAATTTTTTACCTCCTGTTCCATCAAGAACACTGAACGCATTATCTGGCAATGGCCCATTCTACTGGAGATAACTACAGGCCTTTAATTTGCATACTGTGAGAGTGGAACATAGAACAGAGGAGAACGGTGTGAATATATGTACCATATTTGTACCAAGACGTTGGACAAGAACTAATAACATGTCCCATGAATTTTGTGTCCGTGTGTGGTAAGGCATCCTGTGATGTATTCGTGGTACAAACGTGATACTGTGGATCAAGGAAAGTGTAATTCCTGCACAGTTCTGAAAATGGAAAGTCCCATCCTTCTGCCACTCACTATCAAGCCTTTGCTAAACTCTGATAATTCACATCGCCTTGTCATGAGCAAGTTGGCCAGTGTACAGGTCTACTCACAAGACTATACTGCACAACATATACCCCATGAGGCAATACTTCAATAACTTACGGCATGTAGTGGAGCTAGCTAGTGCAAGCTTGTGTGCAGTGTAAAACAGCCTGCTTAACCTCTTAGACTCTGCATCTGACCAACATCAACTTGGGAGTAATGTGGCGAGAGAGCGCTGAGAGCATGGCCAATTGTGCTCTTTTGGGACTCCGTCAGCTGATGACAAGCTGCATGACCTGCAATTTAAACCAGACAACTACATTTCTTAGAACTAACATCAGTTCAACAGGCCCCAAAAGATTAACATCGCTGATGGTAAAAAATGGTTTAAAATATAGTTATCTGCATTAGAAATAATGACTATACAATAAACCTAATGTTCAAGAGGTTAAAAGAAGTCTCAGCGTCATGGTGTTTGATTCAAGTTGTTTGAGGCATCAAGTTCATGCGATATTACGCGTGAACAATGTTCTCATTAGCAGGGAAGATTTAGAATCAAAACCGAACAATATTGATGCACCCAGTGTGTCCAAAGATGACCTCTGCTTTAATAATATACAATAAATGTCAATGATTATCACAGTGCATATTTATATGGCCCACTCATTTGGGGTGTTTTTTTTTCTCCAAAGCTCTTCAGCTCTTTTAAAAAAGCCCACAGACACATCCACAGACAAGCACACTCATACACACCACACACTCATACACACACACATTCATACACACACAGAATGCAAACAAGCTGGCTACCATGGCTACTGCCCAGGACAAGATTCCAGAACAATAAACAAAGAACAATATCTGGACAGTAACAGCTTTCTGGGTTTGTGACACAAGTGTCTGAGCCAGAATAAAGATGCTACAACACGTCTGTGCAACCAGGAGAAGCTAGTGAGTGAGAGTACTAGCAGCCATCTGAGGGAAAGCAACAGGCTAACAGAGACTGGTGCAGAATATGTGGGTGTTATTTGCCAGAGTCTACAGAGACAGAATCCATTTGCTGCAACAAGCTGACTGGCCGCGAGTTATTCGCCCAACATATTTTAACATTTCTTAATTTTAGAGTGATAAAGTAGAAGTCATCCACTAGTCTAAGCAAAACTCTTACTCATGACATGTAGACTAATGCTACAGGTGCTCATATTGACCAACTTCAAATAACCAAGTCCTGTTAAAACATCAAATGTATGTTTTAATACATATTTCATTGTCTTTTTCCTGCAATGGTCCTCATAGAACCTGGTCACTTCTAGTATCTGGACTGTATCCTGATAAGATTTTAACCTCATTAATTTGCACTTTGCAATCAAAATCCATCTGGGTACTACTACCCTATGACATTTGATATGCATGTCAGCATACAAAGGTTAAACATCAAAATGACAGTAATGGTACTGAAGAATTTTAGCTCAATAAAAGGTCAGTGGTGGCTCAGTAGTTAAAGCACCAGGTTATTGATCACAGAGTAATGTGTCCAAAATCTAGGACCACCATTGGGCCCTTGGGTCCTTGAGCAAGGTCCTTAACCATCTCTTTTCCTGTATTGCTGTAGCATGGCTGATCCTGAACTCTGACCCCAGCTTTCTTAGATAAGAGACGGTAAAATGCTTTCTTAGATAAAAGACGGTAAAATGCTGAACAAGCATTTTATGACAAAAAAGGTACTTAACAAGATCAATTGGTAAGCTTAAATATAATACTTATGTAAATTAGGCCACAAAACAAAAAAAGGGTTGTTAATGACCAGGACAGTCAAATTAACTGCTGTAAAGGAGGTCATGTCATCAAACAGAATTCATAAAAACTAGAAAAAAAGTGGTGCCACTAAAATGTTGACATGCTTTCATGGATCACTGTTTGAATGGGCTTTAATCACTCTGTATGGGTCCTGGAGAACTGGCCCTCCCTTCATTGAGATAGACATCCTGTCACAGGGTTCTCTCAACAGTGTCAGGTGTGGCTTTTATAAGTAAATGACACATTATTAGATATGATAACTGATGAGGTTTTCATGGTGATAATCAATAAGATTGAACAAATTATTTTTATCATGTTTTTCTTTATATTCTATATGGAACACATCCTACCCACTGAACTAATACCCTGTTTAAACCTGATCTGTACATTTGGCAAACAGATGCATCTCAGGTTAGTCAGACTGAAGTTTAATTGTTGGGTGGGACAGAATATACGAATCTGTTGTTGCGTAGCAGTTATTTCAGATGTACTGGGAGGAGTTTTAGTTGTTGAATGTGTTATTACACTACTATAACAACATGTGCCTTAATTGCCTGTCAGTCCACATTGTCAAGTCACTTGTTTTAAATGTGTCTTGGGTAATTTTTTGAGACTTAGTCTTTTCTAGATATAAACTGGATAAGTGACAAGGTGTAAATGGAGTTTGTTGGAATGGAATATGATATGAGCAGCCAGGTTCTAATGCCAATACATAAGAATAATTACTTATTTGGATCTGTCACAATATTTACATTGAATTACACAATATGTTAACATGACCTCAATTATTTTTGCTCATCATGATACTGTAGGTGATCATGATAATGGAGGTGAGCCCATCAACATGATTATCAAGAACTACCTTCATCATATTGTCAAAACAACCGCTGACTATTTTATTAGCATAAGTTGTGTCTTAGTCTTTCTCCTCACTGAACTGCATTGTGTAGACTGCATTTACAAGAACAAAGAACATGCTCAAGTATTATGTGGTACTTCATTTTTCTCTGATATTTTCAGCTGTAAACACTGTTATCGTTCTGTAAGCCCTCCTGTATCTGAATGCTCTCTCACAAAACTCATTATGCATCCCGCATATGATTAACTTCACCACATATCTTGCACTGACAAGTACAATAAATCTGCTAAGTGATTGGGCCAGTTCTAATAGGGTTAGGGTTAGACCTCAAGTGTGGTAAATGCATGCCAGTCCAGACTGCCAAACCAATATGCAACATTTCAATTTGGCCATCCATCCAGCTGTCCTACAGCAGTGAATTCATGGCTGTGAGATCTGCTGAAAGAGGGAGCCAGAGAGGAAGAGCTCACATCCAGTGATTTCACATCCCAGCTTTCTACGTCACATGTGTGTTGTTCTGCTCACGCTTGTTCATGTGATTTGATGAATGCTGACTCATTCATCGCTAAGCCTCTTAAGAGGAGTTTGTCTATCCCCACAGGAACAAGAAAGCAGTGAGACAGGAGGTACAGCTCTCTCTGAAGGTACACAGCCCCCCTCTAAATACATTTCAGATTTCTGCCCTTTACTTTCTGTGAAGCATTATAAACATGCTAAAGACAGGGTAATAGCAATTCAAATAATAAACTAAAATAATATTAAAATGATTTAATTTGGTTTTAAAGCTACACTTTTAAAAGATAAAGGCTAGCAAAACTGGTTCTTTTGAAAGAACACTTAAAAATAAAGAGAAACATTACTTTAAGATTTTAACGCATTTCATAATATTGTTCTTTAAAAATGTTAAACCTTTTGCTCTTTATATTAGCAGCACAAAAGTGGTTCTTACGTAGCTTTAGGGATTTAAATATATTTTATTTACAGGGCACAAATTTTTTTTTTAGGGTTCTGAACATATTTATTTACCAAAGAATGTGACAGAGGCCAGTTTTTGAAAAGCCCATTCAAATTCCACATTTACTTCCACCCAAATGTATATTTCATTACAGAGAGTGTAAATGGTCCTGTTTAATTGGATGAAAGAATATTTTGAATAAAATATTAAGATAATATCCGAAAATAGTTGGTACTGATGCATTTTTGTTCATACGATACAGATAAATAGTGTGTATTGTAAAAATGTTGTTAGATATTGTGCATTAATATTTTTACCATACTGTTCACCCCTACTGTGTCGAAGTGCTGAGGATGGGATAAGATTAAGGCCCTGAGAGTGGCCTAAGAGTATTGATTTCAGAGCAGTGTGAAGTTGTAGAACATGGGGGAGTGTAGAGGTGTCGACTGGGGGTCAGTCCAGCAGCACTGCGTTTGGTGCAGCTGCAAAGGGGCATCTGACATTTCCACAGTGGAATGAAGCCACTGCGGAAACCAACAGAGAGAGAAAGGGGGTCTAAGAATAGCAAAGGGAGAAGGTGTGCGTCCCCTCAGACATGGACACAGACATATTTGGTGATGAGGCCTACTGGGAGTGACCCCCCACACGCACGCACGCACGCGTGGACACGTGCACGCACAGGGAGTCGCCCCTCATTTTCTACCTCATAAGCAGTCTCCGCCACCAGCCGTGATGAGCAGCTGCTGGTTCGTCTGAGGGGAAATCAGCGCGAGATGTTTTCAATCTTACTGTTCTATCTAGGCTGACAAGGACGTAGAACACAGTGGCTCTGGAGCATATGGGTCAACCGCACTTCAGAAAACGTAATGTTCCGCAGAAACTCCAGAACAGCTGCTGGTACAAGCAAACACAGGATCAGAATCGATCATGACTGGGCTTAAAACCCATCCCTAAACCCACACTCCATGCTTAATGAGCTATTACAGAGCACGCAATGTGCACTCCCCTCCTCTGAGAACTGACGAATTCAGAACTAATGGTTTTAGAGGGAAAATTAAATCAGAAGGATTACATAATATAAACATGAGAGAGACAGGAAAAAAAACTTCATTATGAATGCTGCAGAGAGACCGTGGCAGAGCACAAACGCACAGCATCCCTTGAAACAAGAAAGCACCACAAATCACAGGCATCCGTGATGATTAATGCTAAACAATATGTTGCTTTGCTGAAAACGTCCTCAATTCATTCAAATCAGAAAAAAATCCATGTACAAGATATTCACACATCTCCTGTAAGGTTATAACACAAATTGCATATTTATTGTTATCATGATAGTGAAGTTTTCATTTTTTCATTCTATAAGCTGGATGTAAAACGAGCCAAAGATTCAAGAGTGAACGAACACACAAGTATATTACTTACCCTGGGAAAAATTAGTGCAGCCAAGCCAAACGCCCAAAAACCTTTGAGGAGCTTAAATATAAAATGTAGGATCATAACTTGATATCCTATGAGATATTTCAAGTACACGGGATACTGTGGATTGAGAAATGTTTAATACCAGCAAATTCAGACATAGAATTTCACTTTCATCTGGAACCCACTATCACAGTCACTATTACTCTTAGTGAACATTACATGAGCACTGTTTAAGTAAGCTTCTACTGTGGCTGCATAGACATTTATAGGTTATCTTCCTCCTTTTTCTTCCCTCTTTTCTCTCCATGCTGCATTAATGTTTCAAACAACCCACCTTCATTTTCTTAGCATTGTATTGGTTTCTGTTCACAGATGAGCCCAGTACATAACTTTTCTGGAAGTGTACTAAAACTGTCACTGTTTTTTCCTAGTATTTAAACTTTGTACACACTTAACAATTTCTAGATTCATTACAATGAATATCAATGTTTAAAGGAAAACAACTTTAGCAGTGGTTCTCAGTCCTGGTCCTGGAGTACCACAGCAGAATTCTAACACGCTTGATTCTACTAATGAACTAACTGACGTGCCCTAACTGAGATTAACTGGGTGTGTTACAGCAATATAATGGGAAAAAGACACTGGACTGGAAAAAAAATTATTATTTTTGTAGTAGCTATTACATTCAACCCTTATCTAACTAGACAATGGTCTGCAACACTTGAATATTCAAACTGTCAGTATAGTTAAAAAGTAATTAGCTTATCACAAACATTACACATTGCTATATTAAAGAATCATGCAAGATTTGAACCGTACGGTCCACCAGATGGCAGTGCACCAAGAACCATCCCTTAAATTCTGATTCTGAGTTTCTAATCGTATACATTCACAGCATTTACTTACACATCACAAGGAAGGTGCTACTGTTACTTTCTAAACTACATCAAAGAGTTGTCTTCTTTTTTCAAGGAATAAAGCATAGAAAGAATGCTGCAGGCAGCTGAAGATTCTCCCACACTGCAGCAAGAGAAGTTCTGCACTGCCAGAAGGTTTCTGAGACTGCGTATTGACCTGGTCACTTTATGCGTCTTTGATATAAGGGTTATGTCTGGATAAGGCCAAGTCACATAAAATTGCAAGTGTAAACACACACCCAAAACACATTTAAAACAGAGACAAATCTAAATACAGAAATTACTTCGGACAACAAAGCCCCTGTAAAACACTAGCTAACCTGCATAGTCTGGTCTGCATTTCAGTCTGACTACCGGAGAGTGAATAAGGCTACGTTCACACATCAGGAAAAAGTGGCCAAATCTGATTTTCTGACCAAATCAGATATTGAGTTAAGGGTGTTCACACATCTTTTTTTAAATGTGACCTATATCTGACATATCTCCCTTCTCACTGTCAGTTTCCCTTCTCCTTCTGCTGTCTTTTTCCCCCACTTCTCTTTGACGTAAAAATTGCATGAACTCCAATCTGGCCGTTCAGACAGTGCTGTATTGCTGCAAAAAGGATCTGTAGCAAATTTCAATACCATATATTGAAGTTGCCCAAATCAGAAATGAAAACATTAGATTAAACGCATTTTTTTGCTGTTTGTACAGCTACACAGACGACACACCAGTGTCAAATATAGTGTAGAAGATTTGGCCACTTTTACCTGCTGTGTGAACATTAAACCTAATTTCATGTGTCTGAAATCTCACCAACTGTTGTGCCATAATGGACATCCTCTTTTTTATATATTTTAAATGGTGAAAGTACACACACAAAAATAAATAAATAAATAAACAAATATGTATATACATACACACACACACACACACACACACACACACATACACACACACTGACAATTATCTTGTAACTAAATCCTAAAATAGGTAAAAGATATTTATGCACAAATTCAAGGACCAGCTGTATAGTCACAATTCTAAAAGACAAACAAATTTTAATCTCTTCTTATGGCATTTAACAACATAAAGTTATTAAATTGTGTGTTCAAAGTGTTCAAACACAGGTAACATGGAAGAGATAAAGAACAAAGCATTTATATACACACAAACTGCTGGGGAAAGGAAGCTTGGCTCACCCCAGTGCCCTGCTGGTGGATCTTAAGTACTTCCTCAGGAGGCTAGGTTCTCCTTCACACATCTGTCACCACCAGCAGGGCTCAACGGCTCTGATACTGAAGTAAATACTCACAAAACACTTAACTACAACTCCCTTCCATACGAATCCCCCCCAAACACACACACACAAACACACCTCTCATTGTCTACCTATCTAGAAGAGGCACAGCTGAAACTGCCAAGAGTTTTCACCCGACATCTCATCCACTGTACAAACACTACTGCAGATTTTTCTGTTAGCAGATATCAGCATACTCCCAGTGAACAGCATTCTTAACTTATTCTGTCACTACATATTCTAAATGTTCTACCTCCTCTTTAGGCATTAAAGAGAGCAGAAACCAAACCAACAATGTGGTTGTTATATATATATATATATATATATATATATATATATATATATTATTTTTTTTTTTTTCCCCTGGAATGGTTTACTGACTGGTTGTACATTTTTGTCAGATTTTTGCCATCTCTTTTTGCCTCTTAACTTAGGATGCATATATGTTTATGGCATTTCGATGATTCACTTATCTAGAGCAACTAACAAAGTTATAAATATTACAGTGGTGGGCTATTGTAGCGTTTAGAGTCTTGCCCAAGGACTATTTTTGGTGTAGCGCAGCATTGTCACCCAGACCAGGAACTGAACCCCAGTCTCCTTTGGTGGTGGTGTGGCAGCTCACTGGAAGGTATTGGTGTTATCCATTGTCACACACCAAGTGATCTGAGGGATGGGATTTGTCTCTGTTTTAAATGCATCTTTAGCCTTATACAGACATAGTATAATCTTGATAATGAAGGTTCACAAAGTGCCAAGGGGTCCAAGTGAACACTGTGCACAGAGAATCTTTATAAAAAAAAAAATTTAGCTTAACTAGGCTGATTACATTCTGCTCACCAAAGAACACATTAAATTTTGAATGACAAAAATTAGCTAATCTAAATGATGAAGCAGAGTAACTGGTACTGGAAGGATAAAAAGCTTATGTTATCATTTGCTTTTTTTCTTTTGTGTGGTGTTAAATTTTTAGCCCACTCACTACTCCAACGTTAGCCCACTCTGGTTGCCTAGCTTACCCACACAGTACAGCACAGTACAGCCTAAAAAAAGGAGATTTCTGTGGGAGTGACGGAAAATTGAAATGCAAAATGTTATGCTGTGCTTGGACCTGCACCAAGCTAGCCAGGCTTAGCTTAGATTAGCTACCAGGCTAAACATCACAGTACAGACAGTATTCCAGGTAACTGAGGCTCAATTCACACATGTTCAGATCATGATCAATCATATCTGGGACTAGCAAGATAAGTAAATGGTCTTGAGCAATTAGTTAGGTTGTTGCTGAGCACCATAGCTACCTGACACCAAAGCCAATTTGATTTAACTGGAACAATACATCTATTTGAATCACAAAGGATTATCATTGCACCATACACTTGATAATTTTGAACACAGTCATACTGAGTCCTACAGAGCGAAGCAGCAGGTCACTAGCAGTCCGTCCGCTTTTGTGTGCGTGCAGACAGTAGCTGTGCGGAATCTGTAGCTAAGGCTGAAGGAATCCACAGAGACTGAGAGAAGCTCACACTGGCCTGTTTCCTGAGCTCTACAGAGAGGTGAACTGTGATGGAGCCTCAGACAGAAGACTGCTGGACTGTGTGTGTGTGTGTGTGTGTGTGTGTGTGTGTGTGTGTGTGTGTGTGTGTGTGTGTGTGTGTGTGTGTGTGTGTGTGTGTGTGTGTGTGTGTGTGTGTGTGTGAGACTGCAGGACAGAATAATAAGCATGAGGGAAGTAGGCAGGCCTGCAAACAGACAAGTGTGTGTATGCGTGTTAATTCTAAACATTCCAACTGAGCGCAGCAGGGCAGCAGCTGAACGCATTACAATCATCCTGCAATCACTACAACTCTGCAAAAACGTTTTCTGTATATCAACAAGAACCTAGTGATATGATATGTATCATGATACAGTATATTTCATATATTGTGTGCCGATATAGAGTACTGATACCGATACCAACTGTCTCATCCTGAATAAGATATAATAACCTGATTGGCTGCTCCAAAATTTCTGCCTTTTTTTAAAGATATGTTAAGATGCTTGGCTGCAGTAGATAATAATTGACAAGGAGGTCCTGTTGTCTACTTAAAAATCTTAAGGCGCTTTTCAGATTTTCTATTTTTGTTTTTTATTGCAAGATATATGTGCAGTGTTCCTTTAAGAGCCCCCTCTTAAACGCGTCATCTGATGGACCGACAGATTTCATTCACATGTGCGTTATAACGCAGTAATGGAAGGCAGAGGGTTTTAATACGGCTTTAAAACAAATATATTCTTCTGGCTCAAGTTTCGTCAAGCACTGTTTGGACCTAAATGAGGATTACTGACGACTGACTTGATGGACCTACTGATATGTAAAGCGATTTTAAAGGCAGGAGTCTGAGGTGAGCGCTGGGTGGGGCCTGGCTGTGTCGGTTCTAATTCAGGAACAGTACATCCCATAGTACAATGGTTCCATAATCTTGAGAGTTAGACAGTTTGAATGATGTATAATATGTCCACATTGGATCAAATATGGACGTACGAAAAACGCAAATATGAAATTTATGATGAATATTTCGAATAAAAAAAAAGCATATTTTGCCCTAAGTGTTTATTTTCTGAAAGGTAATACAGCAAAATATGCTAGATAACTGAAAAGCAGATATTTTAATATTTAAATTGGCATATTGGGTGTCTATATTGAACCTATAATTATTCATAAACACATCCAGATATTAATTATGATATTTTGGCGCGTTAAGAGGTTAAGACTGTTACTCAAGCAAGTACTACGTATTCAGATGGTTATTTAGGTAGCTGGCTCGTGTATTCAAATCTGTAGTGTGTAAACTAATATAGGAGTTGTAAAGTTAATCACCAGGAGATGTGGACGGCAGTGATCCTGCTCCATAGCGTTATGGCTCAGTTAGCAGGTTAGTCAGGGTTGGTTGTTTACGTTTGCTGTTTGAGCAGAAAGGCACGCTGCTGCAGTAGCACTTTGCTATACTGCTCCATTTGGTCTGTACGTCCTACCCGCACTGTATACCCTGCTACTTTTTACTCTCGCATTAAACATTAAACTCTGATATATCAATATCTTCTTACACCTCTACTAGGCATTTTCATGATAATTACATTATCAGCTTTTCATAGAATATATAGACATGACCTTTTTGCAAACCCATTTCCAACATAAATTTTTTCTTAGCAAGGAGAGATCATGAAAGAGCTGGTATGTCAACTTGGTTTACAAATATTTTTTATTATATTTAGGTTAATTAATTAAGGCTATTTTAACATTTTAATATTCCTAAATGTTTAACTCCAATGTCATAATGTTGGTAACAACTAAAAGTTCACTGTTTATGTATATATGTGGCTTTGCAGGAATGATAGCATAACCACACTGATACCATTTATTATATCATGCCTTCTCTCCACTCCAGAACACCACTGCTTTCAATTATAAAGAGAAAAAAATCTTATGGACTGCAGCTTTAAAAGCATGTAACTTTATTAACAGGCCTAGTGACAGGCCTAACCCATACTGTCCAACCCTGCAGAACCATGATGCTTTAATGACTCTGCTTGCTGAAATGATAGCAGTACTGTCTGCAAACAGTACAGTAAGCCTTCCCTACTGTCACCCACACTTTAGCACTTCACCACATCTGAATGACAACACAGCCAACTACACAGAAACAGATCAACTCAGACACACAAAAAGAGAGCAAAAAAAAAGAGCTCCAAAGATTAAAAGGCCAGACAGAAGAAAAACTAGTACCAAAAAACAACAGATCACAAAAGACAGATAAAGACACTCGTTAAAATGAGGAGACGGGGACAAAAGACTCCTGACAGACAGTCCACATAAGAACAGGACAGTTCTCACATCAACGTAAGCTGTTACACTTTGTGCTAAATGAAACCAAACCACTTCTACTGACATGTTGCATTAACACAGTTGTGTAAAGATGAGTAAAAATGTAGAAGCATAGTCAAACACAGTAGCAGTATTTCAAACAAAGCCACAACATTAGCACCATTTCCTAATGATGTACGTGAGTAGGTTCTACTTGTGTTCCCACACCAGATCTCTCACTGTTCAACGCATGGACTCCTCTGACGATTTTAGCAGCAGACCTTTTTTAAGAACTATAAGAGTACGTGTCCACATGCTGTTTTGTGCCAACGCATCTTATACAGTTCAACTTTATGCAAATAAGTACGGCTGCCATGCTGCCACTAGTCACATACAAACAAGCATTATACGCAGAACAGACAGCTTTAAAACATGGAAAAGATGATAAAAAGGACAGATTCTAAATTTCATAAAACTGTTTGTATACTTCAACAGTTTTATTGCTTCATTTGAAATTAAAGACGTCACGGATATTTCAACACTACAAACAGAGATCTGACACGGCAGACTAGACATACAAAATGCATCAATGAGCTTTAACGTCTATGATCCTGTCAGTGGCTCACCAGGTATCCTTTTTTGCTGAACTTTTGTTAGACACTGAGGACGGCAAAATGGAGACACCCTTCAAGCCCCCGCCATTCCACTGTTTAAAAAAAGGCCCTGATCCTTACGTATAGCATTTTTCTTACTTTAACCAACACATCAACTTGAAGAGCTGACTGATCACTTGCTGAACAATATGCAGATTAACAAATATTAACAAAACCCCTTAACAAATAAAGATACATTTACTGTAGATGATGGTAATCAATGTTTTCACTTCACTTGCATGTCAGTGATTTTATTGTTAAAGTTTATCTGTGTATACACATTAACTTACCACTATACATGCTCTTTTGCTATGATCCAAATATACAGCCTATTTATATATAATCCATGAGATACACAGACAGTACATCTTCATATTTACATAAAGGCACTTGACCTGTGAATTATTCAAATACCAGTAAGACAAGGTGAGTGGGATGAAAAGTGCAGTGTGACTGAGCTATTAAGTTAAAGTAAGTACAGTGCAAGGTGCTAAGAGCCAACTGCTAATATATGATAGCATATAAATATATGCCATTGAGGAATATAAAAAAAACTTTAGCATTTACAAAAGGTTTGCTACAGACAGCAATATTGGACTTCTGAGAATTGTCTTTGTCTGGTGGAAAATAAGTTTACAAACATTTTTATTACAATTTGTCAAAAAAAAAAAAAAAATAATCACATTCATTCTAAAAGCTAAAAGTCCCAAAATGTATTTTAACTTGCCAGCATTAAGGCCTTCTTTTTGTTGGTGATCATGATTGACTACAGTAGACATCCCAAAGTTCTGACTTCAACACTATCAAAAAATTTGTTGATTGTACTTAAAAGTCAAGTCCGTGCCAGGAAATCAACCCAGTTAATGTTATTTAATTCTGCCAAGAAAAGAGACCAACACACAGAAAGCTTGCTAATTACTACAAAAAGTGCTTGGTCACTGTGCCACATGCTACAGGACAGTTAACCTAATATTACTTGTGCTGTATTCATTTTGTATAATGTTAAACATTTTTAATTATAACAGACATCCCACCATAACAAAAATATATATATAGTCTCTAAAAACTATTCAACACTGAACATTGCCCCACTATGGATGGACTGCATATAAATATTCACCACCTATAATGTGGCTGACCTACTTCAACAATAGTCCAAACAGTTGGTTCTGGTAGTCTCATAGTTAGTTAAAGTCAATATGTCTCAAGTGATTTAAAAATAAAGATTATTATACCTGAAAACAAATTAAAATGTTTTAAAAATCATAAACTACATATAAACTTCATTATGAATGAATGAATGGATGGATGGATGGACAGGCTGATGGATGGACAAGAGAGCCCAAAATCTAAAAACATACCAGGACACCTTTTTGGTAATACCCTCCAGCCCTAAAGCCCTAAACTATACCTACATTTAGTAAAAACATTACACTACATCAAAGTATGCAATAGAATGGGACAAACTGGGTCTTGCATAGCAATATATATAGTAGTGACTTTTTAGCATTGCCAAAAACTTAGAAGTATATTTGACACATAATCAAATATAATCTAGTAATCATGACAGTGCTAGGTGAGAGTAATGTCTGAAGAGAAACAGAAGAGATGTTGTATGGCTGTGCTAGGAGAAAGGACTGTATTAGCTGACATTTCATAAACATCAGCGCTGAGCATGCACTGAGAGACGGGTCACAGTGTTTACTAAGTGTTAGTAAAGGCCCGGGGGTGATTTATACAGCCCTGTAGACAACACACACACACACACACACACGTAAAGGCCAACGTCAAATAAACACAACAGAGAGCTGAGCCAATATTTATACAGAAGAGGTTAAGGTGTTAGGGAGGGCGTGTCATGCATGTGTGGATTAGCCATGACAAACCCTTTAGCAATAGCTATAAAATCCCCTTTAGAAAGGCCTGTCTGTATGACAGCCACCCACATTCCTTCTTACTCTGACTTGAATAAATTAATAATAATTAATAATATAGGCCTCACTGCTATCTACTGTGCTTACTCTCCTTCCCTCTCAAAAGAGATAGCATATGGCAAGCTAGCATGCTAATCAAATTAGCACCTCTATGTCGTGTGGGCAGTCTGAAAGCTCTCGGTCTGAGTCTGCATGTCAGGCCGTGTGCGTAAGTCTTGGAGGATTGGGCTAAGCTTAAGTCAGTCATAAGAGCGGTCAATGACGCAATGACACCCAGCCAACCTCCTAACCACTGTCAGCTTTACCCAGATAGAGCCATGCGGACTGGGAGAGGAAGGCCATTGTCAGCATTTTTACAGAGTATGAGATTTCAGCCTTCGTTTTCAACCATTCCCCACTCACTTTTCCTGTAAGCACACTGTCAGCAGAACATGAAAAGTGCATGTGTGTCTGCCTTATTTTAGTTCACTGACCACAGTTTCTGTATCCCTGATTCAGAGTTGCTGGTCACAACACATCATTGATTAAGCCTGGACCTGACCCCGTTTCATTAAAACTGAATAAGGCCTCATATTATGCCGTCTGTAATGAACTGCAAACAGGCAGCCACACCTTACATTTCCATTTTATTGCTGCCTACGTCTTCTTCTGATGGTGATTAAAAGGATTTGCATGCCGGTCAACATTTCAACAGATAAAACCACAGACTACATTTCCTGAGTCACTCCATTACAGCCCACTACACACCACACCACTCTACACTACACTAGGAGAGAGAGAAAAGAAAAAAGAAAAAAAATAATAAAACAGCTTGGTTTAGTCTATTTTATATTCCCCCCCTATGCTAATCCTTCTGTTTCCCTCACAGGTTTCAATGTTCTCTCTCTTTTTCCGCATGTGTTTTCTCTGTATCTCTCTTTCTCAGACTCCAGGAGGCTGTTTGGAACAGCTGCCAGAGAGGACCATTCCCACCTCCCCACTCCCACTCAGGTGAGTAATCACATTGTTCTGGCTTCCAAACCTTTGGCTCAAGCCCAGCTCTTAAAGACTCCCATCCAGCGATTTTCAACCTCCCCCAACCCCTCCCCAATTGGCTTTCATAAGCGCAGTGGGCGGAAAATTGAGCAAACCCAATTTCAGTGGGAAAATGCCAACATGATTTCACAATATCTTGATTTTAATCAGGGTATCACATCAGAAGATAAGCAATGAGTAAGAGGAGGCCTGCAGTGAGAATGAGAAGGAGAGAGCAGGAGAGCGAGACTGAGGAGGAAGGGCGGGGAGGAAAGAAGCAATCAATAGAGTTCCACAAAAAGGCACAGTATGGAGTCACGTAGAACAAAGTGTTGAGAAGAGGCACGGTGGAAACACGCGTAGCTCTCGTTTCAAAGGGATGGTCATGGATAAAGACTGGAATAAAGCTTTTCCAGTTCCCGCTGCTAAGACATGTTCGACACGACAGGCTGTAGCCTGGCCTTATTAGCACCTCTCCTCTTGACACGAAACAACCGAACGAGAATGAGAGGGAACAAAAGCAGCCAGCTGTTCCAGAAGAGTCCACCGACAGGGACTGTCTGGAGAACACTACGAAAAATATAACTGGGTACTAATTGGAGAGGGTGACGGGTCAAGGTATCTGAATAGCCCCCAATCAAGCGCACAGTTTGATTGTAGTTTGTAGTAAAGTGATAAGATCCAAGTGACCACATTCAGCGGTTCTGAAGATTGGTGTGAGGGATGGAGAGGTACACAACAGTAAATACCAGATTACTCTCCCATGATATACATCTTAACATTTTGGATAGATACTCTGATAACCAACAAAAACAGTAATCCACAAAAAGGCCCTGGTCTCCAGGTTGGACCAAAAAAAAAAAAAAGACATCTGCAAGCCTGCCAGATAATAGCATTCTACAAATAACATCTAGTCATTTGAATGGGTCTCTTGCTAACAAAAAATGTCTGCCTCAGCTTCCAAAAACCTACCTCCATATTACATAAATTGGCTTAGTCTAGTGAAAATGGCAGCACTCCCAGTGTACAGCGAATGCAGGCAGCAAGGCTGCAGCAAAAGGCTAACCTAATGAAGGAGTCTGAGAAAGAGTACAGCCAGGGTGAGGGTGAGATGCATGCAGGATAAGTGACAGTGATCTTAATGGGCCCCGATGTCAAAATGGGTTTGGATGCTTCTGGTCAGATCGCTGGGATGCAGTGGGGAATGCTGTAGGGCAGGCTGACTCACTCAGGACAGGCCAACTCCTTACATGATGTTGGCCATGCTTTGTTCTACAGCAAGAAAAACGAAAAGACTCATCCAGGATCAGGCTGGGTTATATGGTAAAAAAATATTGTATTGCATTTAAAAAATATCCATTATGCACAATGTGTATACACAATGTTTCCTAAAAAAACTTTAAAATACTACACTTAGACTTCATCTAATTAACAGGACTAGGTACATGCTCTGTAATAAAATGTGCAGGTGGTCAGTGGTGTTTTTTTTTAAAAGCACAGGTTAAATAAACAATATACTAAGAGGTGTGTATCATTTATCACAATATATAAATTCATTACAATACAATAAATATCGCCTTATTGCCCAGCTCTACGCCAGAGTGAGATATTTTTTTAACATGAACCCCTTCTTCATTCAGCCTGACCACTAACCTCAAGGGAACTCTCTCCATCATGTTAATGGCGATTTGTAATACCAGGTCATAACCCTTCGATTAGGCTTGATGGTGGAGGATGTGTAGAAAAGCTGGAGATATTGTGAGGAGTAAAGCCAGAAAACATAGTGGGTTAAGCAGATGTTTCTGACATCTTTATCAAGTGACGTGCGTTCAAATTTTCAGAAGAGATGTGAGTAGATACTAAAGTACTAAGTCAACAGTATAAACTGAATGTATTTTTAAACAGTTTGTCCTGTATATTTTCTAAAGGAACTATAAAAAGATTTATTTTTGAATAAGCTAAATATATTTCTCTGTCAAACACATAATGAACACTAAACTAATGGTCTGACTACCAGATCTTTAAATACAGGAAAATTTAGTGTGCATTTCCATACATGGCTACTACATTATTCTATATAGCATGTAAAAATACAACTGTATGGATAGATTTATCTATTAATACTATATAGACAATATTGACATATTTTACAATATGTGGACGTGATGCATTTTTGCTGCCCATTTTACATGTATTTTGGGAGAAGATTCCATTACCATAAAATTCAAATAAAAAAATAAAAAATAAAATTTAAAAACATTAACATTTCATTTTTTAAATCCTTGGAAATAAAAAAATAAATTCTCTTTAAAAGGAATAGCTGTATTATAATACCATTATACTGCCACTACATTAGGGGTGGGCCCTAAAATAATAACACAATATTTCATGGTATTTTCACGATAACGATACTCTTGGCGATATGACAAAACACTGAATTAAAAACTACTGCAACAAAATGAATATAACATTTTATTATTGCATACATATTGCACACTCCTAACTGAGATATTAGAAAATAAGAATTCTATCAAATTTGTAACAAAAGTCAATGATACAGAATGTCATGATACTAATAATGCACTTCAAATATCCCCATATATCCAGGATTAAAATAAAATAAATGCTACTGGACAAATATAATCTGTCTACAGTAGATGTATAACGGGAAATGAGAACAGTAACCAAGCAAAAAATTATCTTGACTGCTAGGAAACCCTGACCAACGCATTACAACTAGCTGCTTCAAGCACCTCAAGCTCAATGCTACTACGGGGCTTGAAACATCTCAGTAATACACTACTCACAGTACACTGAACCTGACGACTCTTTTAACCCACTTCTGTCTTATGCAATCACCGATATACAAGGACATAAAGTTCTATCTAAATAATTTACTTGTCTTGGAGGATAAAACATGCATGGGTGAAGAAACAAGTGCAAAACAAGGGATCCCCCAGGGTCTTAGCCAGATACAATTAAATAAGTGGATTAACCTCAATACAAAACAATCCCCCAAGCAAATGAAGAGAGGACGAGATGGATACATAGATGAGAGAACAACACACAAACGATCCTTCACAGACAATTGAACTAAAGAAACAAGCTGAACTTAGACACATAATTACTAGCATTGGTTGCATTGTAATGAAGAAAGTGTAGAGTTTGGGGGTTGAGTCAATGCAAGATTTTTTTTATTGTTTTTATGCAAGTTAAGCCCGAGGAAACAACCATTAAATGCGAGTCAATCTGCCATTAATACACTATTACACCATCTCAGAAGTGTTCATAGAGCCTGAACACATAATATAGAGAGCATTTAAGCCACTGTAGGGGACCCTGTACCTGACAGACCCTCTGGTTCCCAACTATAGCTAACTGTCCCCCGCCCCTGTGCCAGCAAAGATAATGAACTGGGTGGAAGGGGCTGCACACACAGCCGGCTCTATTATGAGTGAATATAACAATAAAGACACAGGAAGCCATCCCCACACCCTGGCCAGCAAACAATGAGAGCAGAGCTGTAATCCAATGGAAATTCACCTCCGTAAACATCATATGGCTTTCCCGTTTATTACAGACGAAGCTCCAGCACATCCCTGTTCATTTCGCTTCAGAGTGTGGGTCAATTCGTTGTGGTAGGCATAAAGCATAGGGCAGGGCAACACTAAGCCCATACCCAGCTCACGTGTGGCTCCTGTTCAGCCCCACGGTGCATATCAGGGCATCCGGCACGGGGGGGGGGGGGGGGGGGGGGATGGGGGTTTGGGGGGGATTAGGGAGACTTCTTCTAGAGAGTCTCGTCTCGTTTATTTGTTCATTCATTTGTGCATTCGTTCATTAGTTAATTTCCTTTGTTAGTCTTGTCTTTTTTTCCCCCCGTTTCCACTAGTCTCCAGCTATCTTCCACCAGCTCAACTAGTTTCATCCTCCTCATCTGCACCAGCCAATCAGAAACAGCAACAGGAAAATGGTTGCCTAGCTACTGCAACAAGCTCTGGGTCAAAGCCTCCAATCACTGGGCCATTATAGTTACACACCACATCTGAGGCGCTTTTCAGCTCAACCTTTCAACGTCTGTGAAGACTGACAAAAAAAAGGAGAGGAAGGGGGATGGGGGGGTTAAGCCACAAATCACTGTTTGAGGTGGGGGTATTCACAGCATTGATCTACTTACTCTCTATATAAGCACTAAATGAACAGAAATCAGGGAAAGAGTGTCTGCAGCAGGAAAAAGCATTTCAGCTGGCCAAACCATTTCGGACAGGCACTGGATGGATCGAATTGGGGGTTAAACCAAGCAGATAGGTGCTGAATGGTCCAGGGCAGCCATGCAGTTCTCCCATATGACTGGTCAGGGTTTTCGGTCATGCCCTCTTGCTCAGCTAACAGGACGGCTGCAGCACGGTCCATTCTAGCAGGCCTTAATTGGGCCGGCTGCTGAAGAAAAGCATCTCCTCAAAGACAGAGGCCGGGTCCCAAATGAGGCCCTTATACTCTGTACGTAGAAGAACTTGTCCCATTAATGGAATGAAAAATCCCACACAATAAGGAAGCGTGAAAGTGTGTGTATTTAAGAAACCAGCCCTTTCTTACACACTGACATAATGACTAATGGACACAGCCTAAAACGCTGAGGCAGGAGCAATTAGGTCTCATTTGACAGCATAAGGCTTTCATATTTCATTAAAAATAATTGGATGGTTAAGTATGATTTACTTCAACAGTACTTTGATCACTTACTTAGCAGTGGATGAAAACCATAAGTACTTGATGGGCTTGGTTTTAATTAGTATGTAAACCTTGTATTAAATAATAATAAATGATAATAAAGAGGCCTCCCAAGAGCTTTAACCAATAACTGTAGAAAACATGGTCGCTGTTCCATTCCCTTCCATTCCATAGAAATTAAACCAACATTGTTTGTCACACAGCCAAATTTGCAACCAGAGTCTGCAAACTAAGAAACCGGGGGAGGCGGAGCCAGATCCATCTACGCATGTGGTAGACTTGCCCAATCCTCCCAGACAAAGTGTAGTTCAGATCACCTGCATTGAAAATGCAGTGCAGAAGCAAAATATATTTTTAAAGATGCAAATGAGAAAAATTCAGATGAGAAAAATTAGATGGGCTGGAAAAGGGTAGTTTTGTCTTTAAAGCATATGGGAAAGGGCAGAGCAACACATCATATAACTAGTCAACAGAGATGCTATGCTATACCTGTGGTTACTTCACTTTTGAGAGAAGTTGCACAATCCCTGCTCTTCTACAGTCACTGGCTTTAAACTCCAAAGCTCCCTATATCTCTGAAGGCTTAACAATGTGCCCACAATGTAGGCAGACAGACCAATTAAGGCCTGCTAGAGATCTTGATGTCTGCTTACTATACTTCAAACAAATCTTCAAAAGTAAAATTAGCAGTATTAAATGCAACATGCAACAGTTCCAGAAAATGAAAGAAAATTAAGCATACATCAATTATTATTATAACAGCCATACATGCTTCACAATTTAAGTAAAATGAGCTGGTCATCCTCCTCAAGTTCTTGTTTTTAATGTGAAAAGAACCCTCATCTGCTGATCACCACATTCAGACATGCAATGCAGGCCTAAAATACAAAACTACAAACAACTCACTTTAGTTTAGGAATAGGCCTTAACATAACTGAATTAATTCATTCAAATACATGGGTTGCTGTATATACTACCACTGTAAGACTGGAAAATGGCCAGAATGGATTTTTCACCAGAGTACCCCTGTAAAACACATGCCAGGGCACAGCTGTGAAGCCTGCAACACCAGGAGTTGCACAGAGGAGAGTAGTCAGCTGCCCTGCTCATAAGAGCACTCTCCTCTGTTAACGACATGTAATCCCAAGAGATAGCAAACACACCAGATCTTCTGCCTCATCCTCCCCCAATGTACATAGTAATAAAATGCGGAGCTGGTTTGCCTCTTTTGTGCAAGCATTCTGAGCAGGCGATGTCTCTGGAGTCTATCCAAACAGGCCGCAAACGTGCCACAGCACTGCCTTACCTCTCGCTGATAGTTTCTTTGTGTTGATAATTTTAGCAGCATATTCCTGGCCTGTGGACTTCTTCACGCATCTGCGCACCACGGAGAAGGCACCCCTGCGCAAAGACACAAGAAACAAGACATGGTGCTGAGGGTCATAAACAGTGTAGGCCCAATTTCCCTAGGGGGAAAAAAACAAGATAAGGATGCATTGCCACTGACAAGTGTGAACAGAGAGAAGCTGTCAGTTACCTCTGACGTGAAGGACCCATTATAAATGCATGCAATACATGGTGTAAAGAGTCAGTGAATCGAGTAGATGAGAATCAAATGCACAAGAAGGTTATTTTATATTCTGATCATTAATAAATGGTCAAAATATAAATTTCACAACTATATCTGTTGTTTGAACACAATTAAATTTATATTTAATGAAAACTATGGAAGAAGTCAGCCACATTAGTGTTAATTACATAGATTCTTTAATCCCACCTTTCAACAAGAAACAACAATATATCGTTTCAGCATCATTGTAATGTGTGTTTTTGCAATAGTCACTGTGCAGGATGTGCAGTGTGATGCAAGGCAAATTAAATTGTACACATCATGCTACAACTTCCTTCACAGAGTTCTTACACATGGATGACATTAACATTATGTTGAAGCACTGACACCTGTAGAAATGAGGGTGAATTTCTGTACTTTCTATTGCAATATAAATATATTTTCTTATACATTTTTCGCATATTGTGATACAAGCTTTTCAGTCACATCACCCAGCCCTACTATTAGGACAAATATTGCAACAAAACAAGCATTGCAGCATGTATGTTTTATGTACAGATATTAGCCAACTAAACTAGTTTCCATCCACATACAAATACTAAGAATATAGATCATAACAATCATGTGCATTTGTTATGTAGTTGCATTTCTATTATATAACTTTCACAGCTGAATTTGTAACTGACTGTGCAATTATTTCATTTGTACTAATTTTCCCAATTTAATTAGACTTTTGTCACACAGGGGAATATTAACAAATTAAATTCAACTATATAAAGCTATTAGGTGCCTTATAGTGCTGCCCATTATCATTTATTCAACGTCAATGTTGGAGTGCATCATTAAGATCATGACATATTGGATCATTTATTTTTTTTAATTTTCACAATATCACAATATATATTAATCACAATATAGATGGGGAGGGCATTTAATTCAATTTAATTCATGTAGTGCTTTTGGATGACATGTTGGATCAGTTATTTTCTTTAATTTTCACAATATCACAATATACTTTAATCACAATATACATAAGGGGGAACTATTCAATTCAATGTAATTCATGTAATAGCGCTTATCACAACAAAAGTTGTCACAAAGCAGCTATACAGAGAAAAACAGGTCCACGCCTCTTATAAGCAGCACCACAGAGATGCCAAAAACTCCCTTACATTACATGGCAATGTCATTTAAATATACAGTATGTGAGCATGTGTTTTTTTCTGTGTTGGAAATAATTACTGATATCTTAACATTTTCAGAATGTCGTATCGTATAACGTTATCGTCATTTCTTTTGAGCATATCGAGATATGGGTTTTCAGCCATATCGCCCAGCTCTAGCTACTTAACAAGCTAACCGTGACTAGCATACTGTGCACAGCTGTGCTGAGCTAAGCAACCTACCTACCAACCTAGCTAACCTACCTACAGAGCTAACTAGCTAGTTAAGAGCTTTCTATTACTAACAGCCATTGATATTACTAATATCGCTATTACAGCTAGAATTGCTGCTGAATAAAGCGTCTACACTAGCTAACTACACCACTAAGAAGGAAACAGCACCGAGGTTCCGCACCACCAACACCACAGTACAGAGTTGTTAGGTTAATTAGGCAAAGTGACAGAAAGCGCATCCGAAAAGTAGCAGCAGCAGCAAAAACAAGTTTCCCGTGTGACAAAGCGCTTTCTCTGCTTCAGTTTCAGCTGAACGGCGTAAACACTCTAACACCCAACAACCAACACAAGCCCAACTGTTTCACCGCGCCGGCTCCGCCAGCGAACCCCGCCGCCGAGCCCATACATCCCCGGGTCCGCTCCGCAGAGCCCCGCCAGCAGCTCGGGAATCGGTCAGCGCGTGTCAGCGTCCAACTACAGACAATGGGATTAAAGGGAAAGGCAGTGAAGTTGTGCGGAAGGCGCCGAAGTGCCGGAGCTACTTACTTCCCGAGCTCTTCGTAAAGCTGGTACTCATCCGTAAACCTGGTCGAGGTTACGATTGTGGCCATGTTGCTGTGTGGGGAGGGGGTTTCTCCAACCGCTGCTGCGATGACTGCTGTGCTCGTGTTCGGGGAGGAGAGCCTCCGAATTTCATGTGTTCCAGAGAGAAAGGCTGAGAGAGAGAAAGAGAGAGAGTGAGAGGGAGGAGGGAGAGACGGAAAGAGAAAAGGGGAGGAGGGAGGAGGCGGGAGGAGGAGGAGGGAAAATAACGTAAACTACCGCGAGATTTGACGCAACCCAGCACAGTCATGATTACACGCAAACTTCAGCTTCTCTCTAAAACAGAAATAACACATAAATAAAAAAATAATACATAAAATAAAATTAATAAACAAAGAGAGTACACACAGCTATACTAAGACTGCAAAAAAAATAAAAATAAAAAGTTGTTCAAATGATTAAAATAATAATAAAAAAATAAGATACCACTTCAGTTTCTGAATCAGCTTCTCTGATTTTGCTATTCAAAGTTAATGTTTGTACTATGTTTGAGTAAAATTAACATTGTTGTTTTATTCTATAAACTACAGAAATTTCTCCCAAATTCCAAATCAAAATATTGTCAATTAGAGCATTTATTTGCAGAAAATGAGAAATGTCTGAAATAACAAAAAAGATGCAGAGCTTTCAGACTAAAAAAATAAATAAGATACCACTTCAGTTTCTGAATCAGTTTCTCTGATTTTGCTATTCATAGTTAATGTTTGTACTATGTTTGAATAAAATTAACATTGTTGTTTTATTCTATAAACTACAGAAATTTCTCCCAAATTCCAAATCAAAATATTGTCATTTAGAGCATTTATTTGCAGAAAATGAGAAATGTCTGAAATAACAAAAAAGATGCAGAGCTTTCAGACTTCAAAGAAAGCAAGTTCATATTTATAAAGTTTTAATATTTCAGAAATTAATATTTGTTGGAATAACCCTGGTTTTTCATCACAGTTTTCATGCATCTTGGCATGTTCTCCACCAGTCTGCACACTACTTTTGGATAACATTATGCCACTCCTGGGACAAAAATTAAAGCAGTTCAGCTTTGTTTGATGTGAGATATATGTATCTAAATTTGACAGTACCATCTATAATTAATAATTTAGCTGTGCCTGCACTCACTGTTTCATAAATTTTATACCTTTTATTGTTTTGTACTACTGTGCCATTTTATGTAAAATTAACAAGAAGCATAAGAGGTATAAACACCTACAGTCTGAAAAAGTCAGGAGTCAGGACAATAATAAAAAATAATCTAAAAAATAAAGTAAATAATAGAAAATATAAAAAGAAAAGAATGAACAAATGTGCTGAAACAGAAATAATACCACAAAACTATTACAATACCAGTCAACACACCTCTTCTCATTCAATGCATTTTCTTTCTTTTTTGGCCCCGCAATTTTATACATTGTAAATTTAACCCATAAACTCTCAGGCTCACTTTTGAATATCGATATCAATTTCAAAATTAAATTTGATAAACTTCATTGCAGCTCATTAATGTTTTTGTATTACTGTGGGAACATGTCTGTAAATACAATTAAGTTAAAATGTAACACAAAAGAAACAACAATTTCATAACGTGTATTTTAACATTTTAACATCAAACCTTTAATCAAAGTATTTGAGTTGTTAAATGGTTGGAAAGAGCTGTAGAAGCAGAAAATACACTTTCAAAAGAAGCTAGTTTTATCTCCAGCACTAACACAGCACACCTATATTCTGTTAATAAGGTGAGATTAACAAACACACATTCACACACTGTCCTGTGATGCTCTCAGGGTGTTCTCAGGGATTTCTGAGAAAATGTCAAAAATAACTTTACACGTCTTTTAAAGGGTCTGTCTCAATACATCACCATGGACACTTTTCGGTTAATATCGAATATATTAAAGCTATACAGGAACACACAAAAAAGTGTTAAACAAATCAGAATATGTTTTATACTTTAGATTCTTCCAAAGTAGCCACATTTTGCTTTGATGACAGATGTGCACAACACATTCACAGTGTTGAGTATTTACAGAAAATGTACTGACTCTATCTCCATACTTAATAAAATACAATAACTGAAAGTAATTTGTGTTTTTAATTAAACTGTGTCCACACACATGTCCAATGTCATAATGCTTACAGACATCTTGTAATTTTAGATTGTGCTGTAAACAGTAAATTTGTTCTTAAGTTTCCAGGACATGCCTCTGTACTAAAGGTCCTTTCTATAATGAAAGTGATGTATAAAAGGTCTGATGTTGCTCAAAAGTGTGGTCTTACAGTTTGTGAGAAGAGCCACAACGACAGACAGGAAACTCTGTGGTAAATGTGTCATACAAAAATAGCCTTATGAAGAGGCTAATGAAAGAGTGACTTCAAAGCAATTTATTAGAGATAATTAAAATGAGAATATCAGCCGAACAAATTTATCATACAACAACAGCAACGTTTAGGTTAATTAATGTGCTATTCTTGAGTTAATATAGAAAAAATATGCAATTTAAGCTCATACTGATTAATCAAATTGAAAAACAGTTGTCTTTTTAGATTTGTAAAAGCTTTTTCACACACACACACACACACACACACAAAACATTAGTGTAAATATGGCTCACACTCCACACTCATGCCTCTGCTCCAGCTGAGCTGGGTAATCTTTGGTCCATGTTATACTGACTTGGTGAACTGCTCTGTGTCATTGTCTTGCACATGAACACGTCTTCATAACCTCATTTGGGGATATAAAGAGTCTTTGTTAAAAGAGGCATGAACATAATATACAAAATGCAGCAAACTCTTACAGATAGGACTGTTGCCACAAAGTGGTAACGTTTATATTGGCTGTTAAGTGTCCCTTGTAGCAGTTGATTCCCTTAAATGGTGTTCAGTGCAGAGCAGTCGAAGGAATGGTTAGTGCCCTTTCTCATTGGCGGCTGGTTAGTGGTCATTGCTTAATCTTTCCTTTACTGGCAATCTCACCAGCTAACAAAACAGGTCCTTAAATTCAGGCCTACAGTTGCTGTTATTAATAGCTGAGCACAGAGATATTAAAAGAGGTTTCCAGAGACTAAAATGATGCATAAGAATCTCAAAGCCAGAGAATTTCTCAGGAGCCATTTCCACATCTGTCCAACTATCAATAAATACATTCATCTAATTATAGCATCAATAGTTCAGTATTTTATTTAAAATGCTAAGTATTTTGTTAACAAAAGTACCCGGGACCCTGTCTATAAATTTCTTTTTCTTTGATCAAGGTTATTTAAAAATAGTTTATTCTGCTTTTGTTGGCGTAACCCCTGACTAGGAAAGACATTTTACCATTCATAGACAAATCGGAGCATTCAGTGACAAAAAGCTTTAGAAAGGTCAGGATGTTGAATGATCTCTAGGTCCCCAACTTCCCCAAAATCCCAAAAGTATTGGATGGATTAACATCATTCCAGAAAACACATTCTTACTGCTCTACAGCTCAATACTGGAGGGCTTTATACCCCACTAGCCCACACCTGGCATTAGGCATCCTATCAATAGGTTCTCCAGAGCGTCCCACTCTATTGACAAAATGTCAGTACAGGAACTAATATACAAGATGTGTGTGTGTGTGTTTTTGCACATCTCTAATAGAAATGTATTCAACCCTAAGAAGCTGCATGCATTCATTAGAAAGTGTGTACACAAATATTTGGATATATAGGGCCCTATTTTAGTGACACATAGATGAGCCATCTAATGCACAGCTTGATTTAGGGAGTCAGCGTGTCTTTGGTATTGTAGGGACACAAAAGTATGCCTTCAGTGGCTCATAATGCACAAAAGGCATGTACTAATTCTCTTAATGAATCATGAGGGTATTTTGGGCATAACGTCAAATAAACCAATCAGCGTTTTTACGGGTCACACGATACCAATGAACGTCTGACGTTTGACTGTTGTCAGGGTTCAAATCAATCACTGGAACACCTGTGTTTTCAGCTACAAAGATAGCAATATGCCAGAAATTTACCAGAATACACCTCACTTCCAGACCAGCATACTCATCAGCATGTATATATTCATAGGCTACTTCACTATTTAAACGGCACAGGAACAAGGCGTGACATAGACTGTTGACGAAGTGATAGTATAGAGCCTCGCAATGCGCCTTGCGTAGGGTATAAGATAGGGTCCATAGTGTACAATGTAAAAAAAAGGGGTTTTGAAATGAAGATAAAAGTCACAATCTTCTTCGAATAGTTTTGTATGGAGTAGACATAAAGCTTGACAGTAGGCAAATAAAATAAACTACTAATACTCATACTACAGGAGAAAGCTAGCTGAAGAAAGGCACATAAATTAGTCATCCGTCAATTTAGATCAATTGACTTGTTTTAAACTGCTTAGAATAGACACACAGCTCTACAGTGCTCTCAGAGTCAAGCGTCTAATCTCACTTCTTCACTCACTGCAGCTACAAAAAGCACGCACCGTCACAGATGGCACTGTTTGAAGAATGTATGATCCATAGAACCATGAAACATTTATAAACCTACATGCACTAGTTCATGCCTTGCAGTTTATGTCATATTTCCAGTTTCTAGACTATACATTATAATGTCAGGCTAATGTGTGTGTTTATTTTCCACATTGTAGATTAATATTGAAGATACAATAACAATTAAGAGACACATCTAAACCCAACTGTGATGGGTGACTTGGGATGAGCTGGAGTTTCACAGCGTAAAGGAAAAGCAGCCACTTTTGTTCAGCACCTCCAGGAACTCCTTCAAGACACTGAGAAAACTATTCCAGGTGACTCTAGCTTTAATGTCTTCAATATTAAAAACATATATAAAAAAGTAAACTGTTGACTAGTACTGTATATAAAAGGTGGATTATGCCAAAAAACTAACATTACTTCTGTTCATAACAATGCATTTCAAGATAGCGGTAGGGGCTAACTTATATATACTGCCTGACTAGGAGAGTCAGTGCCCCACCAGCGGATTAAATGTGATGTAATTATTTGATGGAAATGTAACTAGTAATTGAAAATCATGTAAATTCCTGTCAGTGACAAAAACTCAATGCCATTCTTAAACTGGCATCTATTACATCCTTTTATGTTTAAGCCACAGCCCATGTCGTGCAGTAGGTGTCCTTTTAATTTTTTGCTCCTGCCCAGCAAAGCAGTTGTATCCTGAAAAATACATTATTTCAGTACAGTGCTTTTGAAAGTGTACAGATGGTATTACCAAGCTGTAAAAAGAAATAAAGTGAGAGTGAAGTGAGAAGTGAGTGTGTGAAAGAGGGAGTAAGAGAGAGTACAGTAAGTTACTGTAGATTGCGAAAGGCATTTAGATCTCAGTATCAACTTTCCTTTTTAAATTTTGTGGCTGAAGACACCTTTGTCGTTACCATCTATTGTACCAGATAAAAAAATTATACAGTCACTCATCCTACACACTGCATCAGGCAAAAACACCATCAGAGTGTGTGTGTGTGTGTGTGTATACACATTAGCCTGAGCTGAGCTGGAAGATCCGTGTTACTGCAACAACTCTACAGGAGTGTGATATGTGCCTGTATGTGCAGTGCTCAGGATAGAGTGCATCAGCTCTCCTGCAGAACCCCTATCAGCGGCAGTCCACAACAGCACAGCTGTTTAAATCCTGATAAATGTTTCATACGCCCGAGAGTCAGGAGCTGCCCATTCCATTAGAGCCAGGCAGCTTCCTCAAAAGCAGAGGCATGTCATAAAAGTAAGCAGTGTGGGCTTCTAATGTGGGTGGAGAAAGAGCATAAAGCAAGCTTTCCACCAAATTCTCTGAAGGTGGTTTAGAGTCGTGCAGTAAGGCCTGAAAATGTACAAAAACGGTTTCTTTTGAAGAGCTGAAGAGATAAACTTGTTTGCTTTGTGAGCAGAAGTCCACAGTAAGAACATACTTATTGTAGAGACATTATTTGTTTGTTTTCTGACTGGTTTTATTCCAATTCTTTATTTCTATTTTAAACTGTTATGTATGCTGCAAACATCTGCAAAGAACTGTATTTTAGCAAGTAAAATCCTTAAAATCTAGTCTAAATACACTGATTTGCCAAAGTAACTGCTCAACTGCCCTGTGACGTTGATGTATGGCTTGGATGCAGCTGCTTGGTCATGGATACATATTCCAAGAAGCTTTCTACACATGATTCTTGAGCTAATCTGAAGGCCACATGAAGTTTGGAGGTCTGTAGTAATTGACTGGAGAAATTTGGCGACCTCTTTGTACTGTATACTATCACAGCACTACGCTGAAATCCAGTGACCTTTGTAAAAGCAGTCTGCATGTCTAGGTGCTTTTTTTATACACCTGTGACCAAGTAAGTGATTGAACCCTGAGTTCCTGTGATTTGAATGGGGGAATAAAAACTTTTGGCAATATAGTGTATCCGACATTTATCATTTTTTCGATTGTTATACAAATATTATGAATTCATTACTATTCACTTTACTTATTTACTAGCCAGTGTATTTGTCATTTTGTCCACTAAAAGTGTCTTATTCCACCAGTAAAAGTCTATTCCGAGCTAAATTGCCTGTTATTTCTTAAAATAAGCTACAATATATCAAAAGAAAAATATACATTATAAAAAAAATCCAATCTCTTAATATACTTAATAAAAGTAAACATAAGTTGAAAATAAGGTCATTACTCAATAACCCAACAATGAGAATTTGTTACATATTTTAACTTAGGAGGATAGCTTTTTATCTTTCCATTTACTGAAAGTGTGTCATGTCACTAGCAAACATCTATTTCAAGCTAAATTGTGTGCTATTTCTTAAAAACAAGCAAAAACTTCTGCAAATAGAATTAGATAATTTTAGTAGATACGATCTTAATGTTATAACTATTTATTTTATATATTTATTATATCTAAACATATTTAATCGTTAGACTACATTTAAGAAGGTTTCTCCTGCTAAGACATACTCTTTTTCAGTGCAAACAACAAAAACTAAACTCACCAGCCCCTCAGCCCTCTCAACACAGACTCCTTGACACATCTCCAGACTGACACTCACAGCTGACCAGGTGAAGGAGCTGCAGGGCCGAATGGCACAGAGCCCAGAGTACTGAAGTGTGCTGAGCAACTGGGTGGAATCTTCCAGCACATCTTTAATCTGCAGCCTTGAAACGGTCCCAGTTATGTGGAAGACACCATGTGTGGTCCTGGTCCATAAGAAATATAGCATCAATAAAAAGCAATATGCAGTACTGGTAGCACTGACATCACACATCATGAAGACTATCACTAGAGTGGTTGATATTAGCTCATATCCAGAGACATCCACAGTTGTGAACATTTGAACCATAATTAATGTGCATCATGTTTTTTTTGTATTTATTTACCTCCATCGCCATGATGTACTCAGATTTTTTAATCAAGTAGATGAACCCATTATGTTGGCTGTCTACTAGTCTGTGGCATACCATTTAAATGGTATATTTATGTATTCATGATTTTTTTGTATATGTGTGTATGTATGTGAACTGTGATCGCTCACCCTTTTTATTAACAAAGAATATATAAATTGACTATCAGTAAAATTCAGCAAAGTTCCCAGGACAGATGTGTATCATATTGGAAGAAATGAATAAGACACTCATTATTTTGCACATGTAGGCCTGCCACAATAATTACATTATAGATTTATTGTACAAAATATGTAAACGAGTTCAATAAATTTTACTGATCTCAAAATGGTCAATTGCGTTTTTTCTATGAATCAAAACAATTTAATATTATTATTATTATATTTAATCAGGATCTTTTAAAATAATAGTTGCTTTATAAGAAGATGTATTTTCATTATTACACTATTATCATTATATCACTGCCATGAGTTAGTTTAAAATGGCAAAATAATTTATCGAAATTATTTTGGGGACAATATATTGTCTAAAACAAAATGGTTATTGTGACAGGCATCTGTACATTTTAAACATATTTTCAGCAGATAAGAAGACAATAACAGTTAGTAACACAAACATATGTTTACATATTTCTTATTTTAAAAAACCCTCCCATAGCTGCATTATTCATTATGTGGTCTAATGTAAATAGCTAAAAGCAGGAAGCTACTCAACTCATTAATTTTCTAGATGTTTTAGGGTGTCAGTCAAATGATATATTACCCACAATAGGGTGTACTCTGGGTAATACTCAAGTCATTTGACTAATATACATGCCTGACATGGCTGGCCACACACACAGAATGAGTTAGGAGTGGGCATTATTTATCTCATAATACTATCTCTTATTGTTCTATAAGATTAATTAGCTGATACATATGCAGAAAGACAGACAGACAACAAAAAACTTTCTCTCACTTTTAGGGGTGTTGGGATTCAGTTTAGGGCTGCAAGCACCCGGCTGCTTTACATTATTACTTCTATATTTGTGTTATTATTACTGCTCTGCTCAAATATTTTTACAAAACCTTTGATGCATTATTAAATGTTCAATCAAGCAATTAATTTAAAATTGTATCTTCTGTTTTAGAAATGTGATGAACATTTTTACAATACGTTTTAAACCATATCTACAATATTTACAATATGTTTTAAACCACATGTAGTCCTAAAAAAATTGTGTAAGATGTAAATGATGGTGAGTTGATGAATTGAGAGTTGATAGTGTGTTGACTGAGAGCTTGTTAATGACTATTCTTTTTTTCACACATTATTAACTGTGATGCTTTGAGTGACAGTAGTTGCCCTTATCTGGAGAATCAAGCGAGCCGGCGGTGGATGAGGCAGTAATTGGGAGATTGTGAGGACATTGTGCTGCAGGACAGCCTTAGCTGTAGCGTTAGCCACAGCGCGTGGCAGCAGAGGCCAGTGGGATGGTGTCCTGCGGCCCTCCCACAGCGTGTTTATGTAACAGAGTGCAGCACACTTCAGCTCGTGTTAGCAGCTTCCCCCTCACCACGTGCTCCCAACTGACCCGCTTCATACACACACCAGGCCACAGACAGCAGAACAGAGGAGGAAGAAAAGAAGAGTGAGGAGTGGATGCTGAGTTCAGCAGGGAGAAAGTGGATGCGAGAGAATAAGAAGAAGTAGAAGAGAGAGAGAGAGAGCGAGAGAAAGGCAGGGAGAAGCAGAAAAAAGATAGAAATGCAAAGAGAAAGAGATAGAAATTAGAAGGACCTCTGCTAAAAAAATCCCACTCATTCCTGTTTTTTTTTTTTTTGCTAGTAGCTGGTTTTGGATGGTCAAGGTGGTTGAAAAGCTGGTAATTCTGTTTTTTTTTTACTTTCTTGATCATGCTGGTCAACCATTATGGTTTGCTGGACAACCAGCTTAATCATTCTGGTCAAATAGCAGAGTCTTGCTAGTCATGTTTGTCATGTTGGTCAGCCATCTTGATAATGCTTGTTAACCAGGTTGATCATCTTAATCTTGCTCATCATCCATCTGGATCATGCTGGTTAACCATCTTGGTCAGAGTGATCATGCTTGTAGACCAGCTAAACTATCAAACTTACGAAGTGGTGGTTAAAATATAAGCTGGTCAAACAGCGTTATCAGCTTGGTCTTGCTGATCATGCTGTTTTATCGACTTGGTCATGCTGGCTAATGAATGAATAGGTCAAGTTGGTCATGTTGGTTGATGAGCATGGTAGTTACGCTGGTTATCTAGCCTGGTAAGTTAGTTTGTTCATGCTTGTAGACCAGCTAAACTGTCAACCTCAAATAAAAAAAACATTCCATATGCTTCCAAAATTTAAGCTGATCAAATAACTTCACCAGCTGGACCACCTTAAAGTGGCTATGCTGTTTTTTTTTTTAACTGGGGCAGGGGAAAGGTTCTTATTGCATCAGATTCATGCAGTCAGGATTCACCCTCAGCTCTGTGCTCCTGCTTGAAAGTGGTCAGATAATGTAGTGGCACTGTAACTTTACTACCCTCACCTCTTCCTTTTACAATATTTAACAGGGGGAGTCTCCCAGGGTGGAGAGTGGTACACAGAGTGATTCAGAGAGATGGGGAGAGAGAGATATAACGAAAATGAGAAGAGGGAAAGATAGATGAGGACAGGGAGAGAGAGAGAGAGAAAGAGGAATCAGGATGTGGAAAAACACAGTAAAACGGTTCAGAACTAATGGATTTTAGAGATGCACACACTGCTGCCCATTTGCTGCCTGTTAAGGCCTGCGTCAGACCATCGTTGAACTCACAGCACACTTTCTGCAAAGGTTCTAGTCATGCACTGTGATTGTGTCATGGTGACATGAAGGGAATTTTCTGTATTTTGACCATCAAATGTTATGATCACTTTCTTGTTCCTACTCTCATTGTCCATTTTATAAGCTTTTCTGACCTCATAGGACACTTTGTAGTTCTATAATTACTGACTGCAAAGCTGCTGTGTCTCTGTATACTTTATTATCCTCCTTTCACTCTGTTCATCAGTGGTTAGAACCCCACATGATCATCACAGAGCAACTTTGGTGATGGGTCATTCTTAGCACTGCAGTGACACTGATATCATTGCAGTGTGGTGTGTTAGTGTTTTGTGCTGTTACGTGTTGATCAGACACATTTAGTACTGTAAATGTCCAGCCAGCAGGATTCTGACTTTACATCCACAAGGTGGAGCAAGTAATTGGAGTATCTAATAGTGTAGATAATGAGTGGACACAATGTTTAAAAACTCCAGCAGCACTTGTGTGTGTGATTCACTTGTACCCACTCATCCCACATTAACACACCACCACCATATCTGTGATACTGGGGAATGAATCACAATCCAAATAATACCTGCCCTGTGGTGTTCCTGAAAAATAATCAAGTATGCAGAGAAACAGATACATACAGGGAGATACAGAGTGCTCCTATATAGTTAATTTAGCTGAAAAAGGACATAGTAGAGAAAAGAAGGTGGTTATATTGATTGTTATTATTATATTGGTTATTATATATTTGACTGCTCTGTGTATTTGTCATAACCAGGGCCACATCGTGGAATGTACACAAAGAGTGTGTGAGGATCTTAATGTGTGCAACGGTAAACTGGACTAAGATTTATGAGCATTTCTACACTGCTGGCAGAGCCACAGGGAAGTTGCCATGCTGATGTTTACAGTGCTGTTCTTCATCTGCTGACATGAACTATAGTTTAGTTATAGAGTGGACATCAGTGTGTGTGTGTGTGTGTGTGTGTGCGTGTGTATGTGAGTGTGTGTGTGTGCCTGAGCCTGTGGGTGTCCAGTGTCACTGTGACTCTCCTTCCTCTCAGCAGACGAGTGAGTGACACATCCATGACTGTCCTTTTCAGAGTTCATATGCGTACCCGGTGTGTGTGTGTGTGTGTGTGTACAAACTATCTAATGACTTTGGGGATGAAACCTCAGACAAAACAAGCCAAATGCTTTGGACACTGTATGTCCAAAAGTATTTATACAACCTTTGTAACTGGGGGAATTTAAGGTGCTACCATAATGCACAATGTAACTCTTCTGATGAACGCATTTTCCCACTGAAGTAATATAACATACCAGTCCTGCTTAAAAAAATATTGAAACATTTAATAAAAAAAGTTTTATTTGCAGTAATTTCCGCTTCTAAAGTGCTGTGCTATAGGCAAGGATGATGTGTCCGCTTACTTTGGTACCAATAATATCGCCCACCCATGGTGACATCCAACCATCTGTGTCTCACCACTATTAGAGGCACAATGCTGCTGCAGCAGCTCAGTCCAATCAGCTCTCTCTCCTGCCCTGCCCCTAAACCCATACATCACCCAGTGCCCCTCCCAAACTACCCCTCCCATTTTTAGAATTTTGGAGTCATCAGGGGGTTAGTTACCCTTTACAGCACTCCAGCATTGAGCTGTGGGGCAGTGGTAGAACTGTGTCCTCTGGAATGATTGTGTTCCATCCAATACTTTTGGGATTTTTTGTTTGGGAGTTGTGGATGAGGTGGGGAGGTCACCCAACATCCTGACATAATCAGTAGCTTGCAGCTCAAGTAATGCATAGCATTGGAGACTCCATGCAATGTCCTTTCTGTGAGTGCAGGGAAAACTACACAAATACAATTTGCCATTTAAAAACTCGACTGTGTGTTGCAGAAACATTTTTAAACATTTGCAGAATATTGTTTTACAGAACCAGCAATTGAAGGGCTCTTTCAGAAATCAAAGAAAGGGGGGCGCCGAGTGGTCCAGCGGTCTAAGGCGCTGCCACTATGAGCAGGAGGTCGCAGGTTCGAACCCCAGCTCATGCAGCTTTGCCATCAAGCTGCCGGTGCTCAGAGGGAGCACAATTGGCCCTGCTCCCTCTGGGTGGGTAGATGGCGCTCTCTCCCCACATCACTCCTAGGGTAATGTCTGCAGCACAGGGCGTCTGTGAGCTGATGTACCGGAGCCGAGCCGCTGTGCTTTCCTCCAAGCGCGCTGGCTGCTCGGCAATGCTGCATCAGCAGCAGCTCGAAAAGAAGCGGTGGCTGGCTTCACATGTATCGGAGGAAGCATGTGTTAGTCTTCGCCCTCCTGGTGTGTTGTGGCATTACTAGTGATAGGGGGAGTCCTAATGAGTGGGTTGGGTAATTGGCCGTGTAAATTGGGGAGAAAAATGGGAAAAATTAGAAATAAAATTATTTTAAAGAAATCAAAGAAAGCATCAAACGATGAATTGTTGAACTGTTTTAACACATTTATTTTTAAGAGTGGTTGTGGTTTCTTCTCACCCAGTGTCATCCTGTTGCTTGCTTTTAGCAGCTATGTGTTAAAGAATGTACTCTGCCCTGAAAAAGAGCTAACTATATGTGTAGAAAAGAGTGTTTTACACAAGTCACATTTTTGCTTAGTTATGAAAAGGTATTTAACAACAGCAGTTATGTCTCAGGCAGATTACATATAAATGATTACAGGTGTGATCTGATTAGACACTGAGTATCAGAGGCTGCTTTCGGGTAGTTTACCTCTCTGTGAGAGATCAGTGAGTGCTAGACATGCCTTTATGACGAACCTAATTAAGAGACTTAAAGAAGGGGTGCTAAGAGGGCTAAAATTTTGACAAATTGTTCACAACCTAGGCTCTCCTATAGCCAGCCACCAACACCGTTTGTCTGCAGTGGTGTTGTGAATGAGAAACCTGGAGTGCTACTGGCTATTATTTCATCAACAAATCCAGATTCTGGTTGCGATTAAGCATTAAATGCGTTTGAATATGGAGGCCTCATGATGAGCTCCTCAATCCCAGCAACTGATGTGATGATCTGGGGAGCCATCACATGCGACAGTTGGGTCACCCCTAGTAGTGATACGAGGGACAATAACAGATATGCACAGGACATCCTGCGGCCACGTCTTGTATTTCTTAGCAGTGCTTCTAACTATTTTTCAGAAGGATACACTATAAAACAGTATGTCTAAAAAGTCAATAGTAATATTAATTTGTTTCAGCTGATGCTCAGTATAAGGAGATAAAAATTGGATTTTGGTGGGGGAATAATCTGATCGGGACATCCCTAATTATACTCTAGTTACATCAATACTTTTGTATAATCATTATCGGGTAAAAAAATATATAATAACTTTACGATTTGACCATGTACAACTTCTAATGGTAATTTATGTGTATAGCCATTTTGGACATTTCTGTTGGTTTCACTGATCATGGAAGAGGACCATCACACTGTACAGAGCAGTTGTTGTTTTCAAATGAAGGAAAAAATAAATAAATAAGAATAAACCAAATATGGTACTTTCATGTGGATGATTATGAAATGTGATAAATGTGTACACATTTAGATTCAGTAATTTAAATGCACCTGCTTTTTTCTGTGTGTTCTAGTGGATTATAGTAACATTCAATGTGTTCTATGTGCAGTGGTACAACGCATGCCAGTTCAAGGGCCTAAATTGCTGTGTCCCCTGACCGCATGACCAAGAACGTGAATAATGAATGAAGAGACATACACTCAAGCAGAGAGAGCACTACAGTTCAGTGCAGTCAAGGTCCCTCACTTTGCATCTGTGTGCGCGTTTGTGTGCCAATACACACTCAGTCATGTGTAGATACAGGGATATCCTCAGAGGCAGTGACAGAGGAAGTGCAGCATCACAGGGACTGCCCTGTTACTGTGCAAGAGTGTTTTTTCGTGTGGATATATCTTTACAATTTAAGCCAATGTGCTGATGATGCACAACAGCTTTATTTTAGTTATTATCAATCAAAAAGAAATAACTATAAAATAGAATCAAAGACAAACACAACATATCCACTGCCTCCCCCTGCCTGCCCCACCTCGCACATGACAGAACAGAGCAATATGGTGGAAAATCTAATCGTCCATCCAAAGGGGTTGTCCGGGAGGCAGCCAGATTGCTAACAACCATGCATTTATTCAAAACATGCGCACTGTAGCCCACAACGAGGAAATACACTGCAGCCTTTACAAGTCAGTGTGCTTCAGAGGACACACTGGATTATGTCAAGCCCTTTATCTGACCCTCGACCATCAGCCATCCTCCAGCTGAGGCACAACTACTCTACAGAAAACTCAACTTCTACTGATTAACCGCTCACATTATCATTTTCCACATCTTTCTGACACCAAAGTTCTCCAACAAACACAAATGTTTATATAGATTGTTCTTTCATTCTAGAATGGCCTCCTCCCCTTATATTAAATTCCATTTGGGAGTATAATTCTATTTTATTCTATTACTTTTCAAACCTTTCAGATGCTGAACAAAGCCAACATCTGTTCTTTCTGTTCTCCAACACATTATCTATGGAATTGACAGAAAAGAAGAATAGAGACAGAATAATCAATCTGATGTGTTATATCCCCAAAACACCAAATAATGGTGAGAGAACATGAGATACTGATACTGTCTGTATTCTGGACTTTATTTAGCCTTTGGTTGATGGTTGTGTCACTAAACGAGGTCATCTTTGGTAATGGCAGAAGCTGGGAGATGAGGAATTTGTGAAAACAGTAAAGACGAAGGGGCTTTAGATAAAGGCAGCCAGACGAGAAACAGTTCAAAACTATCTGACTCAAAATAATCAAGCTCTGAATGTTTTCCTGAAGAGGATTCAGTCTCACGCTGTGAAGATTCACATAGCAGGGTATCAGTGCTGGTCCCCAGTATCCTACACCTGTCCTCTATACACACACCACCAGGCAGCAGTGTAGATGGATGACTCAGGTAGAGCTGGTGTGTGTGTGTGTGTGTGTGTGTGTGTGTGTGTTAGGGGGGATGGGTATAGGTGATGCTTCTTCACTCACACTATGCAACTTACCATCTGGATCAAGGACACAAGACATCAGATACTTTTCAAGGTAGGCCAGTGTAAGAATTCAAATTGATACCTAAGCTTACCAATGTTTACCAATGTTGTTAACAAAAGCTTGTATATCTGATATTTTGTCTTGTTTTTATTTGTTCCCTGATGTTTACTTTTGATGTTTGTATATGTTTATCTATCAGAACAAGTTGTTAATATTTTTCACATTTTCTAACCTCACTTTACTATTTAAAATGAATCAGGATTTGGCTTTAAAGACTGATACATGAATTATGATATCTGTTCTTATTGTCGGTTTTGTATGATTCTTCATCCAAAACATAATCCAGGCTGAAATACTCCCTATAATTTCAACACAATAGGTAGGGCAAAACTACTGTGGTTTTATACATGTATGTGTGCCCATTGCTATTTGTAAAATCACAAAAACATTGATTGTGTTTGCATGTACTAAATAATTAGATAAGTGCTGAAAATCCAATCAAGACATAATGCATTAAATCATATCTGATTAAATAAATTGTAAAAGTTACACAAGTACTATAAATGGGTAACTGGGTTCTTTAGTTTGTTAGTTATGTAAGTGTCATAAATAACACTAACACTGTAGCATTTTTTGATGATAGGATCTTTTTAGTGAATAGAGAACAATATGTACTTTCTAGGTCACTACAAAAATTAAACAAACTACAGCGTGGGTTAGATTTACGTGTAAAAATTACTAAGGTAGCTTTTACTACCTTTTACTTATGGAGAAGACCTTAAATGACATTTATTAAAACCTTCCTAGAGGAAAAAAACACAGCCCTAAAACTGATAGTCTGTTTAGGTAGTTTAGGTGTATAACTTTAAGTATTTTAGCTTGTGTAAAAAAATAACCAAAGCTAAATGAAAAAAAAAAACATTTGGATCACACTCACTTATAGTACCAGTCAAAAGTATGGACACATTTTAAATTCAGTGATTTTTCGTTATTTTTAGATTTTCTGCATTGTAGACAAATACTAAAGTCATCCAAACTATGAAGAAATACATTGTTTAATAAAGAAAACGTGTAAAACAAACCGGAATATGTTTTTTATTTTTGATTCTTCAAAGTAGGTAGCTCTTGCTTAGATGACAGACTTGGACATCTCAGACAGCTTTATGAGGTAGTGTCACCTGGAATGGCTTTCAGTTAACAGCTGTGCTGAACTTGTCAAGAGTTATTTACTTACATTTTTTGCCATCTTAATGTGTTGGAGAGCATCAGCTTAGTCAGCCAATCATGAGCTAGAGCTGTTCGTAGCTAATCCTCCTTACCAACATTCTGATGAATAAATTCAATACAGTTAATATTTTATTAATTTCCATCATTTGTGTAACGTTATATTGTGTAATTGATTATAATTCCATGTATTCTATTTGTACATCATAATCCATAATGTCTTTTGAATCAGTAAATCATTGGAAATATTCTGTAAATCATATTTATAGTACCATATTTTATTTATTCATACCAATCTATGTTTTAAATATTTTGTATATTTTGCACTTGCTGCTATTGCACTTTTGGTTAGAAGCTAAACTACATTTTGTTGCTTTGTACTTGTACATTGTAATAAAAATAAAGTTGAATCTAATCTAATCTATTCTTAAAAGGAAAAAGTTCTACATTACCTCTGATAAATGAGATGCTTGAGTCTTTTCTGGCTCCTTCTCAAAGTCGGCTCTCTCTCCCTCAGGCTGCAGCTCTGGCTGACGGAGCTCTGGAGTCGGGTATCCCACTCTCTCGCGCCGCTAGCCGCAGCTCCAGCTACACACGGGCTGATGAGTTCCAGTCACTCCGACCAATAAAACAGCTCTCCTAAAGCACAGCGACACCAAGCTCGTCGAGCTTCTCTAAACAAACTCAAGCACAAGCTAACGGTCGCTAACGCGGTTGCTAAGCGCTCTGAGCTAACTAGCTCAGCTTAGCTAAGCTAAGCTAACTAGCGTAACTTAGCTAGTTAACCTATTTATCTATCAAACAGTTAAAAAATTAAGAAAGCTACTCAGAAATATTCACTGAAACTGTCAGTACTCCACATTAAAAAGGACTAGCAGACACTTACTGCAACTATTTTTTTTACTCTTAAAGCCTCTTTTTAGAGCAAAACTACTTTTACAGTCATAGGCTTGACTTTTTAACCGTTCTCTCCCCGGCTTTGGTTCGCTCAGGATCCAGTCTCCCTCTGTCCCGCCCCTCTCACTCAGGAACCAATAGAAAACACTCAAAGCGTGAGATGTTTTTAGACGATCCAATCAGAAACAAGCTATAGAAAAACTCCGCAGGTATCATTAAGTATTATTATGCAATATGCAGGAAGAAGTAAAGATTCTTGAGTTTACAATACTTAATCAGAAGCAAAATTATCCACTCAAGCTTTTTACTCAAGAAAAATGGAAAAGTACTGCTTTCAAAACTACTTAAAATATAAAAATAATGCAAAGGAAAACATGGTATTAAGGACAAACGGTTAGGTGGTGCCACAGGGTCCTAGTGCATATCAAAATATTAGAATCATAGACTGTATATAGCTGGACAGAGCATCGTCTCTCAAAAGTGAAGCCACCACAGGTCGGGCGCCCCCTGCTGTTCGGCTGCAGAAAGCTGTGTAACTCCACCCATCCCCATAGGTTTCAATGGCAAAACAGACAACTTTTAATCACGTTTTTTTCTAATATGCTGTAATTCTACCTCCATTATTTAAATGCAGCAGCTAGTATAACCTCTGCTTATATTGTCAAATTTTTATATTCTCACATAATTCGTTTTTTAAAACGTTATTCAGCTCTATTCAAAAAAGGTGTGGTTATGGTAAAAGGGCTGGTTATGGGCGGGACCAATAACAGACCGTCAGCTCCGCTCCGCTTCGCTCTGCAGCCTGTGACCGCGAGGCAGCCCTCAGGGGCGGAGTTATTTAAATGAGTAGGAGCTCTCCACAGTCTTTCTCCCTCCTCTGGTCTCTACTGCGCAGACTCTGGTCTCAGAATCGCCAAAATGGCGGAAGATTTTGGCTTCATTTTCATTGAATGAATGGGAACGGCGACACAGCGTCCATCTTTATATACAGTCTATGATTAGAATATAATAGAAAAGTTACTTTATTTCAGTTATTCAGTTAAAAATGTGAAACTCACATACTAAATAGATGTATTACACGCAAAGTGATCTATTTTAAGCGTTTATTTCTTTTACTGGTGATGATTATGGATTACAGCCAAAGAAAACCAAAAAATCAGTGTCTCAGAAAAGTTGAATATTATATAAGACCAATTGGTACATTTGGCAGTTTGTGCAGTGTGCCAGTCTTGCTGGAAAATGAAATCCGCATCTCCATAAAAGTTGTCAGCTGAGGGAAACATGAACTGCTGTAAGATTTTCTAGGAAAACACTGCACTGACGTTAGACTTGATATAACACCAATGGACCAACACCAGCAGATGACATGACTCTCCAAACCATCATTGACCATCAGTAAAGTTGGCATTTCATTTGAAAATCAAGTACAGATAAATGTGTTAAAATGTAAGGAATAGAAGTCAACATTTGTAACACCTCTGGAAAACAACTGTGTGTGGAATGATTTACTCATTAACTCACTCACTATTTACAATATTACATTTGCTATATACTGAACTAATGTTCAGTGTGTTTAAGGAACATAAATAATTTCTCAGTGTATTCAATTTATAAGAGTATTCAACAAATTCCCCAGGAGGAGTTTGACAAAGTATGTGTGTAATGATGTCTATTATGTTTTTGCCAAGTTTCCTGAATTTTCAAGCAGCTGTGTTCTGACCGTACCACTTAGACGAACAAGTAAATAGTAGCTTTGACAGGCTGCCCGAGTGAATAATGACATAAAGGTTTGGGTGTTGTCCTGGGCCCACCACTAGAGTAACTATTACTGGGGCATTTTCCAGCCTGCCGATCTACCAGAGTATCTATGGGAGTGACAGTTCTTTATTCCTGCTCATGAGGGCAATATGGGTCAGCTAAATGATTTTTGGAGGGTCATGTAGCCCTAACACATCACCCTACAAAAATCAGGAAACCCAATGTCTAAGCATACTGCTAAAATGAAGGGGAAGTACTAAGTGATAGGGGCAAGGGGTGAAATGAGTTCGGGCGTTACTAATGGTCTAAGAAAAAGCTGCTAGTTTTTCATATTTTGTTTCTTGAACTTTGTTCATGACATTTTCTGGAGCAACTTTAAATACTGGTAAACTCTTCTTGCACTATACAGAAAAGTCAGTCTGGTTTAGTGGGTCTGCCTTGTGAAGTGTGAAAGCATAAGCCACGGGCTGTTTAGTGCCCTTGACAGAGGACTTGTGAAAGCGACACAAATGGAGTGTTTTCAATGTGGGACAGTGGGAGTGTGCTGCTGTGGAGCTGTAGAGCTGATCTGGGTTCAGTTCTGTGTTTTTCCAGAGAATCTCTGCACCATTTCTTTACAAAGCAGGGGAGCTGTTCCAGAGTCAGTAAGAAAAATGTTGGCAGACGCACTCCTGGCTTCTCCTTCGCAAGTCCTCGGCGAGCGCCAGACACAGTGATGGACGAGCCAGGGGGCCTGGGGAGTGCGGAAGGGCGCAGCATCCCTCCCTCTTTCCCTCGCTCCCTCCTTTCTTCCTTCTCTCCCAGCTCATCGTTAGCACAAACGCAGACTATCTATAGTGCACCTCTGACCTCATTTGACAAGAACATGAGCACCTGCCTGCCTCTCAACAACAAACAGTATGTGTGTGTGTGTGTGTGTGTGTGTGTGTGTGTGTGTGTGTGTGCATGTTTCTTTTAATATATTTTTTACAAAAATGTCATAAGAAGTTTTTCAGCACCAGCAAATTTACTCAGTTTTGTAATCAAGTAAGTAAGTTTGACAGAATTTTGTGTTTATTTCATTAAACATAAATTGACTTTTTATTTTTTTTTTAGGTTAGGGTTAACAGGTTTTAAGTCAAAAGGCTTAGACTGTTACATTCAGAGTAAATAATATATATTGTCAGTGTGATGCAAAAACATCTCCAAATAAAAAAATATTTTAAAGAGGAATGAAATAAACATTCTTAACTTTAAATGGAAGTCAATGTAGAAACATTTTATTGCATTATTTTGGACCCTTTCTATTGGTCTATTCATTCATGTGTTTCTATTGTTTACAGTTTTTTTTAGTATGTCTTGTTAGGGAAGGCAGCATGTTTATGATTGGCTAATCTTAATGCGCCTCAGAAACTGTGGAATACTTAAATCAGGTTCTTTTTCTGGATCTTTTAGCCGCCAACACAGAGCAGCCCACCGGGAATTGTGCCAGTGCTCCCTATGTCCAGGTCATCGCTGATGACCAGCTTTTCAACCATCAAAGACTAGACCATCTGAAAAAACTACCAGTAGAAACAGGAGTTTCAAGTCAGATAAAACAGGGAAAATGGAGTTACAAGGTCTCTACAAGTTAACCTCTTTAATGTCTGCATTGTAATTGAGCTATTTATGTTAAAATGTGTTGTTTAGTAAATAATAAAACCGATATGTAGGCATTGAGGAATTAAAGTGCAGGCCTACATATACTTCCTAACTCTGGGGCGCACTGTTCCAGCATTTCCTCTCTGAAAGCAGTTCTGGGCTGCATTTCGGAATCAGGGCAGGTAGCTGAGGAGACGCAACACACACGGCACTGACCCACATAGCTGACAGGTAATGAGGCAGGAGGAGGCAGGTGGTCATTCTGGTGGGCGGGTAGAGCTGTCCGTTACACACACATGCACACACTCACACACACACACCCAGATGGTCCCAGAGTCCTGCCCCCCCCCACCCCGACGCCTTTCTCTGAGCAGTCGAAAAGTTCATCAGCCAGTCTCCAGAGAGCAGCCAGTGCTGTGAAACATATGCATAAGTGTAAAGTGAATTGAAGATGGGGGGGTGCTGCAGAGGACAGAGGAGTTTGTAGTGAGTTTCAGGGTGTGAAATAAAAACAGCACCATCTGCTGGATTAAAATTTGTAATGCATTGCTACTGTGAACAGTGCTGTGAAAATTGTCTTCCTGTCATGGTTCAGGTCAAAACTGTTCCACAGCATACACTGATCAGCTATAACATTACCATCACCAACTTGTTTGTACACTTATTGTCTATTTTATTAGCTCTATTCAGCATACAGAAGCACTTTTTAGTTTTACTTTATAATTATAGACTGTACTCAATCTGTTATTCTGCAAACTTTTTTATTGTTATCCCCCTCTCATTGTTTTTCAATGTTCAGGACTAGGCGTATGCCATATTGTAACGTATGCAATAATATCGGCAACATGTTTGAATATCGTGAACGATGTTATACCCTGAAATATTATCACATGATGGTACTTTTTTTTTTCTATTTTTAAGAAAGGGGAATTCAAAATGTTCTCATTTTCTATTATATATCTACTAGTGACAGATTATATCTGTACAGTAAAATTAATTTTACCTCAATCCTGGATATATGGAGATAAATGGAGTGCATCATTAGTATCATACCATTCTGGATCATTTACTGTTACAATCTGATTTTGTTGTAGTAGCGTATTCTTGATTTTTTTTTTTTAAAACAATGTTTTGTCATATCGCCAGCAGTATCGTTATTGCAAAAATACAATGAAATATCATGATATTATTTTGGGGCCATATCACCCACCCCTATTCGTAGCACAGCAGTGGCACTGACATGGTGTAGTGTGTGTTGTGCTTGTATGAGTGGATCAGACAGAGCAGTGCTGCTGACGTTTTTAGTGAGAATTGTCCACCAACCAGGAACATCCAACCAGCATCCAACGTTTTGTGGGCAGGGTCCTGTGTATAGTGTCCTGGGGCAGTGTCATGTAACCACAGATGAAAGACTAGAGGAGGAGTAACACAAAACACAAAATATTGCAGCAACAGATTCAGAGATTCTCTCTGTGACTTTATAGTATTTATTATTACAACAAGCTAGATGCATACATTTTTATAATACAAGAATTATTTTATGTTTTACTGCAAAAACATGTGAAATTCAAAGGGCTTTGCCTTTTTTACACTGTCTGCACATCTCTTTTTCATCACATCATGAAGATAGTAGGCCATAAGGCTTCACATCCCTCTAAACTCATCCAGATGTATGCCACCCAGTGCCAGTTCCCTCCATAATACCATAACAATGTTGAAAGAGGCTCCTCTGCATTATCCTGCATAATAACCCATAATGAGCATAATTCTCTTCTTTCTAATACAGCCAGAGCCTTGCTTTCAGCAGGTGGCCACAAAACCTCATATGCATACAGCAAAACAGAGGCATGGAAAAGACATGCAGAGAGAAGACTCATCGAAACTGATAGGAAACGGGAGAGACAACAGCTCTATAACACACTTACACTCCCACAACTCGCTAAACAGTGGTCCCCTGGGACCACAGCCAATCAGCACAGCCTCAGATTCAAAGCACAGCATGTGTGCGGGGTGTGAGGGGATGCGGTGATAAGGCCTTGTTAATGCTAAATGTCTGATGAAGGATGGGATTGATCTCACAGCAGGTATCAAAGACTTAATTGGTCTCAAACAAACAAAGTCAAATCCCTCTTCTCAGTGAGTCCTCTGCTGTCAAAAAGCCAGTCACCGTCTTAATTAGGCATCAGTTGTGAGGAATTTGGAATTCTTTGAGGTATGTCTGTTTTCGATAAACATGGATAATTAGCTCCGGCAGAACCCCATCACTCCTCTCTGCCAGCTATATACAAGGATGCTATGGTAAAATGTACACACACCCATTCATGAAATGATCTAATCAGCCAATTTTGTGAAGCAGTGTAGTGCATAACATCATCCAGATACATGCCCCACAGCTTCAGCTGATGTTCCCAGACGACATTTCAACATTTATTTATGCTTAAATCAGTATTATATCAAGATTAAAATGAATTGAACTGAATTATGTAATGGTTTTGAATGATTAATCAACATTGATATATTTTTTACCGTCTCTTACTTTTCAACATTAATCTATAGATTAATCTATACTTTAAAAATATAGAAAAGGAGAAGTAAGTACAGAAAAGTAAGTTCCTCAGATAGAGGAAGAACTAAGACATCAAACTTTACTGTTTAGGTTGTTGTTGTTTATATTTTAAGTTATTTAACAGTATAAAATGTCATATAAATATAATAAAACGCTAATAAAATCAAAATAATGACCATATTTATATAATGATTATTACACTGATTCATTGGTTTACCTTGTAACCTTGTTACAACTACTAAACATTAGATGCATTAAAACTGTGATTTTAGTGATTCTGAGCATAATTAATGGTTCAAGGTGGGCTTACTTGAATATATATTAGGTGAACTCATGGGATTTTCTGCACAACCGTCTCTATAATTTCTGTTTGTACTAGTGCAAAGTTGCCATAAAATACATCTAATGATCTGCAGTTCTTCTGACAAAAATGTCTTGTTGGTGAAGGAGGTTCAACAGAAAATGATGGAACTGGTTGAGCTTAAAGAAAGACTGTGGTAAGCAGAAAAAAACATCTTAAAACCCACAAGATATAATCACTACTGCCCACATACTTCCTGGCATTCTTTATGTTGGCATGAATTTTCAGCAATACATCTACTAGAGTTCTGACCACAAACATAAAGATGGAAGAAGTTGTAATAATGTACTTACTACCAAAAAGATATACATATTAGCGGTAGAGAAATGGTGGAAAATGGCCACCACACATTTAGTTTTCTTGAAGTCCATATGGCAGTGTATCACTTGCTCTATTAGCTGCACTGCCCATGATTTCCGGGGGTATTACACTGTTTCTTCTGTATCCGATGTTGTTAAAGTGTGGGGAGTATTTCCTAGCTTCAGCTGATTTGAGTATTGCTGATCGCTACAGTTTACCCTATCACAGACATCATTGCAAAAGTTGATTTCAGGGAAGTTTTTTTAATGTAAGCTAATGAAGTTTATCATCATAGTTATCCAGAGGTCATGAGGGTAAATTTGAGTTAGGAGGTTGCCTCGCACTATGGGCTGCATTAAAATTGCCTTGTCTACACTGCAATCATTATGCCACAGACACAAAATTCTTATGGCAGCTCAAAATATCAGACATATAGCAAAATTGTAATTGTAAGTATATTCTAGATTTTTGGTAGTGTTTCACTATGCTTAGTGCACCAGACAATGTTTTAAAAGAAAGAAACAAAAGGGAATGTGTGTGTGTGTGTGTGTGTGGAAGTGAGCATGATACAGATGGACAAACAAATAGAGTTTGAGCAGTTGAGCAGGTGTTTCATTTACTCAAACACTCCCCATGAGCATGAGAAGAGTGCAAGTAAGTGAGGGAGAGAGACAGAAAGAGAGAGAGATATGCATTGGTATGAACTCTCTCCTGATATTAACAGAATGCAGCAGCTGTGTGTGTGTGTGTGTGTGTGTGCTGTTGGTACTGCATGCAGCCTACTGCCACCTGGATTTTAATACTTAGCAACTACATCTGCCCTGAGCAGCAGGAATGGTACAGGCTAACCTATAAACAGGCCACGGCAATCAGGAGTAAAGCTGGATCTACGGATTTACAGAGGAGGATTAACATTTATTGCCAGTGAAATGAATATCTGTTTTCCCCCAGTTTTTCACAGAATCGGCATATACTGTAAGGCATCAGGATCAGAAATATGCTGCATGTTTTAAATAAGCTCAGTTTCATTTTCCAAATTTTGACCGATTTGTTGCAAAAAGTCATATGGACATACGGTTCAGTAGTGACCTACATTAGGCCTAAAGTAATATCAAGCATTCTAGATTTTTTGGTTGACTTAGGGACGGAAGAACCTTTTCAGAGATGTTACTTTTCTTTTATACCCTTTTAATTTTATAATTAAATATTGAATAATTCAAATTTTTATTTACTTTTAATAATATTTTCCAGGGATGTCCCCCTCAGAAACAATTTAAAGGTTCAAAATGTATCTATTGTTATTTTATTATTATTATTATATAATAGGAACTAATACTGTGTATGACCATACATGAATTATTAAATATGAAGGGTTACATGAAAGACAGGACATCCTGGGGCACTCACACTTACTTTTTTTTTTTTTTTACTTTTGGCAAAACCACATAAATTATAAAAGTTCAGGGTGCGCCATATGAATTGGACATTCCATTTCCTTAATCCACAGTATCATGTATGTGCTGGAAATATATCATAGAAAGGCATTACCACCCATAGTGGATAACACAGTGGGTAGTAATGGTCGCAAGTGGGGGAATATGTAACATTTTCCTTCCAACAGAATCTCTAGCAGTGACTCCGGCAGAAATCACATCAACATTCAATGCAGGAGAACCCATACACAGATCCTACTGTGTGTATTCAAATAATTGATTTAAAATATTACACACAGGTGACAGGTGTGTTGCATTAGATTTTGAATATCTCAACATCTCATTTTATATAAGATAATGAAATAGTTCCTCCCACAGCTGCATTTTTTATTCTTTGGTTTAATATATAAAAAAAGACCAGCATCTTCAACACTATTTCGAGAGATACTGTGATATAATATAAGGGTGCTTAAGCAAGGGCTAGCCATGCATTAGAGAAATGCCATATTTTAATGCCTATGGATATAAAATCTCCCATAAGTGTCTCAAAACTTGTCCATCAAGTGTATGTTGATGTGTATAATGTGCTGACATTGTGCTACACAGACACAAAACTGCACTATCGCAGAGGAACACCCACCCATTCACTCTGAAAAGTTTACTAAAAAGCAGTCTACACAGTACAGGTCCTTAAAATGCCTCAAAAAGGATCTGCGCTTAGTCTGCAACTTCTAAAAATGCACCACAATGCATCCTCAGCCCTTCTGCTTTCAAAATAGAAGTACTTTTATTAACACAATAAAGCACTGTTCAGACTCTGCCTCTCCAGCAGTGTGCTGCGGGAATCCGAACCAGCCCTCCTGCAAGGAAATCACACACACCTTAATGTAATATTCTAAAACAACCACTTTAATCATTTTATATTTCAGGTTTTTCAAAGTCATTCGTAAGTCACACTTCCCTTGCAACGACGGCACGAGCTAAAGGATCTATGGAGCATTCACAACTGATGATACAAAAGAAAGAAAAAGAAGCCAGCTCAGAAAGTGATCCATGAGATGGTACATACACTCGATGGCCTGTAGAAGCCAGGACTGATGTGACTGATGAAAAGTAAAACCAGTTTATTTGCAGTTAGATGTCATAGATAGAACAGTAGTGATCATAAACAGATAGTGAAAAGAGTTTGAGGTTATGGAGAACAAAGAAATTAAAAGGAGAAAAAAAAATACAAAAAATGCAAATGGATAAGAACCAAAACCGAACTATTTAAAGCAGATCCCTCAGTACTTCAATTTAAAAAAAGAAGCAGCTTCACTGGGATCTACCTTCACACAAACAAACAAAAACACACACACTGCCAAAATTACAGTGGGACACACTAAGAATTTTTTTCACCAATTCAAACACACAGGGAGCATCCCAATTGCATATTATTTAACAACACTAAAGTGGGTTTGAATATTAAGAATGTAGCACAGATAAAAATTATGTTAACTCATGTTAACTAACAAATTTTTCAGTCATTTTTGAGTAAGCGTGCACCGATGCACACCATTATCCCACAATGCAATGCAAAACAGAAAGGGATGAGCTATTCACATCTGGAACACTATTAGGAAAAAAAAATCACCTGATAATGTCAAGTGCAGCGGATGGAGTACTTTCAGTGATGTATGTTTTGATGCTTCATCAATTTCTCTTAGTACAAAACAGGTTAGTATGTAATATTTTGTGTATCAACCTGCTGAACCCACTCTATTAAGATTAGTATATAGTAAATCACTGTCCAACATAACATGTTCTCCCTTTTTGTGCATTTTAGTTTTCATTGGAACTCTATTGCTAATCTGTACAATGTGCAAAGAATTCTGGAAGAACAGACCAACAGAAATGCTCTGAAATTACTGGGGGAAAAAAAACAACAACTCTTATTTACATTAACTTCCATTCAAAGTGAACTTTTTAGCATTCTCCTGTAATCACTTTGGAGATACATGCATTTTATTGGACAGTGACAATATAGCCTGTAGTATGTGTGCACTACGCAATTGGGACACAGCCTTACTTCACCAGGACTATTCAACAGGATTATTAAATGCTATGAAGGATGATGGAAGGCTTAAACAAAAATGGGAAAAAATATAGCAGGGGAAAAAAAGAGGAAATCTGAGATGACATCACTCTCCTCCTAGCCTCTGACAGACAACTTGGCTTTGCATTTCTTTTTTTTTTTAGCTGCTTGATGCAATCGAACAAAGCACACTAGCTGAGCGTGGTTTTTAAAATGTGATTTTTAATTCTGTACATGTAATAATAAATGTGATGACAAGGTATTCAGTGTTGATTGCTTCTCAGGTCACAATTCCGCATGTGCTTTAAAACTGCGCTCACTTGGAAAACGGTAAAGAAATCGGCAGCTCTAAATCAATCACTCACTCCACTCTCTTGCCAAATGCTTTCATTTTTACAAAGGTTTCACTAGAAACAAAGAAAGAGACACAACCGGGCCAGTGGAGCACTCATGCTCAGCTGTAAGGAAGCCAGCACCAGGCTCTCTGAGCGGTCCTAGGATTATAACCCTTTAAAACACAGATTTAGAAAACAATATTAGATCAGAGAATGATACAGAATGATTGGGGCATTTGTGGTTACCAGTAAATCAAATTTAAACAAAGGGGGAAAAAAAAGATAGAGAAAAAAATAATCCACAAACATCCAAGGACAGTAAATGCCTGTATGTAATTTTTTTTTCTGTTTCTGTGGGATATATGTATACGCCCAAGTAGTGAAGCAACTAGTGAAGATGGACTCCCACATGAACTATAATATTTCCCCATCTTCTTTAATATAATTGCTTAAAAAAAAAAAAAAAAAAAAAAAAAAAAAAACACACTCAACCAAGAGATTCCCACCCAGCTGGCTTATTCGAACTATAACTTCCGGATCAGTCAGATCAGAGGTGTTTCCAAAAGGGTCCATACACTCTCCACAATAGGAGAATCCTTCATTCGTTCATTTAATTATTACCAGAACACAGCGCTATGCATGCCCAGGGTTGCCACAAGTTTGGCTTTGCCAAATAACGGCACAATTTCTGTTCCCATTTAAATTTAGCCAACACAGCTCCTCCAACCACAGCTAAGCTGATGCATAGAATTGTTATAGTGAGTTAGCTATATCTCAAGAGTTAAGATGTTCATAAAGACAGTGAAGAGCACACTTAAAATACACTCAGCTTCCCACATAATCTATTAGTCAAAAGGATTCTGTTTGTTTTTTTTGCACACTTTAAAAACAAGAAGGATTACAATGAGGGTAACAAGAAAAAAAATCTATAAAATCAAACAGCAGGAAATGGGTGTGAAATGGGATCAGTAAGGCCATGGTTGAAAGAAAACAAACAAGGACTAACTGAACAAAACATTCATGAAAACAATAAGTTATTAGGAAAGTTTCATGTTTCATAATCAAGATCTTCTGTTTGTTGTCTTTTTTTTTGTAAGAACGTCTGGTTCAATCATTAATGCTGTCAGTTCATGATGCCTCCCATATACCCACCCGCAGTACAGTGCCAGTGTTTCCCCCAGTATCAGCCTGTTCACAGTCCAACCGCCAACCCCCATACTCGCAAGCGCGCACACACACGCACACACAAAGCCTACTTGAGCCCCTACTTCATGATTGAGAAGTGTACATCTGTTTTTTGCACTTTTGAATCTTCTGAATGAAGTGATCCCAATAGTTGAGGAGCTATGACAAGCTAAGGATTGATCAAATGCATCTGATACACATTTCATGTTTACAAGCATTCATGCACACGGACACACATACAACCAGACAATCCTGCAATCCTCCTACCCAAAACCATAAACCATACAGACCTCAAATAGAGAATCCTTGCCTGAACCTAATAACAGGTGGCTTTTTCCCCTCGCCCTGGAGAAGATTATATAAGAGGAGGAGAAAGATGATGGGAGGAGGGATTTAATTTATTATTTTGTCAAATAAAAAGGATAAAGCGCATCTGAGTAAAGGGCACATGGGCTCTCCTAGCTCAAGAGCTGACGAATCTCCTTGTGCATGTGACACAAGAAGTCCACATATGATGCTCCGCCACTGTTGTTTTTGTCCTCCACAAGGAAGTGCTTAAAGATCAGCTCCAGTTTGTCTTCTTGCTTCACCACCATCAGCTACAACAACAACAAAAAAAAAAACGGTAATACCAACAGTTAGCCTTCAACAGGGAATGAACGATGGCAGATAAAAGGAAGAGGAAAAAAGGAGGCAGAAAAGACAATGTAAGTAAAACTGACAGAAGCAGACAGCTTTGGGAAAGCAGAACAGAAAAAGAGAAAGCAGCTTTTGACAGGTTTTACCTTCATGTAGCGAGAGCGCTGCATACGGAAAGACTCAATAATCTCCCTCAGCCTCTTCGAGTACGGATTCTCCAAAACCGGCAAAGAGGTCTAACAATAAAACATCAGAGCGCAAGTTTGAGATGAGCTATGTTTACATCACAAAAGATGATGATATACAAAATATCAAAAGATGTTATTGAAAGTCGTACCATGCTGGGGTCTATCTGGCTGAATGCAGGAGTGCCGAAAATGTTCTGTAGGAGCTCTTGCTGTGCATTAGCCCCCACCCAGAGGAACAGGTTCAAGCCAGTCTCCAGCAGGTATACTCCCCCTTTGGACAGCCTTTCCTCAGAGTCTCTAATGGCTACAGGAAGAGCATCGCTTTCCACATCCAGCTTGTGCTATATAGAAAGATAAGAATCAAGGACACACAAATAAGGAAATATAGATAAATATTCTGAGAAAGAAGGCCAATATTACTCAATATTTTAACTATTACTGAATAAAAAATGATGTACAAATATTAAACACAAACACAATATGGTGAAATAACATGAAACATCTAAAACTTGGATGCTTGCTTATTTCCATTATACATTATGTAGACACATGCAGAGATCAACGTGCCAACAACTGTGCCTCACCACTGGTAGCAGTCGTGGGTAAAAGAACACATGGCTCTCTGTCACATCCATGGCGCTGACCAGCTGTCTCAGGTAGGCGCGGTCGTCCAGGGAGACATCGGCTCCAGGGTGCAGAACATCGCTTTTCAGAACACAGTTTAGATAAACAGGCAGCAGCTTCATACACTCTGGGAGGATCAGCTGTAAATGCAGAGAAAAAGAGAGTTGGAAAATAAAATGATCATTTACAAGACTATTGTGGTTTAGTTAATTCCAATAAAGTACAACTTACACTACTAGTAAAAGCACACAACTCACCTGACCAGCAGAGGATGGGCTGGCACAGTTTTTGCGGTAGCATGCCAGGATTTGGGCGCACTGGTTGACCAAGCTGTCCCGCACATTCTTGGTAGGGTTGTTGAGAATACTGCGATATGCTATAAAGCACATGAGCACAGAATACATAGTTGATCATTAAAATAAGACAGATTATACAACATATACAATGTTTCAGAACATCTGAAAGATAAAGAAAAAAAAAACATTTTTTACTTACCATACTTGGCAAAGTAGTTTATGATGGTATCTGTCTCACAGTTCCGGTATAGGTCAGCTAGCTGGGCACAGCAGTTCACTGCCATGTTGTGGATACGTAGCCGTCTCTGACCAGTACAGCTGGTGTAAAGTACAGCACACTGCAGAGACACACACAAACATAAATTTGTACAAAAGTGGGGCCAGAAATTATTTAAAATATACAGAACACACAATTCCTTCTCTTTTATGAACCTGCATGAGCGCGCCGGTCTCCTCACTGAGCTTGTCGTCATGTCTGAACTCCACTGTGACAGTCTTGTCACAGTCCAAGCCTGCCAGCTCCACATCTGTGGTGTTACTCATGTAGAAGGAACCGAAAAAGTCTGTGGCCCGGATACCTAGTAGAACAAAAACATGGTTTTAAACACACTTTGTTTCCATATTCACAGCACTTTACGTGTTTTGAAGGACAGCCACTATCTGTTCTGCACTTAAAGGAGTTACAGCATCAAGGTGTGAAACAGTCCATGGACACTCACCAGTGCTGGTTCGGACTCTCATCACTGCATCAAAGCCCATTGGCTTCTGCACATCTTTCCTAAGATCATTCAGGAACCGCTCCTGATCAGACTGAGCCTGAAACATGAGCATATTAAAGATTAAGACCTTAAGTTTTACAGAATATAGAAACATATAATCCATAAACCTAATTGAAACAGCATCAGTTTTTGGATCTGTAAAAACATTTTCTTGCTTACCTGGAAATATGTGTATTTGTAGACAGAACCCCCTGTTGATGTGGGGACTACCCCTAAAGTGGCTACATCCACGTACTGATTAGGAAACAGGAAGAGATCCACACAGCAGCCCTGCGTTACACACTCCTTGGCCAAGTTAGCGTAGAAGCTTATTTGGGGCTGGAATAATGACTGAAAAATAAAACAAAAGACAAGGGAAATTAATTACAATTTAAAGCATTATTATAAGAAAAAAAAAAAAAGAAATGAACTAGTGAATAAACCTACAACAAGCTCCATGAGCCTCATACTTTACTTTGAGCATTAAAAGTGATAAATAATGAAGTGTATTATTAGCAGTGGAACCCCTGGGACTGTAATAAGAGCGTATGAAAAAGAAGATTAAAGACGTACCTTTTCTTTGTCTGTGCCCACCAGTTTTTTGTCCTCTCTGTTCTTCAGCTTGCCTGGAGCCTCAGCAATGGGCAGAGAGGAGTGGAAGACAAAGAGCTTTCCAGCACAGTCAGCAGCCTGAGAAAGACCAGCTCTATTACAATCTTCAGATTTGTACCATAAGAAGTCAACAACACTAATGCAAGCCATCACTGCACGTAGTACTGCTATTATAAATTTCAGAACAAATCCCGTTATAATCAGTGTATGTATCAAAATACAGGGGTGAGGATTTAATATATCACAATAAATTGCAATACTGTAAGCAAGGTAAAAATGAACTGTATAAATTCAATGTCATAAAAACAGTCATAGTATATAAAACACCACTTTCATCTATAAATTGTAAAAGTTAACTTTTTATCCAATCATAATGGTGTGTTAGAACACTGCTATCTAGCAGGTGGAGTTTAAGCACCACTTTTTACATGTAAACTAAATTAAAAATCAATATCGCATTTTTATGATGCTTTGATATCAAGACAAGCAGTGTAGGAACTAAAACGCAATGTGGCTAAAGAGAATCAAACAAACAAGGTACCAAAAGTGTGCAGAGCTGAGTACTGTTTGTACCATGCAGTGAGAAAACACCATGAACATCCACATCTTTAAAGCTACGTAGAGCTGACTGAGAAAAATACCTTAAGTGCTTCAAGCCCTGCTTGGATAACAGGGCCAAACACGGTCTCTGTCTCCCGAGTGTCTGCAAACATGTCGGGTATTTGATCCAGCAAACTGAAATGAACAAGAGACCACACACACTTTTTAGATGCTTATCATAAATAAAAAAACTCCACAAAAATACATACATAAAAAAAGCATGATAATACCTACCTCTCGATCACAACCCTAGACTCGGACACATTAACAAGAAATCCATCCAAGAGGGGTACGAACATGTCCGCTACATCCGAGACCACCATCATCTGAGGCTGGGCCAGAGATGCTTTCACGTTATAGAAATGCAGTACTTTGTTGTAGGTTACAAAGCCCACTCGTATATTGGATTGCACATCAGGGTTTTCTCTAAATATAAGCACACAACAAAACAATACATTATGCACTGAATACTCTGAACACTGATCCAAGTTCTGTTTGGTTATAAAAGCAACATATTAATCCAAAATACAGATTTTATGATACATTGTATCATTTCCAGTCAAGTTGTACCTGGGCAAATAGTCCAACAGGGTCTTGAGCTCCTGGCATACCATTCTCACCATGCCGTTTTTCACAGCATTATATGACACATCGATCAAGAAGATAAAAGCAGGGGGCTGGGGAATCTTGTTGTTCTATAAACAAAGCAAAAAGAATAAAGTTAAAAAAATAAAAAATAAAAAAAAATCACAAAATCAATCCATTAGAGTAACTGTTAAGGGTTTTGTTGATCACAACTTATTGGGGATGCATACCTTACAGTAATCCACTGTGGCCATAAACTCATAGCTGCCCATAGAGAGTTCTGGTCGGTCACAGCAGTCTACACGCTTCCCTGTGTGGTCCAGATGCTGGAAGTAATGGGGAGGCACTGTAACAAGAACCAGTTAGATTATGTTAAATACACATTTCTCCTGGGCAAACATGTTAGGGCACACCCTGATCTCAATCAAACAAGTCATTCAGAGTTCTATTCACACACAGGCCAAGCTTAGGAACTGAATACACTATTACCACATCTGATGACTAACAGGCCATAAAAACCTGGGCAAGCCTACCCTCTGTGACGCAGCTGCAGAAACCACACTGGAAGCGTCGGCCGCCCTCAATGAACTGCATGTAGGGACACATGTAGGCCTTACAGCGGTTACAGCGAATAGGACCACCTTCTCCATGGTCCACTATATATGGGGGAATCTGAGAAGTAGAGAAAGGCAACATGAAATAATAATGACTTTTTTTCAGTTTCTGGTTGGAAGGCATGAAAAACATTTGATTTAAAAACAAATAGGACATGATTCGAAAAGAAATTATCCCCATCCAAATAACCAGACTTATATAATGATCAGGATGGATACACAAAAAACAGACCAACATGTTAAGAACTACATGCTTTGCTCATCTCAGATGAGGTCAGCATTCATGATTCTATCAATAAAGAGACTAGGCAAAGTGGCAAAATATGATAATAGGAAAGGATAATAGCATAATTGCAGTGTAAAAAGCACAATTCATTCATTATTCATTAAGTCAAAACATGACAAGTTTCACAAATAATTTTGTATATACCTAAAACAGTCAGACATGGTGGTGGTAGTACAATACTCTGCCACTTTAAATCCCAGACAATTTGCCATAGCTTCTGGAACAAGGAATTCCACTCTTTGGGTCAAATTTATTTACAAGTTTTAGAGTAATATTCAAGATTGGTTTACATTCGTGCCTGTAGTCTTATCCAGTGTCATTTAATATTGATATTAATATCTGAAGCTTAAGCCCTAATGTGCTTAAGATAGAACTGTAACAGAAGTAGCATTAATGATCTAAAACAGCTTAAGAGGGCAACTGAATTAAACTACTATTTGTAAAAAAAAAAAGGGGGGGGGGGGACAAAAAAAAAACAATAATCAGATCCTATTCTAGCACATTACTCTTCCCAGTATAGACAATATCAAAACACACATTACACAAGCCCTGCACGATAATCCATTATTAATTTATATGGCATCCAGCAGCCCCAAAACACTGGCTTATCTACCTCTGGTGCTAATACCTTTATGCTTGTCCATGTAATGCTTTCTCTTTATGACTTTATAATTCTGTGCTTATGTAGAGAACATTAAACTGCCACTGTGCATAAAAGGTGCTACACAAAAAAAAAAACTTGCCTAACACAAAGTTGAGCAATTAGTCAGTGTAAAATGCCCGTATTTGTCAGCTTGTACATTTTTTCTTTTTATCCTTTTGTAACAAACATGAACTACTCAACTGTATACATTTAATCCAATGCAGCTGTCTATTTAAATGCTATTTAACTCATTACAATGAACAGCCATTGCAGGGAGGGGGCATGCATACTGTGTAATGCATGCACAGTGTGTAATGATGCAATGTCTTACTTCATCTGGAGGCAGAGTAGCCAGGGGCTTGATTACTGCAGCCAAGGGCACCTGGGACTGTTTGGCCATGTCTGAGGTGCAGGGCATGTTATAGGATGTGCATCGGATGAACCGTGGACTTGCATTTCCTGTGAACATGCAGAGAACACACTCTTTAATGTGGAAATTTGACAGTGCACAAAATATTTAACTTACAAACTGTTAAAACATAGTTTTATAAATCCTCTATTATCTGAAAGCTAATTGTAACAGGGACCCTCACTTTTTCTGTGAAGGTCTTTCTCGACTAGCTCACAGGATTAAGCTGAAATAATGAAATTTATTGAGTACAATAAATTGGGTAAAGAACCAACAAGATTGCTTACCTTGATCTTTAACTTGAAAGTTAGTAGTGACAAGAGGAGGGGCTTGACCTCTGACCCCTGTGACAAAAGGCTCACTACCTTTGTTTGCTTTGTCATCCTCAATCACCTGAATCTGTGAGAGCAACCAAATACAAAATCACACAATCAATCTCTAATGCAAAATTCCCATTAAAAAAGAAAACTACAGAATCACATCTACATTTTAGGAAGCATCAAGTTTTAGATTAAACAGCCTTTAGATAAGAGAACATGCTTACAGAGAAATGTAAACCACTGGCTTATTCATTCACTTAGCTATAAGGTATAGTCATGTACAGGCAGAGACTAGCTAGCATGCAAGGAGACGAAGAGAGACAATACGGGGAGGGTACCAATGAACTGCTACATGTGACAAAGCCAGACACTCAACATTCCTAGTTGTTTAAATTCAAATCAATCAAACTGTTTTACGATTTGGTCTCAAAGTAAGGAGTCAACCTACATTTTAGTCCTTTTTGAGCTAAATTATAAAAATAATAATCAACATTGCTAGCAGCTGTTAAACAAAATATCTGAAAAGCTCTAACAGTGTCATTGGTAACAGAGAGAGGTGGGTTGAGACAGAGATGAGTATTGAAGAGGATGATTAGAGTTAGTGCAACAACAGAGAAGTGCAGAGATACACAGGGCACTTACTGGGCTGGGAATAGCGTCTGGGTCTATTCTATGTCGTGTTTTCTGCACAGGCGGTATGTCAGAGGCTTGCTTTATATTTTAACAATTTAGTCCAGCAAATTAAAGAGAAAAGAGGGAAGCCAAAACAAATGAACAAAAAGAGAGAGCAGAGAAAATAAGATAAACAGAAGTGTAACCACAGTTACAGTACCTCTGCTTTCAAGGCTAGAATAACCATGATTAAAATCCCATTGTTAAGCAATACCAGTGAACATCGATGCAGATATTGCCAGAAACACATGCAGTATTAAACAAAGCTTTTGGTAGCCTTGACAGACAAAAAAAATCGTCATACGCTAACTATGTTACTGTTACCCCGCCATGGTGCATGCACATCAGACACAGGAGACTCCAGAGCATAGCCTTGCTTACACAGAACACTGCACATGTTTAAACGTACTGCGATAACAAACAATTATTCTTAATAAAACCATATACATTGGTGAGAAGAATACTCAAAATGGATGCAATTGTGTTTGTGAATACAAGAGAGAATAGAACATTTAAAAGGTGAATTAATACACTGAGAGCTACAAAAGAAAAACTGTATTGAACAGTGACAGAAAAAGAAGTATATAAAAGAAAAAACTAAAAGAATGTACCGGGCTGGGGATGGAGTCTGGGTCAAGTCTCTTTGGTGCAGAGGGTGCAGGAGCCTGTGCAGGAGGTGCAGCCCCATAATTCTGCTGTCCAGGATACTGTCCGGCATAGCCAGGTTGTGGACCTCTCACCTGCCCAAAAGCCCCTGCAATACACAAGAACATTTTCAGCAAATTATGCTTGGGACATAAAGAATGCTTGGTAAAAGATGTAACAACATTGGGGATATTGAGTATTGGAATGTGTTTGATAATACAATACAGATCACCATAGAGGGGCTATATAATCTTAGTAAAGTTATATATTGAATTTATTTAAATAACACTTTGGGACAACATGGCAAAAATGCCACAGTATGCCTATGTATGAAAATATACCCTAATACCCTTTAAATCTAACTAAAAGAAATGTTTACTTTTGATGTAATAAGAACATTGAGATCTGCCATATAGCACTCAGGGTGTAAACACAACATAAAACTAACCCCTACCTGCCACCAGTGCTTTAACTGTTAACTACACTTTGATGCTGTGTTTGAGAATTGATACAGAACTGCAAAACATGATCCAGTGGCTCAGCTTTTGGCAATTGTATGCCTGATTCAGCCCCAATCCTTTTTTTAACCACTGTGCTGCTGTTCCAACAAAGCATCCACCAGGAATCATTAACAGACATTATTTACATCTTGCAGTGCTGAAATGCTTTTTGAGTAAGTATGTGGTGTTGAGATGTAACCATAAAAATCTTGAAGATCTACAGCTCTACTGTTTTGGACACGTTAGAGGAAGTCTCCTTTTCTCAAGCATATAAAATATATGTGCAGACACTACCATGTCCATCACCCTTGGATTATAGCAGGTTAAAAACAACCTACCACATTGTTCTGTACCTTTTCTGGTTTAAATCAGCCCTGAACAATACACGAGTGGGACAACAAAACACTAATGAGTGAGAGTGTGCAAAAAAGTGATTTAATTTCAGTCCTAATAGCAAGAATACTTTCTAAAAATATGAAATAAATGCATGTAAGTGCAAATAAGGCAAACAAAAAAATTAATAACCAAAAAAAATTACAAAATGACATATCTGCTTTTGGCTGAGTTAGTGATAAGACTTAATAATTCTAACACAAAATAACTTATTATAAACTTTTTTACGCTCTACTCGCATAACAAATGAAATAAAGGGTTCATCACTTATGATGCTTGGAATCAGCTTACTACTGCTTCACAAACTGGCTTTATTAAACGACAAAAAATTGGTAGGTTCATCTCTTTTGCTTAATCTGTCATTTGTCAAGTAAGTATATTAGCTAGATAGCATAATAGCCACCTCAGCTAAAGGTATAATTATTAAAACTCTCCTGTTTTGGCATTCTGTTTATTAGTGTTTCACTATTGCAAATTGATTGAAATAACGTCTGGTGTCTTTGTTTTATTACAAAAACAAAATGAACATGAATATTCATGGTACTTGCCATTCTGCTGTGGTGGATAGCCCTGCATTCCTGGCTGTTGTGGTGGTGGTGGTCCGGCCATACCAGCTGTGGGTTGCCCAGGCAGCATACCAGGCTGTGGGGGAGCTACATGGTTTGCTTGGGACATCAGAGGTCCCTGAGAGGCCAGAGGGGGACCCTGCATCCCTGGGTGCAGGGGCCTGGGAGGAGCACCTCCTTGGGGAGGAAACCCACCAGCAGTGGTGGGTAGAGGAGGAGGTCCTGAGTGGAAAGGTGAGGGCTGGGACACAGGAGACTGTTGTGGCATGGGTGGTCCTGGATATTGAGACGGAGTCGAGGTGGGTGGGGGTCCTCCAGGGAATGCAGAAGGCTGTGAAGTAGGAGGTGGTGCCCTAGGGTGAGGCGCCTGCACAGGGGGAAGCGGACCACCATACGACGCAGTCGGAGGAGCTTGGGGTGGTGCTGAAGAAAACGGTGGTTGAGAGGGAGGAGGGCCTTGAGGGAAAGATTGTTGTGAGGCAAGAGGTGGAGCAGGGGCCTGGGCAGGACCAGGAGCGGAGAAAGGTGGGGCTGCAGTTGGGAAAGGCTGCTGAGCAGGTGCTCCATAGTAGGGCTGAGAAGGTGTACTCTGAGGCACTCTCTCAGCTGGTGGGGGCTGAGAGGGGACAGTAGGTGTGGGGGCATAAGAAGAAGGGTCTGAAGGTGTGTAAGCAGCAGAAACAGGAGCCTGGGAGATTGTGGGAGGAGCTGAAACACACAAAAAAGTCTCTTTTACATACTGAAAAATATACACATTTTGATGATCTATACATAAAGAAAGTATATAATAATTTACCATAGCCTGGGCCTGCAGGAGAAGGTACGGTGGATCCAACCTGCATGCCTGCCATTTGAGTGGTCATCTGCTGCATACTGGTTGGTGGTGCACCAAACTGCTGGTTATATTGAGGCTGAGGACCAGTGAGGTTCATCGCTCCTTGACTGTATGGCTGAGACACTGGCGACCTTTGCAGCAGAGAGAGAAAGAAAGATTTTTTTTAAATGTAGGGCTAAGCAATATAGAAATATCAATGTGCCACCAATTTCCTTGGGGATATTTTACAATATTTTACAGTATATTTCAAAATATTACAAACTTTAAAGGAATTTTCACCAGAAGTAATAAGCCAACATGACATGGTATTAATAATATATACCAAATGTTTGAGTAAAATAAACTTTCATGTCTGAAAATGAGAACAGTGCAACTCAAGCAGTAAAAAAAGTGCATTTTGGAATTTGCCCTACATGACATTGCATGTCCAGCAATCTGATTGATGTGCATGCCCACATTGTGATGACGATGCTGAAACAAATACTGTGTAGTCCTAAACTGACTGATAATGACAAAGACCATGAATGAAACTAGCATCAGTTAATACTAATAATCATGACACAAAAAGCAAAAGCCAAGGTTTTGTCCATTGGTCTGTTTCATGAGCCAACAATATGCAGATTTAGAAATCATTTTTCTTTTTAAAATTCTGCAGAATACACAATCAGTGAGCTGCAACTATGAAAACAGTTCCAGTTGTGTCAGTTCACATCTTCAAAACAGCAAAGTATCATCATAAAAACTTACTTCACACCACAATCCAAAAAGCTACATTTTTGGCACATGGGCAGTTTTAAGTGAGCTGTGCTGACACTTAACATCACATTTTTCCATTAGCATAAAATAATGTCTAGCTGCAAAGCTGATCATTAAAATGCCACAGTTTTATAGCTCTGAGGTGAGGAAGAGACATTTTTGCTGATATAAGCATTTGAATTGTGCATGAACATGCATTACAAAAATGCTAAAAATTTAAACAGACATGTTTTAGGAGAGGGGTATGATATAAACTGACCTCTGTGGCGGGGGACCCATTGCTGGCGGTCCATTCTGTACTTCACCCTGGCCAAACTGTGAATATGCCTGAGCAGCAGACACTGGGGGTGCTCCAGAGGTGGGGGGTCCTCTAACACCTGTATAAATAAGAGTAGTTATGTTTAAGAACTTCAACTTAAAAGTTTGACATCATTTTAAAAATATACTACATATATGTCATGCATATGTTATGACATAGCAAATGTTGCACACACTTCAGTCTCAGTATAGTATTAGATATTCCACATGTAATATCCAATCCAATTCAAACGCTTAAAGCAGTTTGCAAACAGATTTTTTTTAGAAAGAATGAAAAAGAAATGAAAATGCCATTCATTTGCAGATGAAATGGGACAACATGGCTGGGTGACAGTGTTCGCCTGTGAGTGACAGTGACTGTAGGGCACTGGGATAGGACAGCTTTCTGTTGTGTTTGGGAGCCTGCAGGTAAGACATTGCCCAGCTATCCTGCACTCTACAGTCACTATGAACCACAGGGAACATGGATGAGGACAGGCTGCCAAGCAGAATTAAACCAGTTACCTAAGTCAAGAGGAGAGGAAGAGGACAGGTCAGAGACTAAGTTTGCTGCAAGAGCCTTAGAGGGAAAGCTTGCATAAGGAGAATATCCTGAAATACAAGAGAGAGAAAGCAGTGAAAAATGGGGTACGCCAGTAAACAGCAGAAAAGAGCCAGAGGGTATGGGTGGGATGGTTCACACTTGACTGGCATTCTCCATTTCTCTGCATGAAGAGCCATTCCAGACCTGAGGCACTGTTATTACTGATATGAAAAACTAATAATGACTAAACTCACTAGGATTTATGAGCCTCATTAATTGAAAATGATTATTAGTCCCTGATAGAGGTCACCAATCCATGTCATGGAGAGATGCAACAAATTTAACACACATGATTCAGCTATTTAATGTCATCTTAGGACCTGTTTCATGTAGCAACTGATTTTTATAGCTGTTTAGTTACCAGATTCGGTGAAGTGTCACAGGTTTGTACTTTAGGGTCCATCAAAGATGGGCAATAAAAAGAGTAATGAAGTGTAGGCCTACATGGTTTATCTGTGTCCCATAGGTACTAATGCCATCTGTGGCATAGTTAGAAAAAAGTAATAACACCAATAACAATCTCTTACTGCCCATCCCTAGATAGAAGTTTGAAAGTAAAACTGGTGATTATTGATGAAACAGTTTCACAGGTAAAAAACAAAGGTCTGCACAGCTGTACATAAGTACCTTGAGGTGGGCCTGGTTGGTAGGCAGAAGCTGGGCCATTGTATGGCGCAAATTGGGCTGGATAACCACCTGGCACTTGCTGGCCCCCATAACCAGACTGAGGGTAGCCTTGGTAGCCAGGCTGCGGCTGCCCATAAGGAGAGGCCATGTGAGGTTGCTGGTTAACATTCATTTTCAGTTCATCACTAAATCTGTAAGGAGGAAAAAACAGTAATCAAGTTAATCCCTTTGTAAAACACTGTTGACTCATTACCATAGGTCTATTCCATTTTTTTATTAATTGAACGTGTTAGATAGGTCAGCACTCCATGCTGAACTGGCATACAATGTATTTCAAAAAGCCATAGAAAGTTTTAAGTTAACACTAAGTGATTGGTCCAAAATATCATAACAATCCTTGATCCTATACATAATTATATATCACACATATATATGTACAGTACATTTACCAGCCCAGAACGCCTAGATCAGTGTAACCCCTTTAACTACAGATTAACTGAAATCCAAGACTTTAGAATTTATAAGCACTTGTTACAGTTTACTAATATTTCCTTATAACAGATTCAGCCATTATAAATTTAGAATGTAATATGGAATGCAGGATTGATATCTCAAACTCCCTTCATATGAACACAGGCAAAAACAATTAAATAAATAAAACTGATGTGATTCTTCATGTAAAGCAAACTTTTACGTTAAACTTTAGAACTTCAGTTACAAAACTGGTCTGTGTGATGTCAAACTATGCCCAGTCTGAGGGAAGGCCTTTCGCACTAACTAATATTGCTAATATTTCGGAAACTATATTATTGTACCATAAGGATGAAATTAAATATCCCAAATATATAAAAATGAAAAAAAAAAATAATACTAATGATTTTAAACAAAGCTGGCATACCAACAATTACAGAGGTTATGTCCATTTATTGTCAATAATGTAATTCTTGTGAAAGGTCTATTTAGGGGCAGTACATCATGGACCACAGAAAAGTATCACCTGTGTCAGTGTGGGTTAAGAGTCAGTCATGGCATTGCAAGCTTTGTTTTATAGCTCTGTGCTGGTTTACATGTCTTACAACTAGACTTTTTAGATTGTATTCCGCAAAATAAACTATGAACACGCAAAATGAAGTACATTGCGCCAAAATGTAGAGAGAAAATACATATGGGTGTGCTGAACCTGTAGCTGTGTAAAGTTCAGTTCAGTTCAGTTTTAGGTGAACTTAATCTACAGTCAGTCTGATATAAAACCTATATACTACTAGAGATACAGTTCAATTCAGGTATAGCACTTTTTAAAACAGAATTTCAACCCTAACATTAAAACATTAAAAAGGGACAACTTCTCAAACAAGTCCTACAGAGTCAACAAGTGTATGAATGTCTAAGAAGGGAAATCACCGTTTATGGGATTGACATTAGCTTCATACCTGGAGGCTTTGCACGTTTGGTGAGACATTTGTTAGCTACAAAGTACACAGTCCTCGGTGGATTTCGTGAAGGTTATAAAACGATTAAACATCTTGCGTAAGAAAACATCTCAAAATGTGTTATGAACAGGGAAGTACCAGGTCCAACCAAACGAACAGGCGTACTTCTGCCCTCACTGATACTGCATGGAAGTTTCATAGAAAGTAATATCAGCACCAGCACAACATAGACTTTTGAATAATTCAATGAAATCGACACCGTGACCGTATAACTTACAGCTGCCAGCGTGTGTAACGCTTTAGTGACAGGATCAGCTGGTTAACACACTTATGCTGCTCGGATAAACAAAAATCAAACTAGCTAACTAACCTGGTGTAGTTAGCTTATCCGTTTTTCTTACTTTAAGTTAACTAGCAAGCAGGAACATTTAGGTATTTAATGCTAACTAGAGCTGCATAATATACCGTTTCAACACGGTCATCGCAATGTGCGCCCATTCAACGCACAACGTCACAATAATCACAGGGCATGCAATGTCAATAATGTTAACCATCAACATTTTGTATTTTTATGACTTTTTAACTGCTACTAGAGACAGCAACATATATATTAATAAAACTAGCTTTAACAAACAATTATGTTTTCTTTGTTAAACAAAATATATTTAAAATATATTTAGAATATTTAATCTAAAAAGAGGAAAAAATGTTTACAATTACAAAAAATGGTTTTATTGTGTAGGGTTATTGTGCTTAAAAAATGTTGTGTTTTTCTGTGCATTCCTACCAATACAATTTATTTAAGCAAGTTAACCTAGCTATTTTACTCCAATCTTGCCTACACTGAGGGCATATTTGTATTAGAACATGTTGGATCCCTGCCTGATTTTATCCGGTGAAATGTGACAGAAATACCTTTCTTATTATAACATCAGAAAATTACTGTAAGTTACCGTTTTTATCCCAAATACTGTGCAGCTCTATTTGAATAACTAGCTAAGGTTAATTAAAGTACACAAATAATATAAACATATAACGCTACAATTACACTAGTTACCGTAAAATATGTGTAAAATATAGGTTAACTAGATAACGCCAACTTAGTTACGTATTTTATGATAAAACAGAAAGTGTATAAAACCTAGCTGGGTCACTGCCGGACAGTTAAGTTTAAGTTAAACTAGTCAAATAGTTAGCTAAAGCTAGCCAGCTAGTTAGCCTACGGTTCCTATGCAGCTAGGAACTTAGCCACCTAGTGAGCTAACGCTAGCTAACGCTAGCTAATTCCTTGCTTTCTACAGCTTGGAAAGCTCACATTTCATAACACTAGATGGCTTATTAACTGTATACATGTGGTATAACATCAATGCGAACATTTACCTAAACATAAACTAACAAATAAACTACTACAAGGGACTAAAATGATCAACGCCGGGTGTGAAACAGCAGGAATATTTGACTGGGCCGTAAAAGCAACAGTATCGAGCCAGCTGATTAGCTAGGTTTGCTTAGCTTTAGCTATCCAGGTACATTTACGTCCCAACATTACTAGGTTCAAATAGCTAGCTAGCTGGGTTACTTCCCAACTCAAATTAATATTAGATGGGAGATGTATAAAATTGTTTGCCAATATGTAGCTAAACGTAATGGCACAAACTCAAATTAAGGGGTTGTAATGAAGTGAAACCAGCTAACGCTAGCTGGGTTATGGTGAATATTAGCCAGTTAGCTAGCTAGCTAACCTAGCTAAAAGCTGGCTGCACTGCACAGCTCTAAGGCTAACCCACCACACCGAGCCCGTTAGCCCCCAAATAACCCACTCTACCGATCACTCACCTCCAATCCAGACAGATATATAAACGAACAAGCTAACAGGACAGCCAGCCACGCCCGTTCCCCAGCTGACAGGCGCTCTTCTACAAAACCAAGAGTACAATCGTCGTCTTCCCAAAGCGGTCTCGCCGTTAGCCGTCGTTAATCCCTCTTCCACCTCCTCGGTGTCTCCGCTACAGCTGACATTCGCACCGGATCCACAGTAACTTTGTGCCACGTCCACATCCGGGCTGCCCTGTAACACACGCACTTGTGCCCTAACTAGTACTAGTACTTCTGCTTGCAGACTTTTGTAATTTCATTATTTTATTGGGTTTAAAGTAATTGCAATTTACATGAAAATAGAACATTAATCAATCTCAATCAAACAAACAAAAAACATTAGTTGTTAGCACACCAAAGAGAAAATAAGCACCAGTGTTATAAGCACTATAATATTCTATAAAATACATATATAGCAATCAATAGAGAAGTATAGGAATTTTATTGTAAAATTTATATTTTGAGTTAAAAGTATAGAACACTCATTCCATTAAAATGTTTTCTATTAAATAGTTTCCCCAAAAGTAAAATGGTGTTCGTGCCTATTAATGCAGAATATAAAATCATTTTAGCTACTACTTTGTGACATTTACATACAGAGACGTCACCTAAAATCATTATTCTTCCAAAAAGTGGTATATTAACATTTATTATTTTAGATAAATGTTCAGTAATATATTTTGCTGACGTAACCTACAGAAAACACACATTTGTATTTGTATTTGTATTGTTTGTATTACACTTACATTAAATATGTATTCCAATGACAAAAATTATATTAACTGGTAGTATTTGAAGGAAGCACCTTTCACCTAAAAGCACCATTCAAAACCTTTAAATGAATGCTAATGTTTTGTTAAAATTGTTTGTATTACACGTTATTTATATTAAATATGTATTCTATTCTTGCACTGCGTACCTTTAAATGCTAATAACAATAATTATAATAATAAGGGAATAATGAGGGAATGTAAAAAATAAATTACAATTTAGAGACAATTATATTGTCCCCTAAATTTAATAAATCATTCTCTCCTTAACTTAAAATGACAACTTATTTAAACTGAGAGATTTTTTTTTATTAAACTGTTGGAATTATTTATCATTTATGAAATCGAGTTAACGTTTTAGCTGAGCATCTATATCAAAATATTACATTAAAACATTATTAGATAGGGTCTTTCTCACACGTGTGTTCTAATAAGGCAGTGCGGTTGTACTCACTATGTGAAGTGTTCTAGTCAACGACGCCACTTGCTGGCTGCGTATTGGAGCGCAACCCCAGCCCTGCCAGAGTTTCGCTTTGGACGTCAGCTGTCACACAGGTTAGCATGCGTAGATGCAGCATTAATGCTACAGGAAGTACCGTATGTATCCAAGCATTTACTCAGCTGTTTCTGTGAGAAAAGCTTAGCGAGGTTTTTAATCCGGCGGTGGTCGGGAAAGAGAGGGGTGGGCTTTTATATGCAGGCATCACATTAGCTAGCTGCTAGGACTGAGGTGCATGACAGTAAATAAGTGATAAAACGAGTCGTTGAGATTGTGTACAGAGCTATAGATAATGGTAGTACATTGTATAAACACTGATTTAAAGAATCTTGTTATTTCCAGGTACTAAAAGAAACATTTAAGTCTCTGTGCTTCAGACTACACTCCAGGATCTGCTATGGACCAACGCACACTAGCAAGAGGCAAAAGACTGGTCCATTTGGATTTAAAGGGAGCCCCTCCCAGAATTAACTACCTGTATGAGGTAGGATCACTTTTATAATAATGCTGTTTTTACTGTTTTGTCCCAACAATGCATCATTGGTTTAATAAGACCATCTTTCTTCAGCTAATCCATCTTTTTGCTGATCTTGGTGCAAATGGCATACTTGTTGAATATGAGGATATGTTTCCTTATGAGAAAGAGCTGAAGGTTCTGCAGTCCAAAGTTCATCCACCCTACAGGTACAGTATATAGTCAATACATAAATAATTTCACAGACTTACTAACATCCATATTAAGAATTTTGGGAACACTTCTCGGACAGAGATTAAGCCTTGAATTAAGTCTTGGATTGAACAGCATAGGCCTGCACAATATTATGATATATGATTTTGCAAAGTACATGTCACATAGTTGCAGAATAATCGCAAAATGTGCAATATTGTACCAAGAAAAAAAAATCTCTCTTCTCATTTCAAATTAATCTTTTCCCACTGAAGGGAAACTATAGTATACATCTAGACATAATCCCTGTCCAGAAATTGGTGTTTAAAATAATGCCATGCCACCAAATATTTATCTATATTAAGATATCCTGGTTGTGTTTTTTATACAGTCGTGAAGAGATCATTTCCTTCCAAGATATTGCCTATTCCAGAGGGTTGGAGATCATTCCCTTGGTGCAGACGTTTGGACACCTTGAAGTCAGTGGTGTATATTATTGGTTCCTACATTTTTGCTGTATTCTTGATTACACTCTTCATTACACCTTAATCCATACTTACACAAGTTTTTCAAACAGTTTGTCCTGAAACACAGCACCTTTGGAAAGCTGCGAGAGGTCCATAACTGCCTGGGGACCCTGAATCCACACAGCAAGCAAGCAATAGCTCTTGTCCTAGATATGCTGCACCAAGTTATGGAGGTCCACCCTAAAAGCACTGTGCTGCATATTGGAGCAGATGAGGTAAAGCCCAGTTAGTACAGTGGCATATGATCTAGGACGTGTGTGATCACTGGACTTTTTATAAATATATAATATATATATATATATATATGGTTTTTAGGGTTTGTTTAGTAATTCAATATTTAATTGGATGGCTTGTATTTATCTGATTTAAACACATCTGGCAAGTTTTCCAAAAGCATCTTAGTATAAAGACCTCAAGTCTTAAAGGTTATATATATGATCTTTCCTGTCACTAGATGTCACACTAAAGCGTGAATATTTCAGACCATTAGAAACAAATCTAATATTCAGCCAATCCCTCCCTTCAGCTACGCCCCCTTCTGTCTGTTCTTAGCACAGTATTGCAAAACCCAGAGAAAGTGGTGGAGAAATATTTGAATAAACTATTTGAATAAACATCTGATCATTTTACTTACCTTTAAATGTTGGTAAACTATCTGAATACCAGACAGGATGGTTTTAAAACTAAGGTATACACTGAGATGCCAAACGTTATGGAATAACAGTATTTAAACTGATCATGAAGTGTCACCTTGAGAAATCCTACACCTGTATATGTTGTAAGGTATTATCATGTGGCAAAGGTCTCATAGTGGGTGCCAAATGGATGAGACATTCCATTTCTGAAGTTGTGCAGATATTGAAAATAATTTTAAACTATCATTTTTTAACATTTATCATCATATCAATTGTTAACTTAAAAACTGAAATGCTCCTTAGTTTTGAATTATATCTATTAAATTATCTTAAGATTTGTAAAGATTTATATAGTACACTGTTTTTATGTTCTCAGGTGTACATGCTGGGTCAAGGAGAGCAGTCTAAGGAGTGGTTAAGCATTCCAGGTCACAGTATTGACAAGCTCTTCCTCAGTCACATCACTACAGTGGTAGAAGGGATTCGGAGGAGTTACCCCAGCCTTAGTGTGATAATGTGGGATGACATGCTCCGGAGCATGACTTCTGATACCATCAAAGGTGAATATTCATGTTATTTTGTATTATTTGTATTCAGGAAAGAATAACTTAGAATATTTTTTGGTTTTATTAAGATACATCACATAAAGTCACACACACATTTAGTATAGTAGTATGTAAAATATATAATAGTTCCAAATAAGTTTCTGCTTGAATGTTTTCAAGTACATGAACAGTAGATTCATGATAGATTCATGATAAAACTTGTGTTAGTTGATTTGCCTGTACGTAGACTGGGTGACATCTGGTTTCTTTAACCACTTTTTCCCCAATATATCACCTCAAATTATACTGCCCTATATTACTTTTCTTATTATGTCTCAACAACTGAATTGGAAAAGGCTGCTATCATTGCAAAGGGAAGTTGTATTGTGTTTATGTATATGTTAAAAGTTTCAAAACCTACCTACATACAGTCCACATATGGAAAATTAAGACCCAATTTACACCTGGCCACTTCATGTGACTTGTATCTGAATAGTATACTGATAAGATTGTCACAGAATGCAACATATTCAGATACTGATACTTAATATGCATAAAGTGACTAGGTGTAACTGGGGTTGCTGATATAGAAACAGCCTGCTTTAAAATCACTGTTTTGTTGTTAAATTTACTTCTCCACCCATTCAATCTACCACTGTTTAAATTTGACTACAAAGTACACTGGGGTCTTTGGGTATGTCTGAAAAGTATAAGAAACTTCCTGTATATCTGAGGAATAAATGATTGTGTAATAATTTATTCAATGGCTGAACATGAAACTGTTCAAATGTAAGTAAACCTCAAAGAAAAATCTAAAAGAACAATATATGAAAGTGAATGTCTTTAGACACCCATATTTGTTCTATTATAACATCAATTTTGCTGTTTTAGATAGTGGTCTTGTTGGACTGGTGCAGCCTATGCTTTGGGACTACAGCCCTGTTCTGGATGTGAACAACAGTAGTAAGTTGATTCCTGTATTTAGTACATTAGGCTGTTCAGATAAAAAAAAGTTCAACTGTTATTTAACTAAAGGGGTGGGCAAAATAATGGCCCTAAAATAATGTTATAATATTTCAGGGTATATTTGCGATAATGATATTCTTGGCAATATGAAATAACACCAACAAAATGTTTTATTCCTTTCAAGAATATACTAATTGAACAAAATAAATATTAAAGTTTTATTTCATGTAAGTATGAATTTTTTTTAACATTCAGTAGCAACAAAATTATGTAAATATGTTAATTTACAAAGGGCCTGCTTTTGTATAAAATAATATTAATGTAATTTAGGAAATATCTACAAAAATACTAAAGTGTAGAATGTTTAGTCTATACATATAAACTGCAAGCATAAACAGTCCAAACAAGGGTATACAAAACAAACCATTAAAACTTTACAGTAAGTAGCAAAAAAAATACAAAATAGTCTGATTTCAACCTAAATATCGCTACTGTAGTCTGATTTCAAGACAAAATATCACTATTATCATGATATGGCTGTGACAATATATTGTGTATGATGCTATATTGTATACTCCTTATTTGGACAATTTTACTCTGATCTCTGTACACAGTTATGCTGATGGAGAAGTACAGGTCTGCTGGTTTGATTCAGCAATGGGTTGCCAGCTCTTTTAAAGGCTCAACCGTTGTACACACCTGTGTGACCAACACCCAGAGGCATGTGGACAACCATCTGCAGTGGTTAAAAGTGGCATCTGGCCTTTCTTCTGATATTGAATTACAGGGAATTGCGCTCACTGGGTGGCAAAGGTATTTGAATACCTTTTTACGTTTTGATTTTCTGAAAGCAAAGAGATTTTGTTGAGAGATTGTGTTCTGACTAACGTTTGCTGTATGTTCTTTAACCATAGATATGACCATCTATCAGTGTTGTGTGAACTGATGCCTCTCGGCTTGCATTCTCTTGCCTCATGTCTACAGACTCTTCTGCATGGTCTGTACTGTTGTTCCTTTTTGTTGTTAAAGTCCTTGTAAACATTATATTTAAAATGAAATCCTTTATAAATATGTGGTTGAGATGTTAACATAGTCTTTTTGAGGTTTGTAGACGAATTAGGCAACTTGAATTTCTTCACCATGGTGGCGAATGGAACCACAGATTACAACACAAATACAGCCATTCTACAAAAACAACCAGAAAACTTATATGTCTTATATACTGAAATGTACACCTGCTGTACAGATATGTACTATATTCTATATACTAGTATATACTTGTATAAACTTGTATGTTGCGAATGGGAAAATAAGTGGTAATTTTGGAAAATGTAGAAAGCTTCTATGGTTCCATTCAACACCACTGACAGTGATTTTTTATCTCTAAAATGAAACATTTTATTAAACGGACATGCCAATAGTCATGGTATGACTATGTAAATTGATCATTAAATTTGACTTTAGGGGACAGCTTGGGAACACTCACACCTATAAAAGTTGTGAGGTGTAATCATGTGAGTGGGATTGAACACTGGCTAATGTGATCATGCCAAGGCTATGATAATTATCTTGCAGCTTGAATTATTGTGCTCGATAATAGAATTATGGCCACTTAACATTCCTCGATCCATACGGTCACATGTATAAGGATAATAAATCATAGAAGGCATTACCACCCACAGTGGACAGTGCAGTTGGTGCACCATGACATGTGGCATCTCAGTGTAGTATGTTTTATAGATCCAAAGATAATCATAAAAGAGTTCCTTCTGATTGAAATGACTGTCTGTTATGATAGGAAGCTTTACTGAAGAGGCTCAAAATAAGGTGATGGAGGCTCTAGGCACCGGCACAACTGACGTAGGAGACATTGTAAGGTATTTTACATTAATAAATATTAAATGAGAATGAAATGAAGAATGCATAATTTAATTTATTTTTTTATTTGTCGTCATTTTGCCTCAAAGGCAGTTTGGTCATATTTGGCCAGCATCCCCTGGGACACAAGAAATAAAGAAGCCTACAAAGCAATGCCTAGTTGTGTTATATTTCTGTAAACTGACTGCAAACTCAGAATGAATGATTTTAATTGGGACTGTTCTTTATTTTCGCCATAAATAGCGATCATGTTTTCTTAATGCAGTGTTGTTGTTTCTGTGCTTCAGGCTGTCTCAGGGAAACTCCCGCTCATACACTGGGATGAAACTAGCTGAAGTCGTTGTACAGCTAACAGCAATGCTGGAGTCTCAAGATGTCAGATACTTTGAGAGTAGTATGTAAGTTGAATATATACTGGTGATAATTACATAAAGATTAAGAAATGTAACTTTAATGTAATTTAATGAAAGTGCTCATATACTGTATGTTCTTGTACACAGGTATGTAAGAGGCTGGTTTTCCCCCTACCACAGACAGAGAAAGATCATCAACCCACTTTTTGCAGAACAAATTCAGAACCAGGCGAAAATGTATGCTTCTTTATATTTTTGTAATGTGCACTTTATATATAATATTGATAATGATAAAATAATGTTGGTAAATTAATAACTTTACACTACAATGGACATTTTGACTTCCTTCAGGTTCCTGGAAGCTGTAGAAATCAAGGTGAAGGAAGTGAGGCAACAAATGATCCTGCTTTACCCAGACTCAACAGTGGAAGAATGGATTTCACAGCATGTCACTCCAGTGTTGAAGCCACTACAGGATTTACTGATGGACATTCACACTGCCCTGGAGGACATGGGACTGTCTGTTAGTGACACTGCAGCTCTGTAGAGTGGACATTGAGTTTTTCCTGAATTAAAGCTTGAATGTAGAGCTAAATGTAAAGAAAAACACAATGAAATGCTTGTTTTTCTGCTCAATGTTTTTTTGTAGAATATGTTAATAAATTTGTATATTAAAAGGCCTAAATCCTCACATTTTAGATTATCCTTTAAATGGCTGTGGTGTCAGAAAGATGCTTGTTGTGAGAGTTGTTGCTAAGGTTGTTGCTACAACTAGTTGTAGTTGTATTATGGCTGGGAGATGAATCAAATTACTGTTTAAATGCAATTTTCAAAATGGAATAATCTATAGAAGTTGCTAGAGGGAATCTCCGATAGACGTTGTTTTTGACAGAAAAGCAGAAAAGTATTATTGCTACTCATAATAATACTATTATTAATAATGTACTATTATTATTAGTAGCCGTTGATCCACTAGAAGTGTTTTAAACAACAGGCCTGGACATTCTAAAGCAAATTATATGCAGAGAGACGGTAAACTTAAAATCCTTATATTTCAGTTAAGAGAAAGAGTAAAATATGAAAATCCTTGACAGGTTTCTGACAGAAGCAAAGGTCTATCTACTGATAATGGGTTGGGATAATTCCTCATGTAAACACTAAAATATTTAATAATGGTTCCTTATACAGTTACATCATTAGTTATCTAACTTATTTCATACATGAACAATATTTGGAAAAATCTATTAAATATATATAGTAATTCAATAATATGAATATACATATACATACATATACATATATTTCCCTTTTATATGATTAATAATCGATATATATATATATATATATATATATATATATATATATATATATATATATATAAACTAATCATCAAATTAATTGATTTAACAAATTAAGGTGTTTCTTTCAAACAAGCGTGACCATTTTAACGCTTATTAAACGTAGAGAGAGTTTATTTCAGCAGGTAATTATTTAATATTAACAAATATATTTACCCTTTATACGATTAATAATAATTCTAAATCTAATTAAACGTAGAAAGAGAGTTTATTTGTAGTTATCCATACATTTACCTCACTTTAAATAAATATCTAGACAGCTAAGAGCTCCGTGCTCTTATTATGTAAAGTGGTGGGGCTGCTCGCTATCGACCCGGCAGTGCTCTGCTGTAGTTCCCATAATATTTGTAGCTTCCATGAGTCGTTTGAATAAACAAGGCGGATAAATGTCGTGTTTTCTCCGGGAGTAAAGTATGTCTTCTGGGGTCAGCGGTTCTCCCCTCCTGCACGGTCTTCGCCCCGGTTGTCAGAGCGCTTAGCGCGGATCCGCCGGGTTGTGGGTGGCGGCGGCGGCAGCGCTGTGCGGACGGTCCGCTCTGCAGAAGGGAGGCTGTGTTTGCGGGGTTAGCTGGGTGGGTAGCTCGCTGGGTAACGTTAGCTCACCGGCTGTTGCTGCTGTTTATATAATTATATCCAGCGGAGGGGAGCGCTCTCTCTCTCGGGCTGCAGGGGTTTAGGATCAGGGTCCTGCGGATTGGGGCGGACTGCTGCTGTTTGGAGCCCGGTGAATATGGCTGAGCTACACATCGAGGCGAGCGCCGCCGGGATCATGGAGCAGAGCGAGCACCGCGGCTCGGTTAGCGTCAGGCTGCCCTCGCCCACCCTGGTGCTCCCGCCCCGCAACGGCTTGTCCAGTCCCGGAGTGTCCGGCTCCAGAGCCGTGTTCGGCTTCCCTATGAAGAGCAGCCCGAGTTCCCCGTCAGAACCGGCGGAGAAGCCGGGCTCCCGGTGGGTCCGGCTGAACGTCGGGGGAACCTACTTTGTCACCACCAAACAGACCCTGTGTCGGGAACCCAAATCCTTTCTGTACCGGTTATGTCAAGAAGATCCAGACCTAGACTCAGATAAGGTGGGTTTACCTGCATTCAGCGGGGGAATTTAGGGCCGCAACAACTAATCAAATAAGTTGATTAATCTAAACGATTATTAAAATAGTTGTTACTATTTTAGTAATCGATTAGTAGGGTCTACGGGGTTGTCACGCGTTCCACCTTAAATTCAGTAAAAAAGAAAATTAATCCAAACATTTTTAACAACAAATGTAAAGTTTTTTTTAAAGCAAAGTATTTTCTGACTCTTTTCCAACATTGCGTAAAAGTGTAAGAGAAAAACATCCAAAGCACGGTTATTGTATTCTTAAATACCCTCAATTAGGGGTGGGCGATATGGCTCTAAAATAAAGGCACAATATTTCAAAGTATTTTTCTATAACAATATTGTTGGTGACATGACAAAACTCTGCATTTGTTTTAAATTAATGTCAAAACTATATTGCTGCAACTAAGTAAATATAAATAAGTTTCATTTAGTACATTCAGTCTATTTTGTAAACAGTAACTTAAACATAAGTACATGCATATGAACATTGAACAATAACATTAAGAAAAAACAGACAATAACAAAACAAAAAAAATATTTCAAGAATATTGCAATATCACGGAATGTCAGCGTTTTATTTTTGTCCATACTATCTAGGGCTACAATGATTAATCAATATAATCAACAATGTCAATTATTTAAATTTGTAGACTACAAATTTCATCGTCAAATTTCAAAGTGCCCAAACACCACCGATTACATGCTTAATCACTAAATATCAGTACTTTTCACGTTTAAACAACATCTAGACATTTAAATGCCTTTTAAATCTTATGTTTAGCTATCGTTTTTAGAGATGGAGGACATGGCAGAAATACTAATACCTAATACTATCATGTTGATCAGGTTGATTCTTCATGTAAACTCTAATTTTTAGTAATGGTAGGTTATATGTTTTTTAATTCAATTATAACATTAGTCATCTAAATTCTTTTATATCTAAACAATATTTGGTCAAACCTATTAAATATATAGTATTAACCCATAAGAGTCCAGACCCATTTCTGACTACTATTCAAAATTTTAATTAGAATCAGATCAATTAATCGAAAAGCTCATTCATGTTTTTTTTCTTATTGTAGGCACGTGTCTGTAAATATTATACGGTTAAAATCCTGATGTAACGTGAATGACACAACAATGCAAGTTGTATTTTAGCATTTAGTTGTAGAAATCAGCAAAACATGTATGAAAAAACATTTAATTAAAATAAATAAAATAGTTGTAAGAGACCTGTAGAAGCTGTAGAAGAGTCTAATTAAAATTTACACATTCACACACTGTGCTGTGATGCTCTCAGGGTGTTTTACTGAGGACCTTCATTATGTTAATGTATAGGACCGAGTGCTATAAGGAACTTTACACAGCTTTTAAAGCACCTGCATTGCCATGGGCTCTTTTGGATTAAATAAATTTTATTTTTAATAAAATGTAATATATTTTACTTTTATATTATTAATAATTGGTGAATCAAAAAAACAATAAACAGATTAATTGCCTATCAAAATAATCATTAATTACAGCCAAAATGATGTTATAGTTTAAGAGTTTTCAGAATTATAGAAAGCTGTGCAAAAATTATTGCACAGTATTTACAGTCTAGTTCCCACAGTCAGTGCTGCAGCCCCCATTCTCTGCACTTTATTTTACCCTACTCTGACACCCAGACCTGCATACAGTACAGTTTAGTTAGTTAATTTCTTTAATATTATGTGGTAGACTCACATTCCTCTGCATAATGTGGGTTAAAGCTGTGGACTAAACCTGGGAACCTCACAAAGTTGCTTAGATCTGACTATCACTTAAAAATGTATCCATGTTTCGAAAATAAAAACTGACACCACAGTGTTAGTATAGTGTGTTTGTCAGTATATTATGTTATGTTTATGTTTATTATTTAGTGTTGTGTTTAAACCCCGCCTACTAAATATCAGTTTTATACTTTATCAGGTCCCACATTACCAATTGAATAAAAAGTAAACTCCTATTTTACTCTGATTTTATAAATATGGTGATGTTTTTGTATAAAAAAATTATATAATCTTTCTTATACACTCACAATTTACTGTGATATATTTAATTGTATGCTCTGTATTGGGATATGTATTGTATTGTGAAGTTCTGGTCAATGCACAGCCCCAAACATGTTTTTTTTATGTAAAATGACATTGCCCCTGTCTTTGCGTGCCCTGTTATGTGAATATTGTCCATCCGCACATTGTGATTGCGATGCTGAAATTGTGTATTTTTGGAGCCCTAATCCAAAAAGGGTCAAAAAAGTTGTATGAGAGAAATATGAGATCTTACAGTTTCACATATTTGGTCATTTTTATATATTTACACTAACAAATGTGCTCAGATTCACTAAAGATTTCCCTTCCTCACACCCAGGGTATAAATTTCAGCAGAAGGTGAGAGTCTAAAAGGCAGATTCTTGTATGTGCTTGATCAAAGACACAGGAAAGCACACCTGTTTTTTTGTTTGCTTTATGATGCAATTTATGTTTGGCAGTTGATGTTTATAATGTATCAGAAATTGCTATTTATATAAATAATTCAGCATGACTTATATGTTAAAATATTTGAACACTGTCTTCTATTGAAAGCATAGAAGGATTTCCCTTTTCTGTAAAGTTGCAGTTTTTTGGATCTTGATTTTAGTATGACTGTGACAATATATTTAAATATATTTAAATGTATTGTCACATGTAACAGAAAATTATATAAAAGCCTCAATAACTAGATATAGGATTATATTTTCCAGTTGTGTGTTCAAGTTTCATATTGTTATTATTATTTATTTTAGATATAAAGGGATGTTTTTTCACACTTGCCAAGTTCAGTATTGGATGCATTAGAAGCATTATATATTGTTTCAGTATTGCTATCACAATGTGAGCTTGTGCAGTAGTCACATTGCAGGATGTACAGTGCCATGTAAGCTTCTTTTTATTAAATTCTTTATTGAATTCTTTGTATGCAGTTTAATACAAAAGGAATGTTCACACTGCTTTCATTTACTATGACATGTGTTCCCGGTAGATATTATATCAGCCCAATAACATGATTTACTCCAGTTTGATACACAGAGTGCATTTTTAATATTGTGACATGTTGGATCCATTTCTTTTAGTAGATTCTTGTAAATATTCCTGTTTTTTATTATTATTGCGATATATATTTCAGAATGAAAAACTACTGCATTCTCTTTTTTTATATTGTGCAGCCCTACCCACCATCTGAATAATCCTAAACATGTTAGTAAGGTCAGGTTTTTCTTCTTCTCTCAGTTTTGCATCTTTTTAGTTTCATAGTTCAAAAAGGTTCTTGCAGTGTAAGGATGGACATATATATTTATTTGCTATTTAAATCTGAAATGAAGCAAGACTGTCTTCTGTCTACTAGATGTTAGTTCTGGTTTTGGGAGTTTGGAAACTTCTGTTTGTTATTAATGATTTAAATATTTGCCTTAGAACATCTTAAACATTCCAGAACCTAAAGTCTGTTTGGACCGAGTCTCTGTATTCTGGTCACTGTTTTGTGTGTAGCTGTATTGAAAGTTATGGTGTTGTCTATAACTGTAAATGTTCTAGTTCAATTTAAATAATGAGTTGACAGACCTTTAGTTGAGTGTTGGGAGGGGTAAATTTTTTTTAATGTGTGATTGTGATTTGTTTTATGGTCTTCTTTGCATTCAATCACAACCTATTACCGTTTTTCTGCACAGGATGATACAGGAGCATATTTGATTGACAGGGACCCCACATACTTTGGACCCATCTTGAATTATCTGAGGCATGGGAAGCTGATCATCAACAAGAACCTTGCAGAAGAGGGTGAGATGCTCTGGGTGTTCTGGCTTTGATCCATCGTAATAACAGTGATTGTGCAGTTGCTTTTAGAAGAACCCTTGTCTGTAACCACATTATTACTGGGACACAGTGTCCTCACAGCATACTGTAGGTAACAGCTACAGGAATGGTACGTCCGTCTCTTTGGAACAGTATGTGTCCAAGGCGTGGTGTTCAGTTTTTACACCAGCTCTGTCTCTCTAAAACTCAGCAATGCAGAATCTAATCCACAGCAAATTAATTCAGTATTAGCCTACGTGACATATGGATCTACTACTACAATGTGTACTGGCTTCCTGTGCTTAAAACTGTAGTAATATAATGTTTTAACACACTTAGTATTATCAGTTAAAATGTATATAATTGATTTAATCACAACAATATTCTGTGAATAATCAGAATTATATGCATTTGTACTTCTAAGACACAAGCAGTTAATTAGGATATTGATTATTTTTTTTTATTATTGATAATTGAAAGAATGAATGTTTTAATGTGCTGAGTTAACATTTAACAGAGAGCTTTAGTAAAGAAGACCTTCAGGTCTTCAGTTTGATATAGAGGGAGAGAGACAGTAAGAGTTAGCTATGAGATTTAATCCACATTTTGGCATACATATAAAGTAATCCAGCTACCTTTTTGAACTTGTCCATATTGATGCCGTGTTTACATAGCTAAATAAAACAGCTAATATGTCACCAGGCTCTGTAAAGTTGGTAAAATTATTAATTTACATAAAACAAAAGTGTTAAATTTTTGCCTGCGTTATCGTTGATAGCACTGTTTTTTTTACCCTTGGGCAAAAACTGCACCTGTGATTAAAAAGGAAAATGCCAGGATAGAACCTGTTGTAACATGCTTTGTAAATGTGTTACAGTTGTGTTTTGTCTGGCTTTTTCAGGAGTTCTGGAGGAAGCCGAATTTTACAACATTGCATCTCTGGTGAGGCTGGTGAAGGAGAGGATACGAGACAATGAGAACAGGACGTCCCAGGTGGGAATAAAGCAGGAAATAAAGCACTTTGTGGGCTTGGTTTTTGGCTGAGGATCTTCCAAATCGATTGAGTCGCATAATTGGAATGTCAGTTAGTAATACAGATTGCATTCTCTAAAACCTAACATTCAAATCAGTAAAACAAAATGTACGCTCCTTCATTTTCAGAGCAAAATTATTTTAACATTCACTCTTTGTTCCCCAATAACTGTAGTTTTCTTTCCTAGATTTTGGTAAAAATATATATTGCTTGCTAATGGTACATTTAATTATATTAAAATAATGCAACAGCAAGCAGCAGTTTACTTTAAGAGTCTTAAGCTTTCACATCAGCATATTTGTTCTTCATATCTTCAGCTTGGCATGTATCGTACCTCTGGTGTATCACATCATTTGATCTGAAAGACAGGAGAATAGAGAAAGTGACGACATTGTTTTTTTTGTTTTTGTAGGGCCCTGTGAAGCACGTGTATCGTGTGCTCCAGTGCCAGGAAGAGGAGCTCACTCAGATGGTCTCCACAATGTCTGATGGATGGAAGTTTGAGCAGGTGAGTCCGTGGTCTTCATTATTCCATGCAGTATTACTTTGCTTTCTTTGTCAGTGAAGCTTTTTGCCTCATTTTCTTAGAACTTGGGTTAGTGAAAATACCTGGATGGATTGTGCTTGATTAGAACAATTAGGTATTTACCTAAATAGATTATCAGTTTGTTCAGTCTGATCCACAATGTTTCTGTCTGTATGCTCTGCTTTTAAGATACCCTACTTTTATTGCATGCCTGTGCATGTTCCACCTGATGGTATATGAGAAGAATTTATGACGTCAGTGCAGCTTTTGTCTGTGTCTGTTGACCACCTTCCTTTGTTTAGCGTAATGTTAGTGAGTAGTGATGACATGAATCTGATTCAACTGACGTCCTTTTCCAGCTCATTAGCATTGGATCCTCCTACAATTACGGCAACGAGGACCAGGCTGAGTTTCTGTGCGTGGTTTCCAGGGAACTCAACAACTCCACTAATGGGATTGTTATTGAACCAACTGAGAAGGCTAAGGTGAGCAGACTCGAATATGAACTGTGTAGTGTTTAGCAATTCAAAGCTTTTACAGTTTGCACTGATCATCATGGCAGATGTTGTTTGCGTTAAGATGAATCTGCATTTTAAAGGCCTTTTTAATATCGGTGTTGTCCCTGGACTATGATCACCAGATTGTAGCACAGGTTTTTTTGGGTTCTTATCTGTGATCATTTTAGTGCAACACCTGGCTAACATTCAGGCCTGTCTGGATGCAAAGTAAAAAGTCCTTGGAGTAGTAGTTTCTATTTTTTTCCATTACACTTTTCTCTTTTGGAACCAAAAATAGCTGCACATTTTTATCCTCGGGTAATATCCTCCGTAATCCATTAGAATACTCCATTACGCTCGATGTGTTCCTGTCTGGCAAGATTTCAATCGTTTGGTTTTCTTCTGTGTTGCAGATCCTTCAGGAGAGAGGTTCCCGGATGTGAGGAGACCTTCTTAGCTGTGCTGACACACATCTCACACTCCCCTCCCTTCCATTCCTTTCCACTCCTCCTCTTCCTCCACCATACAGCACTCTCCAGGTCCATCAGCTCACATGCCCTCACATGCCTTCCTTTCTTTCACCCTCCTCCCTTGTGCCTTTCCGCAGTGGGGGGGTGTCCTCACCCCCCCTCCTCCCTGCAGTGCTGCAACATAGTCCATCCAGCACCATCACAAGCCAACACTGCTGTTATCAACTAATCAGAAATGCTAAACAGGTTATAATTCAGATGATCTGTTGTGATGCAAGACTGCCAGTGACATTGACAGTGATGGCTAGGGAGGTGTCGAAGTAAGGTTTACGAGGTTTATCTGTCACTATAACCTTAATCATCTACGTTGCCTCGGAACTTGGTCCTAATCTATTTCATTTCCTGGTCATAATCATCGTAATCTACATTATTGCTGGCATGCTAATTTCAAGGAACGCCTGTGCCCTGCTCAGCTAGGCTGCGCCTACATCACTGAAATCTCCTCAGGACTTCCAGGGGCGCGAAACTAGACAAAACTATATTTTGTCCCCCACCCCTTACTTCACTTTTCATAACAAGCACATTTACTCACTGTGTACATTGAGTGAGTGAGCAAGCAAGTGAGCAAGCAAGCGAGTGAATGAACATCAGCAGCAACACTCGTCTACCACGCCTGGCCTGGCCTAACGCACAGTATTCACTGGAGCAAGATAGCTGGGGCATAGAAGAAGACTCTAAAAAGAACATGCAGCATTTTGTCTCCAGTTTGTGGTGTATCTGTCTCTTTAAGACCGACTGTCCTCCTGGAGCTGGCCCAGGAATAACTAGAGGGGAAGGGAGGACACAGACAGTTTCCCGGTTGGGCATCCCACCCACGTTTACCGCTATGGATCGAAAGACGTCTCCCATATCTCATTCAGTCAGGATGATGCACGTCATCATGTGGAATTCTTTTGTTTTCTGTTTTTTTTTCTTTTGGCTCTTGTCATAATGGCATTCACACATTCAGTCAAACACTACACAATAGAAATGTGCAATTTTTGGGGCATGTAAGGATTATTAATATTACAAACATGTGTATTACAAACAGGCTGAATGCAAGTCTTGTAATTGTTAATGTCTGTACCACAGCAGTCGTTTTCGTTCAGCTAGATAAAGTACTCTATTTGACTGCGAAAGGTTAAGATTTGTCCCATGCTCCTGGTATATTTGTCCAGTGCCTAGTCACTGATATGTGAGTTTTTGTGTTGTGTTCTCCCTTCAGCTGTTTATATATATGACTGGAAAGTGGGAGACTTCCATGGTCTTATTTCACACTTTTTCTATGAAGAATATTTGTGTTTCACTTTATATAAGTACATAAGTTATTTAGCATATCATATTGCATAAGAGCCCCATGAGACTGTTGATAGAGGACCTGCCCAAATGAGGCTTTTAAGGCAGGGCATGAACCGTAAAGTGTGGTTCTCTAACATGATATCACTCCTTAGAACTCCATCATATTTTGGCTATTTAACTGTTTCTATCTCATAGGTATATTATTATAAGTTATAGTGGAATAGCATTGAATGTTAAGGGCTCTATTGTACATGGATTAAAAAGCTTGCCCTTATGTCAAAATATAATATATTGTATTACTTCAGGTGAACTGTGCTAAATTCATTGATGTTTTGACATCAGGGCTAGTGCTTGGTCCCCTTTTACACTGAATTAATTGCCCTCGATATTTGATAGTTAGCCAGTCAAGAGTAGGTTATAAATGAATCTCCCATTTGTAAAGTTGTGAAAAGCCTAGAAGCTTAGAACCTGCTAATCTGCTAACACACAGTGTACTTCAGCATGTGTTGACAGTATTTTATCATACATTTCTTGTTCAGTATCATAGTATGGATAATGGCATGACTTTGGTGTAGGTTAATATGTTGTTCATGTCCATTGAAAAGCAACTGCTGACTGACAGTTGATTGTCTGTCTGTCACATATCCTCATCATGTACATTATGTTAATGTAAACGTTTTTGTTTGTTGGTTTTCTCTGCTTTTTTTATTGTTGTGAACTTGTGTTCTAGTGTTTTATGTTGGAAATGTGTCCCATTTTTTTCTCCTTGCCTCCCTTTTTCATGGACATTGACTCTTTAGGATGATAAGAAACAGGGAAAAGGGTCCCTAAGATTTGCTTCACATTTGTTTGCCTTTAAATATTGATTTCACAAAGCAGTTTCTTACTGTTGATTTGGTATTTTTAAGCTCTTAAGCTAAGTTCACTTGCCTCTTATTGTATGGACATAAATTCCAGCAATTTTTGGTTTATTCTGTAAGGTGGAAAGAGTTCTGAAGCCTAGGTTGCAGGACTGTTCTCTAAAGATTGCTCCTTAGTACCCTATTGATCTCACAAACATGGAACCACCCAACGAGATCCTGCCTCTTGCAGTTGTGGTGCGAAACTCCTGCTTTTTGATTTCTTTACAAAAAATATTTATAATTAGAAAAGCTAACATATTAAAACATGCTCTGCTGCAGAGTCTTTGTTTTTTGGCCTTTTTGCCCAATTATCATGTGTTGTTGTTTATACCCAGAGCAACTTGCTGTAACATGCTTTCAAGACTTTGCTTTTGATTACACAGCACAATAAGATATATAATTTAAGATAGAATATAAGACTAAAGCAAGATGTTAAGTAACATAAAGATATATACAGAGATAGTAACTTAAAATGTGAATGGAAATGGAAATATAGAAACATGCAGGGTGGATACGCCAGTTACATCCTTAAAATGGCTGTGAATGTCTGCTGCGTTTTTCTGCTGAAATATTTTGCTAAAGCCTGATTACTGGACATAGATTAAGCCTAATCTTGAAATAAATTGCAATGTCATTGATGTTCCAGCACTGGCAATCCTTATTAAGTTTTAATATTGGGCAAGAAGCTGACTCAATATTAGTGTTTGTTCATAAAGTAAATCTAGGTCATAGCTGAGACAAATACCTTACTTTACAATATTCTTTGGTTGCTCTATTATTTCATATGCTTTTCAAATTGTCCTTGTGCCACTGTAACATTTGTTGTATTTTTCCCTTTAATATTTTGTTTATTCCCTTAATATTGTACCCACTTGCACTTTAAGTATGTCCATGTCTTACATTTCATGTCCGACCTCCACAGAGTTATGTACACACACAGCAAGGTCATGTTCAAATGTGAAGTCGCTGCGGTTTGTGCAGTTAACTTTGGGCCGTGTAAAAAAAAAAATAAAAAAAAAAGTGTTGTTACAGTAATTGTTACTTTGTAATAAGTTTAAGAGATATTGAAGCACTTAGGCCTGCTAAAATAATATAGTTTTTTCTACTTTCCATTTCCTCTTTGTAGTCATCTCACTTAATTGTTTGTGGTCAAACAAACTAAAAAAAAAAAAAAGACGTTGAGGCAAAAAAGATGTATGTGTGAAAAAAAATATATTGTGAAACGTTATACTGTTCTATCAGATCTGAACTCGAGGGGGGAGGGGGCTCTGTCTCTGGTACGTGGACTTGAACTGAACGCATGCAGTGTGCTAAAGTATATGTTATATACTGGGACTTCTTGTGCTAGTGTAGGGGTGGAGTAATGCATGGGCAGTGACTGCAGGGGCTGGTGGAGGATAATATGTGCAGATGAACCAGTTGGTCGGAAACGTGTATCTTTGGTTTGTTGCATTTCATCTTGTCCAGATAAACACTAAGTACTCATAACCACATGAATTTTTGATAAAAGGTTTAGCACTGAGTGGACATTTAGAATCTGACCTAACTGGACAGGAGTGCAGGCCTGTTTATTCACACTAAAAGAAAAGGAGGATTATAATCATAAGACGGGGGTTAGTTTTCAAGACTGCCATAATAGTTAGTCTGCAACACCTGCATGCTTTGATATACAGTACACACACATACACACACACATACACGTACAGGTGTGCATGTACGCACACATACAAAGAAAGACATTTAAACATGTATTAAAACCTGCTACTTACACCAGATGTTTTGAGTGTATTAAGTTATCAACTGTATTGATGTCAAGTGTGACCTTTGTCTAAATGGAGATTGTGGAAGCTAAGTGTTTCGGAAATGAATAGTCTCGGTCAGACTGTCCTTTAATTTTTTGTTTCTTTTTTTCCTTTCATTCTTTTGAAGTTTGTCTTCTGATGCAGTTTCTTTCAATGTACAGTTGCAATGAGGAAAAAAAATGTCTGATTTTTATCATAAAATGTATTTGTGTTCAAAATGTTGTAGTTCTCATTTTATCACAGAACTTTGTTGCAATTGTTTACCAGAGAACTGAGCATGTATGTACACTGTATCTGAATAAAAATGTTTTACAGAAGCAGAAAGCCTATCTATTGTGTATATTTGTAAAAGAAAGGTAGTGCAAACCTCATAATTTTTTTTTGAGAGAATATTAATTTGCATTAAATATTAACATTTTAAATGGCCCCCATTGTAAGGAACATCAGGTTTGCCAAGAAGAGGTTTAGTGTGTAAACATTGAAAATATTTCAAAACATTCCATTCACTCTTCAGTTCACCTATGAAGACTAATCTCAAAAAACAAAATACATTTAGGAATGTTGGAAAAAAATTGACATTGGAATATACAGCATATTTAATGTATTCTGTGATGTATGATATTCAAATATACGGTCAGTTAAAAAAGTCAACAGTATACTGTTGATATACTCTGCATATCCAGGATTGGAGTCAAATAAATAATACTGGGCAGATATAATGAGCCTCTGCTTGTTGCGCCATGTGAAATAGAAAAGTGCATATTTTTGTTTTGTATAAGCAGGAAAAAAGTTTTAGCATGACATATTTGATACATAGAATTTAACATTGCACCTGACACATTGCATCATTTAATGCAAATATTGTGCATCCATACACAGGGAAGATGATAATGAAATTATATGTTTTGCAGCACAGCATATAAAGAGATTTGGAAATGGCAATGTAAAATTTTAAAGAAATTTTCCTCTCTATTACATTATTATGTACAATCATAATCATCACAAATAAAGTTGGGCTTTTAATTGTACATTTGAACTCTTGAGTTTTATGTGTATTCACACACAGAAAGACTGTGCTGGATATGCAGAGTTGGTGGCCAACACAAAAAAAAGCATATATTGTTTTTAACACTAGTATGCAGATCAACTAGCATCACACAAGGTACCAGACAGCACAAACCATTTCCTGTGTTTTAACACTGTTCGCTGATTAACCAGCCTATAGCAGCAGATCTACATTGATTTTGTTTCTAAAGCATTAAACATCAAATGTCTAAATATTGTGATTAACTAAGTTTGTTTATGTACAGTTCTGACACTGTATGTTTACTGATTTTGTCACTTGTTCACCAAATCTTTGTCTTGCTATTTAGTATATAGTAACTCAATATAAGAAACTTATTCCATTAACTGTACAATGTACAGTATGTTGCTAAAAGAAATTAAATATTTCTTTAAAGAAATTAAATCGGAATTACAGGGCATCTCACGATACAATATTTTTATGATACATTGCACATGATATGGTGATACTGTGATACTTGATATATTGCAAGACAATTCTCTGTGATACTTCTCTGCCTCCGCCTGTGTTACTGAAGAGGATAAAACACTAATACTTAGATACTAAGTTGTTATTTTGGGATACTAAGTCAGCAAAAAAAAAACATCTTAAATAACCGCTTACTATCTCAAAACAATGAGATAGCATCTTAAAATACTGACTTTGTATTTCAAAGAAATTACTAAGTATCTTAAAATAATGACTTAGTATTTCAAAATAATGAGACAGCATCTCAAAACAATGACTTTACACAGCCAATTACCCAACCCAATGCCTTCTCTGATACATGTGAAGTCAGCCACAGCCTCTTTTCGAACTGCTGCTGATGCAGCATTGCCGAGTAGCATCACAGCGCACTCGGAGGAAAGCTCAGCGACTCGGTTCCGATACATCAGCTGACAGACCCCTAGTGCTGCGGACATCACCCTTTGGACTGATGTGGAGAGAGTGCCATCTACCCACCCAGAGAGAGCCAGGCCAATTGTGCTCTCTCAGGGCTCTGACAGCTGATGGCAAGTTACATGAAATAACTTAGTATCTCAAAATAATGACTTAGTATCTCAAAATAATAAGACAGCATCTCATAAAAAATACTTTGTATCTCAAAATAATAATACTCACTTACAGTCAACCGCTTTATCCGTTAAGGGTCCGGCATCGGGCGGAAGGCAGGATACACCCTGGACAGGCCGCCAATCCATAGCAGGGCAGACAGACACATTCACTTACACACTCACACACTGAGGGGGCAATTTTATCTGACATCCAATTAGCCTGAACTGTCTTAGACTGTGGGAGGAAACCTGCTACCCACTGCACCACCATGCCGCCCAAAATAATAATAATGATATAGGAATTTAGGTAACAATGAGAACAAAAAATACATATTGGATTTTTGTTTTACTTTACATTGCAAAAAACAAACTTTTAGCAAGTGAAATTATCGAATTTCAAGTCAATACATCTTTTTTTTTCCTCTGATAAGGCTTTTTTGTCTTACTTAGCATTGCAAGTGTAAGATTATTTTGACTATTTTTGGAATTGTTATCTTAAAGTAAGTAATTGGAACTGAAAATAAGCAGAAAAAGTCATCAGTCAAGTTATTGTGTGTTGTGTCAAAATTTAAGCCAATAAATCTGTGATTTTTGCTTGATTTACATCTAACTTCACTCATATTAAAATTCAGTTGTTTATATTAAGAAATCTTACTAAAATAAAATGCTTACCTCATTTTTTTGCTTAATATAAGCCTTTCAATTTGCATATTTTGCCAACAGATTTTTGTGTGATGTGAAGTGATGTGACTGGGCTTATATGCACAACAGTTTATAGTGAAATATGACCAGAAGCTGCCTGAGCATTTCCTTATCTGTTTCCTGCTGGATGTTGAATGCTGAATAGTGACCCACAGCCTCAGAGCTTAAATTTCACTGTTAAAGGAGCCTCGCCTGTACTGAGACTGTACTGTACTGACTGCGCAGGCAGTATTCACCGTCTTTTGTGTTGAAAAATAAAATCATTATGAGAGTAAATAGTGGGCAGCCCGAGGGTAAATCTAATTGGTTAGGATGTGCTCGCTGATGTCTGCGTGGCCCCGCCCTCCTCACGGAGAACATGATCCAGCTACATGAGCAGTGTTGGCCAACGCGGCCCCGCAGCAGCAGCAGCAGCAGCGGCAGAGGCACAGGATGAGCAGACGGGTCTGTGTTCCGACCAGCTGAAGGTAGGAGAGCTTGTTTGTTCGTTTTTTGGTGGCTCGGTCACGAAAACGAGGACAGGGAACGGGCTGTGTGTATCACAGCGCCCAGACCCTGCAGACTGAACACTTTAGTAAATCCTCTATTCAGCGTTATGAGGAGGAGGAGGGGTGGGTAGTTCAGTTCAGTGTGTGTATCTATATATCTGTACATTTAACTGAGCGTTTAGTGTTGTTTCTTTCTTCTACTCTCCTCATTCGTGTAACTTCGAGCTATTTCCAAACACTTGCTAAAGTTTTATGCTGTGATCTATGCTGACTATATATAACACTGTCCAACAAGTAGTCTGTATTTATCCCCTTAAGGGAAATTTCTAAAATACCAGTCTCCCGGAAACTGAAGCTAAAATTATTATTATTATTATTATTATTATTATTATTATTATTATTATTATTATTATTATTATTATTACTATTATTATTATTATAATAATAATAATAATTATTATTATTGTGTTCTAAAGCATGTGTCTAAAAAGCTCAGTGTCTAAAATGACTGCATGGCACAAGTTCATTTATGAACATTTATGAACTGAATGAAAAGCATGCTCCCTATGTAAACAGCACACTATTTCCTGTGTAGACTAGTGTGTGTGTTTGTGTTTGGTTGTGAATTGGCAGGCTAGTGATTTAAATAAAAAAAATACATATGCTAGTGCATTTAAAAAAAAATAGAATATCATTGAAAAGTTACTTTATTTCAGTTCAAGATGTGAAACTCATACATTATATAGATGTATTACACACAGTGATCTATTTTAGGCGTTTTATTAAGCATTTGTTTTATTGTTGATGATTATGGCCTACAGCCAATCTCAGAAAATTGGAATACTATATAAGACCAATTGTTTAACTTTTTAATTCCGCATCTTCATAAAAGTTGTCAGCAGAGGGAAGCATTAAGTGCTGTAAAATTTTCTTGGAAAACACTGCGCTGACTTTGTACTTGATATAACACAGTGGATCAACACCAGCAGCTCTCCAAACCATCACTGATCATCAGTAAATTTTACATTTCATTTGGAAATCAAGAGGCCAGAGTCTGGAGGAAGAGAAACACACAGTCCAAACCGCTTGAGGTCTAGTGTGAAGTTTCCGCAATGAGAGATGGTTTGGAGAGACATGTCATCTGCGGCTGTTGGTACATTTTTAACAATGCATTTAGGTCCATGTTTTACTAATCATGTGTTAAAATGAATTGAGAATAAAACAATATTTTTCTGCAGTTCAAGACATTTTTGGTGTCCAAAGTTTGCTTCTGTAGTTTTGCATTGGAAATTGGAGGATAAATATATAGATAAATAGAAAAAATATTTTGACATTTTCTAAGCTTAATTGTTTTTCCTTTAGTATTTGCTGCCATTCATGTGTCCACACTGTCTAGCAAGCTACATGACAAGGTGGACAGTTGTGGTTTCTCTATTACAGCTTAAGCTTTACCTTAGCCAGATGTTCATTCAGAGTATGTGTTTCACACTATTTATATGAAACATCTATGCTGTGAAAACAAAAAGGATGTTATATTGATATTGACCTCTTTAATAAGTGTTACCTTAGCTATGAGGTTGTGCTTCTAACATTACATCAGGGATAAGCTAATATTTAAAAAAAGTAAATTTACTTATTTTATTTTTGTAGTTTTAGCACCAAACTAAAGCAGTTAGACTCCATTCTTGACAAGGTTTTGGGAAAAGGTATTGTTTTAATAGTTAACTCGTTTTTAAGGTGGAGGTGTTACTTCAGTTTTTTAAATCCTACAGTTAGTAGAGAAACTTGTTTTGCTATATTTTGTGGAATGTGTTTTGTATTATTTCTATCATACTTGAACTGTTTTAACTTGTCCAGTAAGTGCGGTTAACTGTAGCAAGACAGATGGGCAGCTATGACAGTAACCATAATGATAAAATTACACTTTGGTTTGTCATTACATGGTATGACATTTTCCATGACATGGCAAGGAATGGTTATGTTACTATCATGTAACAACTTAAACAAACTACCATTGCATTAGGAATCTCCCATAAATCTATGAAAGTCATATGTCTTTTTTTTAAGTGGTAGTATAGCTTTATGGGGCGGTAACTCATTCCTGCTGACATATTAAAAACCCATTTCCAAGTCGTCATTTCCGAGTCTGGACAAAGACTTTACAATCTATTACAAACGAGCTTCTCATAAATCAAAATGCTTAAATACCTCACCCATATTCTCTATTATGTAACACTCTTAAGACTGATGTGTTGATAAAGACATCTGGCTACACGTAAGACTGTACTATAGTTATAGTTATGCTATGCTTTTAGTTAATGGACTGAGTCATGTCCTTAGTCATGATTCTGTCATCATTCTATTGTTTCTAAAAAGCGTACTTCTGAGTTGTGTAATTCACATAAATTTACAGATTCTGTGGTAAAATGCATGATGCAAAATGTTGAAATAGTAGCCTGTGCTTTTTTTTTTCTTTTCTTTTTTTCTGGTGTTTAGTTTCTGTTTGCGTATAAAGTTATGCTTTTTGTTATTTTGGTCATTATTGACCTTTTTGAGGCCTTTTTAAAAATACAATTAAGTAATAAATAAATCTTAAATTAAAAAAATATATAGTTTGAGATTTTGCTCTTTTGATGTTTGTCGTATGTACCTTGTCATATAAACAAAATATATATATTGCTGCTTTTATCATAATGCAATACAGCAATAGTTTGACTTAGAGATGGGCAATAGGATGGATACCTTATAGAATCATAACAATAGGCTGATATATTTATTTTGTGTAATCATGAAACAGTTTTATTTACAGAGATTCCTTTGTGGTATCCTGTGGAGGTGAAATGGAATACATGGAGGGGTGTAGACCTGCCTCCAGAATGATTCTCACACCACCCGAAAGTGCCTTGGCCCTCACAGACAGACCGCCTAAGCAGTGAGGGGCAGGACCTTAAACTCAGGCAGTAGACATGGCCACACGACAGCGGCAGTCTGCAGAGTCCTGCAACATGGAGGGGGGAGACGTCGATAAAGAAGAAGCTGAAACACCGCCGGATCAATCACAGCCCGTGGCCAATAGTGCTCCAGATGGAGGCTGGGGCTGGGTGATCCTTGTGTCTTCTATAGTGGTCCTGGCCCTGACACTGGCTTTCCCATCCTGCATGAGCATCTTCTACACAGATCTCCAGAAACAGTTTCATGCCAGCAACAGCGTAACATCATGGGTGCCATCTATAATGACAGCAGTCCTGCACGCTGGAGGTAGAGATTTTTACTATTCTCACTGATAATAGCTTTAGAAAAGCACTGTTTTAAGTAGGCATGTTATGATACCTGTTTTAGTCAATATAGTGTCTATTAGTCGATAATCGTGATTAATCATACTTTTCCTTCTTAAGACCTTAAAGCTAAATAGAGCTTATAATAAGAAATTAATCACCAAGGTCTTGGCAGCACACTGCCCTAGAGTATATAAAAGGTACTATAAAATAATCTCCAACATCTTTTGTTTTGAATTTCTAAGTGTGGAAATTCCATTTGGTAATCTCAAAATATATGTGAATTCCTCTACCAGCCTGCACTTTCTACAACAAATCCATTATTGTAATGTTATTGTAATTTATTGTAATGTTTCCAGTGAATATTTAGTTATTAAGATTATACAGACACTGGAAAGTGGAGTGTAAATGCCATGATTTCTTGTCATTTTGAGCTTAAAATATACTGTACTGTAATAGTAACAAAGCGCTACAGTAACATTAACAGTAAATAAAGTGGATCAGAAACTTCTGAAATTATGTAGTAATACAAGAGTTAATTGTCCACACAGAGGTCCTTCTGAAGACTAACATATTCATATTTAAAAATCACAAGGGAGATATGTACAGGAAGACAGCCCTGTCTCTTTAGACAGCGCAAACCCATAGCTTTGTTTAACTTCCCCTTGTGAGCAGGAAACTGTGGTCGCATGTGTTTTTCTTATTATGTAGCTCTTAAAGATGCACTCACAACAGACTTCAGTCAGTGTTTGCTTCATTGCTGTTCGTAATAAGAACTGTAAATGCCAAATCACATTAATCTTGGATAGATAGAGAGAGAGAAATATGGAGAGAGAGAGAGAGAGAGTATAATCACCAGCATTATTTGCTTAATCATGCTGACCATGTACACTAGCTCACTGCATAAAGAGAAAGGCTAAAAGCCCTTCAGAAGAGTCAATATGTGTTCTTGATAAAGTAAATTTCTTCACCTGTGGCTAAGGTCAAATTGTATTCATTCTGCAGTGCTGTAATGTAGAGCAGGAGTTGTGATCACTGCTTTAAAATGTACACATGTGCATTAAGAGCTCCCTGGTATTTTAAACAGTTCAAGCAATGTAAAGAAGTTAGAGAGCGGGATAAACTTCATTAAATAGCAACTGTACAGGATTTAAGTACCGAAAGCGCTCAGATTACTGGGTGTGACGTTCTTTCACACTGTGATGAACAAAATACTACATTGTTCCAAAGTGATATTTATAGGAGGCTGTCATACAGAAAACTGTTGGATTAGTATAATCCTCATTCTAAGCCCCCGTGGTCTCACTGGTTTGTTTGGTGCTCTCCCCCTCTAACTAATATTACCTTCACAGGTCCACTGTGCAGTGTGTTAGTGGAACGATTTGGTTGTCGAGCAACCGTGATAATGGGAGGAGTCTTAAGCGGGATAGGAATGGCGGCCAGTGCCTTTACAAATTCCATCGTTGAACTTTACATCACTGCAGGGGTTATTACAGGTCAGTATGTACCCAGTGACCCAGTGTTCCAAATATATTCCACAATAAATAAATATCGCTGTGGTCATATTCAAACCTTAAAACTCCAAAATTTGTTTTTCATTGAAATACACAGTCCATTCAAAATATTATGACCACCTCCTTGTTTCAACACTCTTCTGTTTCTTGGCATGTGTTATCATTGTTCTTTTACCCTGCTCTCCAATGGTCAGGAACCCACAGGAACACAACAGATCAACTATTACTTGGGTGGCATCCTGTAGGAACTGTCCTGTGAAAACTTATGAAAGACTTCAGAATGACAAACATGAACGGTGCTTCAAAAGATTAGAACTGATCCAGAGTCGTGAGAGTGATTTCTGGTTGGTGGATTATATTTAGTCCAGCGGTGATATTGAGTTGTTTAAAAACTCCAGCAGCACTGCTGTGTCTGATCCACTCATACCACCCAAATAATGCCTGCTCTGTGGTGATCTTCTATATTTCTGACCATTAAGATCAGGGTAAAAAGATGACTGGACCACACTCTGTAATTCTGTGTAGTTCTATTACAAAGTGTCCCTATATGATCAGTGGAACTGAATGGAAATGAATAATAAGTGTATAAACAAGGAGATAAATTTCTGGATAGTGAATTTTATCACATCAGCTGCCAGATTCAGACTATTAGATTTATCCCTATTTTTTAACTAAAGGGCTGTCTAACATATATAGTGAATAATACATTGTATTGAGTTCTATACCTATCCTATAACTAAATAAATTTTTTTTCTCCACAGGTTTAGGGTTTTGTTTCAGTTTCCAGCCTGCTGTCACCATCCTGGGCCAATACTTTGTACGCCGTCGTGTCTTTGCCAATGCTATGTCCTCCACAGGCACAGCTCTTGGCCTTTCCACGCTGCCCACACTGAGTAACTACCTACACACTGAGTTTGGCTGGAGGGGCAGTTTTCTCATATTAGGCGGTATGCTACTCAACTGCTGCGTCTGTGGAGCACTTATGAGGCCACTGGGCCCAAGCAAACCCAAAGCACACAAACAAAAGGCCAATGGCCCCACAAAGACTGGGAAAGAGAATCTAAAGCTTTTAGCATCTTGTATCCGTCGCCACATGGCCTTTGACCAGTTCTGTAATAACCAGCGTTATCGGGTTTTCTCACTGGGTGTTACTTGGATGATGCTGGGATTTGTAGTGCCTCTAATTTTCCTGGTTCCATTTGCCACAGACAACGGTATGGACCAGAACAAAGCTGCCCTGCTGCTCAATGTCTTGGGCTTCGTCAACATCATCGTGCGGCCGGCCTTTGGACTGCTCTTTAACCTGGCTTGGTTCAAGGGCCGTCATATATACGTGCTCTCCGTAGCGCTTCTTCTGAATGGACTGAGCAACTGTATCTGCTGCTTTTCAGCCACGTTTCCAGTGCTGCTGGTTTATATGCTATGTTATGGCCTGACGATGAGTGTGGTGGGCACACTGCTGTTCACCGTGCTGATGGACATCGTGGAAATGAACCGCTTCCTCTCTGCACTCGGCCTTCTGGCAATCATGGAGAGCGTCACGCTGCTGATTGGGCCACCCCTTGCAGGTAGCATGAGATTCTTTTTTACTCACAGGGTGAAACTTCTTTTGGTCATATATGTTAGGGTTAAATTTAGTGTTGGATAGATATAATATAAAGTGATGATAAAAATGTTGGAAAAGTGATCTGTCCAACAATAGCAATTGTTTACTGATAAATTACACTTTTGCAGCTTTGCCATCAAGCTGCTGGCGCTCAGAGGGAGCAAAATTGGCCCTGCTCCCTACGGGTGAGTAGATGGCGCTCTTTCCCCACATCACTCCTAGGGTGATGTCCGAAGCACAGGGCGTCTGTGAGCTGATGTATCAGAACCCAGTCGCTGCGCTTTCCTCCAAGTGCGCTGGCTGTTCAGCAATGCTGCATCAGCTCGAAAAGAAGCGGTGGCTGACTTCACATGTATCGGAGGAAGCAGGCATTAGTCTTCACCCTCCTGGTGTGTTGGGGCGTTACTAGTGATAGGGGGAGTCCTAATGAGTGGGTTGGGTAATTGGCCGTGTAAATTAGGGAGAAAATGGGGAAAAATTTGAAATAAGTTATAAATTACACTTTTGCAGTTCCAAACCTTGCTAGTTCCTTCCAAGTAGCTGATAGCTCAGTTCTGTCGTGTCCATGCGATGACTTTCCTTCTGTCCTCTCACTAATCCTCACTCTTTGACTGACTTCTAAACCCTGTGCTCTTTTAAAAAAAATGACCAGTAGAAGTTGAAGTATCCTTTAAGCAACCCACTTAAGTGGAAGTACTAAATTATTACAATTTTGTGTATTTTTTTTGCAATACTGTTTTGTTTTTGTTAGATACCACCTTTCTGCTTACAGGTGCACAATATATTGTGATATTTTAAATTGTAACACCCTGTTTCATTATACACATGACATCAAGTTTATAGAAATATATAAATATACAAAAGATTTACCTTCTTACTGGGACATTTTCCATCAGGTTATTCTCACCTAGTTGTGTGCCTAAGTTTTGTTATGAGTAGACCTGGTCATATGTATTTATTCATTGAACATGTCTTTTTATTTATTTATTTATTACTTAAAAATGAAGTGTCCAAGTGAAGGGAGTGTAGCTTGGGGATTTAGTGGAGTAGATTTCTCTGGTACATTCCATTTTATGTAGCCCACCACGGTTCATTTAACTTCTTTGTAACCCTTCTGTTGACCTACTGGTCTGATGGGGTGAGAGGACCTGTCTAACAGGTCACAACAAACATCAATGCTATTACCTGTCCACTATTACTGAAACCTGGTGTGGCAGGTTTCAAAATGTACCATCATAGTACCATCATTTTTACACCTAGACTTTTAGTTATGTGCGTCATATTGTGAAGATTTTTCACTGATTATCTACAGTTTGTGTGTGCAAGAATGTGTGTGAATGCGTGTGTGCCTATGTATGTAAATGTTCAAGGAAGGAATAAAAGGGAATGGAATGTTCCTTGTATTGTGAAAGAACCTGCAGGGCAGAGGTGTGGGGGGTGGTGGTGCCAGGGCTTCAGGCTCTCTCTGTGGGGCAGCTGAGATTGACCGGGCAGCTGGTTCCCCCTGTAAGCACCATGCCAACTCCAAATGTCAGCCATGCAACTCTACACTGTCCAGGGCTTGCAATTCCCAAGACTTAACTGGAGCAGTCCCTGTGAAAGATCTATATATGCAATTATATTGCAGTGTATTACAAGAACTTGACTGTACGTTTATCTAGTATGTATATTTATTATCATTTGTGTTGTGTGTATTTACCTGTAATCTAACAGAGCAAACATACAGCATGCACAGGTTTTCAGTACGTCATGATCTGCTTGGTTGATCATGACGCTGCTCGATCTCTGAAAAAAAAAAACAGTTTAGTTGATTGTTACCCAATGAAATAATTAGTAAAATGTAACATTTCACAGTGTATATGATTACAGAGAGTTCTTTTGAGTTACCTCAACTTAACTAGTTAAGTCAAAAGTTCTCCAAACTCAAATTTGTAGTTCTGTTTTTCAGTAAGGTCAACAGTGTGGTTGAAGTTAGAAGTTGAAGAGTCAACTCAAAACCGTAAAAGTGCTGCAGCTGAAATTGCTTCAGTATTATGTAAAATGTTTTCAATTTGCTCACTGCCTGACATAGCTTAATCTCTGAGATTTAGTCTTTAAAGTATTTTTACAAACATTTATTTTACAAATAGTTGCACTAAGAAGCCAGTTTATTCTTTGTAAACATGTAAAGACAGGCCAGCTTAAAATGATGACCAACAACAGGGTAGGTTTATTTAATTCAGTTAAATACTTGGAATAGAACAGCATCAATTTAAAGATTTGAATAAACCCAGTTTAATTCGTTTTGATTTTTTGTAAAGTTTTTCTCTTTTTTAAGCGAATTTCAGAGAATTTATGTTTTTAGCTCAGTATCCCATTAAGTTGAGCCAACTCTCTGTCTCAAATGTTTGCCTTTAATGCTGTATTATAATGAATAGCAAAGTGCACATGCAGATAAAGAGGGTTCATATGTGTAATATGTATCTCAGTGAGTTAAGCCAAATCAGAAGCAAAAATGTGCTGTCAAATGTGTTTTATATTTATTCACTGCCTATATTATCTGCAGGTTAGACCTTCCACCACCATACAAGTGAGGCCTTTTTGTACTCAAGCTCTTGTTGTGTTGTTGACAAGATTTGAATTTATGACCACCTGATTCTGAACAAGCAGGCTGTTTGAGTGTTGCACAACTGTAGAGCTGAGAAACGATATACATTTCTGCAGCAAAGAAGTAATGGAAATCTGTTTTTATTTAGTGTGATTTCACAGCTCTAGAGTTTAACTGCCTGCTCATCAAAGGCGAGGAGATTGTCTCTGTTTCTGGGAAGGTCATGTGAGGGGAAGTTCTAATCTAAAGATTAAAAGATAGAAATAAACAGTGGGGGTGGAGAACTGCCTACATATTTTTACAAAAATATTTCAGCAGTTTTTGATTTAACACATGTACTAAGGTTTTAAATGGGCTTCAGCTCCAGATAAATTGTTGACCTAATAGAGATGCAGAACTGAAAAATGTTTAGGAGTTAGGAGAACTCATAATCGCTCGGTAATCAGTTCCTTTATCATTTTGAGTTAGCCTGCCTTTACATTTTGTTTCAGTGTACACAAACTTTGCGGCTACACTTATCAGTTATTTTATCAGATTAATTAATAACATTTTTTTTGTAGGGTTGCTGTTACTAACCCAACTGCTGCAGCATACCCTTTACCTTGCAATTTTATTGCTAGATATTGCTACATTTTTACCTTTATTTATATTTTTATTATAGACTGTAGTCCTTATTGTAGATTTACTGTATATCTGTTTCGTTCATGAATTAAAGTTATCAGTGTAGGACCACTACATGTTTATTATATGAATTGTCTGAAGTGTCTGAGAAAATGACCTTATAATAAAGGGCTAGAGATTGATTGACAGAAATGTTCCGCATTATCATTCAAAATATAAATCAATAAAGCATGGTTCTTCAGTTCAGATCTTGGCAGTCCCTGTACTACACATGTATGGCTTTCCCTTCTTCCAACTCCCATATTAGACCAGCCAGCTGTCTAATATTTGGTCATCAGCAGTTTTCACAGTGGTCCCTTTTGAATCGATAGACAGATTGGAGTGTTTTCAATAGCCTGTGCAAATATCGACAGAAAGACTACTGTGGTACTGTAGTGGAATATTGTATTAATGGCATTGCTATGAAGCATTTTTATCATATGTATTATATGATGAATCTGTTTGTTTGTATGTTTCAGGACTTCTGGTGGACAAAACTGGAGAGTATACATACGTGTACCTGGCCTCCAGTATCACAGTGGTCACATCAGCTTTATTTCTTTTGGTGTCCTTCTATTGGTTGGACTACCGTAGCACTGCCAAAAAGGAGCCATCGCCGGTCTCAGCATCACTTCAGTCTCCAGACTGCCAGTATATTAGAGTGTCTGCAGGAGAAGCAGAAAAGCAGGCCGCCATACAAACTGAGCGTGTGACGAGTGTATGAACTGTACACATCAGGGCTGACAATCTGAGATGTTGTAGGCTGAATTAAATGGAAGAAAATGTGCATTATTTCACATTATAACGATTTTGTTATATCTGGATTATTTAGCTTATCATATTTACTGGTCTTTTTTAAAGACATACATTATATGTCCAAATATTTGTGGACATGCCTTCTAATGAATGCATTCAGCTACTTTAAGTTTCAACCATTGTTGACACATGTTTGCACATGCACACACACTGCTTATCTATTCCCTGTGAGAAAGTTGCCAATAGAGTAGAACTCTAGTGCAGGTGACAATGAAAATGGTGACACCATGCTTAGTACCAGGCATGGCCTAGGAAGGTAAAAACCCGGTATAAACCCTTTTATTTGCAGAGGAATTGTGTTCTCTGAACCTCACTTTTACACTCTTATTCCTGATCCTAATGCAGTACAATCAATCTTCAGAGCAATGTCTTAAAAGTAGCATAAACTCTTTTTAATACTCTTTATTTAAAAAAATAAGACTGAATTCTGATTCTGAATTTCTATTGTATTTTATCACATTCGTGCTTAACATTTTACAAAATGTGACAAAGAAGAACATCTAGCTACTGCTCCTCGAGCTACTGTTTATCAGGTGTATTACTGTTTACATTTATACCTTTAGCCTTCTTTTCTGTGTGCTTGCTTACAAATTTTGAGTGTAGGAAACTCACAGCCCACAGACATCGCCAAGGATCCTAAACCAGCCAACCAAACTAATCCAGAACCATTGCAAAGGGAATCCATACACATTCTGACAGAGGGTATGTAGGCTGTGACTGAAATGGATCCCAATTTACATTTGCACTATTGAATAATGGGGTGTCTGACTTGAAAAAAGTAATTTTTTTGTTTCCAAATCTGTTTCCAATTACTTTGAACAAACCAATGCACAAAGAGCACAGTAAGGGAATTAGGTGAGCCATATTATTATCAGTAATTGTATCAGTAGAAAGTATGTATCTGATGTATGTATGTAATTGTAAATCACCAGGTGTTGATGAGCACCCATCTCGTAAACTGAAATTAGTAGAGCATCCAGCATTACTACAGGAAGTCTTATGTTTCTACATAACATAATGGTCAAAGTTTATTTCCTGAACAGATCAATATTTTTATAAGCTTTTAATAAGTGGTGCTGGCGCATGTAAATCATTTGTGTTTTAGCACTGCTTATATAGCACAGTACTAATGAGGGAGCAGGGATCTATTTCAGTGACCGCTGTACCGTAATTACTGTTTATTTTGGACAATACTGAACATATCTTTATTACACAGTTACTGACCTCACTTATAGAAACACAACACTATGTTGCAATATTTGGAGTTTTTTCGAAAGTCACACTGTAAAAAAATGTGGTGTCTTAATTTGAAAATGTATAAAAAGCATTTTTTACTACACAACTTCTAAAACAGGTTAATACAACAAGAATGTATCTTATTATTAGAAGTTCAGTGTACTACAAAATTTTGTTGCAGGACAATTATGAAAATCTATAAATAAGACACCACATATATTTTTTCTACAGTGTAGCTTTGCATTATTACACCAGTGTTTTGATTTGTTTCACTCATCATGCCCTGTCTAAGTAGACCAGGGGATTGTACACAAACCATTTCTGTATAAAGGAGAGTATTTAGGTAGTTCAGAATTGTTTTCAGGACTACAGACCAAAGAATCTGCCTGTTCTGTTGCCGTTTTACTGAGTGTAAGCGTCTTGACATGTTTTTGTGACTGTGAATGTTGTTTTATTCTTAATGCTCTCTTTGTGTGTCATGACTTTCTTCTGATGCCCCCAGCATTATATTCCAAAGTCTGAAGAACATCTAAAAGAATGAAAGGGCTCAGTGTATTTCTAAAGGCCATGGACATTCATTCATTTCTGGCCCTGAATGGCTGCAGTTAGGCTAATTCTGTGCAAACATGCCTCATTTAACTACCACTCAACTGCCAGGTTAAATAAGTGTGTTTAAGGAAGGAAAACGCCAAACTGTGCTCACAAGTAGAGGTCTTTGCGGAACTGTGCAGAAAAGATTATATACTTTTATTATATAGTTTTATGATGTAGTTAGTATATTTACTATTTTTTGTCTCAAGCTGAATAAATCCTATTTTGTTTCACCGCAAAGAAATAGGCACTTTTATGCAGTTGACAATAAATTCTCTTTACACAATACATGAATGTTTCTTTCCTTTTTCTTTTTTTACTGAAGCTGTATCATTAATAGATAATAGATAATTCAAACATTGTGAAGACATAAATAAAAGCATCAACAGCTGACGCAAATATATCAGAAAACCACAAGAAGATACAAAGCAGAAACAGACAAATAATAAACAAAGTAGGTAAAAATAATCTTGAAAAAGTACAAAAAAAATAAAATAAATAAAAACGCAAGCCAGAGGAAATGTAACTCTTACATTGTATACAAAAATAACGTATAACATAACATATACAAAAAACATAAAATCTAAACAAATGAAATTTCTTCTGAAGTTGTGTCCTTGTAAATAAAACATTTATGTTTTTAAAACCTTAAAAAGCCTTAGGGTCAGTATAAATATAACATGCCTTTTCTATATCCAGCATAGTTGTTTAATTTCATTCAAAGCAAATACATTTATCAAGATTTACTCTAAATTAGCCCATTAATACAAATATAGAGGAATATTAACATTCATTGTAAATAAATTGTAAATTTGTTTTTTCATTATATACATTTTTTTAATGGTGGTGTTTTTTTTTGCCATGTCTGCAGTGCTGCCTGGTTAAGTTAAATTATTCATTTAAATAGTTAAATAACAGTTTTCAAACAATTGATATTTTCTTCAAGTTTTGATTATGCTGTGTGATGGGCAGTGCTGCACCACTGGCCACCGGCAGAGGGAGCTCAGCGACAACATTATGAGTGTAACCTAAAAATATTACTATATAACATGTTAGGATTATAACAGTTGATAATCAATTATTTATTCGGCTGAAGAGTTATCAAAAGGAAAAGGATATATTGACTTATTTACTATTTTCCCCTATTTATATATGAGTATTTCCCCTTTGTTTTATTTGGTCTCTTGCATACAAATATATTCTCAATGACAAAATAAACTGAACTGCTATATAAAATCTTGATCTATATGCTATAAATCTAGATGCTACCCGGTTAATACTATTTTGTGTACATTCTTTTAAATATAAGTGACGCGTGTGTTTTCTGTAACCTTGCTTATTGAGTCCATTGAACAATTATTGTTATTGTGTATTTTTCTTTTTGGATTGATCTTTTTTTTAGATTGAAGAAAAAGTTGGGTGAGGAAATTACCCTCAAAGTCTAATATATATTACATAATTTTAATGACCCTTTATTTGACCACAAGGAGAGATAACTATATATACTTACGACAAATTTCAGGTTATTTCAGCCATTTCTCATTTTCTGCAAATAAGTGTTATATATGAGAATATATTTTTACTCGGAATTTGAGAGAAATGTTGTCTGTAGTTTAATAAATAAAGAATATTATAATATATATTTTTTCCAGAGCAGTATACTTCCTGGGGGAGGGGCAGGGTATTAACTCATTACTACAAACGAGCGACATCTAGCGGTGAAACTCAGGGACTGCAGGTAAATGAACAGCACAGGAATCACACCACAGGAGCACAAGGTCCAAATACATCTGTATTTATAGGTGTTTTAATGAAACTATAACGGGACAGAAGGCGAGGTTTAGCAGGGGAAGCGTGTGTTTGATTTTGGTGGTCTGCGCTGATGCAGTTTAAGCTGCCTGGTGGAAGCAGACGCGGAGTTTCAGTGTGAAAATAAAAGTGAAAGTAAAACTGATATTGGGACACGGATCGAAACTCCAGCGGACTGACAACGGTAAGACCATCTGTCTGCTTTTATTTAGATTTTACTTGTTTTAAGTTGAGCTGTGTACGACCCCTGCGACAGAAACATGCAGCTATAATGATTAGCTTTTATTAGCTATAGCTAACAGGCTGATAGAGAGCAGCACTGACTGCCTGTTGTCCACAGATCTGTTTCTCTAATCAGGAAACTCAGGCTTTAGATCCTTATAAAGGCCTTTCCAGGCTAGTTAACTACCTGGACTTGTGTTTAATTATGATTAGAAAGTGGGCTTCCCAGATGTGCCCTGTTATTACAGACCACCTAAAGTGCCACGTTTAGATACACCTTCTCATTCAATGTTTTATTTTTTTAATATGTTTCCTACATTGTGAATTAATACTAAACTCATCCAGACTATGTAGGAACACATAAGGAATCATGTAGTAACTTAAAAGTGTTAAATAAACCAAAAGAGAAAACTCTTGCTCTTTCTCTCCTGGGGTGGTCCTCATGAGGACTAGTTTCATCATGACGTTTTTGATGGTCTTTGCGACTGCACTTGAGGACACTTTCAAAGTTATTAATTTAAGTTAAGTTAAGTAATGTAACGCTTCTCTTACAAAAAATTAGATTAATCAAGTGTACTATTAGTATAACTTACTTATTTTAAACTAAAATTAAGCACATATACTTTCAGTTTATTTTTTTGTACTTATCAGTGACATACTAACCATAATTATATTTAAGTATACAGCTTATACTGAAAAAGATACAGAAAAGTCTAGGTATATTTGGTATATACTTGTATTTAATCTTTTAATGAAGGTATACTGCTCTGAAAAAAAAAACTGAGACCACTTTAGTTTATGAATTAGTTTCTCTGATTTTTCTATTTATAGGTATATGTTTGAGTAAAATGAACATGTTTTGTTCTATAAACTATGGACATTTCTCCCAAATTTCAAATAAAAATATTGTCATTTAGAACATTTATTGGCAGAAAATGAGAATATGCTGAAATAACAAAAATATGCAGAGCTTTCAGACTTATAGACAAATAATGCAAATAAAAACTTCAAATTCATAAAGTTTACAGATAAAGAGTTCAGAAATCAATCATTTGTAGAAAAACCCTGGTTTTCATGCATCTTGGCATGTTCTCCTCCACCAGTCGTACACACTGCTTTTGGACAACTTAGACAACTTTGGACAACAAACAGTTCAGCTTGGTTTGATGGCTGTGATCATCTATCTTCCTCTTGATTATATTCCAAAGGTTTTCAATTTGGTAAAATCAAATATTCATAAATAGATCTAAACTAATCTAATAAATCTAAATAAAAACTAGCTTAACTTAATGGATTTTAAAGGTTGTGTGACAGAAGTGATTATTTTAAATTATGACGGTGATGTTCAGACTTTTCATTCTAAACAACAAGAAGCATGTTGTCTGATTGACTAGAATGTAAACCTGCAGCCACACCAGCCATTTTTGAATATGACTGGACATCCCTGAGCTATAACTATGAGCCTAGATTTTACATTTCTACTAACCCGGTGCAGTAACTGACGAGTTAAAGCAAAAGTAAAGCAGTCTGCCATAGCATTGTCTGGAAAAGCAAATGTCCATTGTATTTCATTTGTCTCATTATTTTTCATTTATTCTGCAGAGTAAATGGTACCTCCATGATGGCTCATCCCACTGAAAGAGCTGCAGTGCGAGCGTGTGCACTTCTCCTGGGCTGTGACCTGATCCTCTGGCTGATTCTGGTAGCAGGACTTCTGTGGTTTGAAGGCACCTTTATCCTCAGCTTGAGCTGGATATGGGCATTCAGGGCTGTCTGCTGGTTCCTGCTTAATCAAGTCGGTTCAGTGCTTGTGGAGAAGATTGTCCAACCTCTGCTGAAGCGCTGGGTTGTTTTGCTGTGTTTTTTGCCTCCTGTGTTTGATACTGTGCAGACGCTGGTTCCAGGAGGAGCATGTGGTTTCTGTCCTGTTCCTGATGCAGGCATGGTAATCCTGAGTGCAGTGACTGCCACACTGGTATATATGGTGTGGGAGATGGCATTCCCCTCTAATGACTCTAAAAAGGATGCAAAAAAGGAGAAGAAAGACCAAGAGGCCAAAGCTCTCCTAATGAGAGTGATTCACTACTCCAGAGCAGACTACCTTCACCTGGGGGCCGCCTTTATTTTTCTCATCTTGGCTGCTTTATGTAAGTTTTCCAGTATTTCAACTAGAGCTGGACGACATGGTAAAAATATTGGATCCTTATAATTAAATAATTTGTCACAGTACATAATATTTATCACATTTTCACACACAGAGTAAATGCATTAGTAGCATCAGATTCTTTAAAAAACACATTTAATTACTACAGTTATTTAAATACAGTGTATTTGAAGCCCTGCTGAAAGTTTAGCATATACAGTATTGACATAATATTTATCTTTAGACTTTATATTAGTAATATTGAGCTTTTTTACACTGTGACTTTTTTACTCGCTAAGGATAATTGATTAATAATTAAAATGAAAACAATATAAAATCTAACATTGTGACAAATACCTGTCCGTGGTGTTCTGTGGACTTTAAAAGGCTAAATGGTCATGGATCACAAGTCAGAATGTTTCCACTCCTATTTATGTGGATGATGAATACATCACTGGTCCCCAGTCGTGGTCTTGTACTTGCACATATCTTAGTATTATCTCAAACAACTAATTCAGTGATTAGTAACACTGTATAACCGTGCTTATGGATCAGCCACAAAGACATGCATTCACACTGACGGATTTTTTATTTTTAAGTTAAGTCATTAAGGAAATTAAGGATTTTTCTTTTGCAGTTGAGTCATTTATTCCTTACTATGTGGGGAAAATCATTGATGTCTTGAAGGGAGACTACCAGCATAGTACCTTCATGTGGGCCATTGGGCTCATGTCACTCTACTCTTTTGGAAGGTAGGTGTATTTGTGTCACTGGTGTGCTTATTAATAGCATTATCAGACTCATATGTTTAGATATATTTATTTATCTGCAATCTGCATCTACTTACAAATACTGGATATATCAGCATCAGCACAAAAGTCACATATTGGTGCATGGCTATTTATTGTTACTGTTTTTCTAAATGTGTTTAAATGTTCTCTATATAATAATGTGTACTATTTCTCTCAGCTCCTTGTTTTCTGGCTTGCGAGGAGGCATGTTCATGTGCAGCCTGAGCAGATTAAACAGGAGAATTCGACACATGTTGTTTCAGAACCTAATGAAGCAGGAAATTAGCTTCTTTGAAGACAACAAACCAGGTGAATTATCCAAACATAATTTAGCGTTTATGACTCCTGCGGGGGCAACAGCCATGCAGATTGAGTTAAACTTCTATTACATTACCTATTGAAGTGCTTTAAATCATTTTTAATTTTCCATTATTGTAGATAGTAAATAAATCTTTCTCTTTCCCTTGTAGGAAGTCTAACATCCCGGCTGGTTTCTGACACTGATAAGATGGGCCGTTCTATAGCCATGAATGTGAATGTGCTTCTGCGGAGCCTTGTGAAGACGTGTAGCATGCTCGTCTCCATGCTGAGTCTGTCCTGGCAACTCACAATCCTTACATGTGTGGAGATGCCTCTGCTCGCTGTGCTGCAGAACAATTACAACACATTAGCCCAGGTAATGTGCCCTTGTGGTCATGCTGCAGTCATAACACACTGGGAAAAGCTGAATGTTGGAAAACTGCTAACAGTTTTCCATTTAATGACTGTTCTACATTTCATGGTGACATCTTTTATTGTTTACTACAAAAATAAGGATATTTAAAAATAAGTTACTGTGATTTTGTTGGTCGATTGTGTAGAGAAGACTTTCTTCTAGATTTGGGAGCAAATCTGAGGATTTAATTGCATTCAGCAGCAAGAATATTAGTGATTACAGGATGCTTATCTCCAACTCCCAACTCATTCCAAAAATACTGGATGGAGAACCATCATTCCAGAGAACACAGAACCACTGCTTCATTATATACAAGCTGTGTGCTTGTGCATTTGTTCATCCATGTCAGCAACTCACCCACTCACTAGGATTCCACCAAAATTACATGCTGACATGCATGTGTGAATTGCATGTAGAGATGTAATTATGTAATGTTATTAAATTGCAAAAGAAGGAGGATAATCTCTGAATCCATTCCTCTTTATTTAACATCATATACATTTGATCTCTACCTTTTTCACAAGTGTCTTCTCTTTTTTTAATCTCTCATTTCTTGCTTTTCTTACCAGAGAGAGCGGAACAGAACTTTAGCCCAAAGTTCTCCTGAGTTCTCTCTCTTGAGTCAAGTCTTCCAAATAATCACAAGCTGATTTAGAACTAGAAAACCATTAATTAGTCAAAAAGGGTCAATATTGACTAAGTATCATGTAGACCAGGAATGATCAAATTAGTGGACAGGCAGGTGCTATATGTAATCATATTCAATGTTGCAGAAAACCAACAGAGAGCTGCAGGACTGCAAGGCGGAGATTGAGCAGCTGGCTTTGTCTACAGTTGATGCTATGAAGACAGTGCGCAGTTTTAGGGCTGAAGCCCAGGAGCAGAGGAGGTATGAGGAGGCCCTGGACAGGAAGCTACAGGTTCAAACACGCAAAGGCATTTACAGTGCAGTGCACCTCCTTCTGCGCAGGGTGAGACCCCCCCCCCCAACCACATACCGGTGCAGTACAGTAAAATGTCTACCCCTATTTACACTTTGTTTATTTAGATAAACATGTATGCTGTACCATCTTGTCTATACCAGACCATATCACACAACTGAAATCTGTATTAGTTAATTGCTCACCTGTGTCTGATTACCTGTGTTTTTTGTGTCTGGGTTCAGTTTGTGTCAGTGAGCCTGAAGATCGCCATGCTGCTTCTAGGCCAAAATCTCATCACCTCTGGTCAGCTAAGCAGTGGAGGCCTCCTGGCTTTTGTGCTGTATCAGAAAGACATGGTGACCAACATGAGGGTGAGTTTTACGGTCTGAATATTTCTATTTTTTTCTTCATTTTCTCCCCAATTTACACAGCCAATTACCCAACCCACAACCCTCATTAGGACTCCCCCTATCACAAGTGATGCCCAAAACTAGGAGGGTGAAAACTAGCATATGCCTCCTCCCCCACACATGTGAAGTCAGCCACCGCTTCTTTTCGAACTGCTGCTGATCAGTAGCATTGCTGAGTAGCATCCCAGCGCACTCAGAGAAAAGCACAGCGACTCGGTTCAGATACACCAGCCCACAGATGCCTTGTGCTGATCGACATCACCCTTTGGAGTGATGTGGGAGGAGAGCGCCATCTACCCACCCAAAGAGAGCAAAGCCAATTTTGCTCCCTCAGGGCTCCGGCAGCCGATGGCAAGCAATATAAACAGGATTCGAACTGCTGCTTTCCTGATCATAGTGGCATAGTGGCACTTAGCCCGCTGGACCACTCAGAGCCCCTTGGTCTGAGTCTTTTAACCATAAATGTACACAGACATGCCAAAATCCTGGGATAGCAATATGTAAATTGATCATGAAGTGTAATCTTGTGAGTGATGTTGGACATTGACCAGTGTGCTCATGGCAAGCAAAGGCCTGATAGTGTGAGCCAGATGGATGGAAAGTTTAATTTCCGAAGTTCTAAAAGCATTTGCGATATCATGTGTACCTTGAATACGTTATAGCAGGCATTACCATCTACAATGGACAACGCAGTGGGTGGTAATGATTGTGACTGCCAGTGTCTGGCTAGAATGGTCTGTGCAATCATAAAAATCCTGTAGGTCATTTCAACCTTTTTAGCATCCATTAGATACGGAAAAATTCACGGGAAACAATTCTAGTTGCTGTCCCATGATATTTGACATGTCACTTTATTTATATGAAGCTTTACTTTTCACTGTTTTCTAAATCTAATAGATATTCCACTATGTGTTGATCTGATGTCCTCAGCATCTGGTGTATGTTTATGGAGACATCCTGAACACAGTGTGGTCAGCAGAGAAGGTGTTTCAGCTGCTTGACAGAAGAGCGACAGTAAGAGAAGCAGGCGACTTTGTTCCTCCGAAACTAGAAGGAAGACTCACGTTTGACAATGTTACCTTCTCTTATCCTTCTCGTGAGGCACTTAAGGTAACACTTTTTATTTTGCTTTGTTTTAAAAGTAAAAAAAAAAAACCACAATATATCTTTAATCTTTAATAAATTAATATTTAAATAATGCTGTGCTGTATTTCTTAAGTATCATGAAAAATAAGCATACAAGATTTCACCTAATTTCATCATTCAATCATCGTCATGTTGTTATATCAGTCTGTAAGTCTGGAGCTGAAACCCGGGAAGATGACCGCGCTGGTGGGCCCGTCTGGTGGAGGGAAGAGTACTTGCGTTAGTCTGCTGCAGAGGTTTTATGAGCCTCAGAAAGGAGAAGTGCTATTAGACGGTGTTCCAATTTATCGCTACCAGCAACGGTACCTGTGCAGTCAGGTGAGCAATAGAACATACCAATTTAAGATGTTTAATGATTTGTATTGATTTACAGCTTTTACAATTATGTTTTTGAAGTTTGTTTTTTATGGGGACACCAGAAAGAGTAGCTTTTGTGTTTTTTACAGCTAATTGGGATCCACTGTATCCACTGTAACAATCTATCTTCATTCATATTTTGTAATTATTACAGAGTCTCACGGGATAGTTTGTCTATCCTCAGTGTCCTCTCAGCATGGGGTTAGATAGCAAAAGAGATTAATGCCAGTCAGTTAGCTTTTAGCCTAGGAAGGATACCTCCCTGCTTACCTAGGTGGGTTATTTTGCTTGCCGCTTTAAAATTCCCTTTCTGATATATGGTTAGCTCTAGCTTAATTTAGTGCAGTTTGTTTTGAAGGAAGCCAAACTGATAAAAGTGAATTTTGACCACAATAATAGAGCTGTTAATAAATGTTCATATGAGTACGAGAGAGTATGTACTTTTGCATGTACTATACTATACTATACTATACTATACTATACTACAGTATATTAGTTGAATAAAAAACCATAACAGAGTAGCCCAATATCTAAATCAAAATGTTTTATTGGTATTTCACTTTATATTTTTCCATTGTCACAGATGGCAGCTGTGTCCCAGAATCCCGAGCTCTTCTCTGGCTCAATAAAGTACAATATTGAGTACGGGCTACATGGCTGCTCTGAAGAGAGAGTGCAAGATGCAGCAAAGAAAGCTAGTGTGAACAAGTTCATTCATAATATGGATCAAGGCTATGATACAGGTGAAAACATTGAACTGATTTGTTCTTTTGTAAAATGTTTTGTCTTATGTATATAGCATGGATCTACAACTGATGTTCATTCCCCTATTTCTACTGTCTGTTACATTGCTTCAGATGTTGGACAGCGTGGGGAGAGGCTGTCTTCAGGACAGAAGCAGTGCATTGCTATTGCCAGAGCTATGATAAGGACTCCAAAAATACTAATTCTTGATGAAGCCACCAGCAAGTTGGACAGCAACACTCAGCATGCGGTATGTTTATTCATACAGTGCTCTTGATAAGGTTTGGAACAAAGACACATTTTACTATCATACACCCCTCAAAACGTCAAATCAGACAAGCCCTGTCACTGTCCATGTTTAAAACCAGGCTAAAGACTCATTTTTATTCCTTGGCTTTTAACCAAATTTAAGATTTTGTTCTTGTTTTATTTATTTATTTATTATTTATTTTATTTCTGTTATTATTTTGTTTAACTTTTACTTTACTTAGCTCATAGATTTATCTAAAACTAATCTTTATTGATATCTATATTTTAATTTGTCTTATTGTTTCTAGTATTTTGTTTTGTCCTATAATTTGCCATGTACAGCACTTTGTTGCAGCTGTTGTTGTTTTTAAAGTGCTCTATAAATAAAGTTGAGTTGAGAAATCACACAAATTAAATTTTATTTATTTGTGATTATTGAGCTCACTAGTGCTTTCTTTAGTCTACTTGATGATATTCCTCATGACTAATATTGGTAATCCCAGATCAGACTGATGTCTCTTTTTTATTCACATATTCCAGCCAAACAATAACTTAACTTTCTTTAATTGGCAATATTTACTAATAACAGTGGTGATTAGTCTCCAAAGGTGTTTGAAACCTAGGTACCTAGGTCAGCCTAGGTATTTTACACCTGCACTACAGAGGCAATGGAACACACCTGAGCACATATAAACCCATGTGAAGCTAAATGTCACAATCATTATGGTGTCCTGAAATTATGGGTCTGTGTAAAAGTTTCTATGGGCTATTTTTTAAGTTATAAATCACTTTCAGACAAACCACATTCAGTTTGCTATTTTCCCAATCTCTTCCCAGGTTCAGCAAGCCCTCTCAGGTGCAGCAGGTCAGACCGTACTGGTGGTGGCACATCGCTTGCAGACTATAGAGAAAGCAGACCACATCATCTACATGGAAGATGGGAAGATTGTGGAACAAGGAACACACGAGCAGCTCATGTCCAAAAAAGGAAGCTATTATGAGCTTAGGGAGAAACTGTTTACACTGGATTCAGATCAACAAAACTAAAAACACTGTAGTTAGTCATGGAATATTAATAGCTTTTCTGAGTGATGTATAATTTTATGCAGTTTTTACTGGACATTTTCCTGGATATGCACATCATGTCCAAAAAGAACCAAACACTCGATTCAAAATTTCTGTTAATAAAAGTGCACCTATTGAGGGCGCATATATTTATTTGCTCACACAGCTATATGGGTGTAAAGCCTGCATTTAGCTGTGGATCAGTAGAATTGTGTTCTATGGATTGATGGAACTCCTGATGGTAAATGTGTTCTGGGTTGAGATTGTGATCGAGAAGTTCTCCTTTAACATCAGTACTGGTCCTCACTAAAGCTCTTATGACTGAAGGCAGTGAAATAATGACAATATTGGCCCAATATCTTTGGTCAATTCATGTCACAAGTAGGGTTGCAACGGTATGAGATTTTCACGGTATGATAACCGTCTCGGAAAATACCGCGGTATCACGGTTATCACGGTATCACAGTTTGTTACATATATTATTAAACTGACCCTTAAAGAAATTACAACAAAGTTTTTTTGTTCAATTAACTATTTATTGTAGAAACTACACCATCAGGTGAAGGAAACCATGTTTTTCCACTACTCCTAAGGGCATTAAGAGTGTATATATATATAAAAAAAGTTGGTATATAACCAGATACTGCAGAAAGAGGGGATTTATTTCTGACATGATCCTCACAATAGAGATTTCTATTTTAAGGCTTTCACACCTTAAAACCTTCAACATATGAAAAACAGGCACGTCAGAATTTGAAAATTAACGCATGTAAATGAATGGCGTCTTTCACATCCAGTCCGGCCAGGACCTTTACACGGACACGTGAATCCATCGTAGCACGCACTTCACGCCTGTACCTGCGTGCCCAAATTTCGGATAACTCAGCGCTTTTGCGGGCGCTTACCGCATGGGTTGTGCACGACTACAAAGAAGTTTTATTTAGGTTATTTAGGTAAAATTATAAACTGAACACATACTTTGCGCTGCACAGCGGGGTGGTGTTCTCGGAGATGGGAGAACAGGTTTGATGTATTTCCTCCTTTAGCTGTGACTACGGCCACATTGATTACAAGCTTGTTGATTACAAGATTACAAGTCTGTTTTCAGGCTGTTTGAATGAGCGAAATATGATCAGAATTATGTTAATTAACACTAACATAGAAGCATAGAACTATTATTTAATAAAAATGATTTTTAAGAACAGCTAAACACAGTGCGGAGAAGTTCACGTGCGAGAGAGAGAGATTTGCGTGTTCTGATGTGAGCTACTCACAGGTAAAGGTTCTCTTTTATCTCCTCGTGCTCATTTTAGTCCAATTCATAATTCTGCAGTTTCTCAGTGTTTTCTGTCGTGTTTTGCGGCTAGCGCGAGCGCTTACAACTAACACCGCGGACCGCGAGGTGCAGCCGCGCTGCCGCTGTTATGCCGAATCCGACTCCCTGCTCAATCCGACTCCAGCTTCGCGGACAGAATCGGCACAACACCTCCCGCTGTAGAACTGCGGGAGTGAAAACAGCGCTTATAAATAAGTTAGTTAAGTTTCACTTTCAGTTTTCGTTATTTGGTTCGTTTTCATGAACAATAATAATTGGTTACTTAGCATTAACATTGTGACTATCACACCAGAGCTTTATTTAAAAATAAAATATATAATTAAAAAACAGATGCCTACATCTCAGACTATTTTCTGGAGCCCAACCCGACCCGGCCCGAGGAATGTGGTGGGAAATCTCGGCCCGAACGGACCCGATTTCGGGTCGGTCCTCGGGTCAGGTCTGGTTCGGGCAGAGAATCTAAGCTCTAGTCTGATGCACTTTCTGCCGTTCTCACCACTGTGTGCTGAGTAGCTGAAGCGGAGCAGAGTTGCGCATGCGCGGGTGACTTTCTCCGCTGGCTTGCGTTTTACCGGTAATAAGCAAACACACACGGTATGATAACCGTGCATTTTAATACCACGGTATACCGTGAAACCGGTTACCGCTGCAACCCTAGTCACAAGAGTAGAGGCTGTACACAAACCACTAATTAATATTCTTGATATCAGAGGGACTGTTATAGGAACAACTGTCTTCATCTGTTCCTGTTGTATTGTGTGCATGTTTGAATTTTACTTTTCTTGTTCCAGTTCCCTAAAAGCATTTTTCTGTATAATATTAACTGGTAAAGAAAGTGTTAAGTGAGATGCTTTTAAAATTTTATGTATTTACTAGGGGTGTCACGATTTCGATATTTTATCGAAATTGATCGAAATCATGTCATGGTCTCGATCATCGAAGTCAAAAAGATGATCAATGATCCCTCCCTCTAAGCTACAGAAGCACACGCGCTCGCTATGCAAATGGCGCAGCACACTGTAGCCGACGCCGCGGTCACTGTGACTGCTCAAAGAGCAGCCCTTTCTCCAGAGAATGTGGACATTCTCATCTCCAAAACCTTGAAAATATAAAAATAACATTAGTTTTTTGTCTAGAGTCAAATATGTCAATAGTTTTGGTGCCTTAAGGAGCATCTTTCTCTCAGATAAAGTTAATAATATATCTTTGTTAAAGAAAAAAAATTGTCATCCTCAGGGACCGAGTCTTATTTTTCAGGTTTAACTGTTATGGTAGGATAGAGTTCAGTTTGTTAAGGCTCTAATTGTTCTATTATTTTGTACATGACTGTTCCTGTATTTTTTTTATTATTTATTTTATGTTGCACATTGCTGTTTTATAGTGCACACTGTTACCAAAAACCAATGACTGACCATAGACTAATTTCAAACTGGCATAGGCCTCTCTGCTGTAAAAAAAGAAAACGAGAATTGAATCGAATCGTGACCCTAAAATCGGAAATAAAATCGAATTGAGGATTTAGAGAATCGTGACACCCCTAGTATTTACTGATTTGAAGGAAGCTGCTGGAGATATTTTTCTGCTGTTTCACAGCTCTCTACATGGAGGAACATGGAATAATATAAAAAAAATCTCTTGTTGAAATGTTTTGTTTATAATAACAAATTTGTAAGCTTCATTGTTTATGTGCTACAGAAGATAAAAGATAATCTCTTGCACCCTCTTACAGTATTTTAACAGGCCGTTGCAGCAGTATTGTTTTACAGTTGTCATTTTAAAATGTAGGCGTTTTCAGTTGTAGGCTGGTCTTCATATTTTTGGTTTTGTCATACCTCAAATATGTAAATGGAGTTCAAATAAAAAATTCTAAATAAACTGTCATAAATGACAAGACTTTTCATGAGATGTCATGTAGCATGGTATGTCAGTTTATTCTATTAATTACAAATTGTTAAACAAATTTATATTTATATTATATTAGAACATTGTCATATATTTATTATGATATTTAGAAATTCATTTGAACAGTAAAACCATGAACTGCTTAAAATCAAAGCATTCTAAAATCTGCAGGACTTTTTTGTATACCTCCATAGACTGAAATTAAATGAACCCACCATATATACCATATTCTACAGTGGGCTGTCCAAAAATGCTCCATTAAATTAGAAAATTCACCGTTATACTTTTAATTTCCTTTTTTCATGCAGTCAGAGAATGAGCAGTGGGTGCTTTCTGAGCTCCAAGTAGAGAGGAAACAGTGAAGTCCTTGTCTTAATCACTCCTCCAAAAGCAGCTGAAGCACGAGAGTCCTGCAAGTCCTTGTAAAGAGACTAAACAAGAAAGCACGCTGTTAATATGTGACAGTATGAAACACTAATATTAGTAGTAGTAACACATTGAAAAAGAGAAGGTGTGTCCAAACTTTTGGCCTGTATATAAAAAAAAGAGTAATAAAAGAGAATAGCATCTTATTTCATTCTAGCGAGACGTTGTAATGCAAAATAACCCTAATCAGGTTTGCATGAAATCTTATATTACTGTACCCCAACTAGGGGTGGGTGACATGGCCCTAAAATAATATCACAATATTTCATGGTATTTCTGTGATAACAATACTCTTAGCGATATGACAAAACACTGAATTAAAAAAAAAATTGAAAAATACACTACTATAACAAAATGAAAACTACATTTTAGTACTGCATATATCATGATATGGCGCATACTTAACTGAGATTAAAAAAAAAAAAATACAAGAATTTTATCAGATTTGTAACAGAGGTCAATGATCCAGAATGTCATGATACTAATAATACACTCCACATATCTTCATATATCCAGAACTGAAGTAAAATAAAATAATGATACTGGACAGATACAATCTGTCTCAAGTACACATATATTCGGAAATGAGAACAGTGTACATATTTCTTTTGCTAATACAACAAAAATGTAAAAGTAGTTGGCAATTTTATTGCGTACCCCAACAGCCCTCACCCTTCTTTTACAACTTGTCCAGAAAATCATGTGTAACAAACGTATTTTATAGATGTATTTTATTTTATAGATAAGTGCAAATTACATTTTTAGACTATAGGGGAGCCCAAAAGCAAGTATGACAAATTCTCCTCTAATAGAAGGCTGCTTTAAAAAACAAACTTAAGATATTAAACATATCTTGGCTGATTGACTACAATTGAGGTAACATAGTGGACAAAAAAAAGGCTTGGGTTTTACCTCAGCATGTCGAATGGTCTCACACAAATACTGTCCTCTTAAATGTGCAGGGCTCACACTTTTCACTGAAGCATCTTGTAGAAGGCCCTTAATGTTAAAAATACATTAATGAAATCATGGGCTAAATCAGTTCAGTAGACTTCTATTTTACAATAAGGTGTACTGGATAATTGTACTAGATATTTGTATTCTATTATACAATAAGGTGTACTAGATTTGTGAATATGCACCTGCACACGTCGCAGCACAGCATGGTGTAGTCCACATACTGCGGACATTGAGGAGCTTTCCATCTGAACCTCCACAGCAGATAGGGGTCCTTCAGAGTTAACGTCACTTAGGATAACCTGGATAAGAGACATTAGGACAAGTAGTAGTAGACCGTGGAGGTGTTAGCCTTCCAGAGTGCACATTAGGGTTAAGATTGATTAATCTTTTTTTTTTATTAATCATAACTGCAATATGAGTTTTACACAACAAACACATCGAAAAAACAGCTCTTTATGCTGCATATGGTGCCCTTGTGTTGTGACAAAATAAGGCTGGAGGCAGAGCACACAGTGAATGAAAACACCAAACACAAGCTTTTAGGCCTGAGAAAAAATAGTACAACCAAACTGATGAAAAGTGCTGAAAAATTTGAGGAGCTCAAACTAACTAAGCAGTCTATTAGTCTACATTTAATATATTCTAGATTTTATGTCTAAATTCAGTGGTTGAGATGTAAAGTCATTTAACAACTTTAAGCTCACCTCTTTGGTCAACAATCTGACTGGTTGTCCGTCCAGCCCACGGGCACACAGCACTGGACCCTCAACAAGATTTTGTCCCTTTGCTTCAGATGTTCCTGATATCAGCCATCTCAGCACAGAAATGCACAGTGCTGCAGTGCTACAGTCATGGAAACCAAGCCAGGTCTTTAGAAGCTCTGAGGATATCTGTATAGCTACAACATGGGGACCAGACTGTGGCATAGGCTGTTCCTTCATGCAAATCCGCCTAGAGCTGAGGAAGAAATGTGTGGCTTCCCACGCTGTATTTTGTTCGGGAATCACACCATGTGATGCTGGCTCTCCTATCCTTAAAGAATCTATCCAGTCCAGAGTCAAAGTGTTCAGAGCGAGACTAATGCAGCCTTTATCTGCTAGATGCTGAGATACTGGGTCACCACTGGATTCTTTAGAGTGCAGTAATGACTGTAGGGAGAAGACAAGGAAGCAGTGGATTTTGACCGGGAGAAATAGCTCGGCTCCAACATCGAGGGGTACACTCACATCAACTTTCTGACCCCAGTCTAGCTTCTTCAAAGCAAAGGAGTAAGTTCTAGAAGAGCCCTCAGCTCTGAGGGAATGGGGTGACTCAATTTCAACGCAGAGTGTCCAACCTTCCTCCAGTGCAGAATTGCTAGAGTTTTCCAATGAACACGTAAGAACTAAAGTGTCTTTCTGCAGCAGAGTACTCCACTTAGCTGTGCCATGACAGCTGATTGGTGGCTTGCAGTCGCTACCTTTTTGGTCTTTTTTCTGAGAATTTAGAAGCAGGTTGCAGATGTTGATGACTTGATTCAAATGCTTGAGCACATTATTATTCACCTGCAGCTGGTGCTTCAGTGATGATGCTCTGGTAGGGGGAAACATAGTTGAATAGAACAGATGAACAACATGGCATTTTTAAGACAAGCATTTTGAGCATAGTGTTGGTATATTTAGTGGTTAGAAGACTAAACACAAATAATACTGAAGCTATCTGGGGGGAAATCAATTATCTGAGGGGGGCTTGACAGAATCTTGACACAAATATTTTACCAGAGGGTAGAAGTTCAAAGAGAGGTTGGGTTTCGATGGGACTATGGATGTTCCCAGATTTGATCAGTCCAATTATTTTGTCCCCAGATCCTCTTAATGCTAACATCAGCTGTTACTTATGCGGTCTGTCTTTGTGTTTGCATAATTAATAACATAGCCGCACATTTTAGTTATGATGAGCAGCTAATAAATACTGCAGTAAAATGTAGTTTTTCTAAAATTATGTAAAACAGGTTCACACTGCAGACTCTAACTGAGCTTTGATTTACCTTCTGAGAACTAAAACAAAGATTCTGAAATGGATTTCAGGTCCATTAAAATATGCCTGGACTGGCCTCAATCAAGCCACTGGAAAAGCTCGGACTAACTTTTTCCCACATGTTCTTTTTGAATAGAAGTAATCTCACCTCTCCCAAACATTTCCAATCCCAGCCAAGAGGTCTTTCACTGTTTGGCCCACTTGTGTTGAAGTAATCTTAGATGCAGAGTCTTTTTCTGTCCTTTGAGGAACTGTCACCTGAAGGAGTCTCCCACTCAGACACAAAGCCAGCAACTGCACACAGCCTGCAATTCATAAACACATACATTTACATTAGAATAGAATTAAGTCTTTCAGTAAAATGAGGGATGTTATCAAGGCATTGGACTGATATTGTAAACATAAAAACTTAGACACAACACCATATCACCAGTGTTTACTCATGGTTTCGGTAAAAGATAAAAACAGCTTTGTACCAGTTACTGTACCTGTTGGTGTAATTAGAGGCTCAGCTAGTGCGATCACTCGGCACACACTCAGACTAACAGCACTCTGAAAGGGAAGAGTCCGCCTCTCTGGTTGCTTTTCTTTTGCTGCTGATAAGGATGATGATGGTGATGTTGCAGAACTGTTCAGCTGCACAGTCAGCAAGTGTGTAGAGGTACTGTAGTATAGGTTTTCTCCATCTACACAAGCACACACCACAGGTCCCCGCACAGTCTGCTCAATGAAACCTTACAGATAATTGGAGCATGTATTAGATGATAAATGACAAACAGAAATCAAAACTTTATTACAAGCAGCATAAAAACACATGTATTCTGACCTAGAGCTGCATAATGTATTGTTTAAGCATTGTCATCGTCATATTTAATGCATAACATGGATATATATATAATGACATGTTGGATCTCCTTTAAATGTAAAAATGTTGAAACTATACCAAATACATTCTATTTTATGCAGATCACTGCAAAACTTACTGTAATCTGCTGCTTTTCCATCAGAGTTTGCTTTATTAGCCCTGATCAGCAGAATTCGACCCATCTGACCGGCCACTACCAGACACTGCGGCCCCTGCTCTCCTGTGACAGAAGTCCCAATAAATGTTACTGACTGCTCGAGACTGTGGAGCATCCTGATCCGTGGTCTCTGCTCACCGCATGATGGGAGGAGAGGGGGGAAACAGAAGAGACGTCCATCAGGTAAACCACAAAGAACTACTGGAGAATGAGCAAGCGATGCATCAACTCCGAACAAGAGCCGGAATAGGAGAGGCTCAAGATAGAAATGATGTTGATGGGTGCATCGCTTAGATGCAGAGTCTTTGCTAGGGTAAATGCAGCAAACTCTTGCATCCTCTGTAGTGTGAGGGATCGTTGTTGCAACAGCAGGGACTTGCAAACCTGCCCGCTTTCGATAGTCTATAGCTCTTGTTGAACAGTTTGGTACTTCATAGAAGTCAAAACTCCAAAAGGACTCTTGCAGACCGACTGTGACAATGATGCCCTCTACTAGAATGAATGATTGCAAATTCCTGTCCTCGACAACCAGAGAATCCCTGGATACTGTGGACACAATACAGTCGTCACAATTCTGTGTTGTCTGAGAGTGAGAGCTGTAAAAACACACACACACAAAAAGAGAATTTAAAGAAACATGTCAGGCTTTAATATTGAAAATAACAAGACATAAAAACCATGATTAAATGTGTTTTAACAAATTCAAGTGGATTGACATATAAATATAACTTTGACTTTGAACAATGTGCATTACCTGGATTCCAGGGAGAGAGTAGTACAATACAGTCCATCATTCTGGCAAAGAGCATAAAGGTGACTCTTATCATCACTTAACGCAAAGGAGGTCACTGGAGAATCAAACTGCAGGATCGTCTAAAACGTATCATAACATTTTCTCTCACAAGTCTTGATAAACACAAACATGAGATCAGAAAAGCTGAAATATAGCAAATCCATATACTTCATACACTTTCAGCACTGTGCAAAAAGCAGACACAATTCTTAATTTAATAGAACTTCATTAACATCTGCTAAGTGTAAACTAAATATTTCGCAGGAAGAGAAAAATACAGTTACAAAATATATATATATATATATTGTATGCAAAACTTTGGATACCTGTGCTCTTTGATATATGGAAGATTAATAATCCAACACAGGAAAGACAATTAAATGTGTAAAAGTATACATGTATGTGTCCCAATATAATTAGTATAATATAATTAACTTGTTTATAATCTGCTTTGAAAAATATGCAACAAAATAAAGGTACATAACAGCCGTTAGCCTGTTATCCATTTACTGTAGGTCTGGACGATAGTGGTAAAATTTATATCACAATTTATCTCTTAATTTCTGTCAATATGATATAATTTTGATATTGATACAAACTATATAAAAGCCCTTGGTGTATGTAATCACACACTGATAGAGCTGGGTGATATGGCAAAACATTATATACAGTTTTTAAAGATAATCTCATGATACACAGTATTTTTCATGATTTGACAAAACGTGGACAAAATACAACATTATTAGGATTTTTTAAACACTCTCTGTAATGAAATGTAGTTACAGTTGGTTCAGTGTTCTTTAGGTACTAATGGTATCCTCGTTATTCATATCGTCTATACAATAAGAAATGTATCACGATATGATAAAATATTGATATATTGTCCAGCTCTATCTTCATTGATACTAAATGAATGTGGTTTCTCTGACTTTTTCACAGCACACAGTGCTTTAATACATGTATTTATTATTAAAACAGATCAATAATATGAATAAATGATTATTAATTATTTTATATAGTTAGATAATAACTGGTATACTTGCCTTAACCCGTTTGTGTTGAGCAGTAAAGAGCAGCAGGTCTCTGGAGCCGGTGGTGAGCAGCACTTCAGTCCCAGAGTGAAGAACTTCTCCACAGAGTAAATCACCAAACTCAGCCCAGCAGCTCACGGAGCTCCTCACCCGCTCCATTACCCCCCTACCACCTACCACCTACTCACCACTGCCCGTCCACAGCCCGCATAACTGCACATTTAATATCGCTCTCTGACACTTTAAGACTTTTATTCTGTAGTATTACATTCTACCACAGCAGCCAGCGCGCCTGTTTCAACTGGCCAATCAGGAAGCAGCATTTTCCTCTTCACTCAGAATCTGAGTTTACTCAGCTCACCAGCTCCACTCTGCTGAATAGCGGCAGAAGGTGGTATTGCAATCCCATTTGTATACATTTTTTATTGATATAATTTTCTTTTTATTGGGAAAATTCATCCAAGAAAAAAGAAGTTACAAAAAATGGATTTTGTTTATTGTTTTTTTTATACATATCAAACTATTTTTTCAATATTATATATATATATATATATATATATATATATATATATATATATATATATATATATATATATATATATATATATAGGATGCAGTTCTTGTTACAAGTCAAATACTTAAAAAGCATTTTATATATAATGTAGAATTTACATTCCCCTACTTGTACATCACATGTAATATCTGTTTACTTGTTTACAGTAAAAGTTGGGAAGTTTAGTACAAAGAGGAGAAAAAAAAAATAGACTTCTTATTTCATCTTATCTTATCATGAAGTTGGAAGAAGCTGCAATCATTACAGCACATGTATTAATTCTTTATGTTAACAGTATAACAGTATATTCATATTCATGACAAAAAAAACAAAAGCAAACTACAGCTATACCAGCTAAAAATCACTTGTTATCTCCTGCATAGCTACACTAGGTGGTATACCTTTTTTATTTCACATGAAATAATGAAATTTTAAATTTCATTTAAAGCAGAATATATTTTGGATTTTTTTTTTTTTACCCTTTCATATGAACTTCATATTAATTTCATACTTTGCTGCATCACTTGGAGCCAATTTCTACAAAATATTAGAAAGGTCAGTTATACATTGTAATTACTTGATAACTTCTGTTGTAGAAAAGAAAATGAAAGGTGGGTCAACACCCACCTCTCGACCGGGGTACAACTCCCCTGCGTGTTCGTTTGATAGAGAGAGTCAGACAGGTGGAGTGAAGTTGAAAGCAAACCAAGTATTTATTACAAAGCACTGAATATTCAGGAGAACCCACACATGAAAGACCGTCTAACAGCCGTCCCAGCATAAGTTCTGACCCCCCCTCTGATCTGACTCCATGTTTATACCCCAAATGACGTGAAACCTGCTGATGAGGCGTTGCTAAAATCATCTCATGTTAGTAGGCATATTCTCACGTGTTAGTGTTCAAGTTTCACAGGTCTGACCGGACCACTAGTGTTTGGCCTTGACTGTGTTCTTCCAGAATGGAACATCGTGGCACTATCTGTGTGTGTGCGTCACCCCCCGCTTTGAAGCAGAGGTTTTTAGGGAGGCACTCACTCACCAAAAGGCCGCTTTGATCTAAGAGCCTCTTCTGTAGCAATTTAGCCCCGTACCGAGCGTACCAGTCGAAATCACACAGAGTGTACCAGCCGATGATTGATGGCCAGAAACATGCAGTGAACGAAATGCTTCAAGCATGAGCTACATAAGTCTCACAATAGTTCTCATATGTTATATGTTAATGTGTTAGTGGCGCGTGGTTAGACCGCCATACAATAGACCCTATGTGTTAGTAAACGCCTTATGTATCGTGTGGGTTAATTTGTCATAATAGAATCTGTGTTAGTCACATGCCTGATCAAACAATGTTTTACTATATATGTAAAGAATATATTGTGATTATTGCTTAATCTTCTATATAATTGCGCGTAAAATACACTGTGAGTAAAAATGATCAAATATAATGTGAGTATTGGTTAATGCATATAAAATACAAGGTTTCACACAATGATTATGTAATTATAGATACTAAGATAAGTAATCATAACTGAAAGATATTTGTAAATACACCCAAAGTATAATAAACAGTTACTTTTTATTTAAGTGGTTTGTATTTTTCGTTCACCACTGACATACACACATTCTGTACATGTAGCTATATTTATGCACAAAACGTCAGCACACAACAAGAGAGACTTTGGGGATTTGTTGCTTAGACACAAAGAGCAAAACAAGGGTGCATGTATTTGCAGCTTCTACTGTAGCTGTGAGCTCCCCATTCATTTAAAGCTGTGTTTGTTATTTCTGTACATGGTCATTTTAGCATCTGTGTTTATGTTCTGTCACTTTTCCTTTACATTTGAGAAGACAGATGTTAGAGTCATTGATCAGAACTCTGTAATGCAGATGAATCAGACACAAATCAATGCCTAAATGAACATCATGGGTTATGAGGTGCTGCACAGTTCTCTTATTTAAACATGCATTAAGGTTTAATCAGGTAAGAATTACAAAATTATATTTTGTTTTCTTTAACAAAAAGTTAAACAATAATTATCCATCAAATTCATTTTAAGATTAAGATTTAATATTGATGAAAATAATTATGAATATTGTGATTCTGACGATGAATATATGATCCTGATGTTTTCTTTGCTTGTAGCTGTATATATATATATGCATAATCCAGTGCTGAACACTAACACCAATAGTCATAAGAAATAACACATGCTAGAACACAGACCAAAAAAGACAACAAATCATGGATTGTCTTGTCAGCTTTATTGACAGCTTTATTGTTTTTTCTGCTGCACTCAATAAAAATAGCTATCATACAATTTTTTTTCTATTGCTTTAAGAATTACAATAAATCAAGTAGTTGACTATTCTTATTTGTTAAATTAAATTATTTTTTAAATTACTTAGTTATATGTATAATTGTATATGTACTTTTAATATAAAGTATTGAATAACTACTCTGGTAAAAAAAAACATTTTTCTTTAAGGGTTGCCCACCTAGTAATTTTTACTAAAGTAGTTATTCAAAATTTGCAAAACATAATAATTTTAATATTAAAAGTACATCACAAATTATATATATATATATATAACAATAAATGTAATAATAATAAAATAATGATTAATAATTGCACATTCACTTATCAAACAACACAACTTAAATAAAGTTCATATTAAGGTAATTTAATGAGATATGTCAAATTATGTCAAAATGGGCTTGGTTGTGTTTAGTCTGTAGTTGTGAGATAGAATTGTTATTTTTTATATAGTAAATTATATATATTTTTTGGTTTTAAGTAAATTAATGAGGAACTGAAACCGTTGTTTGTTGCCCTCTGCTGTTTGATACACAGCATTACAGCTTTGGACTCCAACTTTAGTTAAGCTCAAACTTTAACTTTTCCAGGGTCCAATAAAGCAGTGAGTGGTGTGTGCAGATGAGGGCATGATTAGAGTGACTCAGAGATAAACCCAGGTGTGTGTGTGCGTGTGAGACTTCTGTAGGCTCTGTATCTCCGCTGGATCACTGCAGAGGCTCACACTATCGAGGTGTGCCGAGTTTTGTTGCAACACAAAACAACAAGCAGCAGCAGCAGCTCTAGCCGTCCTGCAGTCTGAACGCCCGGGCTCTGAACACGCTTTAAAGCTGCAGAAATGTCTCCGAAGATTTTGGCAGCTGTCCGCACCGCTGTTCTGCTTTCTAAGCCTGGGAGAGGAGCGCACAGAGCATGGACACCTATTTTAGCTGCTCAACCCAACTGGTAAGTTAAGCACTGAAACAACTGGAGGTAGTGGCTAGTTTAGTAGTTTAACACACCCAGTAGTAGTAGTAGTAGTAGTAGTAGTAGTACACTGTTTACTGAGTGATCACATAAACTTGTAAATACAGCCTGTAAATACAAACTAATGCACTGTACTGGAAGCTCTGCATCACATGCATATTGTTTTATTTAACATACTTGAGGGATTTTGGCAGAGTCTGAGTTTTAAAGCTCAGCTCATTGTCTTATACTATTGTCCTTTATGTGCACTTCCTGTCTGTGCATTGTGTGTTTGTTTGTTTGTTTGATATGTATCTAAATCACTGATCTGAGAGCTGTTTTAGTAATCACAATCTCCAGCCTTTAACTGTTTGTGGGTTCCAGTGTGACTATGTATATATATATATATATATATGATTTTCTCAGGAGCTCTGCTGGGAGCTCCAGGACATTCTGGAGAAGTTATGTAATGTAATGGAAGGCAGTGAGTTCAGGGAAGTAGCACACGGAGGGTCAGATTTCATAGCTGACCTAAACACTAAACAGTACTACTGCTGCTAAATTATAACAGCAACAGAAGCATTTTTAATCCATATATATACCTTTACACAAGCAGGGAAACACTGATTTAGTATATTTTCACACATAACACTGACCATATTTACACATAATAGTACACAATCATGTAAAAAAAGACACTTTGGAAAGCGTAAGATGTGTGTTTTTAATTATTTTTATATTCTTATGAAATATACCAAAACAATGATCATATTTTGTTATATGGATACTAAGCATGCAATGAAGTCAGACATCCCAGGCCTGGACTTGGACCTATACCCCCGCCAACCCCTACCCCCCATCCCCCCTCTCTGCCCAAATAATAATAGATAAAAGATACTAGAACTTTTCCTTTTAGATATTCTCTTTACAGAGAACGGACTAATCAGAACCCTCTCTGTTTTGCATGCGCTTCATGAATATGCACACAATGGGAGCGCCTATCTCACTTTCCCCTCTCTTTCACACGTGTGCATATTTGTATTAACTCTTGGTCCACTCATTCTATATTCTGGTTGATTGTATCTGACTTGCGGGCATCAGGGAGCCGTTATTTATATGCGGTAGACTCCTGCAACTTCTGGGAGACTTAGGAAGTCTGTAAAGTGAACATTTTTGGCAGACACTGCAGACATTTTCCTGAAATCCAGAGCATATAATCTGCGCTCAGATCAGCTGTAAATAAGTATAAATTCATACATCAAGACTGGATATTAGAACTCTATATAGTAGCTCTTGTTATTATGTAAAATTTGTTTACTACAAAAAAAATAGCTTTAATAATTTATAATGATGCCTGTTCTTTTAATGTGTCTAGACACTGTTTTGGATGCCAACTGATAGCTTTTAATAATTGTTTGATAAATGTAAATTCTTCTGTATTCCCCTCTTTCCTCAGTGCCATCCATGTAGACGGTCCACCCAATGTACCGACTTTGACAACCAGCTATGCTCATGGTGTCTCCTCCGAGTCTCTGCAGTCTCTCACTGTGGGCAAGGCACTGCGTTTGACAACAGAGCGCTATCCGGACCGCGAGGCCGTAGTGTTCGTGCAGAGTGGCATCAGGAAGACCTTTGCTCAATTCCAAAATGACGTGAGTGTCCTATTGTGTCTGTTTGCTTTGGGTCGTAGCCAAAGCAGAGAATCAGGACGGAAGTGCTCATCATACACATTGCTATCCATTACAGATCCCTGAATGCAATCAGAGCACTGATACAGAGCCTGTCTACTATCATCAGGGCATTGTTGTGGTGATTAAAAAATGAAACTGAAAGCAAAAATAACATTTAAATGACATGTTATATACATCATACATAAAACAGAATGAACAGCATTTCTATTACTGCTAAGTATAGGCGATTCTACTAATCAGATGGATGGTACTGTGGCTTGGTAGTTAGCATATGTGTCTTGAAGTCCTTATGAATGTGTGTATGCCTGTGTGCCCACATTAACACTAATTAAATTAACACTCAGTCTGGGAGTCAGTATGTGTGTGTCAGTTTAGCGCTCAGTGTAAGGATTGTGTAGAGTATTTTATTGTAGATGTGTTCCTGGGTTCTAGAAAGATGCTATATAGATAAAATCTCATTTATTTATTAAAATACATGCAGCCTATAGTGGTTGTGTAATTAACCATTGTTTGAGGGCTAGTAGATGTTTAATGTACATACCAACAAATGGTGTAAAGTAGGGGTGGGAATCGATTACTATCTCACGATTCGATTCGATTCCGATTTTGGGGGCCACGATTCGATTCAAAATCGATTTTTGATTCAAAACGATTTGAATTATAAATATTTCTGCTTCTGGCTTATGAATCGTATTGAAAAAAAACCCTCCATAATATACACTGGTCCTGGAGCAAGTAATGTGTTACAAAAACAATAAAATGTGCAGGAATGTGGGTCCTCAGTGACAGAGGAATCACTGGGATATCACAATGGCGTTAATGAACAATAAATAAATAATAAATAACACTGCTTTATTACCAGGCTACTAGCGGTGGTGTGTAGGTGACGCTGCTGGGCTGATGTGATGATAGCAGTGGAGCGCTAAAGTTCAGGAGCAGCTGCTGATTAACTAGTTAATTTAAGGTGGTTGTATTTCTTCAGAAAGGGGGCAGGAGGTGGAGAAATTAATTCATATTGTCCATTCCTTAATTCCTCTGTGATGAGGAGCTGAAATTAGCTCTGATTAGCTTATTGTTATTTTTCCGTTCCGCCTTAAATGCTGCAGCCCGCTGCCACCTGTAGCGTTATTTAAGGTGGAACTGGAAAGTTAGCTAGTTAGCTAGCTAACAGTTACTGAAACTAACTACTAGCGATCTTTTTTATGCTTGTTATGAAGCATTCTGCCATAAAACATTGAAACTACACGTTAATCTAAGGTAATATAGTGCTTGTTCTGCCATCTTACCGGTGATTCTCAAACACCTACGCTCTGTGTGTGTCTGGAAGATCTCCAAAGGGACAAGCGCTATCCCCAGGGTTGCCAGGTCCAACAAAAATACCCAGCCCAAAATCAGTCTAAAACCCGCCCCTCAGAATCGATTTTGGGACATTTTAAATCGATTCTGAATCGTAGTAAATGAGAATCAAGATTCTTATGTGAATCGATTTTTTGGCACACCTCTAGTGTAAAGTCTTAAACAGCAAGCAGAAGTATTGCCAAGAAAAGGATCAGTGCATTAAAACTGGACAAAGATCTCAGATTCAGAGTTGTACAGATTGTGCTGGTTGAAATTGTTCTAAATGTATCTTACTTGTTAGTTACTGATTCTGCAGTGTAAACTCAGGTGTTCTGCTTTGCAGATCTAATGTGAGATTGTTACATGGAGAGTACATTCAGTAATTACACTTTTTGGCACAGATAGTGGCTTCAGATTTGACTTTTTAGACTTTGCTGGTTAAGCAGTCATTCATGCATTGAGCTGTCTGTGTAATTACTTACTGGCAAGGTTAATATATGAATGTTTGCAAAGTGGAATTTTGACTTTGAATTTTTTTGAATTTTGAAATGTGATGAAAAATCACTTTTCCTGTCTGTTTGTGAAAACTTAGCATTTAACACCTCTCTCTTAATCACAGTGAAACACATTAAAATTAACCACTTCACATCTGAGTATCTCCAACCACAACATTAGAGGTATCTTAGTGAAAGTTGTGCATATATTTATTTTTACAAAGCCTGTACATCCTAGCATACTATCAAAGCTAAAAGCTAAGCATGGATTGGCTTCACAGATTAGCACAAATTGCTACATCTGAGTAAGTAAAGTATATTTGTCAATGCCAATGTTCTAAATAATGCAAAAAAAAAAAAAAAAACACAAAATCCACAAAACTGTGTGCTGATGTGTTCACCATAGAAATGATCCAGTTTTGGTGTAATTTGACAGGCTGTGCTTTTGCTAACAGACCAGTGTTAACAGACCTTCTGGGTTCCTGCTCAGGAATTGAGTTCTAGAGGAGTGTGTAGCAGTTCAGCAAAAGAGGGAACTGAATGTAGGCTTTCTTGAGCAGCCAGATTTTGTTGATGAGTGCTGATAAATTTGCTAAAATGTGTCTAAGGTTGGATTGAATGGTCCACCAGAAGATATATTGTTTAAAAGTCAGTTTTTTTTTGCGTTACAAAGTTTTTCAGTAGTTTTTCTTCAACATTTTCTCATATAATAAGCAATACAAACATTTTGCTCATGATTATGGATGTGTTAGTATAGTAGAGTAGAAAGAGACTGAATAGACTTTAAGCAATATCTGAGTCCAAATATGTATTTTTTTTTTCAAACAGAATTACATTCTTTAAATGCTTATGAAAGACTTCTTTGCACTTACTGTGGGAGTTAAGTGAGCAGTGACTCATCATTTAAAGAAACAGACAGTCAGGGCTGCTTAGACAGGGTGACAAAGTGCTTTGGGTCATGACCCTCAGTATCTGCTGGTTCTCTGCTCTCTCAGCACATCTGAATAATGCCCATTAAGGGCCTAGGACTAAATATCAGCCCTGGACTTTGATCCATATAGACCCTCTACACCCAGCACATGTACACACAACCGCTGGGTTATCATGACAAGTCCAGGTATCACATTCAGAGTAACCTCACAAAAGTACAGATAATAACTGAAGACAGTGTATATTATTGTAAGCTTTACATAGTTGCATTATTGTTTTATTGTTACTGTAAATAAAAACATGTAATATAGTCGTTGTAATTTATTTAGACAATGGGTTTATATGTTTATTTGCCTATAACAGCACTACATAACATGTCATTCAGATTCTTTTTTATGCAGGTACTCCTTTTTTAATGTAAATTAAATACTCATATACTCGACTCATATAATGTTATCATTTTACTTTTTAATGCTACTTGTGCCTCTATTACTATTTTAAACAGAGTGGATACATGGAGTGGTGTCACTGGGGTAATGTAGGCTAATCACATTGGCCTTGTTGATAGAAGCTAAATATAGTAGGAATCTAAATCTAAATATTACTGCTGCTGGTCGTGGCACCCTTGCCAAACTGCTCTGTCTATGTTTTTTAACATTTAAAGGATCAGCCTCTATTAACTTTTTAACTCTTTCTACCGATTTTTGTATTGTGTTACATGACCGCTTAAACTGTCTTCATTCTTCCATATGACTTTAAGATTGGCCAGTGAACTTCTGGGAAAACAAGCTTGCAGAATCAGGACAGGGTAGCAGGGTTAGAGCGACATCAGTTAGAGTTTTTGTTTCTGGACATCAGCACTGTCTGCTGCCAATGGGAGCATTGCCTTCTGGATGGATGCCTCCCACTGAAAAGTCTTCATTGTGTAGAAAAACGTAATTTTCAACCACTGAATGCACATAAGCCACAGAGAGAACAGCAACATTGGACAAAATTACCTCTCTTAACCCAATGCTGCAGGAAGTATGTATGTGAAAATGTTTGTAATAAAAAAAATAATTAATTTACTCCTTAAATAGGGATGCAATATTTTATGAATTCATTTTAATAAAAACATCACAAAAGGAAAAGTTGGAGTGTATAATTCAATGAAAAATGAGACAATTAGAAAACATACAGGCTATATCCTTTAGGTGGTATTATTTATTACCATAACAATAAATATGTTTAAATAAGTCCACTTGCAACAGCACATTCTGAAGAGCAAACACAGTTAGCACATATTTGTAAATAATATGTTCTTTGAATGTACAGTGCAAAGAGTTTGTTTGGGTGTGTGGAATGTCTGCTTTGTATGTCAGCTGATTTGGCCCACAAAATAATGGTGTTTTGTTTGAAACAGTGCACTATTCTTTTGAGAAACCATGTGAATAATTTGATTACAGTTTCTTTGTTGTTTGATGATGGTACAGATAGAGATAAATTACGTGGAGAAAAATAGCTTTGTACAAGTGGATTTCATATATAAAGCCAAGCTCTGGCAAGTTAACTGAAGGCAAATTAAAGCCATATTTGTTATGCATCAACATGGTTAATCCAAGAGAAACTTTTGTTTTTACTGGCTTTGATTGATTCAGTCTACAGGGAGTGCGCTATTAATTTTATTACTAGTTGAGTTGATTGAAATTGATTGATACTTTTTACAATAATATGCATTTCTACCCCACAGAATAACAAAGCCACCAAACACCCCTAAATGTCTGTTTTAAAAATGCAGGTCTATTCTTTTATTGTATGCCACTCATTCACTTGCCACTTGCAGTATAACATACCAGTTTGTTAATAATTAATTTATTTTATTTTCAAATATATAATCGTCTCTGTCAAAAGGTGTTTCACATTGTTCTATGTGGTTGCAGATGCAGTCCAATCCCACCCTGCATTAACTTTTTAATTTTTTATTATCTAACTAGAAGCACCTGTAAAAAGTTTATCCACTCGTGTTCTGTTTTTTTCATTTGTCATTGATTTGTAATTTCACTCACATTAACAGTATGAATGTTTTGATTGCAGGTGGATCAGGCAGCGGCAGGTCTTGTGGCTTTGGGGCTGAAGAAAGGAGATCGGTTAGGAATGTGGGGACCCAACACATATGAATGGGTTGTGATACAGTATGCCACAGCCAAGGCTGGAATCATTATGGTGGGGCTTATCCACTTATTTCCTCGTCAAGTCATTGTTGTAGAAAGCTGAAATCTATAGCTAATATTTGTTTTTTGATAGGTGTCAGTGAATCCAGCTTATCAGTTACAGGAGCTGGAATATGCATTAAGAAAGGTACAGATATTTTTGATGCTCATTTTGACTGACTGTTAAATATGTCATCTGCCTGCCTTTAGATGTGTGTCTTCTTCTTTGTTTTAGGTGCAGTGCAAAGCAATTGTGTGTCCAACACAGTTTAAGACGCAGAAATACTGTGACATGTTGAGGCAACTCTGCCCTGGGATGGACACTGCTTCCCCTGGGGGGATAAAGAGTTCCAGGTACATTCCAGAGTTCTAGAGCAATAAAACAGAGCAATTAAACACATTGCTTACTCACAATGCATGTCCGAGTTCGCCCTCAGTGCAATAAAGTTTGAACTATATAGTAGAATTTTTTTTGCTTCGTCAGTGTAGGAAATTGTTTAAAGCTGACTGGTACAGTGTCACTTGCCTACTTTATATAGACGATATAGCCAAATTATTATAGATCCTTTTAGTTAAAGAAATGAATACACAGTTAAAACACCTATTCCCTCCTGTAGCAATATCTAATATACTTATTCTAATAACTTTAAAGTTACTAAATACTTTAAACAGCATGTAGGAAAATTGCTGTGTGAATTGGAATGCATTCTGCCACAAGAGACATATTGAGGTCAGGCACTCACTCAAAGTAGGCAATAATGTTCTATCACAAAGTCTACAATGCATGACCAATGCACATACAGTAAGGGTCAGTTCCCAGGCAGGGATTAATAGTCTCATTTCAGGTTAATTTTAGGTTCTTCTGTTTCAGGCTGTTTTAGATCTGTGTGGGAGTGGGCGGGAAAGAACAGGATTTCGGCTCTTATTCATAAATATTCATGACTTGCAAACGTATCAACCCTGATTGGCTAACAGCACTTTGATGCTTCCTCCACGGCTCTGCAGTAGGCGATCGCAAGCCAACATGGGTGAGGCTGTGAGTCACAATTTATGGGACGTTTTCTGATTCACTCGGCTAATGCAGACAACGGGTAGAAAAAAAGTTTCATGTGCAGCATGCATATGCAACTCGAAGTGACCAATTGCATTTGGGAGAAAAAAAAAATTAAATGGTTTCTAGCAAAATGACACCTTTAAGCAGAGCTGTAGACTATATTTTCCTTTCAGTGGAAAATCCCTATTCAAAATGATTTGGAGTTTAAGACTAGGTTTAATCTCTGGTTGTTAACATACTGCTACGTGTCTACTACCCCTAAATTTACCCACACAAAATATTCAGTCCCTGTAGAAAAGTATTACCAGTAGGAGAGTAGAATAGACTCTTAAATAAACATACAGCTATTGCCACCATGCCTAATGACATGCCTAATGCATGAACTGAAGTGGAATAATACCTCGAGTAAGTGTGCTCCATCCAGTACTTTTAGTTTGAGCTGGGCAGTTGGAGATAAGGTGCAGTGGTGATCCAAATTCCTGACCTCACTGATGCTCTTGCTGCTAAATGCAATCAAATCCTTACAGCAGTAACCAAAAAAAGAGACCAGAGTTGCTTCATCAAAAGCAGGATAAATCCTTTTTACTATTTATGGTATCAGAAGTAACAGCAATTTGGCAGATGTTCCAATATTTAGTCCATATAGTGTAATGGATTATTTGTTATAAGTCTCAGTGTGTCTCTATTGGTGTGTTTTTAGATTGCCAGACTTGAGTACAGTGATTTTGACAGACAGTAAGCAGCCTGGGACCTTTAGCTGGACTGATCTGATGGAGGCGGGGAGCAGTGATCACTTCAACCAGCTGCAGGACATCCAGAAGACACTGTCCTTTGACGACCCCATTAACATCCAGTTCACATCGGTACTTAAACATTTACATTTCCAACCTTCATATTTATTATTTTTTTTTAGTATAAAAAAAACAATGTTTTTCCATGACTCCAGGGAACAACTGGTAGTCCAAAAGGAGCTGCCCTGTCCCACCACAACATTGTCAACAATGCCTACTTTATTGGCCTGCGTATGGGATATCAGTGGAGGGTGAGCACATGTTTAGTATCTATACTAGACTCTGAATGTATATTGTGATGTAAGATTGATTGGACTGTACATGGCCACAGTATGAAGTTTACGTTTCTGTATTTACTTCAAAAAAAGCAACATTTATCCAAAAGTATTTAAGAAATATTTACTTATTTATTTATTTTAAGTCTATAGTTTTTTAAACCTATATATTACATTTTAATTATGTGTCCAGTTAATTTTAATAATAGTCTTAAATGAATGTATATTTTTCTACTTATGTCTTAATAGGTTGTGTGTTAGTTTAGGATTATCAAAGTAGGAAATTCATTGAAATTCAATGGCATTAAAACTCTTGAATCCTGAAGTGTTTTAACAAAAAATACAGTTATATATGAGACTACATGCATAGTACTCTACAAGATTTCTTACTGAACCCTCTTCTCTACAGAAAAATGTACGAGTTTGTGTGCCAGTGCCACTTTACCACTGTTTTGGCTCAGTGGGTGGAGGCATAGTAATGGGATTACATGGAATCACAATGGTCTTTCCCTCCTCTGGTTACGATGGGCGTGCAAACCTTGAAGCTATGCAGAATGAGAAGTATGCCTGCATGCTGTTTTGTCTAACAGCTATTTCTAGCATGTGTACTACTTGTGCATAACAGTGAGCTTAGAAATAGATTTTATAATATGTTTTATTAAAAGCTAATTTTATTCATTAATATACAATGTATGTAAATGTATGCAGTATTGAAATATATGTGCAAAATATTTTATGTTTAGTGTTTAAAGTGCATTTTGTAAGGTAGAAACATTTTCTGTGGGAATGGCAACAAGTATGAAACGATAACCATTATTCTACTTTCATACTGATCTGTGTCATATTTTGCTTTTACCAATTCAGGTGCACATTTGTCTATGGTACCCCGACCATGTACATAGATATGCTGGGTCAGCCCGACTTGGCCAAGTTTGACATATCGTCTGTTCAGACAGGTGAGTTCAGACATCTAATATGTTTTTGGATGGTTTTGGGGGTTGAGTGGATGAATAAATATAATTAAGGCTGGATAATAATTCTATATATATATATATATATATATATATATATATATATATATATATATATATATATACAGTGAGTCCAAGAAGTATTTGATCCCTTGCTGATTTTCTTTGTTTGCCCACTAATAAAGACACTATCCTTCTGCACTTTTAATGGTAGATATATTCTAACATGGAGAGACAGAATATCAAGACAAAAATCCAGAATATAATTTTAAAGAATATATTTTAATTAATTTGTATTTCAATGAGGAAAATAAGTATTTGATCCCTCTTGCCAAACACACTCAATACTTAGTGGCAAAGCCTTTGTTTGCAAGCACAGCGGTGAGACGTTAGTTGTAGTTAACCACAAGTTTAGCACACACACCAGGGGGAATTTTGGCCCACTCTTCTTTGCAGATCCTCTCTAAATCATGAAGGTTGGTGGGCTGTCGCTTGGCAACTCTGACCTTCAGATCCCTCCATAGATTTTCGATCGGATTGAGGTCTGGCGACTGGCTGGGCCACTCCATGACCTTAATGTGATTTTTCTTGAGCCAATCCTTTGTTGCCTTTGCTGTATGTTTAGGGTCGTTATCATGTTGGAAGACCCAACCACGGCCCATTTTCAGATCCCTGGCAGAGGGGAGGAGGTTGTCCCTCAGGATTGTGCGGTACATGGCTCCATCCATCTTCCCAGTGATGCGGTGAAGTAGCCCTGTACCCTTGGCAGAGAAACACCCCCAAAACATTATGCTTCCACCTCCATGCTTGACGGTGGGCACAGTGTTCTTGGGGTCATAGGCAGCATTTTTCTTCCTCACATGGCGGGTGGAGTTGAGGCCAAAAAGTTAAATTTTGGTCTCGTCTGACCACAAAACCTTCTCCCAATAACTTGGTTCATCTTTCAAATGATCATTGGCATACTTGAGGCGCGCCTCCACATGTGCTCTCTTCAGCAGGGGTACCTTTCGGGCACTGCAGGATGTGAATCCATTGTTGCGCAAAGTGTTGCCAATTGTTTCCTTGCAAACTGTGGTCCCAGCTGCCTTCAGGTCATTTGCTAACTCCTGCCAAGTGGTTGCAGGACGATTTCTGACCGTTCTCAGCATCATTGCCACCCCACGAGGCGAAATCTTCTTTGGAGCACCGGGCCGAGGTCTGTTGATTGTCATGTTATACTCTTTAAACTTTCTGATAATTGCACCAATAGTTGTTACTTTCACATCCAACACCTTACTAATCTTTTTGTAGCCCATTCCAGCTTTGTGAAGGTCAACAATTCTGACTCTGAGGTCCTGTGACAGCTCTTTGGTTTTACCCATGTTGGAGACTTGAAATCTGTGTGATCTGTCTGATTCTGTGGACAGGTGTTTTTCACACAAGTGATTAGTGAGAACAGGTGGCTTCAGGTCAGGTAACAAGTTGATTGGGAGTGTCTAACTGGTCTGTAAAAGCCAGAACTGCTAATGAATACTAAGGCATCAAATACTTATTTCACTCCATGAAATACAAATCAATTAATATATATTCCTTAGATTTATTTTCTGGATTTTCTTTTTAATATTCTGTCTCTCCATGTAAGAATATATCTACCATTAAAAGTATAGAATGATCATGTCTTTATTAGTGGGCCAACGAAGAAAATCAGCAAGGGATCAAATACTTCTTGGACTCACTGTATATATATATATATATATATATATATATATATATATATATATATATATATATATATATATATATATATATATATATTGGAATACAATAAAATATATTTATAATAATATTATATAATATATTTTAATAACAGTAATATGCTTGTAAACATATTTCCAGTATTTTAATGAATATTATTTATGGCATCTGTCCCTGACTGATAATCATTACAAGGCACTACGGTCAGTTCATTGCAATGGGTCGAACCCATTGCTTCCATAACCTGTCTACATCATTGTGTTATATTGTTTATATTGATATCAGAATTATATCATATCGACCCAAATTTAAAATAATATTGGGGCACACATTTTGTCCATAACGTCCAGCCATAACTGTAGTATATATGAAATTTTGAAATTTGTAGAATAATGGGATGTATTAAATATTGTTTGTAAATTTACATGGCTTTGATATGTCTTGTTATATTTCTTGTATTACAGGAATTGTAGCTGGCTCTCCCTGCCCTCCTGAAGTAATGAGGAAAGTTATCAAAGTCATGGGCATAAAGGAACTTACAGTGAGTACTATAAATGAATGAATGAATGTAGTCTATATACTCTTATTTGCAGCATTTAGTTATATATGCTATTTTATGGCTTATGATTTATATTAATAAACAGTTCTGCTTTAAGTTTTAAATGTTACATTTTAAATTCCTCTTAGGGGTGTAACAAATTTAGCAATATAAATGCATGATTTTTTAATCATACAATAATTTTTAATGCAGAAAAATATAACCTTATAAAATAAGTAATAAAAAACAACCCAAGGAGACAGTGCCTATTGCTATCATAACTGTTATTCTGCTTCAAACTGTTAAGAGTCGCAAGTGCCACTGTGCCACTAAAGATAATTTCATATGGCCCTGTGCCAGCAAGGCAGTGAGGCAGCAGAAGTGATAACAGAGATAGTGTTAAATGCTTTTGTATTTTTTAGTATTTTTGTAGAACTTTTGTTTCATATAAGTTAATTTACTCCAATTACATAACAATTATGCAAACATTATATTTTGCTTTGTATTTTTGCTCCTCTCATTTGAGTTAACCAGACCTACTTTAAAAACAGATACATAGCGTGGCATCACCCTGGTAATGTAAGCTACTTGAACAGACCTAGTTGAGAGAAACTAACTATAGGAGGCATGCACAAGATCACACACATGACTACTCAGCAAGTAAGCAAGCAATGAAGAGATTGATTCAGTTATTTTTGCATATTAATGATACAACAACACAGTACAACTGATTAAAACAACAGCAGACATTTCCATAATAGGCTGCAGTAGACTTGTGTAATAGCATCAATAAAGAAACAGTACCACCAATATGGAACCGCAAAACACAATAGATATGCTAAAATTCACATTGCAAACAGTCACAATTAAGATTTTCAGTCACAATTTTTTTTCTACTGACCCATAGCTAGTTACATCGACCTGGATACAGCAAAAAAGCACCTCATTCTCAAGCACATTAATCAGTACAATAATAATCTGCTACTGATTTATTTTGCAAGACAGGATTATGGTTTCCAGTGCCAGTGGGCAGTGGCACTGTTGCCAAACAGCTCTATCAGGTTTTAACATTTCAATGCATCAGTCTTCTTCCACCTACCTTTATTCTTTTATTTCCTGCTTCCTATGACTATCAAAAACAAAGACAACTTACAAAGCAGATGAATGATTGGATTTGTGTTATTTTCTGTTGACTGTTCACATTCTTCCATCTGATTTTAAGAATAGTCAGTAAGACATGGTACCTGGCCGACGGCCAGTCTGCTCTTCAGATGCGGGAAACATGTGCAAGAAGACAGAAAAGGGAAGGAGGGTAGTGCTACTGGTGCCAGTTAGAGTTTTCTGTATTGAACACATTAGCACGGCAAAAAATAGGGCCATTAGCACCATTTGGAAAGTCGCAACCAACTGATATGTACTATTTCACTATTAGAGGTTACAGGTGCAGAAAAACAGATTTTTTTTTTAAGTGTTGGAATACAGTGATAATTACTGTAACAATTCTGTATAAATACTGAATTCACAGTTTTGGTAAATATGCAATTTTGCTGTATAGTTTCTCCATTTAAAATTGGAGTTTAAAAAGATGCTCTATAGTAATGCACTAGAGGGAGACAGATCAGTATCTATGTAGGAGGCAGAAGCATTAGGGCTAAGAAATTAGAAAAATATACCCATGTAAAGTTAGTTTTTTAGTTAATTCGTTTTAGTACTTTACCTTAAACTAAAAAGTGAGTTTTATGTGCCTTTTAACTAATATTAACCCAATTTTAACCCTATATTTAAAATAATAGACTACCATGCTGCCATGATGCCACCCTATCAAAATATCATTCACTGAAAAACAAGAAACAATGTAAATACATTGTAAAAAAAAAGAAAAATCGTCATGGTAGTTCAGGTGGACATCAGTGTATTAACAGGCCAATAACCTACGTCAGTCAGTCATTTGCCAGAGTACTCCAACCACCAAGGCCTAGTCTCAATAATAGATCACACTATAACATGGATTTAAATATAATTTTATATTTTTCAACCAATTTTTTTGTTGAGATCATCGTTACACCCATACTTTGCAATAGTCTTATGTTGATTATTAGCAAAATGCTTTTTATTTTATTACACATTACAGTTTCTTCATATCATATTGTTTATTGTCATTTCTCGTGAGCACATTGAGACATGAGATTTTTTATTCAGCTCGCCCAGCTTTTTTTAGATAGTACATTTTTATTGAAACCCTAAACAGACAGTCTATTACAAAATGTTTGATAGAACTACATAACAGCAGTACCATGCATTTTTGGCAATACCCACATCTAAAACATTCCTATTATTAATTCCACAGAAACAACTTCTTCAACATTTTATTGATAGATTATGTTCATTTTTGTTCAGCTGAATAGAAAAGCACCGCAAAGCAATAAAACATAGAACAGTTGCTTAAGAATAAATGTTACTATTTTATTTGCACTTTTACCTGAACAATAGGTCTGATGTATGTGTTTAAGTGTCTGAAACTCTTCAGTATTTTGTGCATGTATATTAATAAACCACACTGTTGGTTTTCTTTAACAGGCATTTTATTTAACACGTATACATCATGAGACTGCAATATTGCCAGTCTCATTTGTCTCAGTCACGTCTGTTTAACAGAATTTACAGCTTGTATAACTGATTAACAGCTTCATGTAGCAAAACAAACAAATTTGCAGTTTTTATTTGTTTTTCTTTTTTTTTATAGTTTGGTCTTCCATTGTGGTCTGCAGTCACTTTCAGGTTTTCCAGGATTCAGAGATAGAGATTGTATGTCATCTGTATCTAGAGCATGTATAGTATGTAAGAGAAGCTGCTAGTACAGAAGATGAGATGATGTCTGAAAGAAAAAGAAATACTGAAGACAGCAGCTAAATAAGCACATTCGATACTGCAGAAGCT